>NC_044277.2:67731065-68382732 GCF_004027225.2 Strigops habroptila | reverse complement strand
ACAACAACCCCATGCAACGCTACAGGCTTGGGGAAGAGTGGCTGGAAAGCTGCCTGGGGAGAAAAGGACCTGCGGGTGCTGGTTGACGGAGCTGAACATGAGCCAGCTTGTGCTCAGGCAGCCAAGAAGACCAACAGCATCCTGGTCTGTATCAGAAATAGTGTGGCCAGCAGGTCCAGGGCAGTGATCATCCCCCTGTACTCGGCACTGTTGAGGCTGCAGCTGGAATCCTGTGTTCAGTTCTGGGCCGCTCACTACAAGAGAGATATTGAGTTGCTGGAGCCGGTCCAGAGAAGGGCAATGAAGCTGGTGAAGGGTCTGGAGAACAAGTCTTGTGAGGAACAACTGAGGGAACTGGGGTTGTTTAGTGTGGAGAAAAGGAGGCTGAGGGGAGACCTTATTGCTCTTTACAACTATGTGGGCATCGGTCTTGTCTACCAAGTAACAACTGATAGGATGAGTTGTGCTAGGGGAGGTTTAGACTGGATATTAGGAAAAATTTCTTTACCAAAAAGGTTGTTGGGCATTGCAACAGACTGACAAGGGCAGTAGTTGAGTCCGCATCCCTGGAGGTATTTAAAAGTCATGGCACTTAGGGACATGGTTTAATGGTGGACTTGGCAGTGCTAGGTTAATGGTTGCACTCTATTAAAGGTCTTTTCCAACCTAAATGATTCTATGAGTCTATAAAAACCAAACAAGAGGTTTGGGCCTTCTTGCATGTTGAAAGGACCTGTTTCTTATTTCATTGAAATGGTGCTGGAGAAGATGACATCATCCCTGTGGAGCTGATAAGGTTACACTGGTGTATGCATTGTGAGGTTAGAATGGCAGTGAAGACCTTGATGCTTTGCAAACTGCAATTGTTTTTATGCCCATTTTTTTCTTGCATAAGGGTTTGTCTCTGTCCTCTTACAATGTAGTGTAAGATGGCAGCTTAACCGAGCCAAGCAAGAATTGCTTTCAAATTAATTAGCAAACAAAAGTACCATGAATAAAACAGACCTTTGTGCTTCGTATTTCAGTTTTCGATTGTAGCTAGTTCTCACTGCAGTCTGTGAGCTACGTGAGACATTTGCCCGTAGTGAATGAAACTGGAAGGATGAACAGCTACAGCTCTGAGGTAAAGCTCAATTATGTCATTGTAGTGTAATAACGGTTGAGCTCATACTGAAAATAAACTTGTTCTAGCTGTAATTCATAGTAAAGTTGATACTGGAGAGAGTATTGGCTGTTCTTGAATGTGTTGTTTAGTTGTTTCTGTCTTTTAGGGCTGTGCTACTGTTTTGTGTAAGTTGGCGAAGATGATTATGGGGGAAATACGGAAAGTGAGAGACATACCTGTCTCTCCCCTTCCTAGCAGTTGCTCAAAATACTTGTTTTTATCAGACAGGAGAGTTTTACATTTTATTTGAACTAGATGCTTTTTAATGAGATTAAAGGGACTTGGTGGAAGGGAAACCTATTTTATTCATTATTATTGGTTAACGTGTTTTTTCTAGCATAAGGTAGTCTACAGTTAATTCTTGTGTCAGAAGAAAGCATATAGTTTTTTTTCTAGACTTTTGAGAATGCAGCAAGTACCAAAAGGCCATATTTGGAGAGGAGGGATGAGCTTGTGACAAATGCTGATCTGAGGTGTTGGCAAACATTCACTCTTTCTGAATGTGCCAAAAGCTTGCTGTGTGACTGTGGGTTAACCACCTTAAGGTTTATTCCGCTATGGGAAGTGTGATTCTTCCCACTGTTTTAAATTTGCTCCTAGCTTTGTTCCAAACTGCAAGTATTGGGCATGTTTCTCCATGTGAAAACCTTCAAACTCTTTTCAACCTTTAATAGTAAAAGTGTCTCCTTACACGCAGTTGCGTTCCCTTAATAAACTACATCCACATTCTCATTCAACCCAAAACCATAAATCAGTGTGTTTATTGCAGCTTTTTTGTTTGTTTCTTTTCCCAAAGAACTCCTCCATCCCAGGGTCAGGAAGTCCCTAGTTTTATGAGGTGAAAGTATGATGTTCCTGCACGTTCTGGAAAATACCTAACCAGCTAGACCGTACAGCTTCAAGGCATATGTGTGTGTGACAGGGTATTCCAAATTACATTGCTACAGGCAGCTGTGAGGAGCACTTGTACTCAACCAAATGGTTATCAAGACTTATCTATGGTACAAAATGTTACACCAATTAATTTGGGAATAGAGAGCTGTGTGTAGTCTAGGCCAGCTCCTAAGAGCATGCTCCTAAGGCCTGGATCCCCCAATAGACATAGTCATCTCTAAAATGCTTTTATCAGCTTAGTCTTCAAAAGATGTCCACAATGTCTTTCCCTTCCTCACTAATTCTTAGATATTTAAAGGTTAGTTCTTCCATAATGCGTTGGCTTTGGTGACAAGTTACCTATCAAAACTGCTATTTGTGTTTTATTGTAGTCATTCAAATGTCTTTAAAAAATGTTGGGAGCAAGCCCTGAAAACAAGGGCCCCAAGTGGATTGGTTTATATAAGCTGTAATGCTTATAGCAGTGTACCAGTACATTGTGGTCCTTTTGTGCATAGAAGGAAATGGTAACTATAGCAGCGACCTACAGTAGCTAATACCAGGTGGTTTAGAGGGACCGCTGAGGCAATCAGCTCGGGTGCAGGTCTTTTCCACAGTGGAGCACGGGATGATGGCATACCAGGAAGGGGTGGGTTCCCGAGGTGGGGACACCACAGGGAAGCACCAGGAGCTGACAGCTGCAGGAGAGTGGCTGACAAGTCATGTAAGGTGTGAGAAGCAACAAGACCAAGCTGTATGGTGCAGTTGAAACACTGCAGGGAAGGGATGATCTCTGAGGTCCCTTCCAACACAAACCATTCTATGATACCTGAGTAGCACCCTAATGGGCCAATATAAATAATAGATATTGGATGACTGATGCTTGAAACATACATGGTTTATTTAGAACCTAATTTAGAAGAAATTAGGTTTCCTATTCCTAGAAGTATTTAATTGCATTTGATCTTTAAGCTTTGAACTCGTAATTAAGAGCTTTATTGGCCCATTATGTACTGTATTTAAGACTCACTTTTAAACAGTTTTGTATTTCTTTCATTTACATATTCCTTTGTTCTGCAGAAAGTTAAGAGCTTTTTTTTCCCCCTTTTTCCTTTGTTCTTGAGTACCACGATCTTTTCACTCTTTCCCAAACTGTCTGATTTCTTTTTTTTTCCTCTCATGGCATCACCTAGTCCTCACTGATATCATTTAGGGCCTGTCTGCTGCCAAGGAAAATAGACCAGGAATTTATTACTAAACTCATTTGTTTCTAGTTATGTTCTCTCTATGCCCTTTGAAACAGGGTGATCAGAGTGTAAGCAAGGAACGAATATTGTGGTGATGTGACTGGTAATGCTGCATTGTTTCTTTCCTTACAAACTGATATTTTATTTGTAACTCAGTTGGAGAGCATGGTTTTCTGTTTCAGTATTATTCAAATGTGATACTAATGAATGCAGAGGTTCTCTTTTGTTTGCCTATTCTAGTCCAGACAACTATTTTAAATCTGGGGGTTGAAACTGCTTGGCAGCTAATCAAAGGAGGAAGAAATGAATGAGATATTAAGAAAAAGAAAAAAAGCATAAGTGCCAAATAAATGCTGCTTAAGGGTAGAAAATCCCTTGTTCTTTTATAAAAAAATCTAGAAGTAGTAGTTAAGAAGAGAGTCTGCAGGGTTCCATATATTTTTCACCATTTTTTCAGTGTTCTTGTATTGAGTTTCATTCACTTAAGCTTTTAAATCATGCTCTTTTAATGACTTCCCAATTGATATTTGATTTTGAAACCACAAAGCCTTTAAGAAGCAGTCTAAGTATTAGAAAGAGTTGATGAGTATAGTCATTAGAATAATGTTAGTAGATGAAATCTTTCATTTATACCTCCAAGATTCAGGCTGTGTCTGAAAAATTATTCTGTTGACAAGTGTATGATGTACTCTTTGGTAATCCTGCTATGCTTTATTTTCTTTTGTATTTCACATAAACCCTTGGTGTGAATGTGTATTTTCCTGTATCTTAACACGTGTTTGTGCTAGTATTTTGGTTTATTATTTTTTGTTTTTAACTAAGCAGAAGCCTCTGAGTCAAGTTTTGATTTTAAGACAATTTACCATGGGCTTCCTGTTTTTTTTACTGACTATATCTTTGACTTTCATCAATTCTAAATCTCGCCTTTATAAACCGTGTGGGTGGTTCTGCAGTAGTCCAGTATTCTACTTCTGTGGTATGGTAGTGAGCAACCTGCAGTGTCCCAGACACAGTTAGAGTAGTGGTGGTGCAATCCTTAGAACTTCCCATGTGCCTTAACTGCTCAGGCAAGGTGGAGGATACTCATAGAAAGCTTGTTCTCAGGGACATGCTTTAAGAATAAAAGGCTGCAGGTCATAGGTTCATTCTGCTACATCACTTCAGAAAACTTTTCTAAATATGAAGTACTTCTCAGTTTTCAGTTTAACAACAGAAGTACAAATGAAACCAGACAGTATTGTCACAAAGTAGTTTTATGTTTTGCTTTTCTGGACTACTGCTTACCTTTAAAAGAATGATTTCTGAGATTGTAACTCTGTTTTTTTCCTACACACAGATATGCATGTTCTGAACAAAAGCTTCCTCAGATGATAGACTCCACTGATGCTAATCCATTCCCTCCTCCTCACTTTTCTTGATGTACCTCCTTCTTGAAGATTATTTCCTTGGATACCTTCACAGTAATTCCAGCCAAATGGTGATGAGAGTGTGTCATCTGAGGCATCCCCTGTGTATCAGCCAAAAAGCTGTGTATACTTCCGAGTAAAGGATCTTGTTCTTATGGTCGATCTCCTTTCTTTTCAACTGAAGATGTACTTAACCACAAAGGTCAGAAGAGCTAGCTTTTCTTCGTCTTAGTTAGGAAGAGCTGAACACGAATGGGGAAAGGAATAGAAGGATCTAGGTGCCAGAAAGTTAATGAGGGGATGCAGAGGTTAGGTTATTCTCATCTTTCAGGCTCCTTATGCTTACTGTGAGACAACTAGAAAATACAGTAGGTTTCTTTAATTCAAGAGCTGGAGTGAGTTTTGTCTAAATTTGACTTCACTAAGTTCTGTTGGTTGTTTGGTTTGCATGTCATCTCAAATTTAACTTGAAATGATTGAATTAGATGGGGGGGGGAAGAATGTGTGTTAGTTCCCCATGCAGCCCACTATTCTGCATGGTTTTTGTGCAGAAACTCAATTATTTTAATGTTTTCAGTTAGCTTTTTTTAGTTTATACTAAGAATTGTAGTAAGCCCCATCTCTAGATGAATTTAGCTGGCTTTCTTGTTCCACGGTTGTCGACATTTTGAGCACTCATGCTTTCTAACAATGCATGTGTGGCTGCTGTTGGAAGAAACGGTGTCATATTTGGACACAGACACGCTAGTAAACTCTGAATTGCTCCCTGCAGAGCACTGTGTTAAAGGGAATTGCCAAGCAAAAGGTCTGAGAGTCAGTGACATAACTGGCCAGGAATAGCAACAGGTAGGAATCTACACGTTACATTTTCACAGTGGTGTGTTGCCTGGATTTCAGAGACCCCCGAAACAGCAGTTTCAGAATTCTGAACTCTGAACTTCCTTATGTTATTCTTAAGTCAAACCCATAATATTAATACAACAGATTTCTGTGTTTGTTCTCAGTGTCTTTGTTATTTCAGCAGAATATTTTTATTGGCAGTGTATTTTTCCAGTGGCTCCTGAGGATCTAATGTGGCATTTATGTTTCACTTCATGCACTGTATTACCTGACCCCAGGAGTATTTTGTGGCGTCTACCAGGCCAGAGATAAAAGCTGCTGTTTCAGACTAGGAGTGCAGGCTACATTCAAAATACGAGCATTTTCCTATCAGAGTAGCAGTTCCTTTCAAAGTAATTGTGCTCCAACGGCCTTATGCCCAATTGTGCAGACCTTCAGACTGTACTTTGTGTGTACGCATGGCTCCATCAATGCAACTGCACGTAAGCTCTGCAAAGTGTGAAAAGCTTGTGAAGTAGTTTGACAATAGCAATCAATGTGTTAAAAATAAACCAGAGGTGCATTAGCATTATAACTACTCCTACAAGCTGTGCTAATAGCTCCTGAAGTGCTGCAAAATCCGGGTATACTGTAGTACATGCTGAATTACTACTTCTAATGTAAAGTTACAGATCTAGAAGATCAGGGGTTTTTTTCCTTCCAGCCTGTAAATGAGTATGTAAGAGCGAGTTTGCTAGAGTTCAAAAACCTGCTGACTTCTGTGAGTGTGGATGACGGAAGGTGGCACAGCCACCTTCACAATAAATGGCCTTCTATATAGAGCCTGTGCCTGAGTTTACTTTTAACATTCTGACCTCACTTTTAAAACTCTGACCTCATAAATGTGTTTGGTTTACTGCAATTTTAAAAGAATTTTTAAGAAAATACTTTGAATTACAAAACTATATTTAAAAGAAGAAAGGTATGGGTGAGGAGGAGTATAGTTTTGTTTCAAGCAATTGCAGTGGAGCTACTTGGAGCATAGGACTTTTAGGTCAAGACACTAACTGTATGTCGTGTTGAGTTGCTGTCATACTTAAAGATGAGAACAGTTTTTAGTGTACACTGTTACCTTTGGGCACTAATACATACAGATTACTTGGTTTCCTTTTATCTCGTTCATGTCAAGCTTTTACCTGAGATGGGTCATGTGGCATCACTCCTGGGCCACATGCTTTGGTCTGTCTTCATCACGTTGCCCAAAATGATGATGACTGGAACATGTATAACCATGGCACAGACTGGGTAGAACCTTCTCACATGAGAAGGGAGAGACTGAGGCCCTTGTCAAAAGAGCAGTTGGTGGTGGCTCTGAAGACAGATAATTATATAAGACAGATAATAATTGTGGTGGGTAGGCTGTTATCTGTGGGGTGCAATTAGACAATCCCCATTTTTCATTCCTTGGAGAACTAAAAGTGACAGCAATCCTGTTATATTTTAAAGGGCCAGCCATGTGCCAGTGCAAAAAACCTGCATCTACTGGTCTGTAATAAAATTTCAAAAGCATTATAAAATATGTTGCATTCTGAAGATAGCATAGTCATTCTCAGTATGAAGCTTGGCCTTGGATGTAGCAGTATTAAATATTCATTTGCACCAATCAGTTTGTGCAGTTTGCATAGAAATATGAAATCTATTTAGCCTGGTAAGCAGGCAGAGCTATTTTTTTCTCCTTTTTCCTGAGGAGAAATCCATTTTGGTAAAGAAGGGAGGAGATTGCAATGCAGAGGGTAAACTGGGATTTGTTGGATTTGGTAACAGGATGGACATATTGCTGGAAACAGCTGAACTAGAATGGAGCATGTTTAAGAACTGCTTAGCTGGAGTGAGCAAATGTGTCAGGCTTGTGATGCATAAAGCAAAGCAAGGCTTTGTATTTAGAAAGGAAAAACTGAGCATAAAGGAACGTTGCCTCTTATCAACCCTACTGTGTGAAGCATGTTGTAGGTGAATAAGGAGTATGCCACCACTAATGAGAACAATTGCCACCCAACAATGTTAAAATGAAAGCTGAACTAAGACACTTGCGTAAGATAAGGATTTTCCAAGTCTATGCTAAAAGCTAGAATTGAAGAGGGATTTTTATGTCTGCATCTTGATACTGGATTACTTTAATCTCTCCCTCTCTCATTCCCTTTCCCTGTAGTTTTAGAAACGAGAAGTGAGCAAAATAATCTGTTTAGTAGCAATAGCTCAAATTACTGGAAATCTGGTGAGAGCTGGTTGTGCTTCCAGCTAGTGGCTGCTAAGTTGAGTGGTTCTGGTGGTTTATACCAGTAAAAAAGTGTATCCTCCTATCTTGTTATGTAGGGCCCTTCATCCTATGAATGTGATCCTTCATCACTATCCAAACTGAATTTTTTAAATGGTGCCTACCTTTAGTTAAATAGAAGAGAAAATCATGCAGGCTTTATCTTTGCACACACTGGCTGCTGACTTGGTAACACCATCTGGACATTTACGAGAGAGTTGTCCAAATATGTTCTTCTGGGTGGATTCTCAGGGCAGGGGATTGGGAGTGAGGAAAGAGCATTTCTCCATGATTGTTGAAAAATACAACTATGTGGTGTTTGAGCAAATAGGGAAGAGGATAATGTTTCCTAATGGCTTGTGGTTCTGCTGTGCGTTTTGAAAAGGCAGGAGGGTGCCTCTGGCATTTCTCCCCCTTAACCTCTGTCAACCTACTGCTGCCTTGGGACAGAGAAGTTAAACCAAGCCAATGGAAAGCCCACTCTGGATGCGTGTTAATCTAGCAAAGCCTTCTGAAGGAAGACAAGACAGACTTGCAGGAGTTTCTATAGGCACGGTAAGGCGCGTGTTGCCTTTCTGTTGAATTACTTACCCACTGGGCTGGTTGAGTGAGAAGACTCGTGTGTATGTGGTGTGCTCACAAGCGTGTGTGAGGAGGAGCGGGTGGCATTACTCAGTCTGTGGGTGGATGTGTGGGTTGCATGTGTTTGGAAGCAGGTGTTTTATCTCCTTGCACCCCCCACCCTCTGGTTTTAGGTATTTGTCTTGTATTATAGGACGCTAAAGGCAGTAGATGAAAACAATGACTTGAATTCAGATTGGGTGGGGTTTTATTTTTTCCCTTTTTCTTTCTATTTGTTCAACTAGTTTCTGAAAGTGGCAGTGGTCATTTAATGGCATCGGGTAACTGGCTGACCGTCACCTTTTCTTGCTGCTGTTCTTTTTTATCGCTGCTGTTCCTTGCTCCTTTTGGTGATATGGTTCTGCTCCGAAACTCAGAGAAATGATGAGCTGTCCTGTTGCACAGCAACAAGCGCTTCTTAATGAAGAGAAATGGGTGTGTGACCTCTTTCTGTGGGTCAGTGCTTGCAATGAGAAAAAAGTCATCACTGGTGTATTACTATCAAACCATTTGAGTCCTCCTAAGCTTGATAGCCTTGTAGTACAAATTATTTTGACCCCGCGGGTTCAGGGAGTAGTCACTACTAGCTGGATTTGGTTACATGCAAAAGAAGATGACAAACCCAGCTTCTGCCCTATGTTCTTGATTTCCTGGCAGCCTGTAAGGAACACTTGCATGAGTTGGTTGCTTAACTTTCCCCAACCTGTGTGTTCATGTGGCAGATGGCTGTGTTGACACTGAGGGCTCTGCGGGTGCTGGTGAGGTGGGGATGACCCCCGAGGTGGGGCAAAGATCGAGCTCTGCAGCTCTGACCTTGCTCTGCCCATTTCTGGTTATAATTGAAACCAGGACACCCTTCTCCTCTTGTGTGGTATGGTTTCACTCTGTAACAGGTTAAATAGCAAAGGATGAGAGAGTAGGAAGCTATGCTTTTAAATGTTCTGATATTTTAACTGTTTAGTCAGACTAATTGTGCTCAACTTCTCAGATGAATGTTTATTGTACACAAAATAAAAATTGTGAATGTAACCTTGAATCTGGGGAGATTCCAGTTGGCACTAGAAGAAAATTTTTCATAATGAGAACAATTAGCTATTGGAATAATCTCCCCAGGGAAGTGGTGGATTCCTCAATGTTGGACACTTGAGATTCGGCTGGACAGGGTGCTGGGCCATCTAGTCTAGGCCCTGCTTGCGTAGAAAGGTTGGACCAGATGATCCTTGAAGAGCTTTCCAATCTGGTATTCTATGGTTCTGTGACACCCTGTCCCCCTGACGTGGACACATACATTTTGATTTGGTCAGTAGTGATATGATCACATACATCGAAACCATAGCGTGGTTCTGCTCTGAACACCTGCGCAATGGTGTGTGACTTGTCTTGTTTCCTGAAGATGTTTGGGAAGTGAACAAAGTGGGAATCAGTAAGAGAGAAGTACATTGTGGTTACAGACAGTAGATGATGATGTCCTGAAGTTCTGGCATTTATCTGCACTTGTTTGGCTCTGACTTCTCAGACAAAGCTGTTCCTTCCCTCCCAAGGGCCTACCTCAACAGCTGGAATACTGAAGAGTTAAACAGAATTGTGAAGAACAAAGTGAAATAAGTAGAATTAATTTCTGAAAAATTGAATAGCAGTCTCATTTGTGATTATGGAAAACAGCTCAGTTAACTGTTCTTTGAAAGACTGTCTTTATGGATTCTGCCTTTTGATTGTACTAAGAGAAAATAGCGTTAGTAAGTATTTTAATGTGAATTATAGTCACCGGGAAGAGTGTGTCATGAATGAACTAGATGGGGCCATTTTTGAGAGTCTCCAGAGATGGGTGAAGTGATGCGTGGAAGATAAACATGGCATTAATGTTGCCCAGAGGGGAGAGACCAACACCTCCAATTGTTACTAATAAGCACTAATGAGTGAACATCAGCCATCCTTTGTGTTGAAAAAGGCAGGCAATTTACTAATTAAAAATAATTCACACGGTGGCTTCTTGTCTTGTATTCTGCCTGTAAAACATGCATGCAAGTGAAGCTTGGAGGCAAAGTAGCGAAGTGATCCTATATAAGGAGGATTTTGGAGTTCATTGCCTTACTACTTGTGTTCCTTTAAAAAGTGTTGTTTTGGTCCCTTCCATCTCTGTGTGTACACATGCACGAGAAGAAAAAAATCATTCTGGCAAAACTTAGTGTTAAGTAATGGAAATAAAAAATACTGTGTTTCTCCCATTACCCTAAACTCCTATTAATGGATACAGCGTACAATATGTAGTGCTTTAAAGACTGAATGAATACTATGCTCAGCTGAAACTATGGAAATGAGATGAACATAGGTGGAATGTACTATTCCTTATTTTGTACATGAAGTTCTTCCTATTCTTGTGCTTTTTATATACGAAAGTCATAAGATATTAGTAAAGCACAGTTCCTTTTCCCTAATTATGCAGTATAATTGGAAATTGTGGGCAAATCTCCTAATCTCCATAGTGACAGCAGAACATTTATCTAATTGGAGTTTGCCTTTTGGCATTACTTTGAATAAATTAGCATTTCATTAGATACCCTGGGCTACTGGGAAAAAGTTTCCCAGAGTAGTATTTAGTCTTTCTTGTCTAAAGAGTGTATTTTGAATTAGCATAGGTTAATAATATCCTTTGTAACTAGAAAGATACAGAGTAGTAATACTGCTGTTATTCTTAGTGGCAGAGGGCTGTGCTTGGAGGTTCTTTGCTTTCTTTAATTCCCAGGAGTCAGAGTAAAAACTTATGTTGCCTTATTTGATGACTTACTCTTTCCCCGGGGTGAGAGGGGGTGGGAAGGAAAGAAAGAAATGGAACACTATTGAAATACAACTTGACTTTCTCCCTCTACCCTTTCCCTTTCTCTGGAGAATGAAGTCTTCTTTCAGATTGCAAGCAGTGCAAAACACAGTGGTGTGGACTAACCAAAAGTCACACTCTATCACTTGCTAATTACAAATGGGCTCTACTGCAGTATTTCCAGTGTAGCTAATCCAGAATAATCGAAGACTATTTGTGTTTTTTTCTTGCATATATAAATCAGTGACAGGAAACTGGGTGACTAAGTTTTGGTATTGACTGCCAGATAAGAAGTGTGGCTGCTTATCATGCTTTCCGGAACAGCTATTGGGAACCATAAATTTGATGGGAAGTTAAAAGAAGTAATTCATCAAAGATGGATTCTCAATTGATTTTCTTTCCTAGTGTTAAAAAGAGCAGAAAGAAAAATCTATGGATGTGATAAAGGTTTGTAATTTCCTTTCCTTGAGTCGTTGGCTGTTTCAGGCCCTTGCTTCAGAGAGTTGCTGGCTACCAACTGTGGCAGAAGATTGGTATGAAGTAAGTGTTAGATATCCTACTCCCAAAATGGCCTTTGCAGCAGGAATGTGCCATTTATACCACAGTTGCCTTTTGGTAGATGGAAGCATGTGAAAGACCTGTCAATTTGTTTTGCCAAATCCAGAAAAATGAAATATCTTCTGTTTGGCAGGTCAGTCTGAGACTGCTTGGCTACCATACTGGATTTTGAATGTAGTAGCACAACACATCTGGGGCTTACAGTATTTGTGAACTTGGAACCAGTTACAAAAGGACACCTAATGCTGTGTTGACACACAAAGGTCGAGAGCAGCCTGTTCAGTGCGCTCAGTGATGGCAGTTTCTTTGCTTCTGGGATGGGTTCTATAAGCAGATGGTCGCTTACCTCAGTGGTGGCGAGGCAGGACTTTCACCCTCCCTTTGGTAAATGTATTCTTACTTCCTTGCCCTGGGAAGGCTTTTTTATCTCATACCTTGAGATTTGACACGGGGTTATCTGATGGCGAGAGAGGAGCTCATGTTACTTTCAAGCTCTTCCCTCAGGCTTCTTCAGTTACCCCTCTTGATCCAGTAATTATTCTGTATTCCTGTGCAATGAGCTTTGGAGTGGATCTTCCTAGGCCTTCTCCTGTGACTAGCTCCCCATTAATTCTTGTCTAACTTTGATCATACCTGGCTTTTTTTAACAACAACTGGAACAATTAATGGAACACTCAAAAGATATGGGAAGACAGGATGGAAATAAAGAGGGTTTATTTAATTGCTCTCTCCTGCTTCAGCGTCACTGCAGGCAGGTTCCTTCTTTCAGGTCTAGTCCTTGGTTACTCAGTACCTTTGTAGGAAGTTGGTAGCGGTCTCCAGTCCTTCCCCTGGTGCCTAGGAAGGTCTTCCCTGCAATGTCTGAGGCTGGTTAGTGCCTTGCCTGAATATGAGAAAATCTGAGTTTTGGTTGACTGCATTCCCCATTGCTGCAGTACCTCATCTCTTGACTGGCACACCTTGCACTGTCCCTTAGCTGTATCCTTCCTTGTTGGGGATGTTCATTAGCACATGGAACAGCAGCTTCTTCCTTCCACCTCCATGCAGAGGCCCAGAAACTCTACTTAAATATACTGTAAGAACAGAGTACAGTCATTCATATCCTAAATACCATGTTTAAATTAACTTCTCTTTCCTTATAGGATTCTAAAGGAACAGTGATAAGCCCCTCTAATCTCCTTCTGTATGTTGAAATAAATAAATTTCTCTGTGTCTGTTGGTTGTGTTGATGCTGTTGTGACCAAGCAAGATCTAGTGAACATGGACTCCCAACGTATGGTTTGGTTTTGGGACATCTTGTCTGGGGACCTGGAAAATGGGAAGGCAATGTTAGAGGTATGTTAGAGAGAATGACTGCTGTAGTCTAATGATCTGAATCTTGTCCTACAGCTTGATGACTGCACCCTGCAGCTGTCTCACAACGGTACCTATCTGGACCTGGAATCCACACTAGCAGAACAACGAGATGAACTGGAAGGCTTCCAGGAGGATGCTGGGTAAGTAAATGTTTACTAAATTTAGATAAATAAGCATTGAGGTTTCAGGAGTGTGTGGTTAACTTGGTATGTTCAGGTCATCACAGAAACAGAAAAGATAAAATTTTTTCCTCTGTATGCACATACATCTCCCCCTTTTTTGTGATTAAAAATTTTGTGATTTCTATCTACGTTCACTCTTATGTTTGCTCTAAAAGAAGATGGCATACAGTAAGAAGTCTGTCCAGATGAATGTCTTAACTAGTCTAACATGTTTTTATAGTTCTTTGGAACTTGATAAATGAGGGTGGTTGGTTCTGAAAACTTTGAGATCTTTCTTACATAACTGTTGGTCTAGAAGATGATATTGGAGTGTTGTTCCTGAAGTTATAAACTCAATTTCTTTGTGCGTTGGGATTTAAGTCCTCTCCTCTTATATTCTTGGAGAAAAGACCTGTATCAATTTTTTAGTCCCAGAATTGATTTAGCCAGTCAGGGTGTGTTTCACTCTGAGAAGTGAAAGTGAAAACAAAAGTTAGCATCAATGTGTGTCTGTGTGCATGCATGTATAAAATTTGCTTTTTAGAATAGTTTTGATTTTGTTGGGTGTGTTTTGTTTTTTTTTTTTTTTTTTGTGTGTGTGTTTCTTTTCCTGGGCCTTTTAGGTGATTGTCATATTTAAGATAGAAAATGAACAGACAGTCTAGAGCAATTTTTCCTTCCTGGTTGCTATATTGGACTGGATAGTCATAATTAATTTTATGGGTGTATTTTGGCATGGACTTCATGCATGTGAGTAACACAGCTGTGCCAGAAGGAAATTAACTGTGTTGTGAGTTGGTCAGGGCTCATTAATGCTAAGAGATGCAGCCCTTTTGCTTATACTGGTTTCTCCGCTTTTTGTGATAGCTGTCTTGTTTTTGTTTGATGAATACTTCTTACAAATTTGAACTGTGCCTCTGAATATTATTTCATGTAGAGGAGAATTTTAAATAATGTTATAGATATCTACGTGTACATTTGTGTACGTCCTCATACATACAAGTTTTGGGCATGTTTTGCAAGTATTGGCAGATAAAGAAACAGTTCTGTTAGAAATGAAATTATTTAGGAGAGAGTTCTTCAACAGACATAGTAGTCAATACAGCTGAACTGAGCCTCCCTTCCTATGCCATAGAAGCATTGAGTGAAGAAGTTGATCTAGTCTTCAGTTTTATGTAGAGGTGATAAAAGTTGTTGCAAAAAACAGCAAGTTCTTATTTCCAGCTAACTTTATAACTAGTCGAAAGCAGTAAGATGAAGGAAAAACTTTCTTCTGATAGTTTTTTTTGTAGTAGCATGCACCGATATCTCCTTGATAATTCTAGTAGTTTTAACTTCATTGCTTCTGATCCCCCACAATGGCATTGATGAGCAATTTGGCAAGTGAGAGATCGGTTGTTGCTTTGCCTGACAGACTCTGCGCTTGAAAATGGCAAGCTACCTTCCACCTTGTTTTATTTTCTGCTTCCTTTGGGCACATCAAATCAATTATATGAATTGTTCCTGAAACATGATTCTAGTTTTCTCTGTGGTGGCTATCCTAGGGGAAAAAATAAAACAACCAAACAAAGCATGTGGAACTAACCATGCTGCTTTGGAATTGTATCTCTTCTGTGTTGTTTTGAGAAGCAAAATCATGTTATGTTTTTGTGTACTTCGTGTGTGTGTGCAGGCCTCCTCTTAATTGTGGAATTTGTTGCAAGAGAATAGGAAGATGATAAAGAACAACCAGAACTTTAGAAATCTGTGTGGTAGCTTCCCCGTATGACTTGGTAACCTTGTCACTTTGGGGTAAATGCAACTCATGTGATGGTATCCAGAAAAAAGGAGTATTCTAGACATAGGATAGCAAATGCAGCCAGTAATGTCTTCATCCCACGTTTCTAGCAAACTAAACTACATTTTTGGGCCCTGCAGCTCTGATCCTTTCCCTGGCAGAGACCAAGCTGCTTAGCTGGAGTGCTCCTGTTCTCCTAAGATGGAGCTGCTGGCTGCAAACACTGGGGCTTAGCAGCAGCTTGCTGTCTGGGAGGGGCTGGCCACAGAAACCACTTAGTCTTTCCCTTTTTTCTCTCTGGGTCATTTCAAGGTCCTGCTCTTAATCTTCAAAGCTTTTAATTTTCTAAGATTAGGCTACCTCAAGACCTGCCTTTTCGCTACGCTGAGGCTGCTGTGCTCATCAGGGTCACTGAAGTTTGCTGAACTCTGAATGAAGGATTTAGTAGCTGGATATTCATGAAACTTTTGATCCTGAATTGTGGAAACTCCTATTAAGAGTGATGAGAATGTCCTGCAATCTGGCTATTTTCAGCATCTTTTTGCCAAATGTTCCTGTTTGCCCAGGCAGAATGATGGATGAAGATTGGTTGGTTGTTTTTTAATCACACTGCTGAAAGGAGACTTATAAATAAACCATGCATGAAACGCAATTTTACAACTTTTTATGTATGCGAGAGGCTGCAGGTACCTGTTTTCTCTTGGAAGGATCGGATGAGCATAGTGAAAAACTATAACGATTTTTCTTCAAGAGGAAAGAAGAGGATGGTGGCAGTTAGGCTGAAGGTTTATGATGCGTATCTGTAAATAACAGGTATAAGAAACACATGCACTTGTATACAATTTTAAATGAATCCTCTTTTGTTACTGAATATGATGAAAAGAGGCTTTTGGCAGTTGCTATTACTCCAGCAGTATCTAAACTTCCATTTAGGGAAGGGGAAACCCAATGCACATGCCCACTCAGCCTCTAGAGCTAACTCTGAGCAAAACATGGACAGGGATGGGACTCTTCTGTGTCTGCAAGTCTTGCTGCTGCCATTTGCACCTTTGGGAATAGCTGTGGGACTCTGGAGAACAGGATCATTTTTATATGGGTTTTTTTTAGGGGGGGGATGACGACAGGATGAACAGCTGGCTGAGCAATGAGGCTGGCCCTGCAGAAGGTGTCACGACCAGGAAATGGGTCAGTAAAAGCATATAGGAGAGTTGCCTTTCTTTTCAATTCTATCATGTATTCATGGCTTGTTTCCTTGGTTTTGTGTTTGTTTATTATTATTTTTTTCCTTGCTCCCAACACAAGTTACTCTGGATGCTTAATTGTGTAAGGAGGTAATGTGGAGGTAGTTTAGGTGGGATGGCTGTTTTGTTAAGGTGCCTGTGACAGGTAATGCTCTTTTCCTTTTTTTTTTTCACTTGTGATTTTATGGAGCAAGAAAGAATTGTCAAGAAGTTTATGTATTTAAGTTCCATAGAATTGTCCAAGTTGTTCTTATGGGCATGTCGTAAAAGGCCCACAAGGTGATACAGTCCTAAACCTCAGAACACAAAAGTTTCTTCAGACAACATGTTGCAAGCAATGGAGATTTCTTTGGGGAGTATGTTTTCAAGACTTCTGTTTAGCAGAAAGATTGTTTTAAAGTACTTCTGACAAATCACTTCAGCTCTCATGTCTTTGCATTCCTTCTAGACACCCCGTCCCAAGCCATTTTGGCTGTGTGAGTCCAGTTTAAGTTGGATTCCAGACCTTTTCCCTCTTGGTGCTGCTGTTCATTCTGGGTTCAATCAGAGTGGACAGCAATAGAGTCTGGCAGGGATCTTTGTATTCTTCTTTCTTTGAGAGCTTGACTCATGATTTTATAGCTCGTCATTGTCAATATCAAAACAGCTGTGTCTCTCCCCCACTTTGCCCCAGAACTTACTCACAGCTCTCTGTTGTCAAGGGAAAAATCTACATCCATACCAGCATATCTGTGGAAACATCTGAAGATTTGCTATTTTTGAATTTTAGTGATTACCACAGGCAAATGAATGCAATAAGAGTGCTTTTCCCTTCCCCTCTCCATAAACAGATCATCTGTAGGGCTTCAGGTAGGGCAGTCAGAACGTGCTGTAGAACTGCTCTGAACTTGACTCTTGTTGCGAGTAAACCCATTGATTTGAGGATCCAAACCTTGAACTACAGCAGCGCTGTGTACACCCACCATCTGCCAGTGCAGTTTGAAAACCAGTGTAGTATTGCAGAGTAATTGCCTGGAGCATGTGGGCAGCTGAGTGAGTTTGTGCTGTGTAATTAGTAAAAGCTGTGAACTTGCTGCACTTCCTATTCCACAGCAACTAGTCATGATCACACTCCTTCCCTGTGGTTAATGCAAGGGAGCTTTGTATAAGCAAGCTCATACTCTGTTTATCCCATGGCAATTCATCTGTCTGTGTGTGGGGTGTGTGTGTTTGTATTACTACTGACTAAACTAATAATCTGCTTCTGATAAAAATAAGTGTCTCTAATTTAACCTTCAGTTGTGAACTAACAGCTTAAACCACTGCAAGTCTGTGACTAGCCTGGCATCTGCGGTACTGACGCAGTGGAAACTAGTGACTTCTGCCAGGGTTAAGACCATGGCAGTACAGCAAAATAGTGGTTTATTTCATGTTTACTGCTCAGTAATTGAACTTGCTAGCAAAAGCATTGATGGCCCAGCACTAAATACAGAGCCCACTTCCTAAATGGAATTAATATGGAGAAATAACTGGTCTGAGGGCAGTTAAGAACTTGTATATCGAGTTATAGAGGAAGGACCCCTTGCGAAATACGCTAGTGGAAAACGTCCAGAAATCAGAAAGAGACCCAAAAAAGTATGTTGATCAATGAAAGTAGAATTTGTTTTTATGTACTTACATGTGTGCACGCATGTTCTACCGCAAAGCAGGGCAGTTTTAAAATAGTTCTTGCTGAATCTAGTTAAACCGTTTGCACCCTGAGAAAGAGCATAATTGCCCAGTTGAGCCAATTGCTTTGAAATGTGTTCTGTGTCGCTTTGGGTAATTTCTTCTTCAGGTTATCATTTTTTTTTTTTTTTTCCCCTTAAAGTATTAGAGAACAATTTCAAGCAGAAAGGAAAGTTCACGAAAATTTATTAAAACCATTTTTTTTCACAATCAGGTTTTTTTTGCTTATTTTAGTTAGGAAAAAATTTGAGTTCTCTTTTGGTACTATAAGTCAGAGTTATGTTAGTTATCAGGGGCCTTTGTGAGAATGAAAACGATTATGCAGGTGCAGTTTCCTTCTGCTCTGCAACTATGGAACTTCTAATGAAATTGGTCTGGTACTTTATTCTCTGGAACCGAAACTGTGGGACCCATGATGTCATTAGGAGCACCAGAGAGACCCTTTGCCTGAAGAGGTGGAAGAATCAAGTGATCCAGCTGAAATCCTGGTATTTCAAGGCATCTGTTTTTCCAAGTGCAAAGAGGTTTTCAATGTGCAGGTGATAGCAAAACCACATGACCAGAAGTTATCCACTGTAAAGATTCCTGGAAGGAATGTACAGCCCAAGTCTGAGAGCTACTGACAGCAGCAGGAAATATATAACCTGAAACTGGAAAGCATTGGTCGACTGATGTGTCATCTCTGAAGTATGTGATGTGAGATTGACAAGAAGTGAGGAAATGAATCTTCTGGTTTTGCGTTTTACCCAGAAGCAGTGTTATTGTTAATAGAGCACTTCCAATGCAAATTTCTTCATCATTTGCCAGCTCATAAAGTATTTTCTTAATGCGAAAATGTAAGATGGAGACTTAACTGATCATGCTATTGGTGCTTCACAAAATGACAGGATAAACTTCCTGCTGAAAACAATTTTATGTGAGTTGAGCTTTTGGGGTGGAAAAGGACACAGCTCTGTTGATGAATCATAGAATCACAGAATGGTTTTGGTTGGAAAGGACATTAAGATCATCTAGTTCCAACCCCTTGCCATGGGCAGGGATGCCTCACACTTGACCAGGTTGCTCAAGGCCCCATTCAACCTGGGCTTGAACACTGCCTGCTATTGAAAAATGGTCATTTGCTGACTGTGAAGGTGGAAGTCAGCTCAAATATTTTAGGAGCTGTTAGAAGTTTATTGTTTTAATGTGTGGAATTGTTTTAATGTGTGGAAATTGAACCATTAGCAGCAGAGAAATAACCAGCATGATGAGTCAGAAAATAGGGGAAGGGGGTGGGGAAAAGGGATGCTCATTTTCCAGCTTCTGAGGTTTGCTTGTACAGGAACTGCTAAAAAGGACAAATGGAACAAATGTTCCACCATTTAATGTGCTGCATTTCACAGTCTGTGAAAGTGATTCATTGTCTTTTGGCAAAAGTCATTGCCTTGTGGTGAGGTGCATAGAAGACTCCACCCAGACCTTTACCAACGTGTACCCAGGATACATTAGTAATAAGTAATTAGGCACTATTACTGTGGCTTATAAGAACACATACTTGCTGAATCCCTTGAATGTTTCACTTGACCCCTTTGAGTTTCTAATTTTTTCCCACTTCCTCTTCCATCCTATTTTTTTTCCATATAAAAAAAGGAAGAAAGGGTGAAAACCCTGTCTAGTAAATGTTGTGTTTGGGTAGAGTAGGTGAATGTAAAAACCCAGCACCTCATAGTGACAGTCTGTATATAATCCTTATTTGCACAGTTACATGGGCCAGGGTGCTCTTCCTCTCATCGGCATTCACATGTAACTTTCTGTGTGATATATAGGTTGTTGGTAGGGAATTATAGAATGGTTTGGGTTGAAAAGGACCTTAAAGATCATCTAGTTCCAACCCCCATCTAGTTCCAAGCCCCCATTTTATGGGCAGGGACACCTCCCGCTAGACCATGTTGCTCAAGGCCCCATCAGTATGTTAATTGTTAAATTCATGCTGGCAAACACAGAACATGGTATTGAAATAATCCGCAGGAGAAAAAACATGTACAAGTCTCAGCGTACTTTGTTCCTTTGCATGCTGTTGCTTACACTAATAATCTGCAAGATTTTGCCTGCCCAGTTTTTGGTTAGGGAATATTGGGATTATTTCTACCTGGATTAAGACAAACTTTAATTATTTTTATTTTTTAATGAAGAGTGAACAGGCAACTGAATAGTGTCTGTTTACTTGTTTTTAGTTTCTACTGTCAAGTGATTGTTACTTTAGTAAATGTGTTATGGTCCAGGAATGCTCTGAGTAAAACCACTGTGTTAAATAATTAGGTGAATTGCAAGTGTATTGCCAGTACAGGACGCAGACACACTCTGACTTCACACAAAGTTTTTAGATGGAAAAACTGAGGTAAGAAAGGATAGTTCACTGACTTCATTTGAAGATGAGTGTATGTGTTTGCCTCCAACTGCCTGTCATGTACCAGAATGTGTTACTAAGTGCTGTTACCCAGTGTATTGGAGATGAATATTAGCATTTAAAGGGCTTTTTTTTTTTTTTTTAATATTATTTCCTGAGCTCTTTTGTTTCCATTATTCAATGAGGATAACATGAGCTTGAATATGACAGTTGGATTGTTGGATGATGGTCTGTGATGAACTTCAAAACGGTTATTTGTTTGGGTAGGATTTTCAGATGACTTTCAGAGAGATTCTTAATGCCTCTCTTCATGCACGTATGTGCGCTCGCTCGCTCTCAAAAGAGTTGGCTTTCATACAACATATTTTAAGTGTCAGATTTTTTTTTCATGTCTTGAAGCTGCAGTTGAATGGAGAAGCGTATCATATTGAAACTGCAGTCAAACTGTAGCTTAACAGCTTTGAAATCAAAGCCTTGGATTTTTGCTGTCTGATTAATAGCAGGTTAAGAAACGCTTGCCTTATTGTGGGTGTGCTGGCTTGCAGATCTCTTTCAGGGAAAACCTGATAGACTCAAGTGCTTGAACTCTGGCAAAAATTCCATTTCTGTGCATTCAACAAGGAATATTTTGTTTTTCACTGCTGATGTGGAGCACCTTAAACTATGAAGCAACTGACTGTGAGGCAATACACCATTGTAGAAGCATTTTCCGTGAAGGGTGTGTGCAAGTGAAGATGGAAATGCACAGGTGCTGAAATGAAAGTGTGAAAGCCACTTGCAAAAGTAATGCATTTCAGAGTGCGTATGTTGCCACACATTTGCTTCTGGTGGCATCCGATGTCCAGGCTTCTCTTGTGGGAGTCAGTGACTCCTTCTTGAACTTAGGGATTGCTGTTGGATGCTCACCGAGCTACTCCTTTTGGAAAAACACACATGTGATTATTGGAGAAGCTTGATGGTCCACCAAGAAATCTGAGTGCTATGAGAGGCTGTAACAAAATGTGCAGCATGTGTTAAGCATGTGTGCTTTGAAAGCTTTCCATGAAGAGCAGCATCTGTGTTAAGTTTTCATAATGGCTAGGCTGTTGCATCAGGCAGACGTAGATGCAGAATTGTAATAGGGTAAGTTGTCAAGAGCTTATTATTAACTGGAAGTATCTACCAAAATGTCATCAATACTGTTCTTTCCAGTCATTGCAATAATGGAATACCCTATATAATTCTGATTATATATAATCTATAAAATTATAGATATTTTCAAACTGAAATTAAACCAGAAGTGATACACGACTGTGGGGTTGTTTTTTTGTTTTTTTTTGGTTTTCTTTTTTTTTTTTTTTTTTTTTTTTTGAAGTTTGAAGTACCTATTGATATCTCTGGGGTTTAAGTCATTGACAAATTAAAGCTGAGTATTGAATTTGGAAATAAGATGGGTTTGTGATAGATTGCAAATAGGAATTATGGGTAGTGAGGGGCAAGGATGGCCAGTGGTTCATATAGTTGAATTTCAGCATAATGGCCACATCTCAGGGAGGCTTTAAAACATACCTTTGCGTGTGCTAAAGGTTTGGAATAAGGTCCTCTTCTATATATCCCACACCAGCACCTAGAAAGTCAAGTATTGGATATAATATCTGGCTTTTGGGGATCCATCTGTGGATTTACAGGTTGCAGAACACTGGGCTTTTTCCTTCCCCATCTCTCTACAGGGACATTAGCTTTTTACATATTCCATATGTTTTTCTGCTTTCCTGAATACATGCCAGGGCTAGCTCTGTCCTTAATGCTCGCTCTGTGGTACTAGGAATTAGAAATTAGTCTGCCTGCTCCTAATCAATAACCTGTAAAACTGGAAGAGATGAGCGTTATGTTACTGGCTTAACTGGTTTTCTAAGCTAAATCTTGGGAGAGGAAAAAAGAAAACATCAGCCACTCTTTCTTCATACTTCTTACCTAGGCAAGGGTGGGGTGAAAGGGAACACAAACAGGTTTAGTTCTGACTGAAAGATCCCAAACGGTTATCCTTCATGCTTGCTCAGTGCAAGTATTACTACAGTTATAAATGAAAAAGGTATGTCAAGAACATTTCTGTAAGAAAATTGTTTTCAATTAGAAATGGCACATACTAGTAAGTACAACTTCTCACTGAGGGAATTCATGGTCACTGTCCTAAAGTAGCAGGCTACTATGCCACTGTCCTGTTTTAGGTAAACCTTCCATGTGCAGCGGTTGAAATCTTTTAACAGTAAAGGAAGTATTACATACATTATGGTACTAGTTTATATGTGTAATTGTTACAGCAAGTATAGTCTCTTCTTATTCTCTATCCCCTGCCTTTGCTATTTACTGCTGGTTAGTGATGCTTTCAGGAAAAAGGACCAAGTTTCCTTTGTCTATCTCAAAAGCTTCAGTAAGCCTTTGATTTGGAGAGCCTACACACTAATATAAAGCGTTGTAGGCAGCAACAGGAATAATATTAAAAATAAGCTTCATGTTAGTTGCTAATCAGTGAATAGAATTTTGGTATAATCATGAAAGGATCATAAAAGCAAAGCTACTCAACTGCAGTGAGAGCAAATTGTAAAGTTCTGACCTGTGTTGCATCTAACTTGCTTGACCCTTAGTAGGATTCTTCCAGTAAATGTAATGCCAGGACTGGCCAATTTACCCCAAATTACAGGTAGAGCCATTATAATGTTGCTTTTTCTGCTGTTCCAGTGCTATAGAAGTTGTCTAGCTGATGCTTATCTGAAAGTTTTAAGCCTCCCTCTTCTTCCTCCCACATCCTGTAGTCTCAGAAAAGCAAAAAACAAGGTCATAAAATAGCCAGAGAAGAGAAATAATATGATGAATGTAGAGTGGAAGGCATACCTATGGGTGATGCAGGTTGGCAAGGCTTGAAAAACAAGGGTTTTTGTAAGCCCTCCCTGTAAGTCAACAATCGTGCTTGGGTTTTTTTGGGGTGGTTGGGTTTTTTTTGTTGGTTGGTTGTTGTTTATTTTTTTAAATAGAAGCCTTTGTTGCTACGTTTCATCTCCTTATTTCTGAAGACACGATCTTCTAGAGAAGTGCTTGAGGCAGAGAAAAAGATAAAATTTAGTTACTTAAAATATTTTACTGTAGATGGTCTTCTGAAAAAATAATGATAAACAGCTATTTATTTCTGTGGTCACACCTACTATTTTTTAGCCTATACACCCTTTAAAATCACTTGTGTAGACCTGCAAAGACTGTATGGTGCTTAAGTAACAGCAACATGTAAGGGCTTGACAAGACAGAACAGAAGCAGAAGATGGGCAGCTGCCATGGTCCCAGTTTTATAGGTGGGTGACAGAAGGTGTAGGAGAAACTAAGCTCACACCCTCGGAGTAGCTGAGGATCTGGCTTTTGATGTGGCACATTGACACCTTGGTGGCTTGGCCTTACTTGATCACAGCTGTGCAGGGAAGCTGTGGCAAGAGGGAAATTGAAAATGGTTCCTTCTTTGTTCCAAATGGAGACCCTAATCCCTGAATTCTTCCTCTTTTGTTTCCATAGGAGAGATTTCTTCCTTTTGTCTCAAGTACTAATGGAGGGGGAGAGGTTTAGAGATCTTTTGTTGTCTTCAAAGAATTAGAGCGTACCCTAGTAAGAATGTAATGACTCTTGTGTAAGGTGATATATCAATAAGTGAAGCTGCGATTGATATTTTCAGTTTGGTACCCTGTGAAACATTCTTTATGACAATTGCAAATTAAATATTCCAGAGGAGTCCTGGCACTCCAGTGGGAAGGGGCAGCTGTTAAAAATCCGCATGATGTGGGCATAGGCAAAGGCTGTGTTCAACCAGAATGGCAGGAGGAGTTTAGTTGGGCAAGGAGTCAGTCCTAGACCTGGAACTGCTCCAGGAAACTTTAAAATCCAGGCTGCAGGCAGCTCTTGGTGGGAATAGTATGTTGCTGCTCTGCACTTCAAAAATATTGAGAAGGTTCATGCTTTCCCTAGTTTGTCCTACTGATGCTCAAGCAGACCTGTTAAAGAGGTCTGATTTAAAGTTGAGTTTTTAGATTTTAGTTGTTTAATCTCTAGAGAAAGGTTGCCATCCTGTCCTCTATAAGCAGGTACATAGTTCTATGTAAACCACATTTTCAGTTTCTTAATGTGTTGTTTTTGTCTGTGTTTTTTGGGGAGCAATATTTTAATGTTTTTGTGAAAATTTATGTCACTGCTTCACTGACCTGCCTTCCCCTGCAAATTTTTCAGGGAGATGGATATAAAACATGTGTGGGGTTTTTTTGTTGTTGGGTTTTTTTTTTTTTGTTTGTTTTTGTTTTTTGCAGTAAATAATGAAAAATATTTTTGTTCCTCTAAACAACTGTGGGCATGAAAACAACAAGGTAGAGAGGAACCTTTGTTGTTCTCTGGAAAATAATGTGTTTGGTCTAATCAAGTTACAGCCAGTGGAAAATTCTGCTGGGTATCTCTGTGAAGGGTTTTGCCCTGAAGTCTCTTAGCAGGGTCATAAAGTATATAACTGAGGAAGGTTGTGTTGGCTTTAAATTTGCCTCTAAGTTGTATATACAAGTGGATCTAGAGTTTGCATCATACATGCTAAACTGCATCTGTGTTCTGAAACCACGTTTGCTTCTTGCATGTTTTCCTACAATAAATTCATAGTCACAGAATGGCTGAGGTTGGAAGGAACCACAGGAGGTCATCTGGTCCACCCTCCCTGCTCAAGTAGGGCCTCCTGAGGCTGCTTGTCCAGAAATGGCATGTTTATTTCAGAGAAAAGAGGAAGAATATGCTGCTGTACAAATGGAAAAGACATTTGGGCTTTTCTTACCCTCCCACTTTCCATCAGGTGAGCAGGTTTGGGTGCAGAGGCAAGGCGCTAGCTGTGTCCTCATGTCAGTTTGCAGGTATAGCACAATAGAAATCAAGAATAGTGCTCTTGTCCAGATTGAAAAATGCTATTACTAATTTGTCTGAAAAACAAATGAGGAATGTAGCAGCTAACTAAGACAGAGGCATTCCATTTAAGACTGGTATGGATCTGAGAGCCAGACTGAAGGACGACTCAGTTTTGCCTCTTTGCATGAAAATTGCATCTGTCTTTGTGAGTTGAAGACTGATTAAGGTAAAGGAGCAGATTTGTGAAAGAGTAAGCAATGTCTTGCTTGATCTTACATTGTCTTTTATGCTTAACTTATACCTAACTTTAAAATATTTCTGTGAAAATTAAAATGTGCAGTCATCACTTGGTACTTCTCTAACATGGATTTCTAGAGAGTCATTGTGATAGGTTGACCTTGGCCAACTGCCCACCCTCCCTGCCCTCAGAAGGGAGGGAAAATAAGATGAAAAAACTTGTTGGCTGAGATAAAGACAGGGAGATCACTGACCAGTTACTGTCATAGGCAACACAGGATTGACTTGCAGAAAATTAATGTATTGCCAATTAAAATAGAGTTGGATGATGAGAAACAATGACATAACTCGTAATACCTTCCCTCACCTCCCAGCCTTTTTTCCTAGGTTCAACTTCACTCCTTCTTTCCCAACTCCTCTATATCTGCTCCCTACAACTTTATGTATTTTTTTCCTCTTCTCTTTTAGGAGGGGCAAGAAGCATAGTATAATTCTGAGGACGCAGCTGTCGGTGAGAGTTCATGCCTGCATTGGTAAGTGAAGCTCTACATGCCTGAAAGAGAGCAAATAAATAGAATTAATCTCTGGGAAGTAAATCTGAGGAGTATGAATCAGACTTGCTGTGTTCCAAGTTGAGGATAATGGCCAATAAATTGATTTATTCTGTTTGTTGCATGTTAAAATTAGGTGGTATTAGTTACGTTACTCTTTATAAAGTATGTTAAACAGCCCAGGGAAGCATAGCATTTGACAGTGGGGTGAGATGGCTGGGTGTGCTTTGGAGAATCTTGGATTATCTGTCTTGTCACAGCCTTTGTGTGTGCCTGAAGACTGTTCTGAATTGGGAAGTGGTTCTGAAGAATTGTTGGCTGACAGCTAACTTCTGCATTTTAATAGCATATAATGTTCATTGCTTCACATCTTGCAGATCTTGGCCATATATTTGTCATTATCACAGTGTCAGTGTCTTAAAACCTCTGGTTAAAACAATGCTGTCACGAGGAAAAGTCTAATGAAAGTCATAATCTGAGTGTCACAACAGCTTTAAGGTTGCATAAATGGAGGCTGATGTGCTGTGATGTTGTTAATATGTTTTCCAGCATTCTGCAGAGCAGAACGTTTCACTGAGTATTAGTGGTAAAGGTAATGCTCAAGTTCTGGTGATACTATGATAGATGTTATGAGTAGCTGGTTTAAAAAAAAATTAAAAATAATCCTATATGTCTGTGCCACAGTCGCCTGTTTTGTTTTCAACTTCTCCATAATAGATTCAGCACCCTAGTATGTTTAGCTTGTTGTTGCTTCAAAAGATCATAGCTGAAGCATTGAAATATAGATATTTTCCTTAAAAGGAGGGGGAGAAAGTCATAGTTCTGTATTATTTCTACAGTACTACTGCTGTTGAAAGATTCAGTCTTTAAATACAACTAAAATTCTATCCTCTGCCCCCAGGACATGTTATGAAATGGCCTTTCTTGGGAATTTGAACTGAGCATAAGCAACCTACAGAATTCCTTAAATACCTCCCATTGAGTGCAATCTCTGGGCTGCCTCGTGCAGGAATAGATTCTCCTCTACTGCCGTTAACTTGAGGAAGAACAGTAGAACAAGCCTTTGTGTTAAGTATTAGAGTAGAAACAGAGATACTGCAAAGTCTAATGAAGTTGAAAACAGTTTGAAGAAGCTTGTTCTTGTTAGGTCTGGGAATATACTTGGCAAAACAGGCCAGTGGAGCAAGGCAAGATTTCACGTTCCCTGGATTGAGGTTTTATAAAAAACATTCTCATGTAAATATTTTTATCCAGAGTGCAGCCATCGAGGAATTGGAACACACCAGTTTCTGAGCTTCCATGCGTGGTTGCTTTGTTGTTACCTGTTTGCATTCAAGCTCACTGTGGGCCATTAGGCATATTATTGTGCATGTATTGTTCCTGTATGAAAGTGTCATCCTTTGTCAGGTGCTGTTACACTCTGTCAGCAGTGATGCATTCAGCAGTGAGTACAGAGGAAGCAAGGCTGCAAAACTTGAGTCCAGATTTCAAACTCCTAGAGCAGAGGTGTGTTGGATATGAGCTTTTGGCTTCGTTCGTTATAGGCAGAAAAGCCAAATGCAAAATCTGGTTCTGATTTCCAACCCCCCTGCTGACGTTTAGTTTTTTAGGGTAAGTTTTTGTTTCAGCCCATAGCTTGATGCAATGTAGTTTCTTCTCTCTTCTTTTCTTTTTCATTTTTACATATCAAATACGCATTTGGTATGGGATAGTTTGAAAGTGTCAGGGACACTCTGTGGTTCTTAGTACTGGCCTTGCTTGGTGACCTGTGCCTGCCAGTTTAACTTGCCAGAGGGTAGAAGGGCTGTTACCTGCTGGTACAATGGGTACTTTTCTTTGTCTTGTGTGTACTTTCACATCAGCTGCCTGTTAATGTCTTTTAGGAAATAAAAGCATTAGGTTTAGAAGTTAAAAGATGTGTTACACATTTGGAATAGAAGCCAGGAGTTAGAGCAATCTGAGACAGTGTCACATGGAATAAAACCATCTTGCTTTGACTATTTCCTCTCAGTCTTCACAATATCCCTTGCACTGTGGTTAGCAATGTTACTGACTCTGCAAAGTCCCCGGTAGGTAGCTAGGACTGCTTTCTGAGAAGATGTGGTTTTTTGTGAAGTACCCTTGCAGCAGAGCTTTCTGTCATCCTTTCATTCAAGGTTTTACTTAGCTCTGAAGAGCTGAGGCATGTAAAGAAATAGCTTTCCTGTCATAAACTCTCCCATTTGGAAGGTGGACCAATTTATTTATTTATTTATCTATCTATCTATTTATTTATTTATTTGTTTTATTTCTCCGTAACATGTTGTACTTCTAAATTGTGGGAAATACACAAATGTTTATGTTCAGATGTCCAGATAAAGTTTTCCATCTTTAGTGACTTCAGATCTCTGGGGAGTTCATTGGGCTTTAGTGTCAGAGGATGACTATGAGCCAGTATTTTGAGGCTTGGGAAGCTCTAGCAAGTCCCATGTCAAGTGGGATAGTGCGGGTTTTTTTCTGTTTTGTTTTAAGCAGAGCAGGGAAGGAATAAAGCTTAACTTGAGTGCGGAAGTTAGAGAGTGGTATTTTCTGCCCTATTGCGTACTAGTCACTCTTAAGCATCTCAGTGCATTAATGCTTTCTTTTTTTCTTCTCAGTTTGAGTTCTTGTCTTATGTTCACATTAAGGACTTTCAGCATGGAGGAATGAATTTTCTCTTAACTATCACTCTACTAGTTTTCCCATTTTGGCTTGATCCTGATTAAATTGTCAGGACTAATTAAGAGGTAATTTACAAAATAAAATTTAAGTGGTTTGACTACAAACTGCAACATTTGCATTTTTTTAATAGCAGAAGACTATTGCTGTTACCAGTTTTGTTCAGAGACATACCTGATTGAAAATTATTGATGTACTTTTGAACTTGTTGATGTTTAAAGACCTTAGTGGAGCAAGATCAATCCTTAAATCACATAGTGTCAATTGTCGTGGTTTTTTTTTTTTTTTTTTTTACCTCAAGCTGTCAAATTTGACCTTTTATTCAAATTAGATTTATTGTGAGTTAATACCCTGTGGGAAAAGTCTTTCTGGTATTTTTGGCAGCCTTATGACTTTCCTTGTTTTTATTTAGTTATGTCTTAACATAATTTTAATTTGTATGTATTGAACAATTACAGGGCTTAGCTAAAGCCTTGATAAGGGCCTATGTAAATGAAGGATATAGCTTTACAGGGTGAACACCACAGTGCCAAAAACTTTAGCCCCTGAAACTAAATGGAAGATTTCAGAGCAACTCTTCGATAGTGAAGTTTTAAAGATCTTTGAAAGCTCCACTCTTCCTGGAGAGTGACTCGGTTTATTCATGATGTCCTTGCTTGGACAGCTATGTCTGTGGCTGCTGCCTCATTTGTCCATTTGTTGCTTCTTGGTAGTTTTCCCTCCAAATCTGAGGTGGTCTCTGAGAGAAAAGGCACCATTTACTCTTACAGATCTGGATGCACTATCTAGCCCAAGAGCCCCATGTTCTCTTTCAAACCGCATATCTTGTGTGATGGGGAATTGGGAGTGTTGCTTTCAATAGTGAGGAGGAGTTTTGGACAGGGACCCATGACAATGACTTAAAATGAATCTTCCAAAATAAGTTTGACATTAGCTTCAGGTGTTAATACAATGTAATACAAGAGGAATGCAAATAACAAAGGTTGATGTAATTTTGAATACATGTATTGGCCTGGGATTGCTCAGAGTACTGTGGCTTGGAAGGTCAGCAAATGTTGCAAGGTGTATTTTAAATTTTACTTCTCCTTTGTGTCAGTTTGTTATTCAAAAAAAAAACCAAACCCAAAACACAATACACACACCCAACCCTCAATTGGTTATTTAAAGTGTTTTTGCATTATAAAATTACATGTTTGTATGGTTATAGCTCCCTCCTGCATTTGTGCAACGTCTGTCTTTTTATCTGTCTATATATTAAAAATAATTTGCATAGGTATTTGGTCGTATTACATTTCACAGCTTGATCCAGTGAGAATCCTAAACTGTGTGCAAGTATATTATTGCAAGTCTTGCTGAACATAGAAGATGGCTTCATTATTAGTCTTTATAACTACTTTATAATCCCATTCTGTTGGCATTTTCACATGGGCAGTTGTAGATCTACCAGAGCACGGTGCACAGCGTGCCTGCCCTTCCCCATCCTTCCATGGGTGATCTGCGGTATCTTATCCCCAGGTATGTGGCACATTAGCTGCCATGCCGCATGGTGGCTTTTTCTAGCTGCTGTTGTTAAGGCATCTGCTTTAACCCACAGTATTAGTACCAATAGCCCAGCCTTTCCACGTAGCTTTTTGGATTGTCTTTTTGACATCCTCTCACTCTTAAGATAGCTTATGTGAAATGTAGCCATAAATACCTTTCTGAGCCCCTTTTGTTGTGGGGTACCTGAGGGAAGCTGGAAGCCAGTTGTAACTAGGAGGCTAGTTAGAAGCCAGCTGTTCTGATTTGTTCTGTAATGGCTGAAGTATGCAGCTAGTCCTCTTTACTATCTACAGTTTTCCCTTCTGTTATCCATTATGCAGCCTTGTTGCATGTATTATAGCAGATATGATTAGGTTCTGCAACTATTTATGCATCTATTGAACATCCTGGTAGGACCTGTCCTTCCAAGTGCTTGAGATGCAAGTTCCTTCTCACTTTGCTTTCACAAAGTTGTGTCTCGAGTCTATAACTGTCTCTGGCACTTTGTTGCAGAGAAGTTAAGACACGCAGATAGAAGTGGGGGAAAATGTAGTTTGTTCTCCTATGAGAATAGTATCAAAGTGTAGAAAAGCCAGTGCAGTTCTTGTTAAGGAAACGTGTGAAAGAGGGTTGTGTTTCATTCTCTGAGGTCAGAGTGAAGCTTGTGCATACAATCCGTGTTATTGGTACTGTCTCACTCGAGATGCTTCTCCCTGGAAATATCATCATTGTATTGCATCTGTGTGGCATATATGTGTTTGCAGTGTGTTGAGTGCTGGAGTAGCGTTCTCATAGCCATAGAGAAGCACTGTGAAGCTCCTCTAGTTCGTACTTTAAAACTTTCTGATTTTTTTTTTTAATGAAGTGGATACTGGGTTGAATTTAATATAAACAGCTTTCTTTTGGTAAAGGAGTTCCTGAATACGCTAAGAGAAAGGGTTTAATTGGAAGACTTTCCTAAAGGAAGCTTAATTGTGGCACTATGGGATCTTCATTTGGGCAAGTAATGATTGATATGTTCCAATGAAAGTATGAAGGAAGATACTTTTTTTGTATTTTACAATTTTCTGTTCAGCGTTAGGCATTCCTAATAGAAAACATTTTCGGTTTGAGAGAGGGAACATGTGGAGAGCATTAGCAGTTCGGCAAAACGTGCAACCGATTCGGATTTAATTTAAAGGGAACAAAAGAGGTGCCTTGAGAATTTGTCGGAAGCACTGTGGTTTTGCCTTCTTTGCGCTGATGGTAACTGGAGAGAGAGGTGGGTTGAAATTGCTTTATCGAGTATCTTCTTAGCATAATTGGGACAGAAAAGACAGTGATTAATGGATTTAATGGTGCTGCACAGCGATCCTGCATGCGTTATGGATTTGTAATCACGATATGCTTCCTATGACTTTTGCTGTAACTTGGTAAAAGTCCTGGCTTAAATGAAGATAATAAACAACATGTTTATTGATGTAAACTGACATCACACAAATTGAAAAGATGTGATAAGGAATGCCAGAGCTTGGGGGGGATTTTTTTTTTTTTAAGGGTTAGGCTTTTTCTAATAAAATAATTTGAGTTCTAGTTGGGGCGGTACACACAGTACTGGGGCCTGCTTCCAGATGCGATTGGAGATACCTGGTTCAGCTCTCTTTCAATTTGAGTGAAACACGAAATAGCTGTGAAAGCCATGATAAAAGTACCTTTTTCAGGTTTTTAAGATTATTTAAATGTTCTTTCTTGAGAATGTGGAACACAGATGCTTGAAGTAAAAAATTCCCTGGTTCCCAGATCGGATTCCTTTGTGAAAAATCTATCTGTATAAATAACTTGTGGTTTTGCTCTAAAAATGTACACCTCTTTAAACTGAAATGTTAGACTTTTGTTATACTCCTTGTGCATGCTTTTAGTCAGCCTCCTTTGTGGTATGTCCTCATAACCTGCGATTTGCCTTCTGTGATCTCATCGAGAAACTTCTGGTCCCATCCAGTAGGGAAATTTCCAAGATTTGTATCTGCATATTTCATTTAAATTATAATCCTTAAAATAGGCTTTGCAGCAAGAAGGACCAAGAAGCTGTAGAGCAGATAAAGGCTCCATTAGCAGTGGGTTGTTGCTTTAAAGCGGTGGATTCTTGCTTTAAAGGGTCTTGTTCCAGGTTTGAAACGACTGCTGTGGAGTGTGCTAGTGGGATGCTTTTCGTCTATGGGAAGCTTTGTGTTAAAATGTGAAAGCTTATCTGACTGGACTCACACCAAGAAGTACTGCAGAAATTCTGACAACTTAGATTTCCATAATAATTCCCTTTTCTTACAGAGTGTAAAAATTTGCAAGGGAGAACGAATCTGCCTTTGACTCTTAAAACATAGTGAGATTTGAAACAAGTCTTGTTTCTAAAAAAGCAAACAAAAATCCTCAATCATCTTCAGTGGTAACTTAAAGGAAACAATCTCTGTGTAAAGCCAGGAAATAAAATAAGGAGTATGACACTTTGTTTCCCAACCCCCAACGCAAGCCCATTTAGATTTTAGATTAAACACGTCTTTTTGAATACTAAAAAATTCTAACAAAAGGAAATATAAAAGGTAATATGCTTTCATTCTTTGCATATTACCATCTACACAGTGCTTTGTAAGTCTGCTGATGACTAAAATCTCACAAAAAAAGAAGTCCTAAGTTAAGTAGCAAATTAACTTGAAATTACTGCAGTGTAGTGCAATTGCAGTTTGTAAAGTTTCTTTGTCTAATACAGTCATGTTGCTATTGTTAGGACTAGATTTACAACATTTTTTGTAAGCTAAAGAGAAAGAGAGGTCATTAATTTAACCTCTGAGATGAATGAGAAAAAATATTGTAACATTTTAAACTGTTTATAAATGCTCTTAATGGATTCCTAAAATGGACCCCTCTGGAAATAACTGGTAACAACAGTAGTATCTACTACCATGAGGTCTTTGTGGATTTGGTTGGGGGATTTTGGTGTGTGATGTTCTTTTGTTTTGAAGAAAAGTAAGCAAATAATTGATTATGCCTCATCCCTGGCAGTGTTTAAAGCCAGGTTGGACAGGGCTCTGAGCAACCTGGTCTAGTGGAAGGTGTTCCTGCCCACAGCTGGGGGATTGGAACTAGTTGATCTTTAAGGTCCCTTCCAACCAAAACCATTTTATGATGTAGGCGTTTTTGAACAACTTCCGTGTTCTTCAATTAGCTTTTGAGAAATACTTGCCCAATAAATAAGTGAGCGTAGCCTAGAAATTGTCTCTAGTTTTAATTCTAGAGGAGGTGTTACCAAGGTTGGTCCTCTGTGACCTGTTGGAGCTCTTTGTGGTTGAACGTTTCAAGAAGTCTCTATGTGTATGCAACAGGTAGGGAGGATTTGGAGAAGAATCGCTTCCATTTCAGAGCCGCAAAACTCCATTATTGTCCTGTTTTCGACTAGTGATTAAGGCAGCATCATCAGTTTGTTCTGCTATTGATGATGCTGTGTAACTGGGGTTTTGCAGGTCTACATTGAGGTGCAAAGTTCCCCTTCAGCATCATTTGTACTTAGTGTACTGTACACAGCCTTTCTTTCACTTTGGGGGTTGACTGGGCATTAGTCTCTCCTAAATCACAGGTGTGACTCTCGGGTTACTTGGCTGGGACTTATGTAGCTTGCAGAGGGGTGGCTGTAGCCATTCTGTGAGGTAGGAATCTATAGAAATCATTATTACTGCGGTATGAATATGATAAACTTGCTTTTACCTGATCATAACAGTCCCCAAATTTTCAAAGGGATATCCTAAATTTCATTAAGTGTAGGAGTTTGTAGTTTTCATAAAAGGAAAATAAAATAAATTTCATGCAACCTCTTACATCAATAGCTGTTGTTAGTTTTCATGTAGTTTCCCTTTTCAGCTGTCTGTACTTCCTGCTTATTTTACAGATATTTGTATTGACAGACAAAGCGGTTCTTACTCTTATGGTCAGTGTTCAGACTGTTAAACTCATTTTGCTGCAGGCTAAAGCACAGCATGTTCAAGCCTGTAACTAGAGAAAAAAGTTAACTTCCTATCAAATATCTTCACATAAATTAACGTTACGCTCAAAAGAGAACAGAATGATTGGTTTCCTGCCTCCATCTAAACCTGTTCTATGCAGAAGATACAAACCAAAAAAATGAATTGGGTTCAGATTAGTTCTCTTGAAAGCATGCAGCACTCAGACCTGTTTTAAACTTTACCCTGCAAAACCTTTTAGGGCAAAGCAAAATTAAGTACCTAAATTATAGAAGAGAAATTAGGAGCTGCTACTTAAAAGCTGTGGGTTTGGAATAGGAAATATTGCTATTTCTCTGGGGTGTCGTTCTCAGCTTTGCCACTGCTTTGTAAGGAAGGCAGTGGGATGTTGATTTTGCTCAAGTGGAGTTAGGGTAAATATGGTTCCTACCTCCCTGAGATGTTTGAAGATGCATGGACAAAATTTGGTTTGAGTTACATCAATCTCTAAGCGTATATACTACAGACTGCATTAACATTAAATACATAGTTTTTATCTACTAGCTTTTATGTTTAGAAATGTGACATTCTTCACCTTGCTTAGCTGTAGGTTTTAGTTCTGGATTGCTGAAATTTAAGGAGCTACATAATGATCCTGGAAGCAGCTGCAATGCAAGCTGTGGCTCTCACTTTCCAGAATTTTTGGGTAAAGAACGAACTGGATTAGTGCTGTTTATTTTTCTATAATGTACTTCTAGTGTAATAAAAGAGTAGAAGTGTTAGTTCATAAAGGAAGGATTTGCGCTACTATGGAAAGGAGGCTTCTCTACAGAATGAATCCATTACATGTAATACTTTGGAGTGGAAGCCCTGAAGAAGTTTTAGCATAAGGCAAAATTTGCATACCGTGTTTAGTACTAACAAAACACACTTAACAAAACCTCTACATGTCTACAAACCTACGTGTCTACAAAACCTCTACATGTCTAACAAAACTTCTACATGTCTAGAGAATGTCTGGGCTGATTTTCCTCCCTCTCCTCTTCCTTCCCCTGTAGGGAAACATTTCCTCACTGTGCTCTCTACTGTATGGTGCATTTTTCTCATTCATTGCGTGTCTGATTTCTGCTCGCTAATGGGCAGTTTTGATCTATTACTTGACTATCACGTACCACAGGTGAATGCATACTCCAGTACGCCTTATATTAGCTTTCAGATTAGTTTAAAAAAAGAGAATGTACACATGTCATTGGAACACAAGGTCAGAAGATGCATGTTTCAACATTCTCAGTCTGCTTCAGCCTCCTTATCTTCAAAAATGATAAGCAAAATGAACAAACTCGTGGTCAATGATGCTTCAAACAGATGCCACTTGCTAACTTTTTGTGAGCTCACTGTGAGGCCAAGTATGCAGATATCATCTTTTCAGACCAGGAGTATGTTTTCAGTCCTTATGCCTACTGAATGGAGAGATAAGTTTTGTTACCATATCAAAATCTTAGTGGAAGGTGATATAAAATACATGTGGTTTTGTAACACTGCTGGACTGATTTTTATTTTATTTTTTTTTTAATCTGGTTTATTAACCTTTTTCACTATGGTATACAATGTTAAATGTATTATCACATAATTCAGCCATCAAGAAATAGTTGTTCTGTGTCAAGTTTTCACTGTGGCATTCAAATAATGTGTACTGTTTTTTCCTTGCCTTCGGCTATCCTATTCCTCTCTCATTTATATCCTCTTAATCTTTTTCATGTGCAGCTGCTTTTATTTCTGTAGAAATTAAGATGATTTAATTTGTAAATTGGGCGCCTCTCAATTTATTTCTTTCTCAAAAGAAATACTCCAAAGACTTAGGAGCTTTATTTAAATAGGTGGCACAGTTCCCTTATATAGTCTCCTGTAAGACTTTTAAGGAAGGTATCCACAAAATCTACTGAATGCCAAAAAGAAAGTGTGTACTGTAATACAAAATATTGTGATGGTGCCTTAAGCATTTAGATAAAATGCTCAACTTCAGTTCACGTCTTGCCACGGTCAGATGTGGTCATCAGTGGTAGATGTGATGTGGTAGAGGAATCCCACCACTCCTTGTAATTATGGTTTTGTACTTGTACGAACTTGATGAAATTGAGAAGATCATGGTATCTCTGTCTGGAAAAGGGAAAAAGAGATGGGATTTTTTTAATATATAATTGTTAATATCATGAACATTATGCAGTGCAGCAGACTTCCTTTATTTCACAGTTCTTTGTCTTCAAGTGTTACTTTTAAGCATGAGCTGCCCTTTTCTGAGTTTTTCTTGTGTTTTGGGGCCTTTTGGTTTTTTGTTGGTGTTTTTTTTTTTTTTTAATGTGGAGCATCTGTATTTTAATAGTGATAACAGCTCCTTTAAGTCTCTCTCTTCCTGCTTAAGACTCAACAAGTCACATAAAAATTTAGGCTCCAAAGAGATACAGTTACAACCTCTTAATTCTAAATGCCAGCAGAAGCTACTGTGGCTGAACTACATATTATTGTAAGTGGTAGGATGTCATAAGCTCTGTCAATTCATATTTAGCAGTTTGAGATGAGTCTGGTGTGCATGAAGTTACATATCAGGTTTCTTTTAACCTTTCAGACATTAAATATTTAGCTCTGGTCTTACTATTAGAACATGAAGAGGAATGTGTTAGTAAACTGTGTGCTTTAAAATAAAACAACTATTAATACCTGTTTCTGCAGGTTTATTTCTCCCTGTGGCTTTTGACAAGGGTTACACTTCAGCTTTAAGGGCCAGTTATAACTTCAGAATGCCTAAAACTGGTGTATCAAGTTTAACTTATTGCTGTGCTGAGGGGGAAAATACAAATGTTGGATGTGTTCCTTCTTTCATAATCCTAAATTTAGGTTCACCATCCATTTAAGAGCCTGTTCAGCATCAAATGCCACTGGAGAGATTTGCTTATCACTTGACTGTGTGTGAAACAGGGACAGCCAAGAGTGTGGAAAGTTTCTCTGCAGGTTGGGCACTGGGGAAGGCCTGGGGTTGTTCTCACCCGTGCCTGAGGGATGGGGTTTTCCTCAGCCCTTTAAGCAGTAGAGCTTATTCTGCAGGGTGTGGGGGCTGGATGAGTGTTCCGGGCAGGGGAGGATGGTGATGATGCCGGCAAGACGGCAGCCAGCTGTCACTGCTTTTCTGCCTCTTGCTGCTTGGAGGACCATGCATGAGTGGTTCCCTGTAACGGCCTCAGAAACACATCAGGAGGCTTCCCTACTTGCTTTATCTTTTGCTGTCATGCTGAAGTGCTTGGTGTTGCATTGAGAAAAAACTTGCTGTGGAAAACGTGGGTATGTTTGCATGAAAGGTCCAGCATCACATGCAAATAACCTGGAAACCTTTGTTGAAACCCTTAAAACCCTCACCAAGGAGTTCTGCCATATGTTGTTCACTTCAACAACAGTAAATTAAAAATCATTAATTAATCCTAAAATAGTACATTTCCCAGTATATAGGAAATATTGAGATCCAAAAAGAGTGGGTGAGGAAGTAAAATCCTCCCTATATCTTTTCTGGAATAGCCAGGTACTAGTGTAATATTCTCAGGGGTGGTGTACCCTGGGAAGGGGGAGCCACAGGGGATGCTCTGAACAGCTCCCTGGGCGTGGGCATACGCTGTGCTTTTGTCCAGAAGTTAGTACAAGTGGTGAGTACCCAAGCACCCATGGTTACCCTAGGTAACACACTGTGGGGCACTCTGGTAGCTGTGACTGTGTGTCCTGGATTTTCAGTCCGAGGTTAGTGGTCTGCACATTATTGTCACCAATACAATGCTGTTTCATGTTGTGGCGGTATTCTGTTCTGTACGCTGCATGTTTCAGGCTCTTTAGTCGACAGTCAGTCATTAATATCTGCTAAGACTTTAGGAGGAGTTTTCCTAAGCTAACAGCTATGAGACTGAATCTTTTTGTTTTAAAGCCAGTAAAATACATATAAATTTGGTACTAGCTGACAGGACCTAGAGGACTGTCTGTGAGCTGGCAGTTCCTGTTTGATTAACTGCCTGCTACCTTGGGGTGCCAGCTACACTTCCCAGCTGGCCCCTAGGGATGCTTGTTGTGGAGGAAAGGAAGTGTGAGCAATCCAAATATGCCCAAACAATTCCTAAATTTCTCTATAGGAGAAAACCAAATCAGAAGAGCATGTGCTACACAGGATTTTTGTAATTGCATCTGAAAAACCCCCACAAAAAAGCAACCCCCAAAAAAACCCCATAACTCCCCCCTCCCCCCAGGCCCTTCAGTAAGAAACCAGCATGGAATTAGTTTTTCCCTTTTCTCTGCTTTCCTCTTTTCTTTGTTGAGGGAAAGAAGTAGGGGCCTTACAAGGCTAATTTAACTGACAGGGAGCTTCAGGGCACTAGCTGTAGTTCTTCTTTTTCATATTTCTCAAGTTGCTTTTAACCGTGGGGCATGTAGGGAAATAACTTTGTCTCTAGATGAAGCTTTACTGCTGTATCACTGCCTCTTGTCAGCCTCCCGGTCACACCAGGCACGCTGCTTGGCTGAGTTCGCTGCTAGGCTCCTTCTGTCATCGGTGAGCAGGGTCCGTCTGGAGGGCACTTGAGAGCATCTCACTTATGTTCCTGCCCTGAATTGCTCTTGTTCCGTTGACCATAAAGGAAACAGATTAGGGAGAGTAGTTGCCTGCCTGAGAGGTACATGTACTTTCCGTTGTCCCTTTCTGGTTTCTATCTTCAGAGTCCCGATAGTCATTCTTTGGTTGATGTCAGCTTTTAGTGAAATCTGGTTCTTTGCCAAACTCTGAAAATAGTTGCACTTTTTTCTTTTTCCCTAGTTCCTATCAGGATCTATTATGTAGTTTGTATATGTAAATTTACTTATTGGAATAACTCCTGTGAAGTTATTCATAGTGCTTCCATCCTACAAACTTCATATAACATCCTGAAGGATTATTTGTTGCCAATAATTTTCATCTCTGTCAAATTAAATTAATGGATTCATCCTTGTTCCAGATGGCATTCTCCCATAGGTGAGCAATCTGGTCTAGTGGAAGGTGTCCCTGCCCGTGGCAGGGGGGTTGGAACTAGATGATCTTTAAGGTCCCTTCCAGCCTCAACCATTCTATGATTCTGTGACAGAATGAATTTTGGTAAGAGAAAGTAAAGAGTCAGGGATCCAGGCTATGAGTTATCTCCATTGGCTCTAAGGCCCATTGTATGGGCAAAAGCAAATGGAGATACATTTGCTCTGTGGTTATGCCCAAGAACTTTGCTAGGATGAGGCAGAAATTCCAGATTTTGGAGCACAAGACTTTCTGGGCAAATCTTCACCTCCCATAAGATGATTTGGTGTGAGAATTTGTCCATTCTACCCTTGTGGAGCGCTGGTCTTAACACTTGAATAAGATGGTGTTTTTTAATATTTTGTACCAGTCTGTTTCCTGGAGTTCTGATGTGCAGGCGCAGCGCTTTCCAGGAGAAGGGGAAAGTTACAGTTTTACTCTAGCTCCCAGCATGGTGTTTTTGACAAGACCTCCCTCAGAGCAAGCAAGCTGCTTCCCGTATTGCAGATCCTGCCGTGTTACGTTGCCAAGCTGTGAACGCTGAAGAGGAGGATTTGTTTTCTCTTTTTGTCTCTCCTGTTGCTGCTGCTACTTTTTCATATTGCCTGATCTGAGCCTGAGGCCATGCAGCCGGCAGTTTACAGAGGCAGCTGCTGCCTGTTGATGGATGGGCCAGTGGGCAGCCCAGACACCACGCACACAGGCTCTTGCCCATCCCTCCCTTTGAGGGTCAGCTCAGCTGTACTTTGGCATTAAACTCCCAGCTGGAAGGATCTTTCCCATGTTTCCTATGAATAACAGGGAAAAGGAGGAGAAAGACACTTTGCAGGCTGTAGCTGTACCTGCCCTCTCTCTGGGCCAGGAAAACAAGGGATCTGTTTTCAGGGCAGCTGCACATCTTGGCTATTTAAATGCAATACCTTACTGGAGGTGGCTGGGGCACATGTCTGAATGAACCCCTTTCATGCTGGATTCTTGGTAGATAGTGAAATTGTGACTTTCACCTATCAATTCTGCCTTCATTGTGTGGTACTACAGGGTTTTGTACCACTGTTCTTTGCGTGCTTGCACATGCACAACAGCACTGTTTTTAATTTTCCCTTTTTCTTGCCTCCTTGATAGTATTGAAGTGTATTACAGCCTTATCACTTCCTATCAGGCATATAGCTTGTTTTCTGTAGAAGAAAAGCAGTAGCAGCGTTTGGCTGAAGAGCTTGAATTCCTGGCTGCCCACCCTTTATGTTAGTGTCTCCTGCCTGGTGACTAGCATGCAGGGAGTCTATGGGCAGGATCTGTGGGAGCATTGCTTGATAGCAGGTGAGATAAAAGCATAAAAACTTACTCTGTTTTCTAAAAGGAAAGTAAATGAAACTACTTCCTAATCCGTAGCAACCGAGTAGAAAGAGTAACATTCTACCCAACCCTTGCAGCATGGGTTTGGAGATTTGGAAAAAATAAACAGGTAATAATTTAGTGGGAAATAACTGAGCATCCTCAGGAAGCAGCTATTTGTGGGGTAGCTATGTACACATTTTCTTGTTTTTGTGCTTTAATGAAATGCAGACTTGTAAGCACATATGGTGAACAGGTATAGTGCAAGTAATGCAGAGCTATTTTATGTTACTTTGCATGGTCAAAGTAAACTGTGAAGGTGATTGCTTTAATTTGTGGAGGCTTATTTTACAGAAATTGAGGTTATTCCCAGTGGATAACTTCTGAAAGATTTTCATCTTCCCTCTTCAAAAACATAGGCAAGCATGAAGTGAGTCACAAATGGGCCATATAACAAAATGGCCTTACTGGATCAGATCAAAGGCCTATCTAGGCCAGTTCCTTGTTCCTTCATTCTTCTTTCTTCAACAGATGGTAAGAGCTGCTGAAGTGAAGATAGAAAGAAGAGTGCAAGTATTTCACCAGAGTGTTTTCTAGCCTCTGGCAGTTTTGTGCCTTAGGGACTTGGAGGTGGTGTCTTCACGGCTGGTCACCCTCTGGATTCTCCTTCCAGGAATTGCCCAGCTGCTTTTTTGACACCCTTCAAACTTTTAATGTATAGAAAATATCACAGGTGTGAGTTCCAACAGTTCAACTGCATCTGGGTAAGGGAGTGGCTCTTTTTGGTTGCTTTGGACTTAAAACTTTAATTTGATGCCCTGTAGCTGTATTAGAAAAGGAATTGCTGGTTCACCTTCTGCCTTAGCTCAATAGCTTTCTCTCTCAGTTCCTCCCCCACTTTCTCCCCAGTTCATCTTTTTACAGGGTAGAAATCCCTGTAAAGTGTTTAGGAATGACCTAGGTGGCCATTCCTCCAATGGAAGCTGGACTGTCTTCACTGTGTGAAGCTTACTTAAAACACTGCAGCAGTTATTTGCTATTAATCACCCTTGTTCTCTCTATCTTTTCCAGTTCTGCTATGTATAGTGTTTGAGACCGGTGGTCTCAAATGTACCCACAATTGAAAATACAGATACATATCTTTTTTAAACAGTATTGTAATAATGCTTTCTGCTTTGTTTTGTATTCCTTTTAAGATAATTACCAGGATCATTTTGCTCTGGGGCATTTAAAAAGCAGAGTTGCTACAGAACTGGTATTACCTGAGCACCTTCTGAGTGATAAAATTCAGTTCAAGTCTATAATTTTATGGAAGAAGCCAACCCAAACATGTAACACTTCTCTGCACTGAATTCCATCTGTCACTTCTATCATTCAGTCAGTATTGGATGCTTCTTTAGCAGTTCTTTGCCGTTGAAACTCCTCTTAACTGCTTTGAGCAGCTCAGAATGAACAAACTTTGCTCTCTTTCCATATACTGTTTTTGTTCACATTCTTTATGATTGTCATGATTAGCATCAGTTCAGTTAGCTAAACTGAGTTAAATTTTTCTGAGAATAAATTAGATCTTATTTTAGCTCTGGACTTTCCGAGGGGTTAATGAAACTCTGAGTTTGCTCTAATATATCTATTCTGATGTGAAAACAAAGGTGTAACCTGACACGTGTTCAGGTGTATTGAAGGAGCCAGAACTAACCCTTATGTTCATTGTGCCAGGGAGGGCTTGTCTTAACTTGAATGTGATTAATCACCACACATCTGTTTTTCATTCTAATCAAAATGTAGCTAATACCTCTTTCTGCTTGCTCGTCATCATGGGTTTTTCAAGAGTCTGTAACAAACTCAAGAAAAAAACTTGGTATATTTGGCTGAAATTTGAGATCATTTTTCTCCCTCTCAGTTAAATTACTTGAACATGACCAGTAAGTTTTAATTTATGTTACTTAGTAAGAATAATGACTATAATTTGACAGAAAACAGGTCTTTGCTATGTGAGCTTATTACCTTATCAGAAATAACACCACTCCTCTGTTACGCTGTTTTCTCTTTCTCTTGTTGAACTGCTGCAGATGCAGCCCTTGCAGGGATGATTTCCTCTTCTTCACATGGTGGTAAATTTGTATGGCCTAAATGCAACAATTTTCTGTAGACATTTGCTGAGGAGTTTTTTGTGTTTGGAAAGGTCCAGCAATTCTGTGAGCCTGTGTGATGACATTTAATAATGAAGGTTTTAAGGGTCAGGGTGGTGTCTTAACCACCAGTGTCATGCAGAATGAGTAAACTGTTCATAAGGAGTCCTGAAATGAACAATAGAAAACCACAGAAAATCTTCTTTCCTTTTCTAAACAGCAGAACTATTTTTATAGAGAAGTTGTGCTAGTGCTAAAAGACATTTTATACACTCCTCAATTTTAACTACAAAAGAAGAGCTTACTGTTTTAAAAGATGATAGTGTTTTTCAGGTAGATGCTGACATTATGAGGATTAAGAAAAAGCAATCTGCATCACCTGTGCAAACTGAGAGTATGTCATCCAAACCAGTATAAGTGTTCTGTTGAGAGGATTTTTCCTGTGTCCTGCTTTATCCAACACATTTAAAATCCCCTGGTCTCTTTGTCCTTCCTTATTTGAACACTTTGAACAGATTTTTCCCAAGATTCCAACCAGAAACAGTTGCATTAATTTCTGTTGAAGCTCTGGGTGTTCAGCTTGTCTGAAAATCAGTCCCTTGATTTGTCAAATATTCATGGTTTTGAGATTAGCTGCTTTTGCCTTTCTGCTTTGCAGTTTCCTAGAGCTACACTTCAGTCATTGGTGCTTGTTCACCAGCAAGCAATGTGTTGATAACTTTAGTTTTATTACTTAGTTGCTCAGTAATTGTGAATTTCCATTTGAAATCGGTTGAAAACCCTAAAGCTGCACAATCTGTTTTCATGTGTAAATCTGTCCCACAATGCCACAGAAATGTATGAGGGTGCTGAGGGCAATTACCGGTGAGTGGGGAGGGAGGGCAGTTGATACACCCTGTATGCAGAGATCAATTTACCATGGAAACCTACAAAAAGCCTCTGCAAATCTGCTGCATATATCAGAAATGTAAAGCTACTCAAGAGGTATAAGCTTTGCTATCCACAAGAAAAAAAAAGTCCTCTGCATCTTTAGTTTCTATACACGAGGGTGTTTATGGATGTTAATTTGAAAACTCATGCATATTTTCAAAACTGTGTGCTATAAAGAATGTGCTCTGGGAAATCAGTGATATTTTGCACTGTTCTGTATTAAAGTTCATTTACTACATCACATGTAGTAAGAATCACTTTAGGCAAGTATTTCTTTTCTGATAGTCGCTATGCAGGGATTTAAAACTGGAAAGGGCATCCACCAAGAGCAGTCCTTTTCTATCCCTCATTACATAATCTCCTCTATAAAGTTGCTACCTAATACACGTGAACATAGCAGTAGCCACTTTTTTTGCCTTCAGTCACGTTTATGAATCGCTAATTTCACCCTGTAGGTCCTGGATAAAATTGAATTTCTGCTGGCTGTGCAGCCTGGGATTTAATTACTGCTGACCTCACTTGGCATCCAAGTTTGGAAACAGCTGTGTGTGCTGAATCAGACCTTCAGCCCGTACAAACTAATTCTCCTGTAAGTCAGCTGAGAAGCTGGTACAGGCTCTATGTCACTTCTGTCACGTATAGATGAAAAACACTTCTGCTGAGCTTTGCTCCTGCTCTATAGGTTCTTGGTTCAAAGCAGCAAGGAGCTTCCAAGGTGGAATCTCAGGGTGGAATAAGATCTATATAAACATGCTTAGGGTAGATATCAACAGTCGAAGAGTCATTCTCAAATTTCAGATTGGACATTTTTGTTCAGCAGCAGTTCTCCTTAAGGGATTCGGCAGATCTTGTTTTATGCTGAATATATTCTCATTGTATTGATTTTAAACAGCAGAGCATTGTATGTGGCATCTGTTCACTGAATATTGAAAACTTAGAAATGCGTAGACAAACTTCTAAAGTGGTGGGAAGGAAGAGACTATAACTTGGTAGCTGAGCCTTGAATTTCTGCATATGGACAATTTATCTTGAGCAAACTGTGACAGGGATTGCTGCTGGATGCTGCCGTGTGGCATACTCTGCAGGTTTCCAAAGGAGCAGCTGTGAAGGCAGTTAAATTTGGTGAAGACCTTCACTGGTATTACAGTAGGGTATTTGGCACCGACAATGAAATATGAGGATGCAGAAATACTCTCGAGATTACTAAGATAACTCAAGGCAAAAAACCCCCCAACAACCAGCCAACCTTTCACTTGCCCCCCCATCCTAATCCCTAAGGGAATGCCTGCTTCTGAGAATGAGGAATGTGTAAGTGGATGTATGTATACATCACAGTGGTCTCGGTCCCCATCATATCCAGAATGGACACTTGGATTTCCTCATTTTGTTAAGAAAAAGTGATGGTGTCACTGGAGGAAGATGTGACAGAGCTCGTTGAGAAGCACTGGGTTCTGCTGTAAACAGATACCTGGGTTCAAATGAAGCTCAGTTAATACAGGCTCACTCCTAGAAGACAGGTCAGTTGAGCAGAGGTAAAATACTGCTGTAACAGACAGACAGTTGCCTGGGAAAGAGATTGAAATAGAGTAAGGTAATTAGGGCAGGAGACAAACGTATTGCATGACATTACATACATGACTAGGGCTAGAATTAAGTTACCTTCCTGGAGGTCTTTGGCTGTAACACCAAAAGGAAGGAGTATAAAAGTGGAACAAAGCGCTATTTCTGTTATGATTTCTTTTATACATTTACATGCAAGGTACTTTCCAGATATTTGAAAAGGATAATCCCTTCTTCAAAGCATTTGGGTTTTGACTACAGAAATGTAGACAGAGGCTAGGGGAAGGGGAACAAGGGAAACTAAAAAAGGAAAGTATGTGTAATTTAAATGCCTAATTACACATCCAGGAAATATCTGAAACAGTCAAGGTTAAGAGTTAAACCCTCAAAAGTTAGGAAACAGTGGAATTATGGTAGACTTCAAAGCTTTTATTCTGGTATATTTCAAAGCTTTTATTTGCATTTCTCTTCTCTTGGCTGTACATGCTGTAGAAGAAGAAAAGGCTGACTGAGGATACCTGCTTATGGACTTTAGCTTCTGCTACTTCAGGCCCCTGGGTGCATTAGATGCTGGGTGAGAAGGACCTGTAAAGCACATACTGTGGGTCATGGCACACTTCTGCCCATCCTGCAGGCAATTGAAGGGCGGCAATGAAGTATTGAAAGATGTAATCACAGCCTGTGAGTGATAGTGGGCAGTGCAATTCCCAGCTGTGGCGTTATAGGTTCCTTAATTAAATATGGCATAGAAGTGTTAGAGAAGTTTGTGTTCAGCTTGCAAAGCTTTGTGAAAAGGATTCTGATGAATTCTGCAGTATGGCACCCAAGGCTGGGTGCAGTGCTTCTGGGGAGTTTTAGAGGAGCATTCGTCGTGGACTTCTTGGCACTACTGATACTGCCCTAATGGATGTCAGAGGAAGGTTGAGATCCTTTGCAGGTACTCATGTTTTGTCAGTGGTTTTCTCTGTTATTTGCTGACATCAAAAGTATGTTGACATTGATAAACGCAGATTTAACTTCAGGTACAGAAGGGAATTTGCTTTAGAAACCACAAGTTTTTTTGTATCAGTAGCTAGATTTTCTAGCTACTGGTAGGGGGAAAAAAAGGACAAAGCAATGTTTCTTTGTTCCATGAATGAACCATTTTTTCTCTTCTTATCTTTCCTCTACTCCCTTTTTCCCTCCCAGGAGGGTGAGAAGAGGGGAGAGGCAACAGACCAGATGGCTAAAGTTTGGCTAAAAAAAATAAACAGAAAGGAGTAGGGTCTTACAATAACAAGTGTTAGGTGACATTAGCAAGAAGCAAAGCTACCAGACTGACTTGTAGTTTTTCTGTGCTAGAAATGTCACTCAGAGGTTGCTAAGGATGACTGATAAAACAGCTGCTTCTTAAATCAGGGTGTATATCTAGAGAGAAGATTCTCATTAACTAACAATTAGGTGTAATTTTAACTTTCTTACATTTCTGTTGCTGAAACAAAGTTGGTTGGTGCAGTGTGTGTTGTATCCCCACCTCCCTTTTAACTTTTAGGAAAGTAGTTACTCAGAGGGATAATTTACATCTTTGGATAGAAAGGCTATGCAAGAAAAGCTTTAGCAATAGCATATGCATTTGAGCTATTTTTCTGAGTCTACTTTCAAGACCACATTCAGCTGTTTGAATATGTTTCCAAAAGGAGGTTATTGCCAAGGACTTCTTGTGGAGATACACCGTGTGTGACTGCCAGTACCTCCAGCAGGCAATTTATTGCAAGGAAAGTGCCACGTTAAAACATAAGTATCTCAGTTGCCAAACATGGGATTGTGGACTATGGTGTTCCTAATTGCTATTCTATATGGCTATTGTATGTGTTGTATGCTACCTCAGAGGTCCATTCAGGTTAACTTTTCTTCTTCCATTTCCCACTGATACAGCCACAACCTAAAGAGGTGTACAAGTCAATTTCTTCTTCCTATTGATACACAAAAAAAGGCAGTCATCAAAATATTCTGCAGTTTAATTAAAATTAAAGAAAAAAAAATCTCTCCTGTATAGCAAATCAGCCGGAAGTAAAGATCTGGTATATTTAAAATATTATATGTTTGTTTTTTCATGCTCTTTTCCAGAGATAGCTAAAACATTGGGAAAGTGAGAGGCTTTATTGTTATTTGAAATAAATTGAGTGAAATTGTATGCGTGATCCTAAAGTTACATGTAACTAGATGATATAAGGAGTTTGCAACCTAAGTTTGACCTAGTTATATTACTTTGCTTTTCTTTTTTTTTTGCCCTTCATACAATCACTTTATATATTCAGGTATTTGTAGCTCAGTAATTATTTAGGTATCTGATTCTTCAGAAAAAAGTATCTGTTCAGCTTTTCCCCCCTTCTTTAGGAGATGAACACAGTAATGTGTACATCTGTTCCTTTTTTACTTCAGTATAGTTATGGAGCCTTCAAAGAACTGGTTTCAGTAGACGTCTTAAATAAGAAGCTGGGAGAAGTGCAAAACCTGGCATTGCAATCCAATGGTTACAGGCATTACGAGGCCTGTTTACTTCTCCAAAGCATGATTTTCACCATTAACACCAATTTGTTATGGCTGTCCTGCCATTCCTGCATTCTGCAGCCCCCTTCGGGCTGGTTCCTTGCTTCTGCCATAGGGTGGTTTTCTATGGAAAATGCTTTGGAAGAGCAAATGTCCTCCAGGGGCTTGGGTAAGTAAAGATTTTAGAACTGGGCTGAAGTTTTGAAACATTACTGTGACAAGACTGGCAACCTGTTGAAGGCTGCTGAATGGTATTTGCAAGTGTGTGGCATGTACTGTGTTAGCTGCTGTGTGCTGAGCTACCACTTACACTTTGGATGTGTACGCACCTCAGAGGCAGAGTGTTGCATCATGTTATTAAGTGTCATCTTGGGCCACCGTGACAGCACGGGGACATGTACGGTCAGTCTGGCACACAAGTTTCTGTAGTTGCCTCCAAGTAGCGTTCTTTTCCTGCCCGTGTTATTTCTGTCTTTACAACTTAAGGAAAAACAAATAAAAAACAAACTCCACACGAGAGGGGATCCCCAGGCTCTATTTATAAAGGCTGCTTGCTCAACTTTACATTACACTGAGGCAACCAATAGTGAAACTGTTATGCTATGCACACTTCAATTACTGTATTATAATTTCAGTTCCTTTGGCTGTAGGATATAGTGGAGTTGTGGATCATGTTCTGGAATCATTTAGAAAATACAAAGTCATTGAAGAAGCATTTTTGTTTATCCACCTAAAGGAAGGGTTGTGATATTTAAGAAAGGATCACCTGTTCAACATGGGTCTCTGTGCACATAGCATACACAGTGGTGTGTACGACCATGGTCAGCACTGGGAGGTGGTTGAGCCTTCCGGGAAGTATTGTACTCCTGTTTCCAGAAGGGGGCAGTCATGAAAGAAGTCAACAAGGGAGGATGTCTATGAAATCTCAGTATTTGAAGGAGGAATGGTCCTTGCCTCCTTTTTCTTTGTCATTCCTTAGAAGTTGGGGGCACCTGAGCCGATTCTCTTTTGCTGAGCAACCAAAGGCTGCTTGGGAGATTCCTCTAGAAGAAATAGTAAGGAAGTGGCATTGCCGTTTTGTTTTCAGGTTTTTGGTTTTGGTTTGGTTTGAGGGTTTTTTTGTTTGTTTAGGGTTTTTTTTTTTTGTTTTGTTTTTTTTTTTTGTTTTTTTTTTAATTTAAAACAAACAAAAGAAAAAACCCGCCGAAGAACCTTTAATGCATACAAACTTCAGAAGTATTTTTTACTGTAAGAGAACCTGACAGCTAAAAGTCCGTAACTACTATAGACTATTAAAATTTGTGTCAGTAGATCTCAACTCTGATTATCTTGTACATTTTCTTTTTTTTAAATCTGATCTATTTGTGTCAATGTTGAGAAACTTTGATAGGTCATTAGACCATTATGCAAGGTGAGGATTTTTAGCAATTTTCTGAAATAGTTCTTTTTTTAAAGTAGACCAAAGAACTTTTTGCTGATTCAGAATCAATGAGCTTCTGAGTTTGGAATGTCTATATACTGGTGTGCCTCAGCAGTGCAACAGCAATACAACAGCTCTGTAAAAATTCAACAGGTAGATTTTCTAAAGCGTTGTGGAATTATTTTTTTGTTGTTGCCACACATCAGGCATCCTAATCACCTGCTAATTATATTGAAGTTCAAGAGAGTCCTGTTACAGCTAAATTGCTTCCTCCTTTACTAGCTTTTCAGAAGACTAGTGTAATATATCCTGGATTAGAGTGAGCAGAAAGAGTCAGTCAAATTAATACGACATTTTCTCCTTTGAGAACCCTCTTTGCTTTCCTAGGATTTGGATAGCGAATGTAGGTAATCAGATTTGGTTCCTTGCTAAAGCATTTAGCTGGGTGCTAGCAGGCTGATCTGTCTGTCAAAGGAAATCAAATCTCCCCTCTTGTGTAAGTAGAAACAGGTTAAGATGGAAGAAAGTGTAATTATAGTTAAAATTGGATGCTGCCCTGATGTTGTCTTGCATCTTCCTTTATAATAGGTTTGTTCTTTGTGACCATTCACAAGCTCGTATGTAGAAGAGCTTCTGTAAGAGTTAACAGGTTGTGCAGGTGGTCTGCATACAAAAGGGAGTTGTTTTCTTCCTTGGTACAAGGAAGGTACAACTGCTCTGAAAGCTTGAAAGGATACAGAAGTGATAAGAGAGCTTGTACTTAGCAATTGTATCTGAAGAAATCAGGTAAAAGGTAGAACAAGGTTTTAAAAATCAGTAACAACATCTGAGCTGAAGTCAGGACAGCCCTGTGTTGTGCCAGTGCCACAGATGCCCACCCAAACTTCAGTTTTGAAGGAGTTGCAGGTGCTTTGGGTACCTTTGTGTATTCTTTTAAAATAAACAAAATTAAATCAGTATCTCCTCTGGAAAATAGATGGTGGGTTGTATAAAAAAGCAACTGTGGTGGTAGTATCTAGCCTTTCCCCCCCAAAAACTTAGCCAGAAGCTATCCTTAATTTACAAAATTTTCAATGTTTTCTGCTCCGAAAAACCTACCTATAGGGTGGAATGAGGGGACAGTTGCAGTCTGTCGTGGCACATGTTTTGGCATGGTGGCAGTCCTCATGTACTGCTATGGGGATTCCCAGGGGCTTTTTGGTAGCGTGTGTCCAGCTATAGAGTTGTGAACAGGAGACTTGGCCAAGAGTTTCTAATGTTTCCTACACAGTTTTTCTCAGGAAACAGGTTTAGGGCTTGCTTCTTTTCTTCTTTAGGTTTAAGAAACTGGGGGGATCTGGGCATATCTTTTTATGCTTGGGATACACAGTTACGGTTTTTCCCCCAAGGGACTCTAAAATGGGACAGGGAAACTGCAGGAACTGTAGAATTTGCTATAAGTGTGCAGAGGTCAATTGGATAAATTCCATGAAAGCTGCCACTTCTATGAAATTACAACAGATGCATGTTTTCTTGTGCAATAATGTGGGAAGAGGGAAGCCTTAGAGCGTGACCCTCATTCCTTGTTCCTGTGGTCAGCACTGCAAGATGATTAGTACTGTCCTAAGTGAGCAGCAAATTAAAATTTAAGCTGTTACTGAACACTATTATAGAGTCTTGTCAGAGGGCTGGTATTGGCTTTACCGCTCTCAGTAGTGTGTAGGACAAAATTGGTCTCATTGAGGTGTGTCCTCTGTGTTGCAGCAGCTCTGATCTTGCTTGGCTTGGGTTGCACTGCTGAAAAAGAGAAACGGTGTAGTGTTCTGGAGTGTGGAGAAATGTGTAGTCCGTGCCACATTTCTTCTCAGTGCTAGAAAGTTTTTAGGGAGAAAAAAAAAGGTTTTCTGTAGCACAACTTTGTAATCTTTTGTTGTTTAGACATTAGTGAGTTAGTGTTTAAATACAAGTGTTTCAATAATATTGGGCACAATATACTGTCCCTGATCACTGTGGTAATGATTGTTTCATCAATTGTTAATTTTATGATATCAGAAACTGTCATATTCATGAAATGATAGCAAAGTTTGAATATTAGATTATTTTTTCTGCGTACCACTGTAGAATTAGTTTTGACTGGTCACATAACTGGTATCAGAGTAGATTCCTTGATTGATTCTGATCAGTTTATAAGGTTTATTTAAAAGGTAAGGTTGTGATCCTCTGTGATCCTGTAAACTTCGGGGCAAACTTCAGCAAAGCTTGGCTTATTGTACATTGAGATCTATCAACAAGTTTTGGAGATTATCTGGACAGGACTATGTGTATGACATACCTTAAGATATCCTATTTAAAAAGCAGGAATTATTTAGTCCTGACTTCTACTTGATCACATATTGATCTTTAGCATCTAGATGCTAGTTATGTACAAATTTATAGTGCACTAGTCAAATCTGGACACTGATATGATTGGTGTTGAGACCTCTAATTCTGTGCTATATGCAGCTTGGAGTCTTCAAATTGTATTTAGTGTGTTCCCTGGGCTCTCTCACCCTAGCATGTGTGTCAGTCACAGCTGTATAAAAGACCAGTCATTGATTTGGACTTCTATTTTGTCCGTAGGAGTTGGAACATATTTGATGTCTGGCTGGAGTGGGGCTTCTAGTTTAATTTATCTCTTAAAAGGAAAATATGTTAATATGCACCAAAACCATTCTGTAAACCAAACCAATGAATGGGTGGTGGGAATGAGTGGGTGATTTATTCTCTTTCTCCCCCACTCCCCCCCAAAAAAAAAAAGGAATAAAATAACTGCAGCTGCTATCAGAGGCTAATTTAGCTCTAATGAGAGGTTCCAGAAATTGAGCTGATGGAAGTGTAGTCTTCCATCTAGCCTGTCGTGTCTAGCAGCATCGCTTATGTAACAAATTAAAAATAAATGCAGTACAACAAAGTACTACCATTGATGTCTCTCCTTCTGGGGGTATGGTAATGATTTGCCATCAGCCAGAAAATTTGCAATTGCTGTCTTAAAGGTGGTGCCATAGGCTGAGTGAAATAGAGAAGAGCTGCTCATTTACATTTCTGCTACAGCTGTTGTCAGGCTTTAGGCCAAACAGAGACCCTGTAACTTTTAGTGCCAGGCTGTTATTTCTAGGGATCTGTGGCAGTGGGTTGTGCTTGCTGGTTAGGCAACATGATGGGAAATGCAAGTACATGAGCTGGAGTGTTACTTCAGAACTGGTGTTTCCCGCGTGCTTAACATGCTATGTAAAAGCAACCTTGGTGTATATCAGCACCCACCCTCTACAAGCACATTAACATCAGCCAGCAGGCACTAGGGAATCCAACAAACCGGAGATCAGTTGTATTCTGCTTAGCTAGTGAGTTGTAAATGCTGGTTGATGATAGCAGTAAGAACTCTGACACTTCTACTTTTAATTTCAAGTAGCAATTGAAAAGAGTATTTTGAACTAGTTTGTTTTCATAATACCATAACAATTTATTCTTTGTAAGTCGTCTTCAGTAAACCTGATCAGTTTGTTCTCCGATTTTGGCTGTGCTATAGCAGATGCTTGAAAGCAGTGTTAACTACCATGTTTGGGGGTTGGGGGTTTTTTTTCATGTTTTTGTTGAATCTATATGTATCCAACAGAGCAGATGTCTTAACTATGTATGTTTATTTTCCATATATTTTTCTGTATTAGCGTAGGAGTTGCAGCAAAAATCTCTCAGAATAGCACACAGTGTATTTTATGTGTTTCTATTTTCACCTCAACTTCATTAATAAAGGATTAAAAAATTGGAAAAAGAGGTGAGATATTTGTTTTCAGTTTTGTGCCAGAAGACAGAAGTTTGTTGGTTAATTATAGTGAACATGCCCAAAAGGTTCAATATTCCATGTGAACTAGTTGTCACTATTTCACTATATAATTAATCAGAGACATTGCAACTGAACTATGTTATGAGTCTAATCTATCAGGGCGCTAGTGCACATAAATAACTTTAAGCATATGAACTGACTTCAGTAGCTTTGCTTAGTGCACTCTTACACTGCAGTGGCTGTTCTTTGAACAATGGTCTCAGAGGAGGTAACATACCGGCAAACTGCAATAATTCTGCACCTCCCAAGAGAAGTATTGCTCTGTAGCATTCACGAATGCCTAAACCTGAATGGTGTGTAGCATACTTTGTAGCAGTGAAGAATACAGTCTTCATATTATCCATTTTTTACCTTTTCAGTGATTTGCATATATTCACTGCAAAAAAATATTTCTAATATATGCATTAAGATGCTTATATAGCACTCAAGTCTTTAATATGCGGTAGCTTTTTGTCTTCAGAAACTTGAGAGCATAAAGGATTTGTACTTGACTCCTCAGAATTCTATAATTGAACACCATTAAATGGTGTGCAACAATGCAAACAGAGGTTTTGGGCTTTATTACATTAAGCACTCCAGTAATTTCAAATGAATGTGTATAATGTGGAGTGGGAGTCTGTCCTAGGAAAAAAACATATACCAGATATTTCACAACTACTGTGTCTTTTATTGTGAATTATAGCACTATTGCATCTCTTTCAAGTGTCTTAATCTTTAGACTGTGCAGTTTGCACTTTGTATAAATGTGCAATTGTAAATTGCATTAAACTGAAGTAGAAGTTGTGACCGAAAAGGACTTTGCCCCTAAATTCTGGACCTACATTGTTCTTTTTCTTTATGTTGGGGGGATGGTGGTGGCTGGGTTTTTTTGGGGTGGTGATTTTGGGTTTTTTTAGGTGTATGTGTTTTCTTGCTTGGTTGGTTTTTGGGTGATTGTAAATCTAGAGTGAATTCAGACTTTCATAGATTAGTTCCCTTTCAGGGATATACACTGGTATGGACTGTGATGCATAAGCAGAATGTCAAGGTCTTTGAATGTCTCATCTTTAATAAGTTTACTTGTAAGTCTAAAATGTTACTTTTATGCATTGCATTGACAGTGTTAATATGATCTCCAAGTTCAGCAACCTTGGAGCTTGTGGAAAGCTGGAGGCTGAAATGCAAAATGAAATGCAAAAAAAAGTCTTGTAAATGACTGCAAAAAAAGGCAAGCAGAAAACTGTTAGCCAATCTCTGTTTGCTGTATCCAAGCTAAATACAGGATACAAGCTCCATAATGGTTTTGCAAAGTCATGGCTGAGGAAACTGTATACATAGTCCATGACCATGCCAAAATTCATACCAAAATTAGTGGAAAATAAAAATTAAGTTTGTGACTAACTTCTGAATTTAAGACATGAATCCTTTCTGCATTCTCCTTACAATAGTGCCTTTGGTTACTCTCCAAAACTGCCAACTGCATTGTCAAAATTACATTGGGAAAATACCATATAATTCACCAGATCACTCCAGATCTTTTCTTGGTGTTGAAATAAGTCTTAAGAAATGCAGACACTGAGTGTGTTTTGTAAGGAGGTAAGAATAGCTGGTAAGGAGGACTCCAGGGAAGCCACCTGTTAGCCCTTTTCATGAGTGTTGTAAAAATACCAGGCTTTCTTCTTCAGCTAATGAGTTTGTTTTCAAGGAGAACAGAAGCCATTGGATCAAGTCTGTGGTGAGGTTTTATCAGTTACTTCATATCTGGTCCTGCACATGTGTTTAATGTGTCCGTATTCTCCTTAGCCCTCAACATATCTTCATTCTTCCCAGTACCACTCTGAGATGAAGATAGCATTTTTTCTCTGAAAATACAGAGGGTTCCCCTGCTTGTGTGATCCTGTGTAACTATGAACACGTGTGCAGAATTCATCAGCCATAAGAAGTACTAATATGAGTTAAATGTAGCATTCTCATTTGTTTCACTTTTCCTGTTGGTGCCTAGTCATGCAGAGTAGGCCGTAAGAAACAACTGGGAAAGAAGAAACCTCTCATATAGTGTCTAGTCCTTTGCTCTTCCTGTGTAGGCTAGTTTTAACACTTCCCTTTTTGTGAAGTTTGCAGTCCTGTAAATACCTGGTGGCACAGATTCTACCTCTTTCCTTGTGATAGTGGTGCACTATCCCTTAATACAATTAGCCCTTAATTTCTTCCTGGTATTTTTCTATGTCTTCTCATTAATTTTCCTACATTGTTTTACTGCATTTACATAACTTGTATTTTACTAAAATTTTATTTTCACTATCTTCAGAAACATGAAAACTTTTTATCCCTTTGATATTCTTTGGCAATTAATTACTTTTTTTTCTTTTTTCCCTTGGTAATTTGGTGCTATCTCACTTTAATCTTGAATATGTTAACTCATATACTGATTCCATAACTGAGCTAATTCTAAGACTGGAGATGGAAAAGTTTGGTACCATGGATGTAAAGAAATGGTACTATTGTTTTTTCCCCCCCCCCGTTCTATACAGGATATTTGCAGTGCTTCAACCACATTTTTTATTTTTTCAAATCCATCAGATGTTTTAAGCAAAACCTGTTTTTTCACTAATTAAATATAAAGCTGAATAACCCACCTGAATAAAACTTACTGTAACTCAGCTGTGGGAGTGGGGACTCTGTTAATGTCTTAATTCAATGGTTTTGTTCCACTTGTTTCAGAATTTCATGTTTGTAATGATGTTAATGCTGCTATTCTGACACATGTAACTTCACCATATCATAGCAAGCCCTCCTATTTTTTGTCAATGAGCTAAACTGTTTTAAAGTACCAGCTTTCATGTTTACCATTAATAAATAATTCATGATTAAAGAACAGAGCTAAACAAGCCAGCCATTGTAAGACATTCACATAATATGCTGATTTGTCTCTGTTTCCCATTTGCACAGACTGTCACAGCTAACATCAGAAAGCTTTGTATGTCAGGTGCCTGTGTTTTGGTTTTTGGTGGGGGTTTTTTAACTAAAAGTATTCCCCTCTTGCTTTTTAATGTTGAAGACACCAGTTTCAGTCTGCTGTGGGTCAGCTAATGCAAGGTTACTCATGTGATTCACAAGGGCTAGATGCTTGCTTGCTTACTGCGTGCGTGATCTCGCAGAGTTACGCTCACTCCGAGTTGCTGCTTTGGTTTGCTCAGTGCTCATGTGAGACTCCCTAGGACTGTGGCATCTGTGCTGTCTTCAAGTTTTAGAAAAAGTAGTCCTTATTCATTAACATTCAAAATACATGATGAAAAAATTCTGTGCATAACAAAACTATGTTTACAGTTTATTTAGCATAATTAAATTGCTACTGAGTGAGCATTCGGCAATTATGAATCTCTTATTTTGTAGCAAATTCTAAAAGTTGTTCATGCTATTGTATATCCATTTGCATGGTGCCAGAAAGCTGTAATTATATGTATGCATGAAGAGTTACACATATCATGATGGAACTATTTAGGAGAAACAAGGAGACTTCTGCAAATTCTTGGAAAAATGCTTTTTTGTAACTTCTACTTCCCGTTTTCTTTCTTCTTTTGTGTTCAGAAGTGCTTTGTGGGGACATCCTACTTGTTAGGAAAACTATAATTAACTTTTTCCATTTTTTATTTGTGGGAAGACCTGGATTTTGGTTCAGTTCAGTTTAGACTTGTGTCCACAGGAGATGTCAGTCAGTGTTTGACTCCCTCCCTTGATCAACAGAGTTTATTTTATTAGCAAGTATGTAAGTACTGCCTTTCAAAGTGAAAAATGGGATAGCTTGCTTACTCACTGGAGTGGAGATGAAGAGCATTGCCCTGGAAAGGTGAAAACTTGGCCTGCATAGTGAGAGACACTTGAGTGTGCTTGGCAGTTCCTGTGAATGTGGAGTGGCTTAACAATATTGTATTTGTTGCGTATGTGCAAAACACTAATTTTTTGTGAGAAAGATGCGAAGTCTGCTGTGTGCTCTTTGAATGTAAAAGTAACAGTTCTGGTAGGTTTTAGCCTCTGAACCATAGGCGTTTGCATTCTCAGCACCGTGCCTTTTGAATAAAAGGCATGCTACAGATGGTTGATAGATAGTGGGTGATTCTATACACCTGGCAGTTCAGGAGATTGCTTAGAGTGAAATGCTCATCCCAGTCAAGTCAATGAGAAAATTATAATCAACTTCGGAGCTACTATTTCTACTTGAGGGGTTTTGTTTCTCTGTAGATTAGCTGCTGCTTATGTCAGAAGGGAAAGAGAAGAGTCATCCCATTATGCTAAGAACAATTTTAAAATCACTTGGAAGTAAGTGAACATATGTTGAAGAAGGAAGCACTAGAAGTTTTCATCTTTAGTTATCAGTGCTTCTCACTCTTCACGGTATCGATGCCTACAGTAGACTACTGTGACTAGTTCACTAGTGTGGTTTAATTTTAAATTTTCCCTTTTGTCTTTAAATGTTAGACTTTCAAATCCATCTGCAAAACACCAAATATTCATACTTGTGTGCATGTGAATATTAATCGAGAAGTTACTATAAAGGTTTACCTTTAAAGCTGTGTTTTTGAAGGTCTTTGGGAAGGCTCACTTGGTGCATCAGAATTCTAAGGTACATTTGACTTCCAGCAAAATTGCTTTACTCTTCATGCAGAGTCAGTGTATGGGCCCATTTGTTACCATCTGCTTGTCCCCTTAATTTGCCATTGTTACATTTTATATTTTATATTTTTTTCCTGTTTCAACACATTTGGGAAGCTGACAAAAGTGAAGTTTATGAGATACTCAGTTATGTTTGAGAAGAATTGGTGTAGCCTGGAGTCCCTTTCTCTTAATTCCCCTCATCTGCTCACTTGTTTTCTTTAAACCTTTCACATAACTTCCAGGATGATTTCTTCCCATGCAGCGGTACCAGCATCCTGAAGAGATGTAGGGATGCTGCTCTGGGAGCAGAGCTCCTCTGGGAGCCGCTGCCTTTATCTTCCGCCCTTGAGGTGGGATTGAAAGATCTTTGATGCCATTTGCATGTGAAATGGCAGCTGGGAGTCCTGGAGCACCCCTTGAAAGGCCTTTGCCACCCCTGGCACAGAGGGTTGTGGGAAAGCAGTGAGAGCAGTTGGGGCTTTGTGCTGCTGGCTTTGTTAAAGCCTGAGCCCCGTCAGCGGCCACCTAACTGTACTGGGGACAAAAAGGTAGCAACCTGAGAAGTACTGCACTTAGATCAGCATGCGGGCTGATTTTCTCCATGCTGAAGTTATACTGTCACTGAAAACAAATGAATATAAAATTGGTTGAAAGTAGGTAGTTATAAATCTTTCCGTCAAGTTCATATGATTTATTAATGGTGGTTTTAAAAACAAGTTCTCTTTGCAAATGGACTATTGTTCTTTTGTAATCCTACTCGTAAATGTTGTAGAGCCAGGCCGCTAATACTTCAATTATTTTGAAACTGAAACTGTAAAACAGCAGGCAGTTACATCATTTCCTAAGTCTTAAAATCAGGAAAACTTTTACATTTCAGACTTTAGAAACATGTAAAAAATCTTGGTATTTTGTAGAATGTACTGTATTACTCAAATTTCATAGCAGAACTATGATATAGGTAAGTTTATGTGTCTGGACAGCTGCTTAGTCTACCAGAAAATAGTTTCAGCATCACTCCTGTACTCATCTGGAGTTATTGGTTAGACTGAAGAAATGTGGCTTGGCTGTAGTTTGCAGCAGGAGTTGTTCCTGTGCAAAATATAGTCCTTAAGGCAGGCATTCTGCCTTGTATAATAGAAAAATTTTTCCTAAAGTTTTGGTTAGCTCTCAGAAAGTTTTGGGGGACTTTTAGCTGTCAAAACGTGTTCAATGAGGAGTATGTTAAATTACCATTCAAATGTTTCTGGATTCAAGGCAAAAAGTGATTCAGGTGTTTTAGGGATGTTCTTTATGAAGAATCTTTTTTCAGTAGTTTAGCTTTGCTTATGAAAGCTTGAAGAACAATTCTTTCCACCTTTCTTATTTTATTTCTGGGGTGAGATTAATGCGATGTATTCCATGTTTTTCCACGAAGTGCCATCCTATAAGGAGAAAAGTAAGTTGTTATTTCGTAAGACTTGTTTTAGGCAATTTATCTCACTGGATACTCACTGAAGTCAAATCCTATAAACTTTGCATTTGGCCATTTGCCATACTGATAAATCTCCATTGAATCTGAACAAGTAAAATGTTGGGAGATAGCTTCTTCTAAAACATAACTTAAGACATGCTTTTAGTCCTCCTAGTCACTACGTGTAGAGTTCAAATTATTTACCTGTATTTTCTGGCTGCTTTGGTGTCTGGTTTTAGACTTCGTTTTCTAGTCAACCATCTTAAAAGTCCATTTGTTTATATTCATTAAGAAATACAGTATTGCTATGCTGGGGGTCAAGCATGTATCATCTAGCATATTTTCCTTGTTTGGTGCTTTTGGGTTAGCACCAAAGATTAATGAATAAAGAGGAACAAGTAGTCACAGTTCTTTCCGATGAAAGATGCAGTAATAAGCTGTTTCTTGGTACTATAGTTCCTGGTGGTGGTCTGATTATTTTTGTATAAAATTTTTACATGAAGGAATGATATTGGTGGTGTTATATTTACAGATCCGTGTGGCGGGATGAGGTCTGAATGCTGCTCCTCTGGGTATCTTTGGATAGAGGCAAAGGCCAGTTACCCACTCATTTTTAAAGAGAGTGTTTTCCTTAGTTTGCAGGTGGAAAAGTCCTTAAGAGGAGTATTTCAGTGGGCTGTAGCAACTTAAATGAGGTTTTAGCACTGCTGCCAATATGTGATAATGTATTTTTGATAGGTTGCTTTTGACCATTTGATACTTAAGAGCATAGCTGGTAATTCTCTGGAAAAGGTGGAAAAAATTTAACTTTGTCAGTGGTTTCAAATATTGCCCTCTATGTTTTAAGATCTCACACTGCTTTCAATTAATTTGAGTGTTGGAAAGTATAGTATGGGCTGCTTCTTCATTACTCTTAAGATAATTTTAATTTCTTAAATTTTTTTAGTTTTATTTTTAAGAAGTAGCGGTGAATGGAGAGGAGTTGCTTGCCAACAGGAACAGAAGGAAAAGAGTAAAGGAAAAAAGAATATATTTTGTATTTTTGTATGCTTTAGGTGTCAGGGGAAGGAGGCAACTGAGTATCAGTTTTGTCTTAATATCTTTTTAGATTGTCATTTTGATCAGTAAGTTTATACATGCTTGCTTATGGCATATGTTGTGTTTAATATAACACCTAATGAGGAATAGCTGTTCCAACTGCAGAACCCAATCAAAAGGCTGCTGAAGTTGTTGGAGTCTTTCCACTTGCTTCCCTAAGCATTCAGTCAGCCCCTCCAAAATCAGCTTTCAGAAAGGCTAAACCTGAGAAAGCTTTGAATACAAGAAGTCACATTTCTGGATTCTCTTCAGAAATTGTCAAGGAGACCATGCTGTCAGAGGAGAAAGCCCTTTCTGAACGCTTTGTCAGTATTGGCTCAAATTCGGCCCTGAGACGAGACCTCTCATGAGACCAGAGTGCCCCTTGGACACACAGTTCAAGGCTTCAGAGTAAGTTGTGTATAACATATACATAGGCCTGCTTGGGTATTTTCCACAATGGCTGAGTGGTTCGTATTAATTCACACCTTATAAGAAGTAGATAAAACATCTTCAGTCTCAGAGGTTCAGTGATTGAGGTGTTTGGGTTTTTGCCCCCTTAATCTAAAATTTGGTTTGTAAAAATGGAAGCCAAAATTCTTGCAGTTTCTGGATTATAGGAGCTGGATCTTCAGGAAAGAATGTTCTCTCAAGAGTGAAATACTATGATTCAGTGTGTTGCAGTGTTGTGTTATCAGTTTTAGCTACATTTTAATCTTCCCCAAGGGTACAGTTGTTTGTATGTAAAACTTTCTCTCTTGTTCATGATTCCAAGTTTTTGTTTGTAGTAAATCTGAGTACCCAACATATTCATTTTATGCCTATATGGTTTTTTATGCTAAATTGATGGGTTTATGTTCTTTCGTAATTAGTGTATATATGTGTAAGTTAAACTTTGTAGGATCACCTGCAAAACACGTTACCTCACTGCAGACAAGGAATAAGCCATGCCATAACCGTGTGCAATCTTCACTCTCCAAAGATGCTACAGAGCCCACAGCAGTAATCTGCACAGTGAATTTCAGCTTGGCAGTAGCCGCGCTTTTCATAACTGCTGTTTGCACACCCTTTTGAAACAGTTTGTGGACTAAAGCTTGAAAATTGCCAGCATGATATAAAAATATTGGAGTCTTTACTACGGTGCTCTTGCAGTAGGATGTAAATATATCAGAGTGTAGCATAGCTGTGCGTACGCTTGATGGCTAGAGCTGGGTGAGGTATAGCCTGTGTTGCGCAGCATAACGCAGAGACACGCTTCAGATGCTTGCTGTGACGAAGTTTGGTTTCTATTTATGGCTGCCTATTGTATAGTCTGCATTCCTCCCTAAATCCCTCCGTTTCACTGGCGTGCTGCTCTTGGGTTGAAGTCATTAGAGAACTGCTTGAAGAGCTCGCTTGTACATTCTCCATATAATTTTAGCAGCCTGCTCACAGGCTTAGTTATGCCAGGCATGATACTGAAGAGCATTTATTATCTTTGGAAACTGTTGACATGACAAAAACATATGTGCTGGAAATTGTTCTGTAGGCTAATGTTGTAAGCAGTTGAAGGCAGCTGTAGATAAAAACGTCCTATGTGTTCTCTGAGTAGTCATTTCATTGATAAGTATTGTGAAGCTGTAATAGAGAGCAAAATGAAAGAAATTTAAATCAGACATTCCTTTTTGCTCTATTTCTATCATATTAATCCATAATTTATTATATTAAAAAAGTAAATAAAATTGCAACAGTTTGTAGGTGTCTGCCATGGAATATTACTTACTGCTTTGTATTCCTAATTCTCTGCTGAGCCTCACTTTACAAAAATCTTCCCATTTGCCCTGAAGGATGAAAAGTGGTATTTGTACTGAATGCTTTTGGAGTGCTGCCAGACGATGGTCAATTGAGTTGACTGTGGAGCTGAAAGCCATAGTGGTGCTAAAGGCAGGACAATTTTGGGGTGTTTGTATTAGTCAGAAGTTAAGTGTTTTCAATTCCCAGAAACAAGAGAATCTTATTAGGTGATTTCAAACTGAAATCATGACCTTTTTAGATGCCAGTGTAAAATTAGCATCAGTCAGATAAGGGTGGGGATTGAAATGTTAGGTCGCAAGCATTATTTGGTCAAGTAGCAGCAGGTTTTGTTTCACAGTTTAAAGGCTGTTTGAATTCTCAGCTTATTCTGATATTTAGTTCCATTTCTTTATTTGACTAATTTAAGTAAAAAAAAAAGGGGGGGGGAGGCGGGGAGGGATGTTTGGATGTATGGATGTACTTCTGTTAAATACATGTATAAACTTGTTAAAGACAATGAAGAAGCCAGAGTCTTGGAAAGATAATAAATGTACTTCAGTGTAGTGTTGAAAGAAGAAGCTATTGTTAGAAATACAACACCAAGTGGGATTTGAAAATGCCTTTCTTGCCAGAAACGAGAACGAATTCCATTTTATTTTCCTGCTCTTATTTTAATAGGAAGGATTTCTTTTCATTCCTATGGGAATGGTCACACTTTTGATTGGATTGGTCTCTCTTTAATTAAGATCTTGGATATATCACAAACCAAAACTTCCATGTCACAAATCCTTCTTAGAGAAATGCAGATGCTATTTATGTGATTTTATTTCAGCATGCGCTTGTGAGGAAAGGTTACAGTGAAGACACAAGGTCAACGATGAAGCGTAGGATGTAGTTTGTTTTCATAGGGAAGGGGGAGATAATGAAGTAAGATAATTTTAGGCCTGTTTATGTATTCTGGTTTGTGTTATGTTCTCCCTTTCATAAACACAGGATCAAGCCCGTGCCTTCAGAGCTTTTGGGATTGCAAGTGGTTTTACACAAAGAAGTTCTGAAGCATATGGATCACATGGATGCTTCATGAAAAAAGCATCACTTTTCACAGATTAGTTAGCTTACAGACTTCATGTTGCAGAGTCATCTTCCATGTACCTTGAGTATCACTCCATCCTCTGGTCCTGTATGTATAGCCTTCATGGTATTTTCACATAGGTCTTTTTATCTTCTTCGTCTCATTTTTGCCCCATATTTGCTTAAAATAATCCAAGAATAACAGAAAAACTCCAAACCATGGGAAGTTCTGTTGTAGTAATGGGCAGTAAGCATTGGTTGTAGGTGTATCACTCATGCCCAGGTACACAAGGATTGGGTTTTCTTGTTGACTTCCGTCAGTAACGTGTGCAGTAGTCCTTGTGTTAACAGTAAAGTGTCTTTTCCCTTCTTGTCTGCAGTGACAGCCACGGGCCTGCATTTCAGGTTTCTCTGAAGTAGCTTGTGGATATGTCATTTAATTTAGTCCTGCTTTGCACAGGTTTGAGCCTGTTACGAAGTGCAAGTTTGGTTTTTTGGTCAGCATCATGTATCTGTATTCTTGTGAAATGACAACGGAAGTGATTCCAAGCAGTCTTTCTTGAAGATTAATTGTCCTCAGAGGGCTACTTTACTCATTAGGTGCTGGATCCACTCAAGGACTTCCACATTCTTGAATTGTGGGGCCCAGATCTGCACACCCAAGTTGAGGTGAGGCCACACCAATGCTGAATATAGTGAGATAAGCACCTTTTTTGACCAGCTGGTCATGTGGTCTTTGGTGCACCCCCATATGCGGTTTGCCCTCTGGGCTGCCAGGGCACACTGCCAACTCCTATTCAGCCTACTATTGACCAGCACCCCCAGATCCCTTTCTGCAGGGCTGTTCTCCAGCCACTCCTCTGCAATTTATACTTGTGCTCCATGTTACTCCATCCTAGGTGCAGAATTCAGCATTTCAACTTATTAACTTTCATCCCATTAATCATTGCCCAATGCTCCAGTCTATCTAGATCCCTCTGCAAGGCATCTTTCCCCTCAAGAGAGTCAGCAGCACCTCCCAGTTTGGTATCATCAGCAAACTTGCTAATAGTGCATTCAATTTGTTGATAAATATATGGAACAGAACTGGCCCTGGAATTGAACCCTGAGGAACACCACTGGTGACTGGTCACCACTCAAATGTATCCCCATTCATTACAACCCTTTGAGCCCTGATGTTTACCCAGCGTACTGTGAACCTGCTCATCCCACAGGCGGGCAACAGGTCCAGAAGGATGCTGTCAGGGGCAGTATCAGAAGCCTTACTGAAGTCCAGAAGAGACACATTCACTGCCTTTCCTCCCTCCACTAGCCAGGTGACCTTATCATAGAAGGATATCAAACAGGACTTTCCCTTTGTGAACCCATGTTGACTGTGCTGTATGATTGCATTATTCTTTGAATTCTCTCAAATATTTGTGTGAAGAAGCAGAAATTATGATAACTATATTAAATCTCCAGGAACAGAATGTGACAATCTGGATAAGGATTTTTGTGTCTCTGAGACAGTTAGATGCCCTCTCTTTCCAATTATGTTAATTGCAACTAATGCAAGGCTGCTTTTGTAACACTTAGAACACGTCCTGCAAGCTGGCAGGGTGTGTTTGCGGGGGGTGGGGTAGGGGGGTATGTATGTAACTACACCATCTGTAGGATAAACAAAGTTTGGGAAGTGATTGTCAGGCTTTTGAATGGGTTGTGTAACTTTTTAGTGAGACAGCTCAAGGAACATGTAAGTAGCCATTTCTTTTCTTGGTTTGTTTACAGACAGCAAAGGGCTGCTTAAAGGACTTATGAAATGTGGTGCTTAAGCTCACTTGTGCAAAGTATTTTGGTAGAGTTTTTGTCTGCTTGTTTGTTTTCAGAGTTCTTTTTTACTGTGAATACCAGGAATAGTTATTTTCTTTGTGCAGAGATAATTAGGAGTTGTTGCTTCGGATGTCTTTTTAGTTCATAGAATCATAGAATGATTTGGGTTGGAAGAGGCCTTAAAGATCACCTAGTTCCAACCCCCCCCTGCCACGGGCAGGGACACCTCCCTGTGTCTAGACTAGACCAGGTTACTCAAAGCCCCATCCAGCCTGGCCTAAAACGCTGCCAGGGATGGGACAGCCACAACTTCTCTGGGCAACCTGTGCCAGTGTCTCACCATTCTCACAGTAAAGAATTTCTTCCTAATATCTAATCTAAATCTATGCTCTTTTAATTTAAAGTCATTACCCCTTATCCTGTCACTACATGAAAAGTCCCTCTCCAGATTTCTTGCAGGCCCCCTTTAAATACTGAAGGCTGCTACCAGGTCTCCCCTGAGCCTTCTCCAGGCTGAACAAGCCCACCTTTCTCAGCCTGTCTTCATATGAGAGGTGCTTCAGCCCTCTGATCATCTTCATGGCCCTTCTCTGGACTCACTCCGACAGCTCCATGTCCCTCTTGTGGTGGGGGCCCCAGAATTGTACACAGTACCCCAAGTGGGGTCTCACAAGAGCAGAGTAGAGGAGGAGAATCACTTCCCTTGACCTGCTGGTAACGCTTCTTTTGATGCAGCCCAGGATACGGTTGGCTTTCTGGGCTGCAAGCGCACACTGCCGGCTCATGTTAAGTTTCTCATTGACCAACACCCTCATCCTTGGGGATGCTTTCCATTCTCCACCCAGCCTGTATTTGTGCTTCGGATTGCCCTGTTCCAGCTGCAGGACCTTGCACTTTGCCTTGTTGAACTTCATGGGGTTTGCACTGACACTGCCTCTCAAGCCTGTCAAGATCCCTCTGGATGGCATCCCTTCTGTCCATTATGTTGACCACAAGTCTTTTGAGTGTGACCATCCAGCCAACTTCTTATGTACCGAGTGGTCCATGTGTCAAATCCATGTCTCTCCAGTAGTTCTCTTACTTTAGTTGAAGGAGAAATAACCTTGACTAATACTTAATTTCTTTTGAAAGTGGTGTTGGCTGCTAGAAACTGTGGCAAGGACCGAAACTTCAAATTTGTCTCTGTGTGTGTGTAATCTTCTGTTCTCAATTATTCAGTTTTATCCTCTTTATTTGTATCCTACTCTCATTTTACTACCTCCTATTTATCAGGAGGTACTTTGTTAGGCTTGACTTCCTGGGTGGTTAGAGGCAAATACTAGTCAGTAATGATCCTGCAGTGATTGTAGTGAACCTCCATTTGGCTGTAAGTGTGTTTTCTCCCACTTGGCTTATCACACTTTGTAAATGCATTTTTGAAAAGAGGAAGGAGTTATGTTTTGATAATAAAATCTCAAGTCAGTTTATTCACATGCAGTGACTTAGTTAAAAAAACTTGGAAGTCTTTGCTCCATTTATTTCTGTGGTGCCAGGAAGTGAGAATACCCACTTTGTTAGTTGATCATGGCATCTTCCTGCCTGCAGTAAGTTGATGTGGGAAAGGGAACAGTGTTGAGAGTTGCTTATCCAACTGGGCTTTTTAAAACTGCAGTGTCTGCTTGTCATGCAGAAAGAAAGATGCAAATCCCAAGAAAGATAAATAGTAGGAACCATAGGGGTGTTTTACAGTTTCAAGCAGTTCTTGAAAATGAATTATTATGTGCCAAGATTTGACACATCATAACTCTGTCGCTATTGCTCTGCCTCCCTGGCAAGAAAGAGAGGAATAAAATGGGGCGATGTGATGAACCTGCCATGTAGCCTGCCATATAGCTAGTGAGAAATACTGTGAAGGCAGAGAGAAGGGACGGAGTTTGGGAAAGGAATTCAGCAACATTGCGGGGATGTCCTTTCCCCTCTGCATGGCTGCTGATGAATGCTTGCACCTCTCTTTCTCTAGAAAGAAAGGTATATTGAGAAGCCCTGCTTATGTTGTTTCTGTCACTGCTTATGGGGAAGTGATCAGAAAAAATCCTGTCCACTGAAAAGCTTGGCACATAGTTGAGATTTACAACAGATGATGGATGAAGCACTCCTGAAAGTAAATTTTCAAACTGCAGCTCTGCTAAATGTCAGTGCTCTAACATATTTCTAGAGACTAGAGGACAAAACACAAGCAGTATCTTATCCACAGATTTTTAGCATAGTAACTTGTGTGTATGCATGAGAGAGAAAGAATGAGCTCTTGACACTATTTAGTATCTGTTACAGTGTACTTATGAAATAGGGTAATACTACATACTTCCTATTATTTCTCTTACTGCATATACTTACATTACAAGGAGAAGGAAGGAGCTGCTGTATGTGTGCTGGACATTCACCTTCCCTTTTACTCATGTGCTGGTGTGGAAGCATTTAGGTGGGTTGGCACAGCTTAGGTTTGGGCTTTCTGCACAGGCTGACTTGCTGCTGCAAAAAGTGTTTTGAGAGGCTGACATTGATTCTAAACTAACTTGAGGCGAAAAGAATAATTTATTCAGCAAGTCATAATACTTTGAAGACTTGGCCTTTGGACAAGCTCATCTTTCTCAGTTATACATTTGAAGTTGCCCCTTCATTGGGAAGCATGTGAATTTTGTGAGGTTTTTTTCTCTACAGAATTTCTTTTCCAGGATCCTTTGTGTTTCTTGAAAAAGGCTGGATTGTTGCATGTCAGCCAGCTTTGCTTTGACGTTCTGTGGATTCAAGGTGCTCCCAATGTATCTAGCTTTCCAGTGGTCTGGAGAAATGTCATTGCCATCTGCTACAAATGCCTTTATTTTCCATATGTCGTCTTTTTGGTGGGAGGACAAATGCTGCTGCTGTTTGTCTGTAAGTCTGTGTGAAGTCAGTGAAAGAGCCCTTAGCCCAGCCCTTAGATTGCTTTCTGAGTGACAAAGCAAGTCTACCAGGAGGTTTCCAGTGGTTACAACCTGGGAAGGTGCCAGGTCCACATGGCCCAGCTGAACTGCATCTCCGTACCTCGCATTCCAGACGTTTGTGTAGGGTCTTAAAGAGACATGTATGCCATCCTTCATGTTCTGCTCGTGTTTATGGAAAGAGGCTTGGAGCCTAACCATGTATTTTGCTCTTGTTCATTGTTATTTGAAACACATGACCATAATTCAGTTAAAGACTTTACGGTAGCACTCTCCATGCCTCTTACTCTAACATAAACGTGCTGGTTAGCAACGTGACCTTTTGATCTGTATAAAACTAGAAAAGGGAGGTGAGGTTGGGGTGTGATTGAAGGGGAGGAAATCTGGCACAAAGACAGCAGGTGGAATATATTTTTGCCTCCTTCTTTAGATAACCTTGAAAAATAAACCAATAACCAAGGGGAGGTTTATTGGCTGAGTGCCTGCTGTGAATAGAGGTGCATATCTTTAACCAGAAGGTGGGTTATATGCCTTGCCCCAAAACTGTTCGTGTTCTTAGGATCAGACAAACATTTCTCCTAACTATCTCCTCCTGTCCCCTGATACTTGCTTGAATTAAGGTAGTCTTACTGAGCCAGAATTTGCTTTCACAAGATGTTTTGTGGTTTACTGTTGCTGTGATTTTTGTTTGTTTGTATCCTGCCCCCCCTCCCCCCCCCCCAAAAAAAATGTATTAATTCTGCCTGATTTCTCCCTCACCCAAGCGCCAGGACATTCAGGGTTAAATGTGAGACAGTGTTTCTGCTGAAACAAAACAATGTGTTAATGTTTTATCTGCTCATTTGTGAAATGTTTTTTTTAATATCATAGTTTAATAGCCTTGTCCACTTCACTGGTGGATTTGATTATTTTTTTAAGTCCCTTAAAATGACAAAACTAAACTACAAAATTAGGAAAAAAAACCAAACTGCAAAACAGCAAAACTCCAAACCTCTTTTATTTTGTTGTTCTGTTGATGGCACATTGTGGAATATGTTCAGAGCTACTTGGCTGCAATAGCATCTTGCTTCACAACTGGAAAGGTGGTGGGACCATTTACTGAGTGACTAGCCCTCCTGGCCAGACCTTGCTTTTAACACATCATGTGTTAGATGCTGAATGCCTCTTTTCTCTGCCTTGATTTGATGGGTACTGAGCTCTATCACCATTCAAATTCCCTTAAATTTCTCCTTTGCCAAACCCGCCATGATTTTGCCAAGGAATTTAGCTCCCTCCAAAGGAAGGATGAAACTTTGAACTAGACGATCTTAAGGTCCTTTCCAACCTTAACCGTTCTATGACCTGCAGTGCTGGTGCTTAGCTATTGCCTGCAGAATGACTGCAGAACAAAGAGGGAAAAAAGTCTAAACCAGATCTCAAGGCACCGATACTAGTTTCATTGTATTGATGGTGTTAATTTAAAACAACAGCGAAAAGAAAAAGCATGTTGATCTGTAACAGAAATAAAAAAAAAAAAAAAAAAAAAAAGAATTCTTCCATTTCTCCTCTCCCCCTTTTACAAATATGTTGAAACACTTCTTAAAAAACTAGTACACAAATGACTTTTTCTCTTTGTAACTTCACCCAGCAAAACCGGGACAGTGTGAGACCCTGACACTTTCTCCTGCAAGGGGCAAGACAGCTTTTGTAGCTAGAACTGGGAAGGGGTAAAGCATTTGGTGCAGGCTGGCAACCTAAATTGGGTGCCTGCTCTATTAACTGCCTTTCAGTATTGTTGCTTTTGGATATAGACAAGAAGAGAGATTTTTGTGATGGGTTAGTTTCAAAGATTCTCTCAAATCATACTCGCTGAAATTTGGCCTTTCATAAAATGTTCTTACGAAGTCTTTGAGAGTTTTCACTGGGAGTGTGTGCAGTATTGATGTACCGTACCGCCACTTTTGAGAGAAACTGAAAAATAAATCCTGATCTTTTTGCCACCTTTAAGCTTTAGTAGTATTTCCAGAAGGGATTTTTTCTTTTTTTTTTGTAGTAATTAAACCAGATTTCTGAAAGTAGTTGCAGAATTCACATCTAAACAGCTCTGCGACTTTGCTAAATGCACCTATTAGTTCATTTCTTTGGCATAGAAAGACGAGGATATTGTGTGGCTGGATTCTGAGTTTTGCCTGAGCTCAGCCTGGAAAGCAACCAGACAATCTGTGATAGCTCTTCGTCTGCAAGAATGATTAAATAGCAAGAAATGTAAGTATTAGCAGATGAACACCAGTGAACAGAAAAGAGAGCAAATGTTTGTTAAATGCTTCTTGTGAAACTATGTGTGAAAATTGAACTGAAGGTTCAGAACATTTGACATAAAGAAAAAAAAAAGGGAAGCTAGTTGTGTCAGTACTTTAGTTTGGGTGGTTTTCTCCCCTCCACACTCAGGGTTTAAGATATTCACTTTCTTGACTTTCAAAATGAGGCACTGTTCTGCTATATTTTTCAGAAACTTGGTGTAGGGTGTCAACCAATAAACTCTGGGCAGCTCTGGCATGTGCAGCAAATGGTCTGAGTGAGTGTTAAAAGGACTTTTGTTTTGCTGCTTCCTGTGTGCTATTGTATTTGTTTGCTGCTCAGTGAATAGTAGGTAAGCACAGAAAAGAATAAGCGAAAATAATGAACAGTGAAGAAGTCCTAAAGAAACTGGTTGACGTCTTAAGCTGAATGGCTCAAAAAATGCAGGCTTGCTATTGTCAGTTTTGATTTTCTCCGGGTGCGTTTCACATGTTACTTGCATCAGTCATCATACAGAATAGGGCACTGGCTGTGCCTTAATTCTTTGTGACAGTGCATTTTCTACTTCTGTTTATTCTTTGTACTTTCACTTGTTCTGTTTTCTGAAATCCAGGGAACAAAGACAGATGCCTGACCTTATCACAGCTGAAGAAATTTCATCATTCAGATAGCATCTTCGTACTTTCTCTAAAATATCGTGTATCTTTTTTTGCATGATCCAGGTGATGGTGTTCTTTGGTTCGTATTTGGGAAAATGTGCTGTCATGAGTTTTTCATTTAGCAGCTTTTTTGAACTGGTGTCTTTGATTTAAAGAAATGTAGTCTAAACCAACACGATAGCAGATGTGTCAGCATTGAATGTGCCCTCAAAGAACCAGCCACGATGTGCTTAGGTGGTAGCATTTAGGAGCAGTAGAGGCACTGTGAGAGCACCCACACTCCCACACACCCGGAGAGTACCCAAATCCTACTGCAGTTTTGTGCTAGCCTCTTTAGGCTGAGCTGTAGTTATGTTCATAACTAAAGATGAGCTTGTCCAGCTATAATCATAGAATACAAACATTGCATAGTTTGGATAGGAAGGGATCTTCAAAGGTCATCTAGTCCAACCCCTCTGCAGTGAGCAGGGACATCGTCAGCTAGATCAGGTTGAATGTCTGGCCTTGAATGTCTCCAGGGATGGCGCATCCACCACCTCTCTGGGCAACCTATGCCAGTATTTTACCACCCTCATTGTAAAGAAATTTTCCTCACATCCAGCCTGAATCTCCCCTCTCTTAGTTTAAAACCATTACCACTCATCCTATCAAATAATGAAACTGTGCCGTCCTCTGCCTTGTGTCTGAGGTCTGTTTCTGGCAGAGGTTGTCAAAAAGCTGATGGTTACTAGCTCTCAAATGTAATGTACTTGCTACGGTTTCAAGTCAGGAAAAACTCAGGAACAAATGATATTTTGAGAAACACAGAAAGTCCCAGTGTAAAGGTTCAGCCGGTGGTGGTGGTGTCAGCGGTGCCAGTATCAATCTTGAATGGGCAAGGGGCTTTCCTACATCTTCTGTAACAAGAGAATTGTCAAATCAAGTTTGAGTTGCACCACAGCCAAGTTGTTTCCCTTGTAATGTTTTAACTTGTTGAAGAGCTATGTCAAGTTTTTGTCCGATTCAGGTCTGGAAGAAATACAGATTTTGTTTTTTAATTGGTGGTACTTTAACATTATCTACAAAACTGACCTGTGGTTAACTGTGTTTTGCTGTATTGAGAAAAATATGCCGTAGCACAGTGTGATTAAAAAAAGTAAAGATATAACTGTAACTGTACTTAGAGGAACTTTGAGAGATCTTTAAAACGCTGAGTGGTTAAGCAGCATTAATACCATTATGCCAGAGATGAAACATAGGCTGCATGCTGCAGTAACTTAATATGGAGAAAGGGAAGGTTGACTTCATGAGAATGCAGCAGTGGATTCACAAAACTTCAGTCTCAAAAATTCACTGTTTGCAACAAATGCAGAGAGTTTTATTAAAATATACAGCTTTTAATGCAGTTTGGTATCTCTGTAAAATCATTATCATGTATTTTGCTGACCACAGTTTGCTAATCACTGCTGAAGTGGGGCAGAAGATCTCAGATGGAATGTAAAGTATAATATCAGGGACTCTTGCCTTGTTTTTCCTTAATCATTTACAATGTTAAACAGCAGGAAGGTTTCTCATGAGAGGCTCAGATTTGCTGTGTTTCCAGATATCTCCAATGCCATCAAACTGCTGAGCATTACAAAGTAATATTGTAATGTTGTTTATCAAATTAAACTTGAAGCAGTTATTCTCAAGCTGTTTATCTTGGAAGTTTGCTACTTCTATTTTAGGCCTGAAGAAGCACTTGAATTGCCTCTATGTTTCCTTGTGTCTCCTAATTAAGTCTATTGCTGTGCTGTCATTCTCTACCAACATTGTTTTGAACAGTAAAATCCATTTAAAGGAAAAATAAAAGCAAAATCGCTAATAACTGATTAAAAAAAAGAAATTCAAATCAAAATAAAAAATTCTCGAGAAATCATAAACGTTTCATTTTCAGATAATTTAAGCCTTTTGCTTTTGAGAGCCTGATTCCAGCGAGGTTTGTCCCTGAAACTCAGGTGCCTAAAGTCTCACTTAGTTTTCCAACTTTGTCAAGTCTAAGCCAGTTAAAACAAGTTTTAAAATGTAAGATATACATTTGAGCAAAATGGCCACCAATCTATCTTTGGATGTCCAAAGTAAAGGTTCTCAACTACCTTCTTGGAGGTACCTGTCTTGCCCAGTGTGTATGTAGGGTACATACATAAAGACAAGTACTTGAGTCCTTCTGTAACACCAGTCTCCTCTTTTCTGTGAGGAACTTAAAGATCCCCATAGTTACACCCATATAACTGCCTGAATGTGGTAAAACCTTGCCAAATGTAGCCACAGTTTTATTGGAATACTGTCAGTCTGTACCAGGCGTTATTCCTTGCTGAAAAGGAGTGAACCAGATCAACCTCAGTCTCCGAGACACTAATGTAGCTGTGCCCATTGTGAGGACTGTACCAAAAGAGCCTTTATCTGCTTTTGGAAAACAGACGAAAACAAAACCACCAACCAAGCAAACAAAAAAGCCAAAACCAACCAACCAAAAAAAACCCAATTCAGTAATCTAGAAACACCATCCATTCACAAATAAAATCTTAAGGGATATGCTGGACTTAAGAATTTGAATTTTGGACAAAAGGTTTCCATTCTAATCTCTGAATAAAAGTTGAGCTTTTGTTTCCCAAGTAACCAAATTTTCTGGAGAAGTCTGAACAATTCCTGCTTGATAGCTTATAGCTTGAATGGAAATTACTGTTTTCATTGTCATCTAGCAGTTCAGTTTTCTGTGTGCTAATGAGTACGCAAGTAATTTTTGAGTTTTCTCATTCTTTTTTATCTTTATTGGTGGTGGACACACTTTTCTGCTCTTGCTCCATTAGTACACTCATAAATCTTCTGGAAAGAATTTATGCGGTAAAAACCAGTTGACACTGCAAGTAATCTCCAATTCTCTTAATTACATTAATCATAGAATCAACCAGGTTGGAAAAGACATTAATCTTCAATTATTTACTGCAAGCAGGGTCTGCATAAGCTTCTGAAGGTAGTGCTTGCTCCAGGTTGTCTGCGAGAAATTCATTGCAAAGAGCAGTATTTCAAATCCCAAGCTGTGTTGTTGACTTCTAATAAAGCCCATGGATTAGGTGGTACTCTGATCTGTTCCCCAAAGTAAGAGCCACTAGATTAAAGTGCATTTATAGTGTAAATATTTATATTTGCTCTCAACATTCTCCTCTGCAGAAGTTCTCAAAATAATACATGTATTATTCAGAAAATACCATCAAAATGTTCACTAGCAGCTCTATGAACACAACTGATGCAACGTTGTTTTTCTTGAGCCTGTTTGAATAATCCTTCTCCCCCATAATCACTCATGATGTTATACTGCAACTAAGCATAAATGTTTTCAGTATTATTTTAAAAATTTTGATGCTTCAAAAATTGTTGATTCTGAGTTTAATCGCATAGAGAACAGCTCATTTGAGAAACTTTTCAGATATTTTTAATTGATGAAATCAAATTATCAGACTTTGGAAGATGTCTGAAGCATGGGGAAGAGTTTCCACTGCGGCGTCCGTGGAACAGTTCAGCAGAAGTTGTGAAAATCATCCTTTCCGTTCCCCAGTCAACGGCATCATCACTGTTATTTCAACTTCAGGCTCATCAAGATTTCACCAAAGACGGCTTTGGTGACACAGGATTTCCAGAATGTTGCTAGAACAAGGAAATGATTCATTTATTTTCCCTGAAACTATCTACAGGTTGAAGAGCAGGAGGAAACTAGTGCTTTTGATCTGCAGTTGTTCTCCACCGTAGAGGCTGTTGGCATCCAGATGCTCTCTCCTAAAAGCATATTCAGTTGTTCCTTTTCCTCCCCAGACATGATTCCTTATTACTGTGATAGATGAAAGCCGGGGCACCGGTGAAGCAGGTACTTAAGGAAGAATAAGGAAACACAGGGTATCTAAGCAAGTGTAGGTGTTTGGCTAAGAGTGGGCTTTTGGTTTGGAGGGAGCGAAAGAGCAGAGTTCCAGCTGAAGCTCCTGCGCATAGCATCATTGCCATTCATGTGTTAAGCTGAAATCGTAGCAGTAGAGTATGCAAAGAAGCAGACCTGCGACCAAAGTTGTGCAGTTTCTTTGAACATCTGTGTACAAGCACACATGTGCATGCACTCACCCGCAGGAGTGTTTGAAACCAGATGGAAGGTCTGGTTAATGTTCACATCACCTCATAGCATTTCACATGTGGCTTCTTCAAAGCAGGCAATAGTAGCAGTACTGCACAAGCGAAGATCTTAGCTCAGTCACAGCCGTAGCTTTGCTTATTATCTGAACTGGATGGTGTGTATGCTTTATGATAGTTAAATACATGGCAGTGATATGTTATGTAGGGTTTGCTACGCTTGCCACAGCAGTGCCACAGATCACTTGCATCAAGCAAATTAAAAAGACAAATAGGACAAAATATTACTTACTACTAGAAGTAAGGCTTAATTTAGATGATTTTTGGGGAGGGAAGGCAGGGAATAGGGATAAACTAACAAGTACCCCTCATAGTATCTTGATGCAGAGCCTCATATATCCACATCGGCAATTTAAAGTATAGCTTAACTAGCTGGCATACATGGCTATACTTCAATCTGAATGAACCTCCTTACTCCCCTGCCAGCCAGAGAGACTTGAAGAGCCCGAGAGTAACTGAATCTGATACAGTTGCTGTGAGAAAACTGCTAGCATGGACTCAGCATCAGCTGCAAGAGCCTCACACAGAGTGAACTGCCTGAAACTTGATTTGTCCTACCCTGTGGGATGTACATTTAGTGGTGTCAAGGAATTTGTTTAAAAATGGAGATGCTAGAAATCCCACCTGTTTTGAACTCACTGACTTCATGCGCACGCACGTAGACACACATGTAACTGAAAGCCCACAACATCTGGAAGACGGCTGTGAATGCCATTGGCTTTTCCGAATGGTAAAAAGATTGGATAATGTTTTGTGTGAGCTTCTGATAATATCACTTCTAAAGAATATTATTCACATCTGAATCATCCATTTGTTTTCATGCTGTTCTCTGTCGCTACAGCTACTTCAAGACTTTCTCACATGAGCTGCCAAAGATTAGTCACCAGCCCTGTGACGTTGTGTACAACCTCCTCTTCTCCCAGGGGCCAAGGATTTTATTCCAGTTGTATTGTGGTGGTTGTATGGGTCACTGCTTTTGTCGTGGCTCTCTGGAGATAGATTCTCAGATTTTGACTGCTGTTCGCTTTAAGGAATCGAGGGTATAAAAAGATCCTGTTGTGGTAAGACAGCAGAAACATCTGCTGAAGAGTGGGAGGTGGAGGAGGTTGCTAACCAAATGCAGCAGCAGGGAGCTTGCAGTTCCTTCTCCTTCGCTCTCACCGCTAGATGTGAACCTGCTGCAATAAAAGGGCTGGCACCACAACACAAGCTCCAGAGGGAAACGGGTCTCAGGTCAGCCAGCTAGAGAAACCTCAAAAGAAAACATTAAAACCAAATAAGCGTTGGAAATAGTTTTGGTGGATTAATCCACTCCTTTCTGTCCCTAATGCAGTTGGGAAGTTGTACGTAAACTCTATGGAAGGAAAAAGCAAGGCAAACTTGTGCAGTCTGCTACTTCTGAAAGAAATGTCAACCATTACACATCAAACTTTAATTCCTTTATTGAAAAAAATCAGGGAAACAGATGGAGATTAAAAAATACATAACTAGGGATAGGTTTCAAATCATACCCTGCAATAAGCACTTGAAGCGTATGAACTTCTCATTTGCTACAGCCAGTCCTCTCCTTAGCTGGCTTGAGGGGTGAGAATACATTGCAATTCTAGGTGCAGCATGCAGAATGTTTTATCCTCTCAAAGGCAAACTGCTGATTGACTTAATTATGATTTCTTGGGATCAGAAAGCAGAAAATTCTGGAAAGGGGTAAAGAAGATAGGGAGGTGGATTTCTTATGAAACGAGCCAGAATCCTGATCGCAGACGTTGCGGGTACAAGCTTCCTACGGGAACAAAACAAATATACACTAGAAATTCTGTAAGCAAATATTAGATCATCTTACTGAGAAGATTTAAAAAATTAGGTGAAAGTTTTAAGTTCCCTTCGTCTAACTTAAAGGTCAGATTGTTGGCTTTCATAGCTTTACCACATCCTTTCAACTTACTGATTTAATCGGTGTTCACACTGTCAGGACAAGATGCTAAGAGCCAGTGCAGAAACCAAGAAGCAGTCCGTGCGTTTGATCTCCACTTTGAAAAACCATGTTTCCCTTAGATCTGGAGCGCTCTCTGGTGCAAACACTGTCTTACAGGATCGCAAGATGGTGAGATGGGTGGGATTGAAACAGAGCAGTTGTCCTAGTGTCTCACCTGGTACTGCTCTGTGTTGGGTGGTGAGGGAGTTGGGAGGAGTGGAGCAGTAATGGGGTGATAGGTGTCATGTGCTTGGCTGGCAGCAGCCCCAGCCCTGTGGAACGTCTTGCTGAGGGGTGGCAGAAGCTGTCTTTGCCCCGCGCTCCCCAGCCTAGGGAGGAAAGGGCAGGACTCTCAGATGGGTTTTTAAGCTGCTTGCTTTTTAACTGCTACTGTCCAGGCGTCGAGGAGGAGGATGTTTGACCCTGCCACGCTGCTAAGCTTGGGCATACTCTAGAGAGACTGCCTGCAGAGTCTATACACCAGCAGTTACAGTGAAGCATCCACCAAAAATGTCTTTATATTCTAAATACTCATGGATGGAGCTTAAGATTGAAAATACTGGGTTTTTGTAAAGAGTTCCACAGAATAAATCTCAGAGTGCTTCCTGCCTTTCTTCAGAAAGCTCGGTCCTTGCATAGTTGTCTTCTGTAGATGCTGTCAAGGAAATATGTGGTTGTGTGTCATTAGAAAATTTCTTGTGAGGATCAGTGTCTTAAACCTATGATTTGTAATAACATAAAGCATTTGTTGTAGTATGTATTTACACTTTATTAGTTATACTTTATTAGTTGTGGTCTTGTAAGTTTTTACACGGGGCAATAAACATTTTGGATCAAAACTGGCTTTATAGTCTTGCATGTCTGTCAAATTAGCACACTGGATTGTCGTCAGATACAGATTTGACAAGTTTTACCTGTAAGTGGTGCAGACAAGATGTACAGCTTATAATTGAGTGATACTGCTGCTCCTGGTAGCACCTCAGTAATGGGGCCCATGTTTGCAGCAAAGCAGAAAATGATGTGGGCTTAACAGCATCAGTACCTGTTGTGCCTGGATTTTTGGTGAACGTTGCTGCACCTCAGCTTTGAAGGACAGGAAAGAGGAGGTTCATCTTTATCTGGTGATTCATTTGCCTGCCAGAGGAGGCAACAGATATAATGGGCATCTCAGCATTGCAGCACTTTTTTTCTAGTATATTAAAGATTATGGGGAAGAGGTTATGCGAAGGGAACTTCTCTTATGCTCGCTATTAGTATGTTTTTGTAAAAGGTCTGTGCTTCCTACAGGAGAAATGAATCAAATCTGAATTGCGAAGGAGCCCAAAAGTCCTATATTTCTGTTGGTTTTCATTCTGTTTGCTCACAAAAAAAAAAAAGTTCATTGTGGTTTAACTTTCCTTTTAAGCCAGTTGAAATTAGCGGTCATCTTCTGTTTGTGAAGGCATTGTTTAGTTCGAAGAGGAAAGAGTATTTAGGGACAGTAATTTGTGGCCCAGGTCAATCAAGCACTTGCATTTGGAAAGTTAAGTTCCTCTCATTTTTTGACAATTTTGGTTGCAATTTTCCTTCAAGCTTTTTTGGTTTGATTTGACATCTTTATTTTTTTGTAACTTCAAAACCTTTCCTCCTCGTTTTTATTGTCATTCAGTCAGAAATGTTGAGGAACTAAAGTTCCTAAAACCCCAGTTCATGGAATCACCGAGTTCCTACCAGAGATCTCGGCTTTGAGTGGGAGTGTAAGTTCATATATTGGGGTTTTTTTTTGTTTGCTTTTTTAAATGAGTAACTTCACTTTTTCATCTGCCTAAACTAAGCAAAAACCTCAGAAAGGAACTAAAATAATCCACAGTGTACTACTCATATGGAGTGAAAAGTGCTAGTAATTTTTAACCATCTGGGAAATTTTAGTTTGAGTTTTATTCAATGTTTTCTCTTAATATGCATGTTTACTGTTTTTTTAACTTATATTTGTTTTTTAGTCTTTGTATGCAGACGTAGGTGCTGACTTTTGATTTTTTCTCTATAGTTATGAAATACTCTTTGATGCTTTCTGGAACCTAAGTCATTGCTTTCTCATCTCATGTCATGAGGTAAAAGACCATTCTCTCTTGCAGACTCCTGTGTGTCACCTGGGCCCAAACCATCAGTTATGAATATTCTCCTGAAAGCTTTCTAGCAACAGAAACTAAACTTCTTCAGATGATTGACTAAAAAGTCCATGTAAGGTCTGGCTAGCTCAGAAAATACTGACTTGTGAGGTAATGCTCTGGGATGTTTTTGCTTGGTTTGAATCCATGTTTGGTTATGTTTTATACTGTGCTGGCACTGCAGAGAGAGACCACTCTGCGCACATGTAGTGCAACATGGGTACTTCTTGATGGTGGCTCAAAAGGGCAGTTCAGCCTGTAACTCATTCCTGGTCACTAAAACATGAGATAGTATAAAGAATGAGAGAGCACATCAGTAAAAAACAAAGCTTTTTATTTTCTTGTTCTCATAGTAGTTCTTTTGTGATAGCCTATAAAATAAAGGAATGAATTCATTCTCTGGAGCCGAACAGTGCTGGGTAAACTGGTTGTGTTTAATCATTATAAATGTACCTGATGTTAAACAGCGTTTTATTATGGTGGCTGGTGGTCTTCTGCAAACACACAGTGCTTTCAGAGTCGCATCATCCAGTGCCCGCCGCCAGGCCTGTCAGCGCTTTCATCTGAGCTGTCCTTATTCTTTCCTGCTGTGAGAAAGGATGACAGCTCATTTTATCTGCCTTGTGAACAAACACACAAGCTGGATTTCCTGAATGTTTTTTTTCCCTTCTCCTCTGTGGGGATGGAGGCTTGTATATGAAGAGACACTGATTAATTCCAGCTGTTTCATTTGCAGCTGAGGACAGGTCCCAGCTGAAGTGCTGGAGACATTCACCACCACAAGAACCTGAGCCCAGTTCTGAGATCTGAAGCTGTTTCCCTTCATTAGACTTTTCCAAACCGAGAGGTTGAGCACCTCAGACGTGAGAGATGGTAAATCTAGATCTTGAGACTTGGTCTTCTGTATGTTACCTGATCTGTGTTTTGTGTACCTAATGTGTGTAAGCATGATTAAGCCATTATAACACTCAACTGTTGGCTGCAGGTTTTGTAAAAAGGAAGTGATATGCCACTGGAGGTCTGAGAATGGTGATGGTTGAAGAATAAGTGACTGTTATCAGGCTTTTGATATAAGAGTTGAATGAAAGATCTATATTAGGAAGTTTTGCACCAGCATCGTTCTTCCCTTCTGCCCCTTTTAATTTTATCCTATTCCATCCCTTTCCTTCCTAGAAGAAACCATAAGCAGTTTGTAAAGAAGGAACAAAATCTTGGCAGTAGAACAGATTGTTAAAAAGCTCGTATGTGAAGGGCATCTTTCTAGGCAAACCTCATATATTTTACGTATCCTTTCCCAGAAGGGGAATGCACTCTGAGGAGTGCACTAAGGTTGGTTTGTAAACTTGATACGATGGGAAGGTCAGGGCAGGGAAGAAAGGGACAGATTAGGGGCAGGGGAAAGAGGATTAAATGTCCAGCAAATGTTTATATAATGTGTATCAAATCTAGCTTGAACCTGATAGGATATATCTATTTATGTGCTTCGCTTTGGGTTTTTTTTTGCATAATTTATATTCTAGAAACTTGTGTGGAGTATGTATGTTACTTGGACCATGACATTCTTTCTCCAGTTTTGCTGACTCCTAATTGTTGATACTTGCATGGGTTACTGCCACATGCTATATGCTAGGAGCAGGGAACTGGCTGCTTTGCTAAGGGCCAGTGAAGCCTTTTGAACACTCCTCTACAGGTCACGTGCTAATGCATGCCTTTATGGTATCCGATGATAGCATACAGAAAATCCATTGGCCATATGAAATTAAGCTGTAGACTGTATACATCCCAAGAAGTGCTGGCTGCTGACTCTTGTCTAATTTACATTCTGTCTTAATTTGGTTCAGACAATTTAACTCGAGGCTGTATGATTCTCATGCTACACAGCTAAAATACACAATGCAACGTTTGTCCTTTCAGCCTGGTGCTGCACCATACACCTTCAAAAAGAAAGAAAACTTCAACTTTATATTGGTTTACATGATTCTGATGTAAGTTAGGATGCCTGATTGAAACGAGGAGGAGAGGAAACTTAAGGTTAATTAGTACCATATGGGTTCAGTTCTCCACCCCCAGGTGATTGCATATGGTGCTTTCTGAAGACCTGTGCGTGCTAAAGGCACATGGAGCATGTTCAGGTTTGAATATTGTCATTAGCTTTCGACATAAGCTTGAAATTTGACTGTGGGCATTTTCACATTTTCAGCATTGAAAAAAACTTTATGGTCCTGTATCATTTTTTGCTGTAACATTTAACATTGATGTGGTATATATTTTGAATTCCACAAGATAAAACAACTTTTTACAATGATACTTTTAGCTTACTTTCTTGACGATCCTGTTCTGCTCTTTCTGCTTTCCAATAGTTATTTGGCAAACTTCACAAAGAAGTTGAGTATCTTTGAGAAATGTATTTTGCAATGTGGCAATTACAGCTGGCATGCAAGTGGCTCAGAATTATTGGTTTTATGGATAGCCTGTTTGGTTTGACTTTTTTTTTTTTCTTTTTAGAGCAGCTCTGATTACTCTTTATTTTTACCCATGATGTTTACTGTGATCTATAATTTTCTTTCAATCAGATGCTAAGCCAGCTGGATTCATGTTTCAAAACAAATTGCCGCCTTTTCTTATTTTAAAAGTTGTTTTTTTAATTCCCTTCTTTTTAGAAATCTTGTAACTTGGCAGGCACTTCTGATTTAATAAAACTCTTTGTTCTTTTTGGGGTGTTATGGCCAAAATCTTTATTGTTTTTTCTCCATGGGAAGAAAATCTCTTTTTTTCATTTTATTTTCCATTGTGTGTTCTATTAAACTGTAGATGAATTTTGCAGAGTTCCAGTTTCCTGGAGAAATTTCTTGAAAAATTATCCTGTCTTGCATGCAGCTGTGTACTTTGTCCAGCTACCTGCTTTTGTGTTGCTCTTGCCCATTGCTTGACTTTCTCCTGCATCTTCCTTTGTGAATCTGCTATGTGCCCTTTGCTTTTACTTTCCACTTTCTATATAGCTCCCTGCAGCTAGTTCCATTGTGGATGAAGATTCTTCAGCTATGTTGGCTGCTGTCTGATACAACATAGAACATTGTAGATGATTGTAGTCTGCTTCTGTTACAGAGCTTTTTCATAGCAGTCTCTACAGAATTAGCATAGAGAACAGAGAAATGTAGATTTAGTTATAAAAAGCTGTGAAAGGTGCAGTGTAAATCAGTACACACTGCTTTCAGAGTCGTTCATAAAACTTGCAAATAAGAATTCAGAGTTCCTCCTTGAAAGCACAGCTGAGTCTCTAAATCACTGACATGAGTGGGTGCTTGTTTTAGGGACTCGAGGAAGCTTTAAATCAGACTTTAAGAGGAAGGGGTGGTGGGAGAGCACCGAAGATAGCAAGGTGATGTAGAAGGGGATGAGTTGAAATGAGGAACAATTTGCTGTAAGAGTGGCCGCGTGGAGATGGGGCTGCCTGCGGGTGGAAGCTGAGGTTGTGTGTGCCTGTAAGCTGCGCACCCTGTGTGTGTCCTGGCCATCCACCTGCCTCCCAGACACTTCCCTTGCTGCTCAGGGGATGCCAGCAGTAGCAGACTGCACATCTAGGAAAGGGTCAGAAACAAAGAAAGCCCAGGGAGAGGAAATCAGTATTAGGCAAAGAAAAAGCGTTATTAAATCCTAAAGCAATGCATTGTGTTCATGTTGCTGAGTTGCTGTGCATTTATGCATGTTGATGTTGGCTTTCTATTGTGTTTGTTAGAAGGATCTGCTGGTGTTTTTAAAGGCATTTGAAGATGAGAAATGAATTTCCTAAGATGTATTGATGTGGTTATTCTAGGCAAAGCTCAAGGCAGAAGTAAATGAGACTTTAATCAAGTTGTTGCTTATGTTTGTATAAACCAGCGTCTCTGACCTATTTATAACTAAAAGGTTTTAATATCATTTCACTCAAAGACTGTTTTACCTGATTTTTTTTTTCAGTCATAATCCATTGAAGTAATGTACTTGTAAGAGTAACCTTTCCCAATAAGAGGCCAACAAGAAATATGTGATGAGTTCAAGTTCTGTATAACCTGTGGCAATTAAATTGCAAAGTTAAGTCAGAAAATAAAAGGTATTTTAATAGAGATAGGATCTGGGCTTGCACACAGTGGCAGACCTTCTGAATTGCTTATGAAATTGTAGCAATAGAATAATTTTTAAGATGCTGTAGCATCCAGAACTACTTTTTACATAGTGTATGGAGAGTCATAAACTCCTTTGAGACGAGAGAGCACTCTGGAGCAAAAATAAATATTACTGTGTTTGCAAGGTGAGGCCCAGAAAGAGGTTTGACTTCTCTCTCTATCCCCAGGATTTCTGCTTGAGGGAAAGATTTCTAAAATTTCTGATTTGAGGATCTTTTCAGTTTCCGTGACTGATACCTGAGCACTTGGAAAAATACGTATTATGGCATAGATGTTGTATTGAGTCCCAGTGTCTGCTCTGATCTTCGGTACCAGCTTTGGCTGTCCCTTGCGGGTGGCAGCACAGCCAGTTCCCTGGGACCCTTCCAGTTGCCTTGCAGCACATTCCTTTTGGAGAACATGTTTTAGGGTAACTGCCTCCAACAGAAAAGAATAGTCTCTGGTCTTCTGTGGTAAGTGTAAATGTTGGCCTGACTTAGGATCCTTGAGGAAGCAAAAATGGGAGTGCTGATTGGCATTAATGTAGTGTCTTTTGTGTGAGAGGCCCTTGGCGCATTACAAGCATCTTGTCTTGGAGAAGACTCTGCCCAGTCAGTTGAACGTTGCAGCCAGCCCAAATAGCTCTGTCGAGGAGTCAATGAGAACTCTGTTGTGTTCCCTTTGCCTGGCCATGTTTTAACAAAGCTCCTGTGTTAGTAGGGTGCTGGAAATGCCATTCCTTGCCCCAGTAATCTAAGGCTGTATGAAAAGTTTCTATTTTTAGCTTTTCATGAAATAATGAAAGGAATTGTCTGAGGCAATGTTGATATGAAATGAAACTTTGAACTATTGAGTAAATAAAGCCACTAAGTGTACGTGCTTTGAAGTTCTGATGAAGCCACTGTGAAATGGTTGGACTACTTCTTGCCTCTACCTGGAGCTAGAGATGAAATTAGCTACAAAATAAAAATAATTTAAAAACAGGATCTTTTTTATTCTTGTCTTTAAGATAATCAAAGTAATGTTGCACCTGATGTTTAAGAATCAAACCCCATGTATGGGTAGATGAAAAGCTGCTGAGTAAATGCTTGGGAAACTCTGTGGCCTTCCAGGTACACGGCAGGCTCCTGGCTGCCCTGTTTGTGCCAAGGTAGCGCTTATGGTCAGCCTGTCTCTGTGGCAGGTTGTCCTTGTGGCAGGAACCTCCCAGGGGGTGGGGAGTGATGGAGGAGAAGCCTGGCCTTCCTTTAGTTGGCCTCAATTACAGTTATTTTTTGGCAGATTTAAGCTGTTTATGGTAGCAATTTCTTGACATTACAAACTGTGGGAGCTTGGGAAATTTGCAAATTGGAGAAGGCTAATAAATATTTTACTTGATATTTCCTTGCAAAAACTTTTTCTCTGCCTGGAGTGAGTCAAGTATGTGTGTCAGAATGCCATTTAATGAACGTCCTCAGGGTTTTGGTGGGGCTTTGCTGTTGTTTATTGTTGCTGTGGGTTTGTGTGTGTGTGTGTGGTTGGGGTTTTTTATTTTTTTATATATACAGATATATATATAAAGCTATGAAATTGTATAAAAAGTTGATTTCCTAGCAGAGTTGACTTGTCTTTTAAATCAGTATAAAGCAGGTATTTCTTGACTTTTTCTTTTTTTTTTTGTAGAGCTAAAATGGATCAAAGCAGTGTAGATCTTACAGAAATAACTGCATCTATGTCAGGTTAAGTTTTAGTGGAATACATTGACATCTTAGCCAAAGCTGGTAGATCAGTGCTTAACGTTTGTGTTAGTTGCCCAGTATGGCACCTATGTTCTTAAGAAAGGATTTGAACAAAAGCAGCAGAGAGAATGCAGTATATAGAAGCCTGGCAAAAATTACTTTTCCACTGTAAATTTGGAATACTTTTTTCTTAAAGATAAGACCACTGACACTTGTAGTGCATTGTTTTATCTTTTCATTTTTTGATAAAGCTTACTTCTTTGTGCTTTCCTGACTATTTACTTGCAAGCAGCTCTTATGATATTTATGGGCTTATTATTTTTATAGTATTTATGAGCTCCATGTCATGTAACTCAATGTTAATTTCCATATTCTTCCTCATTTACTTGTAAGCATCGTCCCTCTCCTTCAACTTCCATGGCTGCTATCTGACAGCCTCCTTGTTATACTCCCGTTTCATTAGAGCACGGATGTTTTTTTCTGGTTATACGGGAAGATGATTGAAGGAGAGTCAAACTACCACTTCTGAGCAGTAGCTGGTAGAGCCAGAAACCCTGATGGCAGCTGTCAATCAGGCTGTTAATACACCTGGGGAGATTTTTCCTTGTGTATAGTAATTTTGCAGCTGCTGTGCTTCAACATATTGTGGTTTCAGTCCTGGGGTTGAGGCTTGGTTTTCTTTGTTTTGTGTTCCACATGCATGTTCTTCACATACTGTGTTTAGTTTCGTAATGTGTGAAGCTTTTCTTTTGGCTTGGGGGTACCATGTTCTCACTTTCCTACTGTAGTGGGTGAGCCTCTGCCTCTTGACTAGTTGCTGAAGATGGGTATTTTACTGCTATAGTTTGACTGAGTTTTGCATTGAGAAATCTGTGGTGTGCTTGGCTAAATAGTTAAGACACCTAAAGCAAGATTTGCTGCCATTTCTATTAGAGACATTATTGAGAATTTGCACAGACTGTAATCACGCCAGACTTTCAAGGGTGTGAGTGAAATCTGAACCTATCTCATCTTTTTCTAATTGCTGATTCTTCTGGAAATTTGAAAAAACTGAAGAGCAACTTCAGAGTTTGTTGATACAAACTCTGCAGAGTCACGTCATGGATAACTGACTCGCTATTGGGTACTGTTCCTGGGTTGAAGTGTTATTGATGAGAAGCGAGTCAGAGTACAGTCCTTGCCCCTGGCCCGGGGGCTTCTGTGTATAGCTGTGATTGCTCCTGTTCAGCTGCAGTATTCTGGGGATGGGTGATAGGAGTTTTTTGTTCTGGGGCAAACAGGGGCCTGCGGTTGTACCTGTGCACCACCTCCACGCCAAGTAGGCATTGCCATTCATTTCTTTGAATACAAGTAGATTTACAGAATATAGACCGTGTAACATGGATGGAAAGTACTTTTTGCTACAGACGATATCTCCATAGCTCAGCAGCTTGGAAATGTGCTGAACAATACTTAGTATAATGCACAGAAAAGAATACATTTGTCAGAAACAGCCAACACACGTTTGGCGCTTTTTGCTCTTCTGCTCTTTTGTATTCTTTTTCTTTTATTATTTTCTCCCCTGAGCATGTGCTCTGTGAGGGAAGCTTGCTTCTAAGAAACAAAAGCGATGCTGCAATATTGAGGCATGGTACAAAACTCAGCATTAAACTGCTTGATTAGTTGTAAAGTCTTAGGAGGGTTTGTTACTTCACATTTCTAAGTTCTTTCACAGTAGGCTGTGATTTCCTACAGACTTGTTGCCCTTTTACTAGGGCAGGTATTTTTAATTATCAGTAACATTATTAAACTCCATACCTGAGACCCTAAAGCAACCTGTCGTTCATTCCAGCTGAGAGGGGAAGGATGGATGGATGGATGGAACCCTGGGTGTTGCGCAAGTGCCATGGACCTTGCACCTCACCCTCATGGAGCTGCGACTGACCCCTGCCTGAGGGAGGGTGTGTGAGAACAGGCATGCCCTGGGTCTGCCTGGCATCCTAATTCCCTTCTTCCTAGAAGATCCAAGAATAGTTGATTAATACTTATTGCGGGTGATATTAGCAAGTCCTTTAATAAAGCTCATTGCTTTTAATAAAGCTGGTCTCAAAAGTGAGGGTGAAAATTTGGGGTAAATTTTTATTAGAAGGAAATTTTTAACTGTCAGCATCTTGGAGGCTCATGTGGAAATGTTTCCAAATGTTTCCTAAGACTTGAAATGTAAAATAATCTCTAATTTACTAATTTATAGATGCTTTGATTTTTTAAAAAATCACAAGATTTTTGTAGCAGCAGAGTTTGACAGCATTGGCTAATGGCAAACTTTGAAGACGTTGAATACCTTCACTGTCATGTATTTGTACCCAAAACAAGAGCAAGAAGCCACAGCCCATGGCTGGTGTCAGAGTTAGCATGCATTCAGAGAGAAAGCAGCGGCTGTAAATGTGGGAACGTTCTTCTGATAACTTGGTGTTGTGTGTCTAAGCAATGCCAGATTTAGCAGCAGCTTTATTAATCTATGATAAATCTTATACTCCCTGGAGTCTAGACAGGCAAAAAGCTGTAAACTGTACGGTGTAGGGTTGGAGCAGTATTACTCTTCTGCTGAAGTTAATCACTCACTGCTCCAGCTGTTGGCATTGCTCTGCATTTAGTGCTCATGAAGACAATGATGGAAAAGAAGAGAGAGGAGTGTTCTTTGTCACGCTCAGATTTATAATATTGTCAGATGCTTTTGGACAAGCATGTTTTCTGTTGCTGAAATCTAGGACCAACTTAAAGTGAATCTGCTCTTTCTCATATTTCAAAGCAGAACAAGAAAATCTGATTCAACTTCCAGGGGTTGAACCAATCCCTACTGTTTCCTTCTAACTACTTTTCAGAGTTGCCTTTTTTTTTCATGACTGAGAAGCAGTCAAGACAATTTCTTCTTCATTCCTGCCGTTCAACATCTCATTGAATTTTGACTGCAATGAAACTAAAATTTATCTTTGAGTTTGCCTTCAAGCCTGTTTAATAGTTCAGTTTCATTTGTGTCCAGATATTGTCTTCTGAAACTAGTATATTTGAATTGCTGAAGTGGGAGAAATACAGTTCAATGATGCATATCTTCTCTTGGACTTGCTGCCTATTGGGATTTAATGTGGTCTTACAAAACAACGAAGGCAACCATATCAAAGGCTCACAGCGATGCCAGAAAGTATCAAAAATCCCATAGCTGTTTAGTATTGAAAATGTGTCCGTGCATTGGGAGCATTTTCTGTTTATTGGTGTGGGATACCTAATATTTCTACCAAGTCTTCTGAGGCAAGAGCAAGTGAAGCAGCAATGGGACTGGTGTTGCCACTTAGCTTGCAAAAGCCGACTGTTTTTGCAATCCAACTGCATATAAAGGAAAATGCAGTTAAGAAATCAAAACACATTGAACCAGGAAATTACTCACTTATGGGGATCTGATGAAGGTACGAGTAACTGCCAGTTCCCCTTAGAAATTCATGCAACTCCACTTCTGAGTCAGAGGGGTAAAACAATCAGGTTCCTTTGAGGCACAGGGGGAGAAGTAGCTGGCTGAAAATGGAAGGAAAAAAGAGCTTCTAAATTAAAGCCCAGTCTTTGAGAAGTGCACAGGAAGACCAGGTGAGCAGTCCAGGAGGCCTGCAGAGTCTGAGGTTGTTGACCATGTGCCAAAGGCCTTCAGGCATTTTGGAAGGGGCCAGGAGAGTGACAGGATACTGAAGGAAATATTGGAGGTCTGTGAGTCTGAGGAAACTTTAGAGGTGTCTCAGATGTTTTTTAATTGTATTTTTTTCCTAAATCAGACGAGGACCAAATCCAAGTTTCTGGTCGAGTATCAGACGTGCAGATAAAGACCTGTACAGAAATGTGGCTCATAGCTGCTCTTTCCATTTGCACATATATAGGTGACATGTTTTGGTTATTTCATTAACCTTTTCTGGTCTAGTCTTGAAAAACGAATGCTGCAGATCTCCTAAATGTTACTGTGTACCTTAGAAGAGTAAAAGTAAAGCCAAATACAGATGTCGGGCTGGGCAGGAAGCTCTGGACCTCCAGAGCCGTAGGGGCTAGGGAGGATGCCCTTCAACCCGCGCATCGCTTGTTAATTTTTGTCTTGGTTAATGTAAGTGAAAAGAAACTGAGGTTGTCAAAACATCACCGGGTGTCAAATCGAGACCAGCTTTCTGTTAGTGGTATTCCATCAGCCAAAACTGTATTAATTCGCCATGCCTGTTGAGCTTGCAGGGTAGGAGAGCGCTATGGGGCTAGCCAGAGTCACCTAGGAGTCACAGATGTCACTGAAATCCAAGAAAATTGATCTTGATCATTGATTTTTCTCAGGCCAAGCGTCTTTTACAGCTGCAGTCTCAAACACAGGAGCTGGAGGAATTTTTTCTTGACCATGTGAGGGCTGAGGTGACAGAGAGATTTGTCCAGTGGTGTTAACAAAAGTTTACTTAATGCAAAGTGGAATTCTGATCTGCAGTTGCTTTAATCCACATTCCTCAGTTTTCACCCAACTGCAACCAACCACATACCAGTGCTACAATAACACACGCTGATTATGGCAGCACACCTGTGTTAGGTTGTTTTTCTGGCCAACTTTGTGTTAATACTTTCCATTGATTTTATCTTTAGACCATAATTATTTTGTTCCTTGCAAAGATTCTCTATCAAGTTAACGAATTTGTTTTGGAAAATGACTTTATCCAGATAAGTGCAAAACAAATCCATTTTTAAAACAACTTGCTGTTGGTCTGTTTAAGCCCCTGTTAGGTAAAGTGACTAAAAATAATAATACTTTCAGTTTTCATGGTTGTAGTATGATGGCATTAAGAAATATAAAAATGGGACAAAATTGCCAAAGTAACAAACAAGCTATCAAAATGTGCGCTAGTGTTCTAACCACAAACCAGCAATTCTGCTGCTTGAATGCATTTTATGTTGCGAGGACTCTGAAATACAAGCAGCAAAAGAAAGCAAATTTAATTGAAGAATATATATAAGGTCTGCTAGAAATAAAGACAAATCCTTACTGATGGAATTACAGTGGAGCTGGGATGTAATCTCTTGTTCCTTAATAAAGGAATGTCAGTATTGCCAAATAATGAATGTGAAATGAACTCTTTTTGTTCTTTATGTTCACCTTTTTTTTGCGCTTTATATTAATGTATGTGTTTTAAATCATCAGTGTGCATACAGAAACTGGTGTAGGTTTCATTTATTTTGTTAATCATTACTGCTTTCCACTTCAGCTCCTTCAGAGAGAACTCAGCTGCCATCCCACTTGGTTCTTGAGTGAAGCCAAACTGTTCTTACTTCTCATTGATTTCTAACGTATGCTGACATAAGTGTCCAGTAGCAGATGAATAAGCGTTTTAGGAGTAGTCAGGGTAAATGATCTGATACTATATAAGAGCTTTTACTATTTTATTTGACTTTAATTTGGTTAACAGATGTATTTAATTTTGCTGCTATTCTGTAAATAGTTACGTTACAACACAAACCCTAATTTGGGAATTGTTCAGCATGGAAGAAACCTGTGATTTCCCATGTCCCTTTGAATCTTCCTGAAGTGGAGCATGCGACTTTTTAGGTTACAGTAGACAATATTTGCACAGGTCTTTCTGAAGTACACATACCTGCTATGTTTGCTGTATGGTTACTTTCTGACTTGTAATGTTATCTACCTCACAGAATTTTCAAGCAAACACCGTTCTTTGCTATACATAGTATAGTAGTTAGATCAGAAAATTCAGTGGCTTATTACATCTGTCACGGGCAGCCTGGTGGTGGTGGTGGTTCACTTAGTTTTGGTCATGTTTCTCATTTTAAATTTTGTGAGAGGGAGTTTAGACTTACAGCCTAAGGATTCATGTAGTTTAATTTTTTTTGTTACATAGTCTTCCCATGTCTGACCATTCTTCTTCCTTTCCCTACATGCTTAAAAATCATGGATATTATTTCTTTATGTAATACATTTCACTGTGTAGATTAAGCCTCAAGTACTGCACAGATAGGAAATTCAGGTGAAAAAAGTTGAGTCCTGTCAACCAGGAGGACCTACCCATGGAAGCGAGGCTGATGATCAGGGAGTTAGGAGATCTGTTTAATGTTTTGATCAGGCTTTTTAGTTATGAATTCAATCATAGAAGCAACTGTCAGGATGACTGATTTGGAATCTGCATTTGATGGTACCTTGAGTTGTAGATGCAGCAAATTCAGCTTCTTCCCCTGACAGTGGCAGTGCTAACACTTCCAGCTGTGGCAGTTGAATCAGAAAGGAGACTGAGAAGTGTCCTCTTCTTCCAGCATGTGCTATGGGATACACTGAATGCAGAGAGAAGCAAGTAAATTGAATTCAGTGACAGGGAAACAAAGAGAAGCCTCAAGAAGAACCATAGAGAAAAGTCATAGTAGGGGAGACTTCATATAGAAATGGGAATAACACATGCAAATCACATATTAAAAGTAAATATCTGTATTTTAGTGCATTTCAGTATGTTGTTTTATCACCAGTGATAGTACTGCTTTTTAGCAGTAGCTAAAATGGAAACAGCTGTCACCTGTTTTACCATCCCACCCCCAAAAAAAACATCTCCACATTGAGAGGCACCAAATTTTAATGCCTGTGGAAATCCCCCAAAATAAAAAAAAAAAAAAATTATTTACAGCCGCGATAATTATCTGTGTATTGATATTTAAGTGTTGTGAGCAAGTGTAGTCACATGCTTGATCTTGATAAAAACTGAATTATGCTTACTACCCTAGGCATAAAAAGCCATCAAAACGTGTGATGCATTAGGTCCAGTCTGGGGCAGGGGGAAAGGTTTTGTGAATAAAGTGCTAGAGAATAAGCACAGCTTAGACACAGGCCGGTGATGACATAACAAAGATTTCTTTTGCAGAAATATCAGAAATTGTATGTATTTTTTTCCTTAGTAAGATGCCATCAAAATGTGCTCTGAGTCTATATAGAGGTACAGGTTGGCATGAAAAAATTGAGTAGCATCACTTGTGTCTTTGGGGCATCAGTAATTTTACTGAACAGAAAGAATTTCTCAGAGAGAATACTGAAAATGGTACCAAAGTGGCACATGTTACACGACCTGCAAAATAAGGACTTCCTTAAACACTGTGTTTGAAGAATTGTGGTATGTTTTCATCTCTCATTTCATGTTTGACTAGGTGATACAGTTCCTAGAAATTTGAGATTTATGTTATAAGATGAAAAGATGATCTTCATCCTTCCTCTTCCCAGATTTATGTAGGTGTTAATAGCACCAGGGCATTGGTATTCCTCTGCATAAGCAATCCTAGATCTTGCTTACAATTAAGACACGAGAGTGGTAAATTAATGAATAGCTGGCAAATTGCGATAGAAACAATATTCCCATTAAAATACTTCAGCTGAAAAGAAGGGAGAGTTTACGCCACATTAGGGAATTTCGTTTTGTGTGCGTGGTTTTGTTCAGCATATATTATTCAGGGGTTTTGGAGACGACTTTTTGTAGTAGGAAAGCATTAACTGGAATAGTGTTTTATGTGGTTTATTCTGTATGAGGTATTTCTTTCCTGGATATTCCAGTCATGATTATGTGCAATATGCTGCCATCTCTTTTAAAAATCAGAAGCAATCAACCAACTCCCTTAAGAAAAAACAAAACACTCCCCCAACGTTGTTTTACTCTAAAATGTATGTGATTTATTCTTAACAAAATGTGTATTCATGTGCATATACATATACATACATAAAGCACACCTCATATAATTACGTATACATATGCACATGCATTAAAAGATCATGAAACATTTGCACTCAAGTAAAGCCTGTATATAAATTATATTTCAGGAGCAGCCAGTCTGTTTTTGTCAGACTTTTGGAACTGCTGGTTAGGTATCACTGAAGAATGTATCACTTTGTAAGTGATACTGTCATTACTTATAAGTATATACCCCTGCCTTTGTGGTCTTTTGACATATGTTACTTGAAAGATTGAATTTGCAGAGAAAAGATTCCTCAGTAAAAGGTTTTCCTTAACAGTGTTTAAAGTCTGTCCCTCTGAATCTTAACCTTATGGAGTTCTCAAAGCTTGGTGAAATACGGAATTTATTATCTTTTACTAATGACTAGGAACTTAAACATTTGTATTTACCTATTTTAGAGCACTGTTGTTTATTTTGCAATGTAAAAATGTAATGCCTCTCTGGAAAGTAGGTATTAATAAAGCTTTCCAGAGCAGAGGACCATTTTGCTAGAAGTAAAATGTGTAAGTCGTGTGGGATATGACCTATACTTCATTTTTCTGTCTTCTCCCAACGAGTCTTTCTCCTCTGGGCTCCCCTGTTTCTGCGTTACTAAATTCTTAACTTTTAAGTTTCTGGATACAGTGCTCTCAATGATCCTGGTGAGGATTTCATGGAAGTAACTAGTGAAACTTGCCTATCAAATATTTACTTAAATCTTACTTATGCGCAGTAAGAGTTCATAAAGGGAGCTATATTTGCGCACTGACCCTCTTGAGGAGCTGACAGAAGACTTCTAGCAGAGAGTAGCAAAGTGTAAATGCTATGAGCTGAAATGTTAACTCCCAGCACTGCAAAATAGATGCAGAACTGGGACACTGGCTTAGGTGGTGCTATGGTGAAGGTCTTGGTATGAATGAATCTCTTAATTACTAATTCAAGGAACCATAAGTACTTCTGTTGTCATCTTATAATATGAATTGCCATGAGGGGTTTGATAAGGATTAAGATACACTAAATAGTCTTTACAACCTAATGTATTTTCTGAATGTATTCAAAATATCTAGGATGATAATCGTTACATGCTTATCAAGGGATTTATTTTTATCTCTTTGGATTGCTTTGTGTAACTCACAGACAGCAATTCAGACTTGGAGAAAGAATTACATGCTGCTTGTTCCCTGGAGGACCAAATACATAAAAGACAAGTAGCATACTCTTGAGACTTGAATTTTGTACTTCGACTTGATTGCCTTTCTGAAGTCTGATACCAGGGCCATTGTTGGGATGTTTCACTTTATTTTTGTGTTCACTATGGCTGAGGATACCCTAGAAATCCTTTCAAGCAGAGAAAAAAAAAAGCTTCATTTTGCAGTAGGCTGTTTCTTTGGTTTGAGTACCAGAATTCACTCAGTTTCTTCAGTTGTTTCCTCCATTTTTTTTTTTTTTAACTAGCATAAATAAAATAGGTATGTATGTGAGAAGGAATTTTTGCTCTAGTATTTGGTCCTAGACTGGGGTAATCAGGGGACAGGCTCATCCCTACCTTACAACTCCCCAAAGCAAATTTGGCTGAAAAGAAAATTCAGGCTGGCATTGCTCTTAAGTCGCTGGAGAGGCATCTTTCCCACAGATGCATCTTTACATCTGCTTTATTCAGATTTCTTTAGCCAATTTAGCCAAAGTCTTATTCCCTTAGCTGACCTGAGAGATGTCTTAGTTACCTTTATTTGTGAGGAGAGGGTTAGCGTTAGAATATTTTACTCATTCGTGTGCAAAAACTCCCAAGCCAACAACCAGCCAGAAAAACCAGACACCAAAAAAACTTGTGTGATTTAAACCCCTGGGGATTTCCTCTGACTTTTGAAGGCAAAGTTAGAGCTGTCAAATCTGGTTTGGTTAAACCACATTTGACTGTCCCTTACGAGTACTTAAAGTAGATGGTAGTGAAAGACTGAATTTTCAGGAAAACAGATTTTATTGATAGCTCTAATTTAGGAATCTCAGAAGGTCAAGCTAATTGAATTGAAGAATTCAGAGGCATTCCAGTTTGCGTATCGTGTAAGAAAGTCTTAGTTATAGTATTATGATAAACTTTGCTAGTGTAGTGTTCATTTTGAACACTAGGAAGAACTAAGGTACTTCAGTGGTTTGAAATTAATCACTCTAAGTTTTGTTCGGTAAGACCATGAATGATTAGATACCTAGTTTAAAAGAGAAGCCCAGCTTTCTTCAGGAATTTATAAGCATTGGAAGGACCTTCCCCCCTCTCCACCTCCTGTTTTATTTTCTAAAGAATGTTTTCCTAAAAGTCCTAAAGAAAAGTCACAAATCTCTTAGAGATTTACTGGTAGTTATCATAAGAATTGTAAAGGTCTGCTTATATCATGACTGCCCTTTTATTTGATGTTGAGTGCCGGTTGGCATAGACCCCAGATACTGACTGAAACTCTACATGTGAAACCAAATAATTACTCCTGATAGGGATAATATATCAGCATTAGGACACTGATAGTGGTAATTCTCCATGTCATTTAGATAGTAGATAACAGAACTACAGCAACTGATAAATGATTAGCTTAAGTCATGAAATGAGGCACATGTGTGTTTTCCTAGTGAGGTATGTGAGAATTACAGTTAATTTTCATATATGCAGGCCTGTAATTTAGACAATGATTTCAGATAATGGCTTTAGTGAGACAGGAAGAGAAGAATGTTAGGGTTTTTTCAGCTCACTGCTAAAGATACACTTCATTTTCCCTCCATATTTCAGAGCATGTCAAGAGAAGAGGAACACTTTACGGGTCTAAGAGATATCCCTGAGTAAGATAGGAGTATGTATACTCCTCAATCTATAGTGTGTTTCCATACATCCTCATATTCACAGGATGTTCTCTCTTATGCTTCTTCCAAAACTGAAATGGAGGGGAGGGGGAAGGAAATGCCTGTCTTCTTGCTTTTTGGACACATGGAAATACCCAAGGAATGGGATTAAAGCTCTCCCGTCTTCGTAAATCCTCCTTATTCCCCTGTAAATCTGTGTCTGGTTACTGTTCATGAAGATATAGTAAACCATTATTTGCCTTAATCCAGTCTCTTATCTGTTAAAGATCAAGATGTGCCTCAGGATGCCGGCTGATTATCCCACATCTGTCTGTGATGGAGGTCTTGCAGCCGGCTTCTGAGCAGCTGGGCTGTGCAGCTGTCAAGGGATAGTGCCTCCACCCTGATTTAATATGGCCATTTCTGCCTTCCTCGGTTTCAGTTTTGCCTTCATCATGAACTGATTTTTATTTAATTCTGAAATGATGAGCAAAGTCATGTATAAAATACTCATTATGCTTTCTTTAATGCAGCCAGATGTACTTCCCTAATGAAAGCAATGAGCCAGAGGTAATGAATTTATTAACAGGATAGAAAATTGATCTTTTGCCACACAAACTACCTACTTGCATACACTTAGAGCATGGAAACTGTATTTTGTATGCCTTCTGCTCCCTGTAAAATGTTTTGTTTTGCTGATAGTCACTGCTATGAATTTGAATAAGTTTATATGAGAAGAGTGGTAAAAGGTACATGATAAAACTTGAAATTAAGCCAGGAACGGATGTTGTTAACAAGAGTATTACCTTAATACCATTTTTTAAATCTGTGTTTTCTTCTCCTAAAATGTGGCTGGGTCGGGCTTTAGCGACCCAGTCCGAAAGTCTGTCTGTGTTTGATGAAAAACAGAATATCCTGTAAGAGACACAGAAAAATTGCAATGAAAGAAGCAATGTGGAAGAAAAAGCAAACAATTCTTTCAGCTACCCGCACTGTCACAGCAAAGCTTCAGGAGGGAAAGACTGAGGTTTTGAATTAATAAGGTTTTGTTCAGACCTTGGGAGAAAAAGGTATGGGTTATATTATGATGGCTATATAGATGCTCGTGGGCCCAACAGCAATGCCCTTAGCTATGCTGAGTAGCACCTTTCGTCCCCTCTTAAGTTACTGAGCCTACTGAAACAACGCAGCACTCTTCAATGCATTTATGAGTATTAAAGTCATATTTTTGGCTGCAGAGGTGGGTTTTGGCAGAAACTCTGCTTTCTGAACATTTAGGGGATAGACGTGTGAAAATGGCGTGCTTAGTCCAAGCCACCCAAAAGTGTAATTGCAGCTGAAGCAGAGAGAAGCAGTCAGACTAGACTGTATAATCACTTCTTACACATCTTTTGGCTGCTGGAAATGTGATCAGTCACCATAAATCCCATTTTATACAAAGATAGTAAGTAGAACTCATAACAGCTCTTTGGCTGTTTATGTTTCACTGCTGGCTATCGATATGTGACAAGGCAACATTAATCTTGTCTCTCTGGCAGCCAGAAGAAGAAAACCGCACATGGGCATCCAGAGGCTGCAGAGGAAGCACAGAAATACACACACTGGAAAAGGTGGAGAGGTCAAGTTTAGCATTCAAACCCTGCTCATGACTAAGTTAAAATATTGCCCTTCAGCTGCGAAAGGCTGGATTTCAGCAGCAAATTTGACCAGACGGACCACACAATGAAGTCATCAGCGCTGAGACCCACCAGCTTGAAAAAACAACAACCCCTGGTGTTAAGACAAATGCTTTGAAGAGTGGTTGATATTAATCAGGTGGTGCTACTGGTTTGGAGTTCCTTAGTCATTCTGTATGAGTAAAAATGCTGATAAAGGACATAATAACATTACAGAGCCAAGGCAGTTTTGTAACACAAGAAGCCACAGACCTGAATCCTACTTAGGGGGAATTGGTCAGGGTCCATTTCAAAATTCCTTAAGCCAAATTCGTCTCAGGGCTGACTCCTTTGAAGTCACTGGAGTTACACAAGGAATTAATTTGGCCCTTCGGCTCTGTAAGTTAGCAGAGATCTGACTAGCAATCCTCCTCACCGTGTTGGAGGTTTATCATTTCAGTGTGGTTTTCTCAGAGGAATTCCAAAGACGACACATTGTGTTCCTTCCCACTGTGGGCAGCCCTTGTCTTCCCCACCCTCTCTTCCCATCTGTTTCTTAATTGCTGTAACAGCTGAACAATATTAATTTTTTTTTTAACTATCACTTACAATGAAAATATCTGCTTTTTTGTTTTGCGTATTTGCCTACAACTATATTTGGTAACCCGAATCAAATTTCTAACGTGTCGAAGCTGGGCATGGCCTTGGTTCACTGAAAGAAGTTAAAATTCTCTGTGCCTGGCTGCACTTGGGCTGCAGGCACAGCTGAATCCTGGTAATGCTGCATCAGATCCAGAATTGCTTCAATCTGACTGAGGGGATGCAGTGTCTATGTCTGCCCTCCTCCTTCTCCCAGCAAGCAGTGTTTGTCCAGCCACATGGTGAGCTGGAACAGGGAAACAAATCAATTGAAAATTAACCCAGAAAATCTATGTTCAACTACATCAGTAGAAGAGGATGTGATAGCAGAGCAGGAGGGCTGAGACCTGGCTGGAGGTGACTGGCACCATAGGGTGCTACTTGGGCACCCTATCACTCCAAGGCCCTTGGTGGCCCTTCTGACTGTTGAAAGAAGGGGAGGAATCTCCCAGCCATCTCCAGCTACCTGCATTTGTTGCATTTTTGGGGGCTGCTGTGTTTTGCATGTCGCTCGTCTCTGACAGTGGCTGTTTGGAAGGGTGACAGGATGAGGAGAAAGGCCTGGTGATGTAAGTTGGAAAGAAAACCGTACTGGTGTCTATGATTTCCATTCAAATCCTCCTGGAGATTCAAAACATGCAAACTATGTAACAGCATTTTTTTTTTTTTTCCACTGAATGTTGCATACAACCAGGGGGTAAAAAAAAAGTTTTATGTAGATGAAATGAGGACAAGCATTTATGAGTACCGGGGCAAATAGTTCTTCACCTTTTTCTTTCTACCTCTCTCCCTTTTCCTTCTCCATCTACTGAGAGGCTGCTTTTGTAGAACCAGACCCAAAGTCTGGTCTGTAAATTACTCCCGTATTTAACATTACAGGCTGGGGGGAGTGGGTCGTTTAAGAGTAAGATAATATGATACTTTGAAGAGCTGAAGTACCCATTGTGTTGCAAGTTAATAGTTGGAGAGGTTTTATTTTTCCCATAGAAGAACATTTTAAAATATAACAGACCCTGATACGTTAATATTATTTTTCAAAATATATTTTCCTGTCTTACACTTGCTTCTGTCAAAGGATACTTTGGATTACAGTCTTGGTGCTACGTGAGGCTTCCCCTGAGAAGTCCGCATTTCCCCTTCAAGGAAATACATTCCATCTCTGACTCTTATCAGCCACAGGTCTTCCAGAATGGTGAGCAGCGGAGTATTTCTCCAAGTGTTGACAGAAGATTCTTGAGAATGTAACTACTTCTTTAGCAAACAAACGAGCACAGTGACACAGGGATGAGAAAGAAGTCTGCTCTGTATTCAAGAATTAAGAGTAAAAATCCTAAAATCCTTCTTCAGTTATAAATTTGATCTCAATATGGTTTTCACTAGACTGTGGCGAGTGGATACTAGCTTTGCAATTTTGTTTTTAAGTTTTTAATGTGGTATTATAACGCATCATTTAAATAAAATGAGTAAGGTGGTGAAAAGGATATGAATCTGAACAAATGAGGTCCATCAGGCCCTTCTGGAGCAAAATGATCTCATCTGTTCAAATTATTGAATCAACATCCCCTTTTCCATTTCTGTTTTCCTCCAAAAGAAATTTTTGGAGCTTGATCATGAAATCCATTGATATATATACATTGATAGGAGTAAGACATGCTTTCATCTATATGCTGTAACACCATGCAAGTAAAAACGCAACTTGTTTTGTGAGCGTGGGACAGGGTGTTGTGATTAGGAGACGATTAGTTGGAGGTTGCTCACTGGGTCAGTAAGTTTCCCAGCAACAGTCTGAATTTCCTTGCGATGAACCTGCTCCTCAACCTTTGAGGCCCCACATGGAAGAAGCTTGCTGCTTGCTCTCCTACACACACCAGTTGGCATGCTGTAGGCTGCCTTGTCTGCAGGAGAGCCCCAGTCTTATGCCTAGAAATGGTGACCTTCTGGCTTAGCGTCGTCAAACTGCGAGTTTATTCATACACTTGTGTCCTAGAGTTTCATTGTTTGATCACGAACTTCATAGCATGTGCGGCATTCTTGATACAGTGCTGAAGAAAATTTTCAATCACACTGAAGGATTTTGGTATACTGAAGCCATTACTGCTCAGTCATTTCTTTCAGCATTTCTACCATGTCGCAGAGGATAGCCGATAGTTGATTCTTCTAAGTCAGGGAGTTCAGAAAATGTGTTCTTTAAAGTAAAGCACACTTCTAGGATGTCTAAATAGAACAGCAGATATTACTGGAAATAATAGGAAATAGATTTTTCTACCAGTCTGTATCAAGTGACAAGAAAGATATGATAAAAAAAAAGCCTGTTAATTTTTTCTGTGGTGCTGTCTTGTGCTTCTGCAAACTCCAGATAATTTAGATTATTCTCCCTTTTTGTACAACAAATACTTTAGGTCTGAAACAGATATATGCAGGTACTTAATTTTAAACACCCAAGGGGATTACGCATGTTCATGAAGCTCACTACATGAGTAGATCATGCTGCTTAGTGTAGGGTTAAGGTAAGGTCCTGCGATGTGAGGGATCTCTTGTGCCCTCTGTAGGCATCTCAGCAGAGTGGTCTCATACACATGACCTAAATCCTTCACCTACCTGCCAGCCTGAAAAATCTGTCTATAACACAGATGTGTTGAAGGAACAGTGCCAATCTGAAATTTCTGAGAATGAGCACTGAGACAAGGGTAACCCTCATTTCTAGAGTCATCTGAGCTCTGAAGGTTTTTACTACCCGGTAGGTAAAGAAACATTTCAATAAAAATTGACAATATGTTTATTTTGATATAGTTTTTACTCAATGACCCTGGCATACATGATGGGGAAATACATGTGCTGAAAGAGAGGACTGTGCCCTGCCATGTCTAACATGATGAATTTGCATTGATGGTTAAAGACTTAAATGAACTTGGGTTTTCAGAAGTAAAATGTCAGTGAGCAACATCTGTAAGTGAAGTTGGACCTGGAGTTCGATGGACTGTTACGTAGCTGGCAAGAAATCATCTGGCAGGCTTGTTTTCTGTGTTTTTGAGGAATTTAGAGTCAGTAATTGAGTATGGTAGTGCTCCTTTTTTTCAGTAAATGTTTTGTCTGAGTAGGTATGGAAGTATTTTGAAAGTACAGGACAACCACTAAACGAGATGATAAAACACCTGCCAATTAGAGTTTTTCAGGATGACAGTTCAGTTGTCATGGTTGACAAGTGACTCCTCGCAGCACTGGCTCTTGGAGCTCATTCTTCCAGTACTCCTCAAAGCCTGGACTAAATGGACCCCTTCTCAAAGGAGCTGAGCTGGCTGTGGGTCTGCAGCTGCTGCCCACTGGATTCTGAGCGCTTGAAAACACAGCCGTCATTGACCGTGCCAGTACTTGCTGAGGTTTCAGAATGTCTCAAGGTCAAACATTTACGTATATATATGTGCCAAGTGCCAAGGCATGGGCTCTGCAGTCTTTGCTTTCCAGGTAGGAGCGGCTGTCCCCCCATTCATACGTAAACTATGCAGACAGCAGCATTCCTTACATTGCATGAGGCATTAGTGCGCTCTCCCTTACTGCTTCGGGATAAATACATACCCCAGATTCAAGTTTCAGCAGGTATTAAAAAATTAAATAAGGTCCCTGAAATCGGGTTTATTAAGCACAGTTGCACACGGTCTTTTGAAGAGTGTATGAAAGTTAAGTTAATGTCCTTAGGTTTTTGTTTATAAGAAAAAACACTTTAGTTCACCTTTAGAGGGGAGGGAAAATTAAAGTCTCCTACTGCTGTCTCTGATTGTGTTCCTAGCACAATTTGTCAGGCTTTGTGTGGAAGTTACACTTCCAAAAATAAGAGCTAAGTTGCTCTTATCTTATTTTGCGTATATGCTCTGCAGAGTATTTTTTATTTACATTTTATTAGACAAATGATGGAAGGAATTTGAATACAAAACAAATCTGCATAAATTAATGTAACTTTCATCAGAGTAGCATAATGGTGAAGAGAAAACCTTTGTTACCTAAGATAGATGGGCATGGAAATGTAATTTAGTGGAACTGATTTATGTATGCAAACCTACAGGTGTTGGACTGAGACTCAGTGGACTTGGATTAACATTCATTAAATGCTTCCCTCGCTGGGTCTCATTTCAGATTGTGTGGGGATGGTGTCTTTCCCTGAGAAGTGTTTTTAATATATGCTGCTTTCCTTCCTTGGTAACAATTATTACTATTTTTAGCAAGTCAGAATTTGTACTCCTTGACAAAATAAAAGCAATTAAGGCAATAACAGCTGAATTAAGAAATGAGTACTTCATTATCTGGAGAAGAAAAAGCTGGAGAAGCCCAGGGGGATGCAGCCCATGTGCATTCCCTGCCAGGGCACCATGTCACTGTGTGAAACTCCATGATCAGAACTACAAGGTTAAATCCAGTCTTCAAAATCTAATCTTATCTTATTTATATGTGGCATCTTGATGCAAAAGCCTCTTGTAACGTGGAGTACTCCATTTTTCTTAACTAGCCCTTAGTTCATGAAACCTTTAGAAATTTATTTAGCGGAGCATTTTGCTCATATTCTGCTCTCTTGCCTTATATGGCTCTTTCGCAACTATATGCTGGATGGAAATCTTAGACTAAGCTTTGGTTGTAACCAAAAAGGAATGGCTTCTTATCTTTTCTGGAACTGACATTCTGTTCTGTAGCTTACTATGTTTTTGGGTTTTTTTTGAGGAGCTATTAATCTTCTTTCTTTGCTCTTTTTATTTTTCCTCCCCGCTTGCACGGTGACTTTTCCTGGACCCACTCTCCTGTTCAGCTGGTGATGCACAGTCCCTGCCTGCTTCAGTGAGAGCTGTATGAGGCTGAACAGGGTGCTGAACCTTTATCAATCTTTGGGCTTTGTGGCGTTTTTTTGTAGTCATTTTCTTACTGTAGAACTAAGAACCTTTTTCTCATAAATGATTCTTATATATTTTAATAGAAGTTTTGACTGTTCTGACTTAAACCAAAACTTTGAGGATAATGGGAAGAGATGTTTTTTAAGAGGATAGGAGTTTTCAACATGATACTATAGCGTAGTGTACTGTGTAATATATTACAGTAAGCTATAGCATAGTGTAGCTCCATCAGTTGCCAGAGCCTAATGCTACTAAATAGTCAATGGCATAATAACCCTTGTAACAATTAAAATCAGGAGAAAACATGTTGAAGTAATCAGCTGATTTCACAACATTGCACACTGGAATGACCAGTTTTTCTGTTCAGGTGTATGATATTTGATGAAATTATAATTTCTAAATAATCCTAGCTGGGTTATTTAGGTTTTAATTTGGTGATTTAGATACATACTCCAATTGGAGATCACATTTAAGAGACAACTAAAGCAACTAAATCTTGTGACATATTTTTATGAAGGTTTTTTTTTTTTTTTCAAGTTACTGTTATCATTAGATTTTTCTACTGAAAGGTGAAGTCTCAGGAGGTTAATTTTCTGTCATTATGAGATAAAATCTTGTACAACTTTGACTTACCTGAGTGGGAAGGAAGACATTTTCACCCCACCTCAGGTCCAAATTCAGAAAAAAGGTGATTTTTGCAAATTCTAAATGCAGCTCATCCCTCCTAAACAAAATATTTTTATTCCCATATTATTTTGCATGATTTGTTTTCTTTCATTTCCCTACGCTTCCCTCTAGAAATAGTAATTCCTCCTGAGGGTGGTTGTTGCTGTAATTTTGAAGTTGCTTCATTCAAGGTGGCTTTTGTTCATGCCAAAACCTTCTGATAAAAATCAATCTCCTGAATTATATGCCTTCTGAATCACTTATACACATTATCAATATGTATCTGTTGTCTTCCAAGGCCTTTTTGTAGCATGCTTCAAGGCCAGCCAAATTGGTCAAGTCCATCCCTGTACTGAAAAAAATAAACTAGAAAACAAATATAATCCCCTCATTGATCTAAAACCAAAAGTTAGGAACAGAGAAATAATCTTGATGGGCTCTGGGGTGTTCCCATCTCAGTTGCTTGCATCCCTTCCCTGTGCAGCAAGGGAAGTATCTTCCTACCTGTGGCCACCTCCAGCAACCAGCATGGAATACAGCCTGGGGATGCCACCATGCAAAGCATGAAGAAAATTGTTGGCCAAGCAGATGGTCCACTGCTGCCAACCGCACCTCAATTTCTTTGCTGATTTTAGAAATGGGCACTGGTACTGTCACTCTATCTTTATCTTTTGTCAGCTATACACGTTCATGTTGTAAACTCATCAAGGATCCATGCTAGGATCTGTATGGTGCCTATTGCAGGGAGGCAAATAAAATAGGATTATGTATGAGTATGAATCCAGCCTCAGTGGCTCAGGTTTGTCTCCTGTCAGCTCCACAGTGAGCTGATCCCATCAGATTGATGCCGGTGTGGGATCAGAAACTGTGTCACTGGACATGCAGGTTCCCCTAACCTTGCTTCCTGGTAGCACATGTTGCTGCATCCATCTGTGGCTGGTTTCGTGTGGCTTTGTCTCAGGAGGAAAGGTGATGCTTACAAGAAAGGCTATCCAGAAATAGATGGACAAAACACACTCAGCTCCCTTCAGATATCAGGCTGCAAAAAAAGATTTTGGCTGTAGAAGTTTGAAATATCCCTGAGCTTTCTGAAAATGAATGTGTTTTATAGGCATTACAGACCCCCTTCATCTAGCAAATACTCATGCTGAGAGTTTGCAGACACCGACACATTGGCCCTAATTAACTGGATCCAGTCCATGGCCTTCACGTCACTTGGTCTTATTAAATGTTTATGTGCATCTGTGAAAATTCCCCATACTAATTCCTCATTCTAACCAGCTTCTAAATATTTCAGACAGAACAAGTAATAAATGAGGCTGGGGAACCAGTACTGACTAAGGAGATAAGGATTAGATTTGTCTGTGCTTGGTGATGAGTGAATTATGATTCACGGGGTGGTGGGGCTGGCTTGCTGGTGCAATATGAAATTGCTGCTAAGTGAAGGAAAAGAAAAAAAAGATTTAAAAACCCTGTTACAGATAATCAATGACCAAACAGCTTTCACATGTAAAGGCTTTCTCTTATTGTCATGCTGCAGAACAAGACCTGTGTAAATATCTGTTTGGCCAGAAACAGTTAGAGAAGAGCAACTCAATAGAACAGAAAATGAGTGAAAAAATGATGTGGGCTCACTGGAAGCAGTTGAGTAATTTGGTCTGGCAGAGCTGGTAGGCTGGTGCTATGTTATAAGAGTATTCTGGAGAAGAGAAATAATTTGTAGGTATGTTCACTTCCCTGGGTTGTTTTTTTTTCCCTCTCTTGTAATAGAATAAACACTAGTTATTATAGAAACATTGCAGTGTAATACATACCCAACCAGCACATATTTTGCTGTAACAAATGACACGTTGCAGACTCTCTCGTATGGACATAGAAGTAAATGATAATGATTTTCAAATTTAAATACCGTTTTCGAAGTTGAATTCAATTAAGGAGCAAATTTGGTAAAGATTGAACAAAAATAATACATTCATATCTGGTGCTTATTGAAAATGGCTGATTTTCAAGGATTTCTATTCTCAAAAATGGGTCTAAAGTGAATATGAGAGGAAGGTAAAAAGAAAAACCAACAAAAAACCTACAGTGGTCTAGATGTGCACATTGTAGTCTATATAACTTCAGCTTAGAGGCTCTTTTGTATCAAGGTGCTTTCTTGAAAGTTTCTGTATGTTGGGGTAGGGAGACATAAAACCATTCTATGGAGGAAGACTTGTTAAATCCTGAGCAAAAATAGCTGTATAATTTTGCGGTGCCTGCCTAACAGGTGTGAAAGCAGGGGCAAAATGCTCAGCACTGAAATGGTGACTCCAGTAAGGGCCTGAGTGCAAGCTTATCCGCGGTGCAGTGTTTGTGCAGAGTTGGGTCCAGAGGCTAACATGAGCCGCCATGGATTTTCTCTCTGTCTCTGCCTTTTTTTTAATTTCTTCTCTGTAGCAAGCACTTGGAAACTTCTTGCAAGATAAATGAACTGTGATGGCAAAGGGAAGGTGAATGCTTTCCAGGATTTAAAGAAAAGGTGTAGTATTTCAGATTTAAAGAACACTTTCTGAGGGAGAAAAAAAGTATGTGTTGTGAAAGGTTGTTGACAAAATACCTCACCTATTGCTGCTGTATTGCCTAAAATCCAGGTGGAAAGATTTTGTTTAATTTGCAGAAGAAACTAGCAGTGTTTTGATGTAGAGCTCAGCAGAGGCACAAAGTTTAGAGTATACAGCCTAGAGTGATAGGTCAACAGAGGTTGTTTGAAGGATGGGAACAACCAGATAGATTAAAAATGTGTGCTAGCTCTTTAATGTTGAGTGACAGGATGTAAAAATCCCGTTGGCCCTCATTTAGAAAGCAGTGCCGAGCCTGCCCGCTCTCTGGTTGTGATGGTAATATCTGTGCCCTTGGAAACGCAGCCCTCGCTGTCCTCCAGATTTTCTGTGTGATTTGTAACTGCTGAACTCCTGACTATGGTGCATGTCCTTCTAATGCCTTGCCAACTTGCAGAATTGTTTGCTACCCGTGATTTGCAAAGGAACCCGAGGTCTAGAATTGTGCTGACATAGTGTTTTTTCTCAAAATTACTGTAAGAGCACAGCAGGCCAAACAGGACAGCATCCAGGTTACCTTGTGCTGCTTCCAAAAGCAATGCTGTTAGAAGAGCTGAGGGAAGCAATCTTTCTGAAACAGAAAAGGACATTGGGAATGTGTAAAATGTGATTAAACTCAAAATTAAGAGTGTATCGCAAGAAGAATCGCTTGGTTTATTTTCAACACACGTGGTGGTAGAAGTGCTTGTCATTTATGCTCAAAGCAGCAGCAGAATAAACAGTTGCCATTAGGCTGAATGATTTCTTACTGACTGACTTTGTCCCCTCTCCAGGTCAAAGCATTTGGTGAGAACACAGTACTAGAATTGAGGGCAGATCCCTGTTCCACCTACATCCTCATCTCCCTTTTTCAAATCTGCTCTCTGCCGCAATCCCACCCCCCGATAGCTACTTGCTCCCATTTAAGTAGATGATGCTACATCTCGTCTCTTTGGGTGAGATGTTGATGGACTCCGTGGCTGGTGCATGGGTACTGATTTAGGGAAGTTAAGTATTTCTCATTGTTTTAATGGGAGCAGCTTTAATCATCTGGCTTGCTTTCAGTCAGAAATCCTTACTTCAGTTAACACGGATTTTGCTGTCAGAAAAATCAAGTCTGGGTGACCGTGGCAAAGCAGCAGCCTGATTCTGCCAGACCTCGTTGGGAAAGCAGAAAAGAGGACAGTGAGAAAAGAGGACTGTTTGCCTCAGTGAATTGTCGATTCATTAGAAGGATGAAAAGCGATGGACTGGATCGATGCTTGTTTTTAACTGGCGCAGAATTAGTTCTCTCTCCCTCCCTTAATTTTTTTAAAAATACTATTTAAAATTATCATGTTCATGAAAAAATAAAAAAAATGGTAGGAGAGACCTGTTCCAAACTATGTTCTGGAATATCCAGGGACCTGGAAGCATAAAAGTGAGACAAGGAGTGTTAGATGATGATTACTTGTAATTTCACAAAGCATAGTTTGGCTTCTACGTATTGATTTAATTACTTCATAACTTTGAATGTTTGAGGGTTGTTTTTCAAATTGTAAACTGTAGAAAATTGGAGCAAACAAGTTAACAAAGAGAAGACTTCAAAAAATAAATCAAACCCACTGCTGGTAATAAGCATTGTGTGACAGAGGTCCACTGATAATCCAGAATAAGAGACTATGAATGCAAACAGATTGTTACCACAAATAATAATACGCAACATATGTCTGTGGTTAACAGCATGGCTTAGATGCCATGGGAGGTTGTGGTACATGTTTACTGTAAAGAAGGCAGTCATTGCTAGTATGAACATAAATTTTTGAACCATATCAGAAACTTTCTGAATACCAAACTTCCAATCCCAAGAGTATTTAAATAGATGGTTTGCTTTTAAGTCAGGTCTAAAATGGATAAGGATGATCTTCCATTTCTGAAGTAGCTGGAAATCCTCTAATATCTCATGAAATTCTTTTAATATTTCATTATTTGGCCTTCTTATTTCATGATGTGGCCTTCCTTTGTTAGTTTTCACTGCGTAGCATTTATTTTTCAAACAAAAGATGAAGGCGCATTCTAGAAACATGGTGAATTTTGTATGTGTGTGCCATGATAAGCCATCTGTAAGCTTCATTGTTGAGAATTTCCTGCTCCTACTAGAGAGATAATGGAAGCTGAATCTGTTTATTTTAGGATATATTCTCTAGCTATTCCATGGAAATATGAAATTATTTTTATCATCAGAAGGATTTAAGACATTTTTCGTAAGCAGCTGCTGGACAGATGGTAGACTATTAAACAGTATATTTCAACATACAGATATCTTCTGTGGGGTTTGTTCAATAGTTTGGAAGTACTTTTATTTAAAGGATTTTTAGACTGACTTCCAGTCTGACAACTTTCCTTATGCTGATGTTTGTTAAGAGGATTCGCTAACTGGTTTCTTATAAGTCTTCTGTTGATGTGACTTAGGTTTTTAAGATAAAACAAATTGGTTTTAACACTTTAGATGTAGTAAGCAGGAAGCCTCCAAAATATATTACCAGCTCAGGAGTTTGGACTGTAGTGTCCTAGAAAAAAACCCTAATTTGTTCTTTATTAGTCAACTTCTTGGAAATTCAGAAAAATGGATGCCCTCCTTGCATCCTGCTGACTTAGTGCGGGCTTACAGACTTGAAGAGGGGATTATGGATGTTTTGTGGGCAGCTGTGTCACCATTGCATATGACAGCATTCTTACTGTGCAGCAATTTTCTTAAGATGAGCTGGAAAACTTCAAAGCCATTTCATCTCCAGTAAAATAACATCTGTATTTAACCATGCCTCTCTGCGTAAGCCCAGTCTTGGACGATGATGTCTGTCCATGGCTCAGAAAAGCTGTGTTTTGGGATCTCCATTACTGTCTGAACTGCATCTGGTTCCAAATAGTTTGATGTTTTTGCTGGAGAATGGAGAAATCGTGGTGGAAACCACAGAGCTGGTTGGGATACAAGAAGTAGGATGTGTCAAGTTTTGGAATTTGGTTTCCTCTGAGTCAGTCTTTTGAGGCTAATAAGCACTCATGCTTCTTTCTGTAGGATATAGCTTTCTAATCCTTCCCTCTTTACTCTTTATTGACCACAGGAAAACATTGCCTGGAAATAAGGGAAAAAAGAATTTTATTATTGGCTGATTGTAGAGTTAGGATACAGCTAAAGATGCAGTAAGTGGTCATATTGATGCTGTTTTCATAATTTATAGGGTATTTTTTCATTATTAATTTATTTATCTAAGAATGATGCTAAGTAGTCTGGGTTTTTTATTGCTAGACTCTGGTGTTATTTTCCCAAATATTTCATATTTAGAGATTAGCACTTATAATGGCATAAGACATATGAATTCCTAAAGACAAGTACAGAATATTGATAAACTAGGTAGATAATTTAACACTTAAGAAAACCCCATTACCTATATTCCTCAGGAGGGACTTTTCAAACAATTTTTTCTGAGTGGCAGTCCAGCAGCTGAAGAGACCTATCTGTTCTATTTTAACTAAAAGTGGCTTTAAAAGGCTAACATTGCAGGAAGAAAAAAACAAAATCAAGAAGGATTTTAACATCAAAACCAATTTTCATCTCTTGGTAATTTGATATTGGCAGAATTGAAGAGCTTTTGGAAAGGGTGGCAGCTCTTTCTGCCTCTGAAATTGCTCTCACTGTGAACTTCTTTGGTTTTGGCTTTGGGATGAATTTGCTGATCATCAGTCAGTGGAAGACAGCTGCCACACCATTCCTCTGATTTATTTTAATGTATTACATTAGGAAAACGAGAAAGTCGAAGTGATTGGAAGGTCTTTCAAAGGCATGATTGCAGGAAGGAAGGGCTCATTTTGCACCTCAAATACACTTGAAGAAGAAAATCTAACACAGGCTAAGACTTTGTAGAAGAGAGGACACTTTAGAAGTTGCAGAAGGCATGACTAAGTCTGATGTATGGACAGTAAGATTAAATTTATAGACCGCAAGGAAACAGTAATAGATGTTCATGTTTAAGTTGCAACTTGAGATTTTTCTGCTTATTTTCTTTAGGGTGCTGGCAAAATAAGTATTTTACACAAATACTTGGCTGAAATTGTTTAACTTATTCTCCTGTGGATCTCAGAGTAGATACATGAATTGAGCAAACTATTTAGCCCTCGAAGCTATTATATGCCAGACTGCTAACATATCTGCTAATCTGAAATACAGTAAGCACATAACTGAAGTGTTTATTGCCATTACAAATATAGTCTTGAATCTTTTTTTGGAAAGAATAACCCTTGGGTGATGGCAGTCTTTGTTTCTGTAAGGTTTTTGCTTTCCTTCGCCCTCAAAATAGTTTTACAGTAAGGTAAAACATACATGAATTCTTGCTTTGGTAGCGACTTGCCAATTGTTCATCTTTATAGAATCGCATAGACACTGCAAAAATCATTCATTTCCTACCAGGAGGGCTTGCAAGGAAACTTTTGGTCCTGGGTTGCTTTTGACCCCTCTTGGGTGTTAGAGGATAGGGCAGAAGGTTCCTTTGCTCCAATTTTGTTTGTGATCGGTGTCCTGGGTGGAGGCCTTGCTGCTCTGCGCCATGGCTGCATTGCTGTATACATACAGCCTTTTGGGAAAGCTTACCTACTGCAGCATGCATAATAGGGTTGGTAATTGAGAGAACATTATCCTTAAAGTTGCTAAGATAACTGCTGTCACGGCTTGTAGGGATATTGTTTTTGTCAGGCTTTAGTCACTTCAGGGGATGAATCTTGCAACTCTTCATTAATGGACCATGGCTGTTTGGCTGCAGAGCCCTGCAGTACTGTGTAATTGCTTCAACAAGCTGGGCTTTGGCTAAGTATTTCCTGTCCTGTATTTCTTTGAAATAAAATTGCCCAACAAGCAGCTGACATTTACAACACAAGAGGGTAGTTTATGCATAAGGTTCTTGCAGTAAATGTACATTTATGCAAGTTTTGGGGGGTGCTTTTAGTAAGTCTTGTACATTCAAACTTTCAGAGTTTCTCATTGCGCTGCCCATATTTCACCCCCTACTCACTGTTTTGTCCATCACTCACGTCAGCCAGTTCTTAGCTGGAGCTCCCTTAGTCTAGATCACAATGGTAATTTTTTATATACTTTTAAGGCTTTTTTTCTGGTTCACAAAGTCTGCCTTATTTCCTCTTTCACATGAGAACAACAGTGGTCTATTACATTAATTTTTACATTGAAAGAGCATTATATTAACTCTTGCTCTTTGGCCTGGGCCCTGGCCAAGCTTTAGAAATGAAGCCTCATACCCAACTATCAGCGCTTGCTTCCGTTTTTTAACATGTATTTGCAGCCTGAGTCATAGATCTGATGATACTTAGTAACTGCATTTCTGGCGCTTAGTCTTTATCTATCGTTGCCTTAATTTTTGCAGGAGCCACAATCATCATCAGCGTGTCCAGAAGGATGTACAAAGCATTTATGCAGGGAAATGCAAGTCACAGAATCGCAGCATGTTTGAGATTGGAATGGACCTTTAGAGGTTACATGGTCCCAACTCCCTGCTTAAGAGCTGGTTTTCCAGGACTATGTCCGGTTGGCATTTGATCATCTCAGGGATGGAGACTCCACAAACTCCCTGGGTGATCTGTGCTTGGTCACCCTTAGAGGTTCCTGATGTTCAGATAGAACCTCCTGTGTTTCCATTTATGCCCATTGCCTCTTATCCTGTCACTGACACCACTGAACAGAGCCTGTCTAATGGAGCCTAATTATTCTAAATGCATTCCATGAGTCTCTTGAATTGGTTTCCATCATTGCTTCAAACACTACTCAGGTTATCAGCTGCTTCCTGTTACAGCTCAAAATACTGATTCTGACCTGTACAACTGTGGGCCGTGCAAGGTTTTTTGCCTTTTCCTGTGTAGAATCAGTGCTGAAATCACCCTGAAACATGTCAAGTATCCACCTGATTTTCAGGATAGACATGTATCTGAAAGATGCTGACATCAACAGGGCTATCCTCCCTCTTAAGGTGAGCAACCAAGCCATGAGTATGTAATGTGGAGTGTGGCATACAAAGCTCTCTGTCTCCTTTTGGAGGCTGAAACGGATTCCAGCAGATAGAGGATACAATAGCCAAGCTTAGCCTAGGCAGTTCTCACGTGCCTGCCACATTACCATCATGAGCCTCTACTGCTCTAAGGCAGCTTAGTCTTGATTAAAATTTCATGTAACTTCCATCCTAGGCATTTAAACAGCTGTTGAAATATAAAAGAAACATAATCGTTATGTTTTTGTCCCACGGATAGTCTGTGAGTCTGTGATTTGTCTCAAAGCAAATACGGCAATGCCAGGCAAAAGGGGAAAGAGATTTTTACTATGTTTTGTCTATCACTAGAGAAGTATTGTTAAATGATACTCTTTCTGTTAACAAGAAGTATCAGTGAGTAAAGGAGGAAAGGAAATAAACTCCCTGATCTTATTTTGTTGGAAGATTTTATTGGATACTGTGAGGATAAAACCCCAAACAAACAAAAAACCCCAAAGTTGGACAACATGTCAAAATAAGACTATCTATCTAGGCTTAGTTTTCTTTGCAAGTGAGAATTTCCAAATCCATAAAGAGCTGAGTTCTCCAAGTTGGGTTCAACAGACGTCACCCTTTCCATTCTATTCGCAAGTCAGTGTATCTTCTAGCAGTATGAGGAAAAATCCGACTTGTAAACTGAGCAGCATTCCTTGAATAAGTTCAGTTCTTCATGCTTTCCTGTAAGCATTGTTCTTCCTCAAAGATTTAAGTGCCAGAAAATTAGCTTAACAATAGCTAAAATGCAATTAGAAAATAGCCATGATCTTCACCTCCTTTCTTCCTTTTATGGTCTTTTTGCAGAATATCTGTGCTCAACTCGCTTGACGTAGAAATAAAATTATTTTTTTAAATTTTTATTAGCTGCAAGTCAGTGGGCTGAGGCTTTCTAAGGAGTCTTGAAAACTGGTGTTTTCCAAAAGCCAGAGGCAGAAAGTACAGATATGTCCCATACTTTTGGTGTTTTGTTTTGTTGTTGTTGACATTTGGTTGGCAAAATACTGTTTGTCATGCAGTTTAGCTTCTTATTCTCAACCTCAAAATCTTCAGGTTCTTGTATTTACTTGTATTACAAGTAAATTGTCTGATTTTTCAGAGCAAGAGCTCTGTTTAAATCTTAGTGGAGTTAGAAGACAATTTTCTAACAGGAATTATCTACATGTGTAAGCTACTCAAGTTGGTGTTTGTGGCGGGAACCGAGCAGCCCATTTCTCGAAATGGATGAAGGTCTGAGAAGTTCTGGCTCTTAGCTGAGGGACTGCCTCTCAGGCAACCTGGTCTGTGTGTGTTTGTGTGTAAAGTGATGGTGGAAAAGATGACTTGAGATGCACCATGCATTTTTAAGGATTTGTATTCATTTCCTGATCTTGGAAGGATGGCTTTTCTTGAATTTTGAAGTGCAGGAGTTTCAGACACATTACTTGCTTTCTTCAATGTTTGTTTAAAAACTACTTTGACTAAATTCTCTAGAGGCAAACAAAAGAAATACCTGTAAATCTTGTTATACAAGATGTATTACTTTATATATTTGTAGTATTATCTGTATATGTGTTAAGATTGTATTATTACTGTGCAGTCTTTGAGGCCATATGTTCACATAGTTTTAGTGAAACCAGATCATCAATGCAAAGCATAACTGTGAAACATTTATGATCATTTTAATTATAATTACTAACAACCCACCAGATTAAATTATTGTCTATTATATTTTGGGAGGCTTTTCATGTGTCATTTTCACTCTTTGTGTAATGGTAATCTGTTTTAACTGCGTTTGTTTTCTGCAGGGTATCTTCTTTTTTTCCTCCCTTGATTGCAGTGTGACTGTCTATCTTTACCCTGAGTCTCCATGTGGACCTGTGTAGCTTGTGGGGAGGGCTGTAGAAACTATGTCCCTTTCCTTACTAATCTGAGGTAAAGAACTTTGTTTACTATTTCATCTCCACCTGTGCTGTATAATCTCTTGTGGTATGTAGAATCATAAAATGGTTTGGGTTGGAAGGGACCTTCAAAGATCATATAGACCAACCCTCCTGCAAATGAGCAGGGACATCTTCAACTAGATCATGTTGCCCAGAACCACATCCAGCCTGGCCTTAAATGTCTCCAGGGATGGTGCATCCACCACCTCTGTGGGCAACCTGTGCCAGTATTTTACCACCCTCATTGTAAAATATTTTTTCTCACGTCCAGCCTGAATCTCCCCTCATTTACCTTAAAACCATCACCCCTTGTCCTGTCGCAACAGGCCCTGCTAAAAAGTCTTTTCCCATATTTCTCATAGGTCCCTTTTCAGTACTAAAAGGCTGGAATATTGAAAAACTTGTTTGTTTCAACTGTCTGGTGTCACTGAAGGAGCACTTTCTAAACCAGGAATGCATAGGAGCATGAGTTTGGAAAGTGTACGCTTAAATGACCAGGCTTAATAAAATGCACAGCATGACTGTACAGAAGTCCCACATCCAGCAGGAGGGAGTGTGGAAGCTTATCCTGGGGGCTGGGTCCAGACCCAGGGTTGTCTACTTTGAGCAAGGCAGATGTTGAATGTAGGTGCCTTTCTCTCACCTTCAACACATCAGTCAAAGCATCAATAAATTTGTGACAGTACTCCCTCTGAAAGCAGCAGAGTTGCGTGAATGCAGGAGTGTCTGTTTCTCACTGCAGACATGCCCGAAGTTGGGATCAACAGGCTGGGCATGAGCAGCAGTGTGTGGGTAGATGTTGTGTGGCTCAGCAGATCCAGCGCTGCCCTGGGCGCCGGGGTGTGTAGCACCTGGAGAAAGGTGTCAGCCTCAGGAACTGACTCAGCTTCCACTGAGTTCCTATCAGCGTACTCTGTCACTAGCTTGGAAAAGAAAAATGATGTCTTTGGTACCACTGTTTAAGCACTAACGATCCGTATCCTAGACCCCTTTTTCAAAATGTGACCGTGGCTGTTAAGTCACTTCACTGCTTTTGAAAGTTGTCCTGAAGCCTGCAGCCAGGTTTTATTATACCATTGGGCTTTGGTAAATCCGGGAAATTGCAGATCAGCTGTCGGTTTTGCTTTTAATAGGTAATAGAAACAAGTAGGAGTTTGATAAGCACATGGCTAAGCTGTTCATACCCATTTGAGCTTTCTAGACATTTGTTGACAAAATTTGGTCAGTGGAGGTGCATAGGAAAAAGTAGTTTATAAATGAAGATCTGTTTGAAAATTTGAGTAGCTTGTAATATTCCTGGACTTGTTGCCTCTGGGGAATGAAGTGCTTGTCCCTAGAATATTGAGTGCTGCAAAAGAACCAGAATTCTCCAGGCCAAGACCAGGCTGGATGTGCTTCAGAGCGACCTGATCTAGTAGAAGATGTATCTGCTTATTGCAGGAGGTTGAACTTAGATGACCTTTGAAGGTCCCTTCTAACCCAAACTATTCTGTGATTCTATGATCCTGGCAACGTGATTTGCCAGCAAGCTTTCATCTCAGGAGGTGACTCTTGGCCCTTGGTGTAGGCATCTCATTCTCCATGGGTACGTCATCTTCCTTGGCCTGTATTCTGAAAGCATTAACCAAATGGTTACTTCTCGTCAGTTGTAGCAATCATTGTGTTGGTAGGTGGTTGGTCTGTGAAAAAGCCTGTTCTTCGTCCTGGTCTGTGCTGGAGTTGGCACAGATAGCTCTTTACCCCTTAGCCTTCTGGATAACACAACTCCTTGTTCTTTTCTAGTAAGTTTAACACAATATATCAAAGCTGGAAAAGACGTGGGAAAGTGGAGTCACAAATACTTGTATTTTTGTAAATCCCCCCACCCACAGCCTCCCCTTTGGCTGTCTTCTCATTTCACTTTTTCATAGCGCCGGAGAAAGCATTGCCAGTTTGAAGTGTTTTCCCAGGCTGTGCAAAATCTCTTTTCATAATTTATAACCCTGAGGTAAAACTTTTCTCAGTGTATTCTCATATTTTACTAAATAGATGTCTGTTTTTTATTTCCATACCTGGAGAACACGTGAATATAATCAACATCCACATCTCGGGATCCTTTGCCACTTTTCCGGTAGATGTGTTTCAGTGAATTTTTCAGGCTGATGTTTTTTGACCTTTTTCAGATAGGATGTTTCAATGATGGCTACAAGACAGGTTTCTCTGAACAGCGAGCCAGTTGTAGGAGCAGCTTTCCCCAGGCCCTCTTCTGGGGAAGGCTGCTGAACTGTGCACGGGCTTTGTTCTGCTGCGGGTGGTGAGGAAGACAAAAGGTTGTGTGTAACTGAGGGCTGAAAGAAATGGGTCAGGAATAAGGAGAAGATTGATTACTTTCCAGTAACATTTTGTGCCTGGGTAGTTTCGCAGTATTTTCCTGTCAGTCTCTTGCATCTGAGGGGGGTTTCAGACCGTATTTCAACCCTAAGGCTGCTTACAGATACGCAGTGATTTTGGAGAAGATTGTAACTAAAAATCTGATCTGGTGCTGCAAATAAATCTTGGAGCCTAAAGGGTGATGAGAACAAATGATATGCTTAGCCCTGTTGTGGAATTTGTCTAAAGAATACAGTATAAGTCAAGATTAAAAAGTAACACCAAAATATTTGGTGCAATTCTATATTGATACTTCAGGCTGCAATTCCAGATCAAATTATTAAAAACAACAGCAACAAAAAAAAGTTGGATTATGTCTGGGATATTTGCCCAGAAGGATAGCGTTAAACACATATTCTTTTGCCTGTTTAGACAGACTAGTATGTATAGAAAACCCTGTTTTGTGATCAGAAGTAGCTTTTTCTGAGACACAGAAAGCACTGCCAACTGCCAGGCTATTTGTGGTACCATATTACGGCTAGCAGAGGAGAACAGGGTTGGTAAGGCTTTCAACAGTCCTAAAAATGCGTCATTAGGGATGCTGATCAGTGTTAGCACAGCTTCAGGTGTAAAAACTGCATGCAGCGTTGCTCATATACAAACGCTGTGAGTTGGATATCTGCAGAAATGCAAGGGCAGGTGCAATGTGTGTCTCACTGTCATCGTCAAGATCTGAATCACCTGAAATTTCTGGGCAATATTCGTAGCTTGCTAAGGAGGCTCAGTTCAGCTCCCCAGCTGCAGGATGCCTATGCTGCTGTGTGGTCTCTCTTGTTTTCAAGAGAAGTGTTGTGGCAGAGAGGAAGTTTTAAACACTTATGAAAACTTACTTTTGGTTTGGGGGAGCTTCACCTTTCAATCTGCATTATTGCTCTAAGTGCTGAGGTATTTGAAAACGTTTTCCAAAATAGCTTCTGAAATCTCTGTATTAACTGTGAGATAGTGTTTCATTGCTGTAAAGTATGAAACTTACAGGATGGAACTATGGGAAAATCCAGAGGCATCTGTAGTTATATGATTTTCTGCAGGATTAGAAAATGGAGCAACAGCTTCAACTGGTAACTCTACACAGGCTATTTCAGTTGGGAAAGTATGTTGCCTTTATGGCACCAATTATAGCTTTATGACTTTAAGAGCTGGAATCAAATTGTCACAGTAAGCCGTTGCAGGTTAATCTGGGTTACCCACTTACTGCAATATGTAGTATGTACAAATAAAAGAAGTGTCCTTTGAAGGATTTCAGATTCTCATGCCACATGAGAATTTCATAGATGAATTTTCATCAGTGGAATTTGGATAGTGGTTTGATCTGAAATTGGTAACAAGTATATATGAAATTTTCTTTGTAAGAGCTTGGTTATGGATAAGTTCTGATGTGAGCTGTTTATTTTAGGACATTAAATCATAATTGCTTAAATTGAAAAGATGTCATAAATGTAACAGGTCATGGTATTTGCAAGGTTCTAAACACAAATGCTTTACCTAAGCATGGCTTTCTTTTTTTTTTGTACTGTTACCATGGATCCAGATTTGCCTATCCAGATAGTTTCTCAGGTAAACCAGAAATTTTCTTCATAGGTTACTCTGTTAAATGACATCCTTGCTTACTGAAAAGGGGAAGTATTGGCTGCATGGTGGGACTGATGGTTACGTACAAATAGCCAAGTGCCAATAGTCATGTGTTTCTTCTTTTGTCCATCCTAACTACAACCTCATTGTGAGAGACTTGATCTCCTTTTATCATGCCCCGAGGAGACCTTTCAAAAGTGGGCATTTTAAATACGTGACATTTTAAACAATAGCTAAATAGCAGCATTCTGTTTCAGTGCTTTACTATGGCTGAATGTACTCTTTCGCCAAAGGTGTTACTGCAGCATTTCTGGTTTCACTTCATCTGGTGGTGCTCAAGATCCAGTGCAGTGTGATAGCATCCACTGTTTCATGCTCTGCAGGCATGTTGGGTTATTTTTGCTGTACTGGCAGCTGTTTGATGGGGCTAAATCCAAGTGCCCACAGGCTCATTTTCTGTAAGGAATTTCACAATTGGAATTTTGGATTTGTGTGTGAAATTTCCCATCCCGCTGGCTGAAGACCACAAGGTCCATAAGCAGAGCAGGTGGACGTGGGCTTTTTGTTTCGGTTATAGTCCATGTCACCCCCTGCTTGGAAGCCACCCCCAAGTCCTTCATGCCAGGATATAGTCCCTGGGCAAAGCAGCTCTTGGCTGAAGGTCTGTTGCCCTCATTAGAGCAGACACTTGAATGGTGAGAGAGACATCAGGAAATAAGTCTGGGCTGTGGTAGAAGGAACCATAGAGTTACTGTAATTATATGGTTTATTTGAGGGATACCTTAGGAAAGCATCTGCAGAGGGAAATATAGTCTGGTTGGTGTAATAAGCAAGGAGTATAGATTACTTTATTTCTGTAAAGCTATTTTGAGATGCAAAGAGATCTGCAGTTAACAGAGTAATTCGCAGTACGGTAATGAAATAACTATCAGGATTCAGGCAGAACTCAAATATTATAGGACAGAGAGAAGGAAAACTTTAAAGCAATAAAGTGTTTAAAGTAAATAGGGTAGGCAGACCAGTAAAGCAAAACAGATTCATGGCTGTGTATAACCTTTTGGAGCAAATGTGAAGCTGTCCATTGCTTTCAGAGAAAGCAAAATGATTTCTCGTTCTTTATCTCCCACTTTTTTTCCCAGTATAATTTAACCACTTCCTACATTTATTCTCCAGCTTCCAAAAATCTATTTATAATTGCTTTCTGGCCAGCTTTCATTTTCAGCTCAAGTGACATGATTCTTAGTGTATGTATTTATTTTTTTCCTTCTGTGTAAATTTGGTCTCCCTTTTCACTGGTCTCTGTAGTGTCTCACCCTTTGCTTCCAAGCAGCATGTTTGAGTAGCCAGACAGAGCTATTTCAGTGTAGGAGCCCAAGCAATTTTAACAGCTGCAGATTCTTGGGTGTAATGGATGTCTTTGGCTAGAAAAAGTAGCCCTTGAGTATGTCCCTTGCATTTGAGAGCCATTCAGTGAAAGAAGAAGGATCTGGTAGTTTTCTTCAGGGCAATGGAGACTTCACAATTAGATGTAGCCAACTGTGGTCTCATTAAAGGGAATGCTGGAATTGGATGTCATGGCGTTTTCTGGTTTTATTGCATACAGTGCAGCAGCTAGCTCACATGTAGTTTTTCAGAGCCCTGCTTTGAGGGGGGGGGTCAGCCCAGGTGCTCTCAACTTCCAACCTGAATTATTTTTGATTCTATGACTTTTTTGCTAAGTTGGGTACAGAAGCATGTTTGCATCTTGACTGCTCATAGAGGTATGACAGACTGAGACCATGGGCACTTCATAATTAAGGTGGTTCAAGATTTGTTCCAGAGGCGGATGATACAAAGATGATGGTTAGAGGAGCTCTTGGTTGATACAGCTGATCTGTTGTTATGAGAGAGCCCACTTCTCTTGGCATGGCATAAATCTGGTACTCCTTTGTTTTCCTTCGCCCCTCAGCAGGATGTGCTGCTGTTACATCTCCAGCAGCACAGAACTGACCACAAGAGAGAAAACCTCTGTGAAGGACTGAGCTCTGGCTTCTTGACTCTCTGTGCAGTTAGCCAGTTTAAGATTGTCTTGTGGCTTATACAAACCCAGACTTATGGTGGAGACATTTTAATCCCATTTTTTTCATGGTGCGTATTCACAGGCTAACATGAGAGTAGGTTCACCCAATTAGGACTTGCGAGCATGCTGCACAGCAGTGTAAACCAGTGTCACTCTTAGTTTAGTTTGCAACAGGCTTGGATCAGGGATCAGGAATCTTCTATTGATATACCAAGAGTACCGTTTTGCACACCTGAGTTCTGCACCACGTGTGTATATATTGTACATTTGGGGATTGTGTAAAAAACAGTCTGCTTCAACCATCTCTTAAGGGTCAAGACTGATGCTTTTTGGGGAAAAAAGAAAAGGTCATCTGTTTCCACAGAACTAAACAATGAAAATTAAACTTTGAATCAGATGGATTTTCAAACAGACATAGTGAAGGGGGAAAAGGAGATAGTGAACCCTGCTATCTACTCACAACTTCCACTGATATTAAAAGAAAATTGTCCCATTTAGAGTGATTGAGCAGTATGGCCCATCCTCCATTTAAATGCAGCAAAGTAGCCAGTAGTGGCTATGGCAAGCTCTGGTGCTGCTTTTTGTTTGCAGTAGCTTTGTACTGAGCTACCTACCCTCCTTCATTTGTCAGGGAAGTAGGTCCCTCAGCATTTCGAAGTTGCCCAGAGATGCTTTGAACTCATTTAGACATCTGAATACCTTTGAAAACCTGACATCTGCCTATAAATATTTATTGAGAAAACCAGATAAAATCAACTTGGTTTTGTTATTATAAGCAAAAAAAACCAGATTGTGTTACCAGCTCAGTGATCCCTAGACCGGCTCTGTATGGCCTGGCTTTAGTCAAGTGGGGTGCAGTAGCTCAAGCATCCGTTATTGCTGTCTTGCCTTGTTAACTTGACACTGAATGCAGTAGTGAGCGTGGCATAAAGTTGTCTGAGCTTGACTCCCTGAGATAAAGCTCAGAAAGCAGTAACATTATCCACATTTGTTCTTTAACAAGAAAATCAGTGTCTTCCTCATTCCACACCAGGACAACTAGAGGAAAATTGACTCCAGCAAAATATGCTGCTTAATCCTGAAATCCTAACTTCTGAGGTCTAACTTCCCTTCCCCGCTGCCGAAACCTAAATACTTGTGTTTAGTGCATGTGATTTCGATGGGGTTTGTGCATATATATATATATGTATTTTAATGGTGTCCCAAATTTTGCAAACTAGTTTTGAAAGGGGGATGTCTTGGGATTAAGTTTGGGGAAACAATCACTTCAGGGCTGTGAAAATGTCTGGTTTTGATGAAAGACAGGGTTTGATAAAGTGGGGTAGTTGATCAGTCATCAGTAATTTTGTTACACGTTATGGGAGACATTTATCCAATAGTTGTAAGAGACATTCCAAAGTATATGATATGCTGAAGACCAGACAAAAGACTCGTGATATCCTCCTGAGCAGCACTTCCTCTCTAAATGATGTTCTGGTAGTGCCCACAGGAGAGTAGTGTTCTCTTCAGTGGTATTTGTAACCAGTCCAGGCTCAGAGTGACTTGTGCTCCAAGAAGATAAATGATGGGGAAAGCTGAAAAGATAATTAAAAAAAATCCAAACCCTTGCTCAGTCAAAACATGTTGTTCAAAATGTAACCTCCAAACCTGGACAGTATTAGTGAGCTAACTATTTTAGGCACCATAGCACAGTAGGGTTTTGGTGAGATCGTCATTCCTTAGCTAGAAGTATAATACAAGTCTCTTAAAGAATTTCTGGTCTGAGTAACAAAATGAGATACATTTTCGTCACAGAGGGACACAAGGTGAAAAGTTCAGGTCTGGATCCACTTTGGGTTTGGTCTATTTATATGGATAAATCTGATAAAATGCAGCTGCAAGCTTCAGATTCATGTTTTTCTAATGTTTAGGAGAACTCGGAGTCAGTTGGGTTTTGCACCTTCTGCAGTTTCCAAGCGTCTGCTGCCAGGGAAGAAGCCGTGCCACGGAGCAGCAGAGCTCAACTGCTCATGCTGGACTTGTGCGGGAATTATGCTGTTTCAAAAGTAGATTGAAACCCTAGCTCACAGACTGTTGGAGCTAAAGCATCTTGACAACTCCCCCCTACACCACCCTGCTTGCTACTCTAAAATTACGTTCAGGTCTGAAATGTGCTGAGTAATAAAGCAAGATGCCAGTCAGGTCTCTGATCTGTGTCTGAATAGCCAGAAAATTGCTGGCCACGCAGCTAAGTCAAGTTCCAAGTGGAACAAAATTTGTGAAGTCATTCGGCTCTACTACCCAGCTGTTTGAAAACCCAGTTCATAGCAGCAAATCACATACCTCTCAGGCTGGAGACTGATATTTTGCATAATCCTCTAGGATGTGTCAGATTTGTTTTTGCACCCTTTAAATTAAAACTAATCTGTTCTGAATGTAACAAATGTTTGGTGCTGTCCTGCGTCCATTAAGAAATCTGTTTATGTTTGACTTGTGCTTATAAATCTATCATAAAAAAACCTTCCAGTAGCCTGCTCCAAATTTCTATTAAATATGAAAATACTCTTCTGCCTATTTTAAAATATGACAAATGAGGCAAAAAATAGCTGAGCAAAGATTCTGCTGGACTGATACTTAATCTTTGCACACAAACGGTATTTTGGCTTGAGGGCTTTATTAACAATTAAAAGTGCTGAGGAATTTATTAGGTCAAGGCATAGCCTGCTTGCAGGAGTAGGACTGTGGTGGGGTTGTCCGAGTGGAAACCTGTTCTTCAGCTCCAAGATCACTTTGTTGTTATTTCTGGTCTGGGAGAAATGATTGTGAAGATACTTACAGTATAAATGGGGAGGAAGCAGTTGATATGTAAGAAGAAACGTGTGCATGCAGCCAGACTTACCTCCTACTTCTCTCTCATGAAAGCTTAAGCAAGCGCTTACCTTGACAGGATTAGCTTGCAGCTGGCAGAAGCTATCAGTTCTGATACTCAATGGGAAGGTCCCCATTAGACCTCTCACGCAATTTAATGTGAAATCAAAACTTACCCAGAATGTACTGGCATACTTGGGAGTTGTCTCAGCTGCAGTTGTGGTCTTTTGTGGATCACTGTTTTGTCGTGCGAAGCACAAGTTGCACCAGAATTAAGAGAATGTTCCTCACTGTAAATCCTCTATTCTCCCATCTTTTACTGCACAAAGAGCACTGTCTAAGAGAGTTGTGGTTAAATTTAATACCAGTAACATGAGACTTGCTACTTCATATGGTACAGGCAAAAAAGTGAGATTATCAGTTGAAACACAAGATCGAGTTTGTAGTCCCAACAGTTGCTTTGCAAGAAGTTAGGAGAAGGGGATACTGGAGGAGATAAACCTTTGAGGGTGCTTATCAGTTTACCTGCAGTCAGTGACAGTGAAGTCAGCCTACCAAAAGCTTGAGTGACCATTCACAAATATCTTTAAGAAAATCTAAGAAAAAGCTATCACTATACATATTCATTTGCACAGTTGGCTTTTTTTTTTCCCTTTCCCCCCCATTTTCTCCCCCCCATTTGGGCTGGGGAGGGAAGGGAAAGAAGATTTATAGACTCCCTTGTATGTTACCCCTACACGTAAACGGCAACATTTACCAGGGAGATTTTGAGGCTAAACATGGGGGTTTGATCTCTCCACATCCCCAGTGTGCTGCAGAGCCTCCTGGAGTCCTGCCACCATGTGGGTCCCAAAATCCCTAGGCCATGGTGGTGCCTGAGCAGGAACTGCCCTGTTTGTCACTTATGTTAGAGCTTGGATCTGGAGGCAGATTGGAAGGAGACTCAGCAGGCTATGTATGCTGCAGTGCAGCAAATGGAGCAGGCTGTCTCAGGCTGTGTAGTTTGTTACCCAATGTTTAATGAAAAAAAACCCACATGCTTTTTTATCTGACTTCGTAACATCTCAGTTGTAGGAAAGGTTAGGGATTTTATCTGATATTTTATCTACTTTTATCGTTCCTTCGTGAACGTATGGCAGTAGACCATGCTGAGCATGAAATCAGCCTTGTAAAGAAAACAGCTTGTTCTCATCATGACAGTAAATGAACACTAAAAATGGGCTTCACTAGTTACTATAGCTGAATTCCAACATCCCCAAAAGTTATATTCATATAATAAGAAGAAATTTCACATTTCTGCCTACATAGGAAATGGGTTTGTGATTGGAGGACAGGACCCGAGAGCGTGTTTGATCCCTGCTACGCATTCCTCTGCCCTCCAGTTGCTGGCATCTGCATTGCAGTAATAGGCAATGTTTATAAAATATATTTTCTTCAAAGCTATCGCCTGAGAATTTTGTTGTAACAATGCCAAATCCTAGGCAGCATCACACACAAAGTCATCTGTAAACTACTCTGCCACGAAAGTTTTGCTTGTTAGATGCATCCTCATCTGATAGTTGAAATCTATGCCTCCATCAGCATAGGATATTCAGATTCTGCTGTGTATTGATATCTAATTCAAATTACTTGTGGATGTCTTGGTCCCAGCTGATGAATAACTCTGTTCCATTTAATGCACTGATGTTTGCATGAGTTGCTAATTTAAAGCCATACTTGCAATTCAGGGAAATGCTTAGCCTGTAAATTGTACCCATAAATCTTCCAAGTGGCCTAGTAATTTTACTAGCATTAACAGGCCTTGGTTATAATAATACTTATAGAGCTGATAGAAAACTGGGGTGCCCCAGCTCTGTGTTCAGCACAGATGAAAGCAAAGCTGATGGTCAGAATGGAGTAGCTTGGTGTCAGACGGAAGACAGGTGATGAATCAGACTAATAAGCTAATCCACCCTGAACTGGAGGGAGAAAAAAAAAGTGTATGATAGGAAGCAATTTGCAGATTGAGTTTCCCCAGCCAGGGCAGTATATATCAGTGAGTCATTTTGAAGAGGTTTGTTTCGTCTTCCAGGAGCCCTTTCCTGCATTTTATAAAACAGAAACTACCTAGGTTGTCAGTTGTGTTGAATGGCAGAGCTGTTTGCACTGTCTCCAAAAGTATACAAAATAGAAGACAAATTCTGCAAGTTCTGTTTTCTAAAATACATCACAGAGAGTTCGAAGGTTTTATCATAGATCCTGCAATCACATTAAGCGCTGGGAAATCCTCTGGTTTTTTTCTTAACAAGATATGCAACCAGCTGCACAGTTTTCAGTTGAGGAAAGGAGGATCTTGAAGGAAACCAGTGGTTTAGAGAACTGTTTTTATGATCACCATATGGGGAAGGAGTCTACATTTTAATATTTGTGCACATCTAATCCCACCACTGTCAATAGGGTTTAAAATGCCTACTAATCAATGTGATGCATATGGTAGATGTCACGGAGTGACTAATACGATGTAACACAGTAGCCACTGTATACAGAGGAGCCTCCCATGTGGCTGTAAACATCTGCTTTTGTTATCAGTGACTCTAGAGTCGTCATAGTTGGCAAAGGGAAAAAACAAAACAAAGGGAGATTTGCAAGAGAGACTTTGAGCTTTCATCTACATGGGGGCCCGTGAAGTGAAATGCCCTGTTGGGAGCAAAGGGAGCCATGAATGTGCTCTCTCTATAGGTATCAAGTAGTTCTACCCCCACCGAATGGTTATTCTTATTTGAGGGGTCCCAGCTTTACACACAAATCACTCTAATGAAGAGCTGCTGAACAGCAAGTTTTTGTGCATGCATGTGTGAGAGACTGGCAATACAGAGGTATCCTGATTTGCTTTAAAATAATGTTCCTGTCCACGCTAATGATATTACTTGCTGCTGGCTGCATGGATCCTCTGACCCAGAAACCACAGCTCAGCTAGGCTCTTGAGAGTGGTAGGTAAGTGTGGTGTGGGCACATCAAGCTCTCAGCTGCAAGGGAGAGGTTCCTTGTATTGTCTGGCACATTGCAGCACAACCCAGGATGCTGACTTTTTTCAACTGGGAGTGTTGGGGTATTGACTGCAGTATCACTTGCGTGTATGCCTTTATAATCTTCCCAAATCTGCAGTGCCCATGTCCAACAGGTGAACCAACTGATGAAACACCATTTTCAAGCACAGTGTGTGGACTGTGGCACCTTGGTGGCCTTTCCAAAACAGCAGGTGAAATTTTCATCATCTTTCATTTGCAAAGTGGATCCTTCAGAGGGCAGGTGGCTCCATCCAGCTGTTTGTGTTGTCCCGTGCAATCCCAGGAGGGAGGGACAGAAATGAGCCCATGCCAATTTACTTCCTGATGGACTTTTTGCTGGGGCAGGCATAGGAAAATACTCCTGCTGTGTGTGAACACTCTCGCGGGCTTTGGCAGATAGAAAAGTAAGAGGAGAGAAGCTAGGCTCTGGGAAGTTACAGTTCCCAGTACCAGAAAACCTGTCAAATGTCTTAAACTGATGCCACAATCAAAATATTCACTTGTCTTAAGCTCCATTTGCAAACTTAGGCACAGGCACTGAGAATTGTGGCAATGATTTGCCCCCATGATCGTCATCTGTTTTACTTCTGGTTTTAAACTTAGGCTGGCTGTTGCTTTGGTAATACATGCTGGCAAGAATTGTATGGGTGTGATTTTAGTATGTTTGCTGCTTCTCATTGCTTAAACAGCAAACCCACCCTGAATCCACTGCAGTGGAGTAAACAAATTAAAAGCATGATCTAAACTTTAGCTACCTGATCAGCAATTTTATTCACTAATGGTGTGATCCTTGTTATTCCAGATCAGTTTGTCAATGCATGGGATGTCTTATTTGAATACAGGCATGTAATGAAAGTGACTCCCTTTTTGAGTGTTTTGCCCCATTAGTAGCTCAAGTACCTATTCCCATTTTATATGGTATTGTGCAGATACTGTAATGCAGTCAGAAAGCTTGTAAAAAATACATTCCATGTAAATGGACTCAGCTGAATTGGATACAACATTCTTAAATATGTTTTTGTTTTGTTTTTAACTGCATCATCACTCTTCTCACCCTGGCTTTCCCTGGACACAACATACATGCATATCCTTTTCCTCGTCTTCATTTCTGTTGGCTGTAATTCTTTCCGGGTAAATCCTGTCTCTTGTGAACTTTTTTTGATATATAGGCTCTTTGTTTTAAGGCAGCTGTAGTGTCAGGCCCACCCACACTGTGCTCTCCCCATTGCTTTGAAGCCAATATTTCAAACATAAAATAGCCATCAAGTCTGCTTCGGTTCCGCTTGCTGGGGATGGCGTGAAAACAAAAGTTTTTATGTTCTGGGCTTTCATCTAAGTGAACCAAATGAGTGGAAGATTCAAGGATTTCAACCAAGGACTTGTCATGAAAGCTACTTTTGACTAAGAAGTTTAGATAAAGACAGGAAAGCACAAACAGTGTGTGTGCATACCTTAGCTTTACTAAACTCATATTAGCTTTTCAATGGGTTATGTGCTTGTTTTGTAGGTGGTGGGGCGAAAAAAGGGGTTTTTTTCCCCTCACTTAATCTCTTCAGATTTGCACAGAACTTTGTCTGTGGATTCTGCAGGGTTGGTCTATAGGAGGACGGAGAGCAGTTTGCCTCCAGACAGCATGAACTGACACGATGTCAGTTTGTGCTGCTATACCAGCACTGTGCTACCCCACCGGAGTGATATGGAAATGCTGCTGGGTGAAGTCATTCCCATGCCAAAGCACTTACACAAATCTATTTGCAATCTTTTACTTTGCCCTTCAGAAATCAGTCTGAGAAAAGACAAAAATGTGACCAGGCAATGCACAAACATTTATCTAAGCAGCGGAAGTTTTTGATGGGTAGGTAGTGCAGTGATGCTCCGCAGGCTGTAGCCTGGGAAACAAGTTCCATCTGCCTGCAAAAGATTTCTTCTACTCTTAAGATTTTCATAGGACAGCATCTCAAAAAGGAAAGGAAATATTCCTTGCAGTGTACTGATTTAATGTAGTTTAAGACTGAGGAACTAACTGCCAGGGAAAATTAAAGCCAGATATAAGGCAGCTAGGATTCCTGACAGATTTAACCTGCCTCTGAAAGCACATGTAGCATCGCTAGAGTGCTCCAGCTTCAGGAATGCTTATTTCTTTAGGCAAATTCTGATGTAATGACAGAAATGCTTGGTTTTAATTGCATAATAAAATCTCGTTTGTTTTGATAGTCTGTAGAAAAAGCACGTTTACCACGTTCAGGCTCATCTATGAATCCAGGGCTCAAAGAGTAATTGAATTTGAGGTTCAGGTCCTGGGTCAGTTCTCACAGGAACTTTGAATTTATTTATTTATTTTTTCCATTACTGTTTTCTACCTTCACAGAGTTTGAAGTGAGCTTATTTTCTGATTGTGTATAACCAGCCAACTTGTTTACCCAGAGTATTTTACTTACAATCTGTAAACTCTAATCTCCCTGTTGTCACATCCGTTCATGCTGGGAAGAAGGCCAGCATGTCAAAGTAAAAGCAGTTGCAGTGGGTATTGCTTTACATCTTCCAGGGCATGTAATTTTTCAGTGAAACGTCTGTTGTGGTATTCAAGTCTTTGATAAATTACCAGCCCTATTATTGGTAGAGGAAAACAATGGTGTATCTTGATCGAAAGTGTGAGTAAAATGAAGACACCAGAAGATGCGAATGGCATAATATACTTTGATTATTTGCATGCATTTGTATATGTGCACATGTTAAGCATTCCCCAAAAATTTCTTGGAAATTCATCTCATTTGGTTGTTTAGTATTGACAGTGGACTTGACACAGAGCACAAATCTCAGTAGTTCCTGCCTATCCATAGCATTTGATGTCCTGAGGACTTCTGTAAGGTGTGTTAAATCCTTGAAAGAGACTGTACGAGTTCCAGTGTTTAAAAATCTGACTATCTCTGGCAGTGTAAGCACTGTAACTAATCCAGTCCTACAGCACCTAAAACGTCAATATAAAAACATACTGCTGGACTGTGGGAAGTGAACTTGTACAAGTGTCATCTGTAATTATGCTTCCTGTCCTTCATTAATTTCTAGGTTCGATCTGCTCAGCTCTCATTGGAGTAAGGTTTAGTTCTGGTTTTGGTGGGTTGCCTGTCTTGTCACGAACCAGCTTTGCTGAGGGTTGAAGAAGCATCCCAAAATGAAAGTATGAATGATTAGTAGCTAATAAATTAGGTAGTAAATAGTTTTTTTTAGATGGCCCCTCAGAAGCTAGTCCCTTTCCCTCTGAATTCCTGTCCGGGTCAACAGCAAGTCAGATACGATTCTCACTGGAAGAAATATGTGTTTTGGAATGAAGATAATACATATGAAAATCGCTGTTTCCGTAGTGTTCTGCTTTTTTACTTGCTTTTAATGTGGTGGTTACTGCAAGCCATGCCAGCAGAAAGGGTGAAGGAGTGCTGCAGGGATCGCTTCTGGGCTCCTCTCCTTTCCCTGCTCCATCAGCATGTGTCTGCAGGAGAAAATGTGGATTGCAGGAGGCAGCAATGGGTTTTTACAACAAGCCTTGTGTTACGTCTCCGCTCTCTCAAGGCAGGTGTTGGCACCTTGAGGCAAGGCTTGCAGAGCAGGGTTTATGGTACCCATGTGCAAGAGCCCTGCATCCCAGCAGCTAGGTGTTTTGTTCTGGATCGTTCCCAGCAGAGTGTCCCAGGGGTACCCAGGCCTCAGCTAGTGTGCGGGTGGTTGCTGGGTGGCTTGAAACAGTGCCATATGGGAAAACAAGTTAGTCTGGAAAACACAGTGTCAGTTGAGAGTGAATTGGGAATCGCTACTGAGGGCAGTACGTGGAAAACCAGGTGGGGAACAGCCACCCAAACCACGTGGGAATGAATGTCCGTTAGGCACCAGCAGGCCTTTCCGCAGCGAGGGCAGCATGTTTGCATGGCAGTGCTGATACTTTGGGGCAGGACCTACCCCCCTGGCAGTCCAGCAGAGCCATGGGGAGGTTTGAAGAAAATTGTCATCTTCTGTGCTGCAAGTTGCAACCTGGGATGTTGAACAGTGAGGGTAGCTCAGGGCTGACATTGAAGGCAGTGTGCTGGGTAGTGGAAGAGCTGCCTACATTTAAGCTCTGTTCTTACACAGCTTCAGCAGGCTCTTAGCTGTCCCCTCCTGCCTTGGGAGAGCCAGCAGAGCAGCTCCCCACAGACAATGGGACATGTGATGAGGGGCTTTGCAGGCAGAGGGGTGAAGGCGAGGAGGAGGCAAGCACCTCGCACAAGGTTGCACGCTCCCTGAAATCTCCATCTCTGTTTGAAGGGTCTGATATGCCTGTCTATGGCTAATGTCCATGCTCTGCAAATGGGGCTGAAAAGCAAGTGACTTTTATGGACCTCCGTCTATCTGAATTGTGGGGGTTTGTTCTGACCAAAGTTAAAACTGCTTTATTGTGTGGAGTGTGTCTTACCTGTAAGATGAAGAGACACCTGCTAACTCCCCTTTTGGTGGTTATTTCCCCTATAAAAAATGCCTGGATGTTGTTATGTCACAGGAAAAGGACAGTTTTCTCTGTATGATTTATTTAATTTGATTAGCTGTTGTCTCTGTTAATTAAACTATGAAATACTGTAAGAGGTAGGCTAGCTGACCTTCCAATGCATGCCTGAGGAAGTGGAAGGGAAAATAACGGTCTCCTACTGACTCATGGTCTCCAAAAGAGCAGAGGAGAAGATGTAAATAATGCAGATATGCTTTATAAAGACAGTAGTCAGAGTAAGCCAAAGTTGCCTCCCATATTTTTCTTTAATTGTGTTATAGGAAATGGTTTTGAATTGTTTTATTTCCTAATGGTCACATCCTTATTAGCCTTGTGTTTTTCCTTCCCATACACTCCTATGGGCTGTGTTGTACGTGGGAATTTCTAAGCTATAAAACCTAAAAACTTGTGATAGAAAAACAGTGTGTAGTTTATAGAATTGTTAGTCTCTGTTCGTGCCCGCTGATCTACGTGCAAATGCTAAAGTATCCAGTGTTTTATTGTTGATGTGGACAATGTTAGAAAGGATCGTACAGACTTTTAAACTGACTATTTATGATTTTATTGATCTTCATAAATTAAACGTCATCTTCATTTTAAAAAGGACATGTCAGAATGTCAGAATGAAGGGATTGAGGGGAAAACTTCGTTGTTCCCTTCAGATGCAAATACTTTTTTCTCCTCCTTCTTCTCTGCAGTTCGTGGGGTGAGTGGCATAGCGCAGCTTGCCTTAAGTTTGAGCTCCCTGTTGCAGGGAACCCTGCAACGTTACTTTTGTAGCTAAATGTGCAAATTCCTTTTTTCTTTTTGCCATTCTCAAAAACCAGTTGCAGATTGTTTTCACTTGAACCCTGCTTAAATTTTGGTGAAAAGACTACTGCTACCTTTTTTTCTTTCTCATTTTCAGTAAATCTGCGTGCATTTAGAAATCATTTGTATTCATTTTGTTTCCCCATTTTATTGGTTTGATTCCTAAATGTTATCAGTGGGTTTGAGCTGAGCCCTTTTAATTCAAATGGCATAATGCCCAATCCTCTGAGATTAGCTGGCAAGCGATTCTGGGCATGGTGCCACCTGGCATTTCTCAGAAAGGGACTGCTAATGAAACACCGGAAAAAAATAAGGTTGTTCCAGACATGCAAACCCCTGAAGTTGCAGAGAGCAAGGAGTGACACAGCTTTCAGAAACACACCCAATATTCTGTGACACGACTCGGAAACTGCGCAGGAAATACCATCCTAATACCTCTGCAGAAAAATTATATTAAAGTAGAGGTACTTTGAGTACAAATTAATTTTCTTTCTTTTACCTTATATCTGTGGCTGAAATGAAGGTTTCTCATCTGGGGGACACTTTGTCTGCAGGTTAGGCTCTTTGGGATGCCTGCAATACAGCTTGGGCTTCAAGAGCTCTCAGCCTTTTGGGACCTGTAGTTTGTTCGCTTCTGATTTGCCTCACCATGGTGCAGCCCCACAGCTTCCCACAGCACCATGTTAGGGCTGAAGACCACATCCTTCCTGGGTGTTCAGATGTATTGAGTCTAGGCAAACCTCTTTGGGATTCTATCTTGAACCTAAAGAAAATCTGTTGGCTGCGAGAGATTTTGAATGCAGTGTTTCTGACTCAGTGACTGATCCTGTCTCATTATACCTTTTTTTTCATCAGAAAACCTCCAAAAAGCTCGATTCCTGAATAAATAGGTCCTAAGGCATTTAGGGCTTTATAGGTCTAGACTAATATCTTAAAACTAGCAGGCTGCCCAAGCAGATTATGCATCACAGATTTAATATGCTCATGAATTAAAATGCGACTTAACGAGCAAGTTACTAAGTCCTGCACTAGCTGAAGTTTTCTGTACACACTTGAGAGCTTCTCTTATATACAGCATATGGTGGTAGGCTGTAGGGCACTGATTTGCATAAAAAGCCTAGCCAGCAACAATAAAGAGAACTATATAGCAAGAAATAGTTCTTCAGTCAAATAAAAAGGATTATTATTTTCTTTCTTTATGGCATTTTGTCTCTTCAACTTCACTGTCTGCTTTCTGTATAGAAGATTAGTACTGGTTGCAGTCCAGGAGCACCACTAAGGCAACCATGAGCAACTGGTTATTTCTTTATGGTTTTCCTTCTGCAGGCAGTAGCAATAATATCTCCTGTGTTTCTTCTAAGAAACCACACTTTCCTGTTTTCTGAATATAATAGAATATAATCAGATGTATAAACCCTATTGTTTTCTTGCTGGAGCTGCCTTCTGTATTCATCCCCCGTCATCATCCTTATTTTCCAGTGGCTCTGTATAAACTTTAGAAATAATGACAGGGTGGGGGTGGAGGGAGGCAAAGGGGTCAGATCCACACTAGCCCTCGGAACATAAAGACTCTCAAAGGCAATGGCAGAGATCCTATTGATTTAAGAGAAATGGAGACTTTTCATTCTCTGTTTACTGCCCCGGCTTCTCCTTTGGGCCTTGCTCTCACACGACACTTCTGTCCTTGTAAAAGTCCCTTATATTGTGTATAATTTGGTCTCTGTGTTTCTCAATCACCAGCTAAAGTCAACACAGCATAAACTTATAACTGTACAAAACTAATTCTTTTCTTTCAAAAAAACCCAGAAGTGATCCAGCATTCCTTTCAGATACAGTCTGACAACAAGTATATTTGTATAGGATTCCTGAAGTGGGAAAGGATAGGGAATTATTTATTCACCTTGAGGTCTACATTAACCCACTAACCAACCTCTGCTGTCAAAGGAAAATGTGATGATGTAGTTCATAATGGGTTTTTTTACACAGTTCTTCAAGGGGAAAAAAAGAAGTAACATATGAGACACTTCTTTTAATCTGGAAAGTTTGTAAGGAACACTGAAGGGAGGAACTGGTCCTTTTAATGTTCTTGCAGATCCTTGCTGGCTGCTTGCTTCGAGTTTCATGGTTATAGACTTGCGTCAGTATGATTAATGAGCAATGCAAAGTATGGAGAAAAAAGGAATAATGAAAGATGTTTTTCTTTTTCTGCAAGAGACAAGAAGTAAAAAGACAATACAGTACTTGTGCTCAATAATCACAGACAGCAGAACAGTTTTTACTGTCCAGTTGCAGGATCTGATTCTAAACGACATTAGTAGTTTACTAGACTTAGTAGACTTATATGCTTAGACTTATATATACAGACTTATATACAGTATATGCTATATAAATATTATAATATAATTATAAGATATCGTAATATATTATATATTATAATTAATATATGTATTATGTATATTATAACATTATATATAATGTATTATATGTCAATATAATAAATTATATTAATTATATATTATATATGTCATATATATTATATTAACTTATATATAGACTTATATACATGTTTATGTTAAGTCAATTTGTGAATTAATGGATTTTATGTTACTGTGTTTCCCTATGGCTTGGAATTTAAAAATTTTGCATTATGTAGCTGAATGTGTGTAGCGTGCGTGGTGTAATATGTGCATGCTTCAGCTTTGTCAATCAGATGAGAAACTGCACAACTGTTTGAAGACTATTCACACAATTGTTGAGTTCAGACGGCACCACTGGAGATGGTCTTGTCCAACTCCCCTGTTCCAAGCAGGGTCAGCCAGAGCAGGTTGCTCAAGACTGTCCAGTCAGGTATTAAATACCTCTAAGGATAAAGACTCTAGAACTAGTCGATTGTTTTAATTTATATACAATATACATCATAGCATTGTAGAATAATTTGGGTTGGAAGGGACCTTAAAGCTCATCCAGTTCCAATCCCTTGCCACAAGCAGTGGCACCTTCCACTAGACCAGGTTGCTCAAAGCCCCATCCAGCCTGGCCTTGAACACTGCCAGGGATGGGGCAGCCACAGGTTCTCTGGGCAACCTGTGCCAGTGTCTCACCACCCTCATAGTGAAGAGCTTCTTCCTAATATCTAATCTACCCTCTTTCAGTTTGAAGCCATTAACCCTTGTCCTATCACTACATGCTCTTATAAAAAGTCCTTATCCTCATGTTTGGTTTAGCTGAGCTGACAGGAAACAGGAAAATCCTTGCTAGATGAGGAAAACAAATGGTACTTTATGCACACCATTGTCATAAATCTATTTGCATAAAAATTATATTGAATGTCTCAACGGTATTTCCTTGGTGAAGTTGTGAGGGCTACACAAATCCACAAGCGCTTGTGAAGGGTGAACCCTGAGCAATTGTCTGATGTTCATGGTGCCAAGTACTCCTTGTGTATTTTGCCAAGTCAGCTTTGTTATTCAGGAATGATTGCGTTCATATCCGCTAATGAGGAGTTGCTAAGTTTGTGTAACATTGCAGCTGAAATAGGACCTGTTGTTTAATGACCTTAAGATTTAGCATAGAACTATTTAGTTTCATAGCTAAGATGGGAGTGCCCCTTCCGTGAGGTGGGACAGAATTTGGAGGGCCTAACCGGTAGGGAACAGCCAGGGTAAAATCTTCCACATCTTTGTGTTCTTGAGGATTGTTGGCTGGTTGGTTAGGGATGTGAATAAGGAAATCTGAGTATTTGTCCAGCTAACAATATGGGTAACTTTTCTGATATAACCCCTTGGAACGAGACCTATTCCTGCTACAGTAAATGTTAACATGTTGCTGCCCATAGCAGTAAGCTTTTAGCCAACAGCAGGAAATTGGAAATTATTCATGTTTTACTAGAAGCACTACAAATGTTCTGCACTGGGAGACTGGCTTTTGCTTCACAGTAAATTGCTGTTTTCATGGAGTTGCCTTGCAAGAAAAATTATTTATCAATATTGGCAGATAGAAGCAGGGTAGAGAGAGTACCCTAGATTAGGTTAGCAGAGCAGAAGGACCAGAGCTGTGGCTTCAAGGTTCACTATGGACTTCCAGTTCTCCATAAATATGAGGGAAAGGGAGGCACTAATGTAGAAGGACCTTACATTTTGCACAGAGAATCACTTTGTACAGCAGCTGGCTGTATTTATATTATAAATGACAATTTCCAATCCATGTAGGAATTGAGCTTTTCCTATCACATCGGTCTTCCTAAAAAGAAAATACTGCATTTGTATGTGTAGAATATGTATAACTAATATACAGAACACTTGTATATATGAAAATACATAATATTATATATAACTAATGTGTGTATATATTATCTGTGTGTGTATATTTAGTGTATATGAGTATAAAGTTGATATTCTCCTGATTAATTAGGTAAGTAGGGCTAGAGCTTTTTACAGCTAGTGACTGAGTTACTAACGAATGGAGAAAGATTTAGTGTAGCTGAGCCCTTTTGTGTGGCTTTGGTCAAATTACTTAGAGGTGGAAATAATCAGCGGTTGAATTAAGCAAGAGGCCTGATACATACTGGAAAACCTCCATCTCTGTCAGATGTTTTACAACTGTGATGGATGACTTTGGATAAATAACGCGAACATGTGTTAAACAAGTTCAGGCCAAGTGCCGCATGGTATGGTAAACAGAAATTGCACTTGAGGAATGTTTGAAAATATAAATGGATGGTAGGCAGTATGTGGAGAGCACTGTGAGGATAGTCTTTCGTCTTAGGGGGTTAGGCTTTCCTCTTAGGTGCTTCAGAAATAACTTTTTATTGTTGTTACTGCTTTTAACGATAAGTATGTAGAGGTTTGCTGGTACTAAAAAGAATTGTTTGGGTTGTTCAGCTGTTAAGCTGCAAACATGGTATTTTGTACCCACTGCAAACTTGCCTGGAAACTGGAACCCACTGGAAACTGCCCTGAACCAGCACAGGACTGAGCCAAATGGAAAGGAACCCAATAGCTTGAGTTATTTTTCGTTTAAACTGTTTGTTAGAAAAACCATTGATGAGGTTGGAGGGAAAACTTAAGCAGGAAATCAGTCTAAGTGAGGCTAGGCATGGTCCAGGGCCTGGCTTGCCTCCATCTCTGCAGACAGTGAGAGACATGAAGAGCTGGTGCCCCAATGGGCAACGTACCTTTGCTTGGAGTGGCATCAGTCAGCTTTTGTTTCAGAAGGGAAAATCTGTTGCCAGAGCAGTGAGCATGGTTTGGTATATAAGCTTCTCTCATGCTGCTACGTGTGGCTAATGCACTTAAGCAAACTCTTTGATTTCCAGATGCAACTGAGAGAACCATTTAGCAAAGCGGTTTTTATTTGTTATATTTGTTAATGGGGGTGAAATGATTGCTCAGATACTTGCTTTGTATTCTCTTTTGCTCTTACATCCAACTATACAGCTGTTGAGCCTACCAGTATCATACATCTGGTTCCTGGAATATCTCTGATACCTGTGATAATGGGGAGAATTTCCAGAAGTGTTCTTCCCACTTGATGAACACAGTCTTTTATCAGTAATTTCCTGATTTTAATATGTGTGGCTTTGGGCACCTCCCTTCATCCTAATTGCAGTACCTGCTTTTACTTCATTTTTATAAGGATGTGAAGTACCTAGGTACTTCCAGTGTTAAATCTTTGCAGTCTGATGGACAGGTCCTTAAGAGAGCATAAACATGTGTCCCCACTGCTGGAGAAGCCTTTAGATTCACAACAACCTAAGGAGCAATAAAATATAGCAATTGAAGGACAAATAAGTCATGCAGGACTAAAGAATAGCAACTGCAGTGCTCTTTAAGAGCTGTTGGGTGAGGCATGTGAAGCTTGAGAATGTTGGCTCCTCTGTGGTGTCACCTCCCTTCCTAGTGAGTTAAGTTTATCACGGTGCCTGTGCCACATTCTTGGGATGCCTGTTCACATCCCTCTTGCTGCAAGGCAGTAATGTGCCAGCCACCTACACCCAACACATGCCAATGTGACCCAGGAGATGGCAAGGCGCATGGTGCAGCAGTGGTAGGAATGCTGGGAGGTGAGATGTCCAGCAGACAGTGGGGATTCCAAGCCTGCCCAGGCTACTTCATGAGCACGAGCCATGTGCTTGACCTGGCACCCACATCAGATGAGATTCATGCATTAGCATGGATTTAGCTTGAGATCTTAGTGGTTCCAATTTATTCCTCAGGTTTTCTTCTCCTTTCAGTTGCCAGAATGGTGCATTTTTCATGTGTCCCAGCAATTTCAGAATGGTGGGAAACTTGCTGACCCTGAATTACTTTGACATCTGCTGAAAGTATTTATGCTGCACTCTGTCCTTCTGCACATCTGATATTTCTTCATTCCCTCTCTGTTGCAAATCAGCCTCTGTTAACTTAATTTGTGTTAATTTAAATACATCCTTCAGGTATCCTAAAGAAGCATCGTTCAAGAACCCTAAAACACATCAAGGCATGTGGAAAAAGACAGATCAAGTTATTTGAACAAAGCTTGTTAAGGAGCCTAATGTTTCTGACTGAGATCACGTCTGCTAGGAACTATGAGACAATTAGTTAAAGGATTGTTCTTTGCTGTGTGCCTCTAATACTAAAGCAAAACCAAGTCTTTGTCAGTTGAAGTGCTTTCTCCTCTTCACTCAAAATTAGTAATGCCTCAGTTGAATTGCAGCGTCTGGGTTTGGGCAGTTGAATTGCTGTGCCTGGGTTTGGACATTTAGAGGTGTGAATTATTTAGAGGATGCACACAAGGAGAACGATCAGTGGTTTAGGAAAGATGAGCTGCAAGTAAAGTTGTTTAAAGTAAGGAAGAGGGTGTTATATAGAGACATTGCAAGAGTTTTCAGAATGGAAAGATATGAAAATTAAATTCAAAATAAAAAGTTTTATGAATCAATATCATTACCATTAAATGTACTGAAGTATTGAAATAAATGCTGTGGCATTTCAATTGGAATTCTTTGCTTGTACTGTTTTTTAATTAATTTTGGTGAAAAAATCCTGTAGATGAAGCGCCACTGGATTCAGGTGCCCCCTCTAGAGAGGCTTTCCAGGAGGATCTTCTTGACTCTGTGACTGATGCTTCTGTGTGATGCTGAAGTACAAATAAATATTAATCCTTACTCTGTATTCTGTGTGTCAGTCACAGGCACATCTATTGTTTTTTGTATGAGAGGATTTTGTGGTGAATGCCTGGTCTTGGCTACTTCAAATGGTCAAAGAAACCCAACATTGAGATGCCCCAACATTGGGAACATTCCAATGCTGGGAACCCATTGCCCCCAGCAGTGTAGCTGTGAGACTAAAAAGTCTCACGTGCATGTAGGCAACACAGCCTCAGTAATTTAAAGATGCACACACTTGTAATTGCTAGCAGCAGTCTGAGGAAAAGCACCTTTATCAGATTTTCAGCATCAGCTGTTGCTGATGCCCTTCTGCCTGTTGCCTTGCTAGCAGATGAGTGATCCATACTTGCTCTCTGAATTTTCAAATGACATCTGATGGGGTCAAATGAATGCAGTTGATTGGGAGTCTGCCTACTCTGAGGTCCAAAGGTTAGTTAAATCCTGATGCACTTCCTGAGGATGGACTGGGATCACTGAAGCAACGTGGTCTTGGAGATAGCCTTTGACATATTGTTTTCATGTCTTACGCAACAGTAAAACTTGGTCTGAACTTGAAGCTCAGGAGCTCATTCATGTTCTTGGCACAAACCTGTGATGTCTTTGTGCTCGGATGTTTTGCCTCTTGCCAAGCTGTCAGCACAGATAAGGCATCTATAACTCTTGGGATAGCAGGCGTGTGCCTAAATACTTTGTCCTTTCTTTTTGGTGATAGGTTGCTATAATTTGCTTGTTGCTCTTTGTTTACTAATACCAATTGAGCATGCAGGGCAGCATGTTGGCACTGTGTGTAAAATGGAAGAAAACGAGAAAAATCATGACTAGCATGTTGTTATTAAGTATTTGTAAACCAGGAGGCACTGATGTGCTTGTTCAAGCACAAACATCCAGGTCACCAATTTGGAGACCTAGTTGTAACCTGAATCAAACATTAAAAATTGGCCTCAATATACACTTTTTTATGATTATTTTTTAGCCTCAGATTGGTTTCAGTAATCTCTAAAGAAAGAAAGAAGTTCTTCTATATTATTTTCTTTTCTAGCAATTTTCCCTGGCCCCATTCTCTTGAAATATGTAACCTATATTTTAGTATAACAACTACTTTCCTACTGTATTACTCTCCAGGGAACAATTTTGCATTAGTAGGAGGATGAACAAGATGACCTCTTAAGTCTTTTCCATCACCACTTGCTGTAATACGGTGCTGTAATATTGACCTTGTTATGCAGTCTTTTCCCTTCTGCAACCCTTTGACTTTTACAGAAGAGCAGTCACAGCATTTTTTGGGCATGAAGAAGTGTGCTCCTTTGAAGTTATCAATGCGAAGTACCGTTTCCTGCACTTCAGAACTAAAGAGCATATTAGTGCCATTTGCATTCAAGTGGAGAGGACCTTTATAAATAAATCATTGCAGGGAAGTACGCTATGGTGCCTGTTCTGTAGCTTGAATGAACAGGCTGAAGAGGTAGAGGATCTTTATTTTGTTAGTATGTTGGCAAGGCTGTAACATTCGAATATGCCTTTCTAGTGTTGCATTTTATTTCAAGGAAGGAAGACTGAGCTGCTTCAGCAATTTGTTCTAGAACTGTATTATGTCCGCGGACCTACACAGTGTACTTGCTTCACTGCCATTATTTCTAACAGCAGGCTTTCCCCATGTGTCCAAAGTTATCAGTAGGTATCAGACTGGATGGGAAATGTAACTGCAAAGGGGAATTCTGTATTCTAGCTTGCAAAATCAGAAAGGATATATGTGTGAGAGAAGTAGTTTGGAAATGGAAGGAAGAGCTGGGGTGATATTCAAGTGATTAGTGGATTCAAAGATGCCTTCCTCTTTCAGTTTGTTCATAGCTTTCATCTCATAGAGGGCAGCAAATGCTTTTTGTGGCATTGGCTTGTCAATAATTTTTTCCAGCTCCAGTCTGACCATGAAAGCCAGTTCTAAAAAAGATTATTTTTTTTAAATTAACATCCCCTGCATTTTCTTTATCTCTCCAGAGGCAACTGATTTATAAAGTCTGGGTTTATTTAATCATTGAAAAGCTTGAGCCATTCAAGTGTCTTGGGGTTCTTGCTGCTGCTTTCTGTGCAGTTAAATGATTCCTTGTTGAGTCTGGGTTTTGATGTCCCATTCTAATTTTTACTTCATAATTTAAGTAAAACCTGCTGTTGTGTTCTCCTGTTGTTGGGCTTTTTTATTGCTTACGTCCTTTTTTTCCACAGCAGCAGTAGAAGACAGCTGAGACAGGTTTCTGCAGTACAGGTGCGAAAACAGTAGCAAGCTCAGAAGTATAAAACTAAGGGAAAAAGTTGTAGCCCTTTACGTCAGCCAGCATCGCCCTCCTCTCAGCCCACATCAGCTTATGTGCCCGTTTGCTTGCCTTTGAATAAGCAGGGACTTAAGACACTAAGTAAGTTAGAAATGGAAATAGTGAAAGGAAGTTTAGACACCGTCAGTTTTTAAGATCTTAATCTTAGCGCAAAGCAGTGCAACATACAAAGTACCAGCTTCCATAGCTGCAACCTCCAAGAGCCAGAAGATGAAAACTAAGGTTCTTCTTGTACTTAACTATGTAAACACTCGCTGCATTTTAGCATCTCCCTTTAGGGTAAATCATTGGCATTTGTTTGCCATAGTTTGTACAGATAGTGTGGCAAATGTTCTTCTTACTTCCACATGCATGTGGACGGCTCTACAGGAGCAAAGTGATAGTAATTTAGACCTTTGTGAGGGGGAAGCTGTGGCTAATGGTTTATCCATGACACATGGTTTGCTTGAAGCCAAGCAGAATAAACAGAACTTTGGTAGAAATGGTCAAGAGGAGAGATCAGTGTAGAACTGTTAGGATCCCAGAGTGGAGTAGGATGAAGGCTGGAAAGTCCCATCTACCAACTATAGGAGTGAAATATTTCCTTTTAAATCTTACTTAATTACTTAGATGTTGCTGTAGGTTATCAGCAATGTTGGTAGTAAATCTCAAGCGTTGACTAAAACCTGGAAGCAAGAGTGGGAGAGTCTCCAGGATGTTCAGGAATGATGTGTTCAGAAAGAAAAGAATCTACCTTGAAGGGATGATTTCTCTTTCTCTCTGTTTCACATAAATGATTCAGTTTCTCACTCAGTCATCCCATGCTTCCTTATTCTTACGTTTAATTTTCTGTAGGTGATCATTTAAGCATTACGCTTTTTAAAAGCATGATTGTTTTCTTATTAGTGGCACTCCAGACCTTCACCTCTCCTGCTGTCTGTTCTCCTTCTTATTGAATCCCCTCTTCAGTACTTCTCTTTGTGTTGTTTCTCTGTTGTTAGCATGTCTCTGATTCCGCATCCTCAGGGTCGTAATTTTTCTCTATGATTTTCTTACTGTTACTTCTTTTCCCACAAATGAATGAATCTCATTTCACACCTCTTGGAAATACAGGAGCAAGAATCAGGGTACGCTTCATGGGGAGGACACTTCCACCTGGAGGAGCGGATATGTTTGTCACTGAATTGAAATGTGTAGTCATTCTTGTGCTGGCAGTTTTATGTTCATTCCCTTGTGATAGAAGTTTAGGACGTTTGGTTTTGACCGCTTCAGAGAAACAGCCAAAAAAGGTTAGCTCCAGTCCTTCTTCCCAAAGTGAAATTTCTGTCCTGTGTGCTCGTCCTGTGGAAATCCAGGGAACTGTTTCTGCTGTCTTACAGCAGCAGGAAAGGAGATTCCTGCTCTTTAAAAGGCAGGAAACTCCTTAAGTGTGAGTGTACAGAATTGCTCTGAAGTGCTTGCCGTAGAGGATATTTTTCACTCCCAGTGGAGATCCCACCATAGAGTTCTCCCTGCTTGCCTGTCCAAACCCATGGGCTTCCTGGGGTTTGTAGGTGGGTCTTTGCACCCTCTGTTTTAAGCCTCTGCCAGCGCGGCTTTAAGGTTTGGGATAGGAAAGGATGTCCAAAGCTGTTTTGTGGCTTTCCCTCCTCCCACTCCCCACCTGCAGGTCCTTTATAGAGAAAGGGAATAAGGAAGCAGGCTTGAAGGGCAGCTCTTCTCATATGCAGACGTAATAGGATCCTCTCCCCACAAAGGATTCCCCTCTCCCAGCAGGGGCAAAGGACCGTGCTCACTGAGGGGACCCACTGTCCCAGATAATTAGCTAAGCAGCTGCTGTGTGTCTGAATGAAAAGGAGGGGAGAGAGGTTTTGCTCCGATGGGGAGCTGGGGTGGCATTCCTTGGAGGCAGCTTGCACATTCCTCCAAAGCAGTCAGCGCTGACGGTGGCATGGGCTTGATGTTGCCATGTCAGGCTTCCCGAAATCTGTACCATTTCATACAGATTTCTGTTTGATTTCATGTGGACCACTTGTTTGGCCTTGGGCCCTTTATTGTGAGAAAACTCCTTTTTCAGTGCTAAGTGCTAATCATTTAACCCTGGATCAGAGGGAGACTATATAGCTTGAATTCACATGTGATGTGTTGCATTAATTAATGCATAGCAAACTGTTTATAGAGAGAAAATAAGATCAGATTTGGTGGAAAAAAATGAAGGTTTATAATATGCAAAACAAAGTAATCTCAGCAGAAGCGATTGTGTTAATGCAATAGTGGGCAATATGCCTGTGAATGAATCCCTTCTCCGTGTATTTCCTAGGGGGTCTGGGAGGAAAAGGAGAGTGCCTTGTCTGGCCAACACATTTATGACTAGCTTTCGTGGACAAAGGCAAAATTAAAAGGAGAGCCTGTTCTTGGCACAGGACCAGGGCTTTTCTTAGAGGACTGCTTTAATTTGTTTGACATACAGCAAAAGACTGGCACACTGCACTAATTAGTTTTATATACAGTTGTTTTATGGATCTGCAGCGCTGTATGTAGCTGTGAGTCTGCTCGAGTAACCCAGTGAAGTCTACGAGGCTGCTTCCTGAAGCCTGTTCACAGGACTGGACCTGTGTGCCTGACTTCTTGCTGTGCTGCTCAAATTTTTACCCAGTTTTATATTTCTGTAAATTCATTCCAATAGAATAATACTCATTCAAAACTGGAACAGTGTAGTAATAAATCTGGAAGTGTGGTACTTGGCATTTGCAGAAAGAGGGGGTTTTTATAGTTATAAACATTTTTCTTTATTCTTTATTTCCCCCTCCCTCCCCTCTCTGTGCTGGTGGAAGCCTAGGTAGTTAATTTAAATTCTAAAAGACTATAACTATTATTTCTATCACTAATACTTCTTCCTAGTGAGCACTCAAAATAGTGTTTTATTCATTGGTGCAGAGACAAGAATGAAGTTTTTAGTTTCTAAATACTAGCCCATTTGCAAGTGGCTAGTGGAAGCCAGAGAATATTGCTACTTCTGACCCATGCAAAGACTTGAGAAATGAATGGCAGGAAATGTTTAAAATGTCATTTAATTAGATCTCCACCAGGTACCCTGCTAATGTAATCAAATGTGGAGTTAATCTCCCTTTTATGTTTTTGTAAGGAAAGGAGCTTCATCTTGAAATTATAGTTGTAAGAAAAGAGGCATGGATGGGAGACGTGGAGGTCATTCAGGCAGCAGCAAGTGAAGCAGAGCAACTCCCATTTGTGCTCAGCCAGATGTTCATGGGCCTTTGCCAATACCTCAAAAGGCTGATGCTACATAAATTACTATATCCCAGGGACTAATTCAATGGGTGTGATGGAAGAGGAAGGGAGGAGGATGGTACCCTGTGGGTCAGAGGTCAGGTGTAACACATGGGACAGAAATAGGCAATATTCAGCCAGTTCTGTTTTTCTTTTATTATTGTGGATTGAAAACTCTCATTTTGCCATAGAAAGCAAAAGAAAAGTTGATACTTTCAATAAGGATATAAAGACCAATCATTATTTTCCTTAAGAAGTCCCTTTTCCCATGCAGTCAAACGAGTTGAATACCCAATGAAATCTGAGCCTCCGACAGTCATCTTTGAAAATACGGAGTCCTCTTTGAAAATACGGAGTCCTCTTTGAAAGGTGTCAGTGGTCCAATTAAATGAAGATCTTTAAAGGCTTCTTTTGCTTTCCGAGAAGGTGCTGATTGCAAACCAAACTGCCTTCCCTGCACTGCCATGTTTGTACCAAATTCACCTAGAGAAATCCCTTTACAGCTAGCATAAGCTGTTTGATTTTTCACAAAAGAATAGGCACTTGTAGGTTGGTACTTCTCACGTGTGTCTGTATCACAAGCCTGGTTATCTTTGATGATCTGCCTGTAGAAGGGAGTGGTGAACTAAGGGAATCTCTTTGTCTTTCAAGGATATACAGCTACCTGTTATGCTGTGAATGATAATTTAACAAATGTGACTCTTGCTTCTTACACAAAGATAAAACTCAAATCCGTACCAGTACCTGGTTTTCTGTTGGATAGTTTCAGAAGAGTTGACTCTGATTTTGAAAGTGTGAGGATGGCTGTGCTGATGCTTTTTGATTTCTCAGGACATCCTACAGTTTAGTGATTAAAAAGTGGGGTTTCAAGACTAATGAAGTACCAACTCAGCATCCCAAACAGTATTGCTCTATCAGTGGGAAGCCCATGGATGGACAGAGTGCCTTTTCTCTCATAAAATAAAGAAATAAGCAGTGCCCTCTAGTGTTAGTTAACATCAGAGGGAACCACCAGGAGATTTTTCTATCATCTGTGTACCTGAAATTAAATCTATTTCACAGCCGCAGTTGCAGCATTTTATTTCTTGAAGCGGCATAATAAAAAAGAACTGCAATAGCATAGCTAATCAGGACATGACTGTCAGAAATGCAGTCATTAATAGCTAAATGCAGTCAGATATCTCAAACTCCCTGGCTTGTTTTATCTTCTCTAATCTTGAAGTGTGTGAGTGTAGTATGTCTCCAACCTGTACCTGACTTGGGAAGGACAGGAGATGTGTTTTACTAAAGGACCAGAGACTCATGAAGTTTTGGGGAGAAGTGCAACAGCAAGTCTTCTTGCTTGAAGTTCACAGGTTCAGTTTCTGGCATAAGGCAGTCCTGGTGTACATATTCAAGCTTATCTACAACATGTTATAACACAGCAGTGAGAAGGTAGGTCTTTTGGGCTGTCCTAGGAGCACTTCAGAGGTTTTTGTGGTGATAGTAGCAGGTTGGACTCCTGTTTCAAAGCCATGATTTGCTTCAGTTAAAGACAATTCTGCCAGAGATGCACCATGTGAGTTACAGTCATTTCTGTGCTTTATCATGGAAGGCTATTTCTCAGTCTGTTTAAAGGACTTTTTTACAAAAAAATCTCATGTATATGTACTCTCTTGTATGTGTTTGCTGTTTTCTGAAAAGCAGAACACAGAAATGCAGCAAAAGTATAAGCTGGTATGAGGTGACCCATGCAGTACCTTGATTTAAACTCGGGTCTGCAAATGTATATTGTCTCTGTGTAGGTTGCTGCGCCCTGGTAGTAGATGTCAGAAGTGAGAAGACTTATCTGAACACCCAAAGTCAGGTAGGACAGGGCTCTGAGCAACCTCATCTACTTGAAGATGTCTCTGCTCATTGCAGGGGGATTGGACTAGTTGACCTTTAAATGTCCCTTCTAACCCAAACTATTCTATGATTCTATGAATGTTTCTCCTCAAAGGACGTGTCAGAGCAGCTCAAGCATTTGCCACTGCTATTGCCAAACTTGATACTTCCAGTAGTTATTGATTCTTCAGCTCTAGTGATAGATCTCTATTTGAGCTAGTTAGTAACTTCTGTTCTCTTTGCTACATGTGAGCAGGGAGAGCATTGTTTGTGCTGATTGCCAAGGACAATGTTATGCTCTGTGAAATGATGAAGAAGAAAAATGTTCAGCGTTGTTCCTCTGAGACATACCAAAAATCTGCATGCACCAATGAAAGCAACCAGTGTTATGGTATCATAACAATAGTTCGTTAGGACTTTACCCAGGGCTGGGATGATGATTGTTCCTGTTTAAGACCAAAACCAACAGATGGCATTTGTTAGGACATTGATATTTATGTACAAAGTTGCCAGCACTTTAAGAAGTGGTGCCTCTCTTAATTAAGATGATAATGTACTGCCTTGTTTGGAGACATTCTGCTCATAATGATGCTGGTGAATTATGAATAGAGGGAAATTAGTAATAACAAATGCCAGATGGAGGTATCTTTCAAAGAGAAATATTCCATGTAATATGGCATGTAAAGTTGACAGACCGGGTCTTAAAAGACCTTTATTATTCTTTAAGCTTTCCTGACAAAATTGCTCTTTATCCTGCCAAGAAATGTAGTCTTACATGCCAGTGAGTTTTTAAGCGAGAGTAATTAAAGTATGCCTCTAAGTTTATGGCTTGAAGTGAAATCCATTCCTCCAATGTTTTGTCAGGAATCTATAAACAGTGCAAGGAAGGAGACAACTTATAACAACAATAGTTTCGCCAATCCTACACGTTGTGCCTTTGAAATCAGAGGCAATTAGGGATGAACAAAACTGCTTTCAAAATTTAAAAAAAAGTGTAAGTTTTACTTCACATTTTTCCTTTGGTTGAAGGTGACTTTTGGGAATAAGAAATGTTTTTCTAAAATTAAAATCTACTTTGTTTTATTGAAGAAAAAACTTGTTACTGAGTTATAAATGCATTGAATCCTCAAATGCTAGGCCTTTTTTGTGACTTCCTGAGAGAGGGAAATAAAATTTAATTTGCTTTTCTTGTGTAAAGTAGCAATTAAAAGAGAAATAGACAAGGGAAAGTAAGAAATAAAACTTTGGGGTTGGTACTTCATTTTCTCATAAAAATATTCCCACTCAGTGGGCACTCCAGCTTTGATTGCATGACCTGCTGGCCATTGGACACTGCAGAGAAGGTTCTTCCATGATGATCTGTGCGTGAGGCAAAGTATGTCATGGTGACCATAGAGGTGGTTTTCCTTTGTAATTGTCCTCAGAATGCATTAGTGTAATAAAATTGAATTTAGGACTGTAGAAGTATTGCATTTAGTCTCTCTTTATCAGATACACAAAACATAATAGAGCAGGACGACTTAAAGCATACCTTCTGCTCCATCCATGCATAGTCACAAATCACTTCCAAATATAATAAACTTGAGATGTACAGTCCAAGACTTCTTGCAAAGGCACAAATATTGTGGCAAGGTTCAGAAAGCAGAGGAGATGCTTTTATCTACTTCAAATTATTTCTGTGAGTATGCATTAGTAAGGGAATAAATGAAGTAATCTATTTCAGTATTGGATGATGAAAAGAAGGCCTCTGCTCCACTTAGAAAAAGATCAAGATCAGTTTTCATGAGAATAAAACACTGTTTTGAATTATGCTTAGAACAGACTGTCCGACTATTTCTGGTATTAATGTTCATTGCCATTGCAGAAAGGATTTAACAATAGAAAGATGAGAGCATGAGAAAAGAATGTCTAGAGGGAAGGCAGTCAAGGATGGGATTCAGTGGCTCTAGCTTTGATAACAAAAGCAAAGAGTGCTCTCAGTTAAGTCTTTTGAGACTAATCTGGGACTTTCAATAAACCCTAAACTTATCTTAATGTAGAAAAAGCAATATTCATAGACATTTTCAGAAACTCCTTAGAGTCTTGTTTCTTACTGACCTTGTTGAAGCCATTGTGAATTTACCTGGGAGATGCCATCTGAAGTTATGGACAACTAAACCCTGGTTTTATTTGCACTTTTTTAATGAACAAGTCCTGTATATACATAAAAATAAAGCTGCTTTCTTTAACAGCAGTCTTCCTAATGGGAGATGGGCACTGTGACTCTTCAACTCTTTCGAAATCTGTACGACTTTTTTGTCATGTTGCCAGTTTTGTTTATGCTTAACTTCTGTTGTCTTTTTTTTTCCCTCAGAAAAGCTTTACAATTCCAATGGACGGGAGCTGAGACGGGCACTTTTTTCCTTGAAACAAATATTTCAGGTGAGCAAGTGGTGACTGTCCATTCTCTGGTTTGAACATGAATTGAGTTTATTTTTTTGATGTAGGGAATAACTTATGGTTTCTTGCACAACAGAAGTTTAAGTCTTCACTTGTAATGTGCAGTTAGCCAATTGTTTCTTAGGGTCTTTTCTCTTTATGGTCTGCAGGCCTTCCCCTGTTCCTTCAGTCTCTCACAAGGCAGGATCAGATATGGAGTAATGTCAGAGTGGGTGATTGGAACCTGCCAGGAAAGGAGAGAGGAAAATTGTGGCTCTTAGATGGAAACTTAGGCTGCTCATTAGACAGTGGCAGTGGCCTAGTTCTGCACTGGAAAGACTGGGAGGGAGATGTGCAAAGAGGAGCTACGAGATGGGTTGAGGTCATGGCCTTACATTGCCCTAATAATTGGCAAATACATTGGGTTTAAGCCACATCAACAACTGATAAAGGATGTGAGAGACATTGGACAGATCTGATGGGGAACCAAGATGCAGCAGGAGAGCTGTGAAGGTTAGAGGAAGTGTTTTCTGATTAGCTGAACAGATACTTCATAGAGCTGAGGAGGGTATAGTAGTAGCTTATCAGTTTAAGAAAGGGCATGGATTTGACTTAGAGTGTTACGGAGGAGACCTGAAATCAGCAGGATTTTGGCTCCTGTGGTGAAGTAGCCAATGTGATAGACAAGTGGTGTGGATGGTAAGAAAATGAATTGAATGAAAAGCTTGGATTTCAGATTGGTTTTACTGGATAAGTCAAGGACTGGGGAAAATTGCAGGACTAGAAGGAGCTGGAGAGAACAGGTCAGGAAAAGTGACAAGAAAATATCAGTGAGAACTACAGTATACTGCCAGTGTGATCTTAAAATTAAATTCAGGGTGATGCATTCCATTTCTAGCTGTAAATATAAGTGAAATCGGTAAGAAAAGCATGTCTCTCCTGTAATAATGGATCCAAATGGAGGATGACAACCTATATATTTCAGAAACAATAGGTAGGTGCAAGGCTTTCAAGCTGTTAGTTTAGCAATTTTTGCTTTGTTTTAAGTAGACATTTATTCTAAGAAGAATACCAACATTTAACAAATCTGCAAGACTGCAGAATTGCAAATATCCAAAACACAAAATGCTTTTTCAGGGTTTCAAAGTTCAGCATTCAGAATTTAGAAAACGCTAAAATGAAGATTTTCTGAACAGTAGTAGATGGTGAAGGGCGAACCATTCATTGGAAAATTTTGGTAGCTAAAGATGTCTTCTGGGTAAGAGAAAAACCCTTGAATCTTTGGACAAAGAAGGAGTTCCAGCTGCAAAATGGTCTGGTCATCTTATGGCCACAGATTGGAAAAAACATTGTCTCTTCAAGGCATTCCCAGGGAAGGACTGTTTGAGAGTCACAATGATGCAAGTTGGGTTTCCCTGTGAACTTGCCAAGTGGGTGGACTGTGTGCTTAGAGGAAATTTGGCAGGTTTCCAAGAGTCTTCTCTGGTTTCTTCGCTTTTTGTTCACTTCAACTGTTTCTGGGAAGTATTTGTATTTCTCCGAATTTGTGTTCAACGGATTAATCTAGGCGCTTACATGCATATTTAGCAATGAGTGCTAAGCCTCTCTTCCCACCCATCCTGTGCTTCCCATACCTCCCATCATGACTTCTCCCAGTTTGAGTATTCATAAACGTTTTCTTCCATGTAGGTTATTTGAAGTCTAGTAGGTATTTCTGAGCACGTAGTGCTCAGTGCTTTCAGTGAACACACCAGTAAGTTCTCCGTCTTCCAGTTGATCAGCTGTTTCTATGGAAATGTTGTTTAAATATTTATCCTAATAAATCTAATTGGAGTTAACTCCATTGAAGAGTAATGAGCAGGAAGGGAAAAGCGATGCACACAAACCCATATCTACGTATGAATTTAATGTTAAGGTGAAGTCTGTCTGACAGTTTCAGAACATAATTTTCTTTGAAGAATTCAACTTCCCTGTTTCCTAATGTATGTGATACTGAAAGGAATTTGGGAATTACCTGTTACCATTTTAAGTAGCTACTCTTGGTAGAACTGTGGCTGTCTGTGGAACAAACATAGCCTTCAAAAAATCTTCACATTCTCCCAAAGTACAGGTTATCATTACTGGAAAATTGAGGAAAAGTCTTCCTCAAGCTGGAGAGTACTCATATCATATGCTCCAGTATTTGAGGTAGTACATTTCAAACTGGAAAATGAGACCTTCTATGATGTAAACTCCTGTTTACCTGTCAACTTTGATGTCCTTAACAATATTTACTGGCATTGCTAAGGGCATCTTTTAGTATGATTTTAATATATCTCATGATGAACAATGAGAGGGAATGTAAGATGATTTTTATGCCTGTTTTAGAAAGAAAAGCCATTTCTTTTTTCTTAGTGAAAAAAAATACAAGTTAATATTATGAGGTTATATTATAGACCTATCACTATTGTCCAAAAGGTCATACCTAATTCTTTTTTTAGTCTATGAAATTAAAGTATGTCCACATTAGAAATCTATCATTATGTTAAAAGGGTTTTTTTTAAAGTATATTTTTCAACATAAATATCTGTTGATTTTGTATCTCATTATTTTTAAATTCCTTAAGAGTGTAATATTTTGAAAATACAATGTTGACTTCAAAACCAGTCTTTATTTTTGTTTTAGCGTGAGACTTCATCATGTCTTTAAGTGCCAAGACAGTTTGTAACACCATGTTTTTATAATCATTTCATCATCGCTGAGTTAATTTGGCACAGCTCTGCGTCAGTATCATTTTTAATTTAAAAAGCTTCAAGGTAACGTGCAGTCTCTTATTTGCATTAAGTGGGAACCATCCCAAGTTTTACATCAAATATGAATTCCAAATAGTCAGAGCTCTTGGTTTTTCACGCGAGGCCTCAGCAAAGCTCAGCAATGCTTGGCAAAAGCAATGCTTTTGTTTCAAAATTTAAATGAAAGATTCATTTGGCAAGTCCAACCTTGGAATTTCTGTTTGGTTTGTTCTGGTGCGCTGGTTTTGGCAAAATTATGAAGGTTATGTGGAGCATTTTTCTTTGACAGTAATGACATTCTGTTACTGTCACTCATTCTGAAGGGTTAGGATAGCCACATTCATTATCTTTTTTTCTTGCTGTACTGCAGTATTCTGATTTACCAGTATGCTTTTTGACTAACAAACTTACAGAGTAAGGGAGTAATGTTCAGACTAGAAATATATAAAACATTTGACCTTAAAAGAACTAAAAAAAAGATACACAGATATAAATGACAACCTGTTGGAGTATAGTTTAGCTCCCTTTGACTATTTTCTGACAGACTTCTGAGTTGACCGATTCTTGCATTTATCAGAGATTCATGAGTTTTGTGCAAAGTGCTAAAACTCAGAAGGGCGTCCATGGCGTAATCCAGCTGAACATGGCACTTATAAAATCAGGGTTGAAAAACATTCTTGCATTTCCTGACTGTGATTATCATAAGGGACATAAAAATACAGCTGCTTAAAACATTTAATCAATATCAATCCTGAAAGCAGAAAAAAATGGGTGTGAGCGCTGTAATAGATGTAAACAGTGCTGTGTAATTTACGCGATATTAAAGAATTTTATTTAACAAGACCTCTGATACGACTAGATGCAACATAAAGAAGGTAGGGTTTAGAACCTGTAAACAAAAGTGTGCTCTGTATTTACAAAACATAGTTTCAAATCATGCTGATTGTATCATTTCAAAATATGAAAAAACTTGATAATAATATGGTGTTGTAAGAAAAATAAGAACACTATGAAGCATGTTTCAAGTCTGTTGAAATCTATAATTATGCAAATCTGCTTTTTAAAGTTTTGGAAAATATTTTTAATCAAGCAATCCATTATGTTTTCTGGAAAGCAAACCTAAAGGGTATATTTTAAAGTGTTAAGGAAAAAAAGCCAGTTTTCTTCTGTGACTGTTTTCCCCCGCTAAGTGTCATCTGACAGATGAAGGAAGATCTTCAACTATTTTTTTGAGGAGCCTAGATTCTTGTATTGTGTTGTGATCAGAATATCAAGGGGCGCAGTTACAAAATCTGTTACAGAATTTTCTTCTATTGTTGAAAAATTCATTAATCATTGAACAATTGAGCTTTGTGTGAAACGTCACAAAGAACAGCTTCATAGGGGCCCTGGCAACATTAAATAGAAGGTGTTTGGATAGACACAATCTTATCAGTGAGTGAAATCAAATGTCACACACTTCAGCTGCTAAGGAGTCATCAATCATCCTTAGAAGAGCAGAAGGAGTATTCTGTGTTTGCTTCATTGATCTCAAGGAAGGAGGTTGGTCCTTCCCCTCTTGCAAGCATGAATGATGACTCCATAGGATTTGAAGCTGTGTGACACTTGATTTAGGGGCTGCTGTCATCACTTGTGAGACAGGCAGCCTCTCCCCTTTAAGAGCCCTCTTGGAAGGGTTCTTGATGAAGTCATGAAAAAGAGAAACCTTCGTTTCCTTCCTAAATTGAATTGCTCATAGTTCCACATAGCAGTTTACATATCTGTTTAATCTTATTTTACAAAGGATATATCTCGTTACTGTTTAGAGATTATTAAAAAATACAGATATAACACATTAAATGTCAAAATCAGTTTCTCAATTTCAGTGGCAAATAGTGTTGTCTTCATGCCTAGAAAATGTTATGGCCTGAGATGTAAACAGTACTTAATGAAACTATAAAACATGAACTACTCCCACCATGAGGATAGCCGAAAAACTTGGGAAGACACCATTATTCATTCTATAATCTGTGTGAATCTTTGAATTGAATCAGAAAACCTTGTTTTGTTTGGGCCCTAACTACTTTAACTTCCTCAGGTATGCAATAAAATGCACAAACATTGTTTGATCTGTTGCTTAGCTGTCATGAAGAATATCTTGGTAGGGTCTGGTCTAGGTGACTTTTCTAGTAATTTTCAATTCAGCTATTAACTAGGAGGAAAAAAACCACAGTGTATTAATGTATCTGCTGTCTACTCAAGGTACAAATGATGAAATTCTGTCCCCATCAAGTCAATGGCATAGAATGTCTTCAGTTTCAATGTTATTTTTGCCTGGTGATTGAGCGTGTACAGGTAGATGTATGTAGTAGACAGAGACAGTCACAGCAGGACTTTTTTTGTTCATTTCCTGCTAAATGCTTTGTCTTTATAGGGGGAGGCAATCAAATCTTTTCTGGTTAATAATTGTATAAATAAATGTGATAGTGAAGTATGACTTATTTTTGCTTGCTTGCCTCTTGCACTCACAGGGAAAAAAGAGTTCTCTGGGGAAAAAGGATCCTCTAATTATCTGCACCTTCATTAACTGAAATAATAAAATATTGACAGCAGAAAGTTACTTCCAAATGGTTCAACTTGCTGAAATAGTTTCTTTTCCATGTTTGTTCTTTCAACCAGTTTGCAGAATTGTAGTACAGTTCAGTTCCTTCTCCCAAAAGAAGAATACATCAGCTTATTGCTCTGTACAATTCTTCAATGGTAGAATTTGGTGCTAATTCTGGGATCTTTCTCAAGGGAATGTGGCATCATGCAACTGTAAGGTTAGGTGCAGTGAGAGCACTAGAAGCAAGTATTAGAGTGTCACAGTAAGATGACTTTCTACCTGCGGCCCCCTCATCTGATACAGGAATCAGGCAGGTTATGTGAAAATAGTGAAGTTAATGACCAGGTCACTGAAGAAGCAAAACACCGTACTCAGAGTAAAGGAAAAACAGAACTTTCTTGGACAAGATGCTGCTGAATATCAGGCAGGATTCCAATTGTTTGATCTTGGTAACTGAAGAAAGCAGGCTTGAAGTAAGAACGGAAGTGTGGTATGGGAACAACTTTGCTATGTAGGCTAAGCACCCTTCCCTCTCTAAATTTTGTCAGCTGAAGTCATGAGTGGTTCTTTGGAGATGTCAGTTACAGCAACTGAAGATATCTTTGTTTTCATCTTAGCAGTGAAAACTTCTGTTTCCTTCCCTACATGTAAGTGCCCAAATGTGTGTTTTACAGATGGATTCTCTATCAGAAAAGTTTAAACATGAAATACTGCAGGTGTTTTTTCTCCTTGATCTTTAAAGAATTTGTTGTATGTACCCAAAAAATAAGAAACCTCTTTACGAAGGGAAACCCATAATCTAGAAGATTTGATTTTTCATTCATACACAAATGCGACACATCTCACTAAGGAAGAAAAAGTAATAAATGAATGAGAAATAATTGATGTATTGAATCTTGAGAAAATAGTACACATATGAGCTGAAAGCTTTCAGGTATAAAATCTACTCTTTTTTCATGGATGCCCAATAGGAAAGAGCAAGTATTCTAAGAAGTTACTTTAATTTCACTAGACAAGACTTTTTTTTGCCCTTTTTTTTTTCCCCTAAGGAAAAAAATAAGAGATACTAAGAAATTTTTAAACATTTAAATCTTCTCATAAATTCAGGCAATATTTGTTGTCTACTTTCTACTGTGCTTTTTCTTCTGTTTTTATTGGCTGGAACTCGATGCTCTAAACATACCTTAACTGTGTCTAATAACACTGATTTGACTCTGAGGAATCTCAACAAATCTAATAAAGCAGCTTTTGATTCTTATCTATTTCTTTTTTTTCCAAGATTTTTTTTTTGATCTGCTGCAGGACAGGTACTTAGGATAACAATGGCTTGTGCTGATTATCTTAGGTGTCTGCCTACCTGTCATTTGAGGAATTTGGGAAAGACTTTGAGAGATCTTTGCATTACTGAAAAGTCATATCAATGTCTTGCTTCAAGTTTTATATATTTTTAAAAATTTATACACATCTAAAAAATCCAAAGATGTCTGAACCTCTTTTGGTTTAGAGTACTTCCCAATATCCTCCAGCTTGAAGAAATTCTGTCCATAAGAGAACTGCATGCTTGTTTCAAGATATTAAATACTGGATGTTTTCATGAGTTTCAATTTGTAAAATAATGTGAACTATTAAAATGTTTATTTTGCCCCCATGTGTTCTTTCAGCTATCCAAAAGAAACTGCAGAAATGCATAGAGTTTAAAACGTGTCCCTGTGTAAAGGAGGTATGAAATAGTAAGTGTTGTAGCTTCTCTGCTTTGATAATGGGAGACACCAGCACGTGCTGTATTTGTCTTGCTCGTACTTTTAGTGGAATACAAAATGTGTCCTAGAGGAACAGCAGCATATTTATTTTCTAGACTGAGGGTGTTTTGGAAGGGATACTACAGGGGATTAGTGGCTGTAAATCAAACACTTCACTTTTGATTGAATTTCTGTCTCTCTTTATTGGTGCCAAGGTGGAAAGCCGTGATAAGCAATAATTTGGTCTGCATTCGAAATGTTTCATCTTGGAAAGAAAGAAAAGCATTTTTTTAATACTTTAATGGTAGTGTTATAATTAGCTGGCACAGATGTGCTTAAAAGGCTGGCAAAAAGGTTGCTGACATTTGGTGATTGTTACTTAGGCAACTGGCTCATGGTAAGGATATGCAACGGAATTGATACTTGAGCATGAATTTTCACTGCAATCATCACTAGAAGACAGACTTTGTATTGCAGGTTGCTTTAATATATTACCCCACTGAAGGTAAAGGAGAATTGTCATTTCCATGCATGCTGTTGTAAAATGTTGCTCCATGTAAATAGATACAAGAATAGGAAAAAAAGGAATGATGTAAAAATACCACTGTTTTATATCTCTCTATGGTCATGCTTCTACAAAGATATACATGTAATGAGTTGGGTAGGTGTAAAGGCTGGGGAGAGAAACAAAGGAGTGTGGTGTTGACATGGAGGAGTGTAGGGAAAAACTCAGAGAGCAGAGGAGTGGAAGCTCTGGCACAGCCACTGAGGATGGTGAAGTGGCTGAAGTGCAGGTGCAATCAACAGAGATAGAAAGGGGAAGGAGCTCCCACTGAGGGACAAATTGGCTGCTTGGTCCCCTTCAAACCCTTCACTGCTAAAATGCTTCTGCCGCTGCCTCAGTTACCTCTAGTAGCTGTCTGCAGTTCAGGACATCCCATTGCAGGGCACCCTTGTTCTCAAGGAGTTGTTCTACATGTGCTGGTGGGAGTGTGGGGGAAGGAATACAGCAACCGACCTTGCCTAGCATCCTTATCTTGGGGTAGTTTCTGGCTTGCTGTCTTACAGAGGTGGACTCTGTGGCAGCAGCCAACTTTCCTCCTGCTACCCTGGAGAGCTGTGTTTCGTTCATCTTCTAAAAGTAGTGTCCTGACTCAAAGTAGAGCTGGTATAATACAAGACTTGTCTACTTAACCACTGGCTCATCTGGTCCAAACTAGAGTTGTTTTGTAGCTGTTTAAATAATTTAGGTTGAAATGGCAATACAAATAGAGTCTTGAGGGACTCATAGCACTTAAGTTTATATATGTATCTGTAAATATATATATGTGCGTGTGTATGTTTTTGGAATGATTTCTTGCCAGCTTTGTTTGCAATAGATGACTTGGCTTTTAAAATGGACTGAAATAAACAGTGACATTTGAATTTGAGAGTATCAGGCACTTCTGGATTGGCAATCTAGTGTTTTAATTGTATCAATAATTTTGGAGTCCAAAGAAGAGAACTTTAAAGTGTGGGAAAGTAACTATAAATTATATCTTGGCGGTCCGTGCTCCTTCAATCACTTCCTGACTATGTTTACTCAGTTTCCAAGCCAAAATGGGCTTTTCTAACTGCAAACATTGCAAGCCAATCTTGATCTGTAAAATGCAACCTGTTGCTTAGCCAGTAAAAAAGCTGGACTCCAGGAATGGTCTGGGATTTCTGTTTCTAATACAGCACAGCATAACTCTTATATTACTGCATCATTGTAGTCTTGTCAGTGGGAGTAATTATTTTGCTGGTAACTTTAGCAGATGTGATGTATACTGAAGGCAGGTAGCAATAGTTAAGAATGTTCTTGTGGAGACTTTATTGTGGTCTCTATTTCTAATGTAGACTTTGAGGAGGAATTGGCTGTTACTTTTCAACTGCTACTGGGGCAGAGCATTTGAAATATATGCATCTGAAATTATATGGGGAACCTGTGGACATGAAGAGTCTCAGGTAGTGGAAGTGCATTCTGGCCATAGCCCTGCACTGCCACATTGCTGCTGCTGGCCCAGGGCAATCTCATTAGGAGCAAGGTATGGGGTTGTTTCAGGGTTTTTGTATATATGAGGATTTGTCAGAGCCAGGAGAATACTTAGGAAAGAAGATCAGTAGATTTCTATTCTCCTTGCACTAATAAGAGAAGGGTCAAATAAGGACTTACCCATCATTGATGCCATTGCTAACAGAAACCCAGATTTTATCCTTCTGTCTTTTTTGCTTAGTAACAGAGGCGGCTTTTCAAGTATATTGGGCAATAGTCCTGCATTTTACTTTCTTGTGGTGGAGCGCCAGATGTATTGTCATTTGAGATTTATGCCAGCGAAAGCCTGCAGTCGCTCATGGTTTGCTCTTTGACCTGCCTCTTCCTTCCTCCCTTTCCTGAACAGTCAGCTGCTGTCCCTCTGCCGCTAATTTACATCCCCAAATGAATGAAGCTTAATCCCTAAACCTTAATCCTCCTAAAACCAGCTGAACTTTGTGATCCTATCTTGACTTCACAGGAGATTTAAAAAAAAAAGGGTGAAAAAATGTCTTTGCTTCTAAAGAGGGTGGCCATCATTCCATCATTTATTTTGGGGGGGAGGAGGGCTTTCTGTGAGTACACTGGCATTGTAAGTGATCCATATATTTTTCCTTTGTTTTGTTTTGTTTTGTTTTTTCACATTGAGCATAATCATCTGGGATTTCTGTTTCAGTTCTGCCTCCTTGCTGTGTGCAATGCGTATTCCTGGCAGGGGAATGTGAGGAAGAGGGTTTCTGAGGAGATCTTGCTCTGTTGTATTAATATGAAGTGGCGACAGCACACTTTCCCAGCACACAGTTTCATAGATGAACATAGCAATGAGTGAAAATTCCCTAGCTCCCCCTCTTAAAAAGTAGTGATTTTTACTTTAGAAGCCAGGCAGTGTGTGAATGAGCCCTTTCTGCCCATGGGACTCTGTATTGGTATGCTGTCAGCATCTTGTCCCACAAGATTTCAGGCAGTGGAGGAGGATGTTCCTCCTCCTTGAATCCGTTAGGGATTACATGTCTCCTCTTGTGCTACATTGCACAGTCAACTGGCAATATTCATCTTATCCTTTGCCTAGGTAAGTTATCACAGTGTTAAAATGTGAATGCAGTATATCTTTGTGAAGTTGCTTGTTTTGGTCTACAGGCAAAATAAGAGCTGGCCTGAGAATCGGAGTTTAAATCTGTCTTAACAGGGATGTCATAGAATGACAGAGCAGAGAGGGAAGCTCTTCCTGAGACAGAGAGTGAAGTGCGCCAACCACTAAAGCTCAGCGTGAGTGCAGTCCCCTCCTGTAAGCCTGTAGGCAAAGCTCAGCAAGAAGATTCTCGTGGTTATGGCTGCTACCCCGGTTGCCTGTGCTTCTCTCACTTCAAGGCTAGATTATAGCAACTTTTGCGTTTTGGAAAACCTAGTCGGTACAGAATGTGATTGCTGGCTCACTCAGTAACATGTCATGTGGCGAGCAGAGGCTGGGGAACCCCATGGTTCCTTATTTAAAGAAATGAATATCATAAAATGATATTTAACTTTTGTAACAGAAACAGGAGAGAATTGTACAGTGTAGGATTAAATATGGGAATGCTCAGGCAACCAGAAACAATGGGATAGCTTATGAAAGGAAAAAAAAAAAACCATAAAAATGAAGTTCTCCCTGGTGGAAATCTCATAGACAAGCATCTTGTTATGATTCCTTGGAAAGACAGTACTCTCCCCAGCTGTTAGCCACGTAAGAGAGAAATATGTATGTGCATATCCAAATGTGAATATTCAGTTTCTAATCCAGTCTCCCCATATAGTTGGAATAGAGCTTTCAGCAGTACTTTTTAGCTTAAATAAATAAATAGATAAATAAATAACAAGAAAAATCCTCTTGAGAAGCTGTGCTCGAAAACCTTCATTCCTGTTAGGAAGTGAAGCAACTTTCTTGTGGCATAAAAATGATCATGCTTGGGTAAAAGTTTTCAAACATATGGCCCACAGAAATAACAGGCTTCAGAAAGATTTATTATCTTTAGCAGTTTGTAAACAATTTATATTTGCTCATGGAAGCTGCACATCAGATAAGATGCATTCTTGCAAATTACCATTCCTTGAAAAAAAAGGCTTCAGTCTCCACCTTCAGATAAGACCCCACAAAACTGCATTAGAGAATCTATCAAATGGTACAGAGACTGGGGAATGAGTAAGTCAGAAAGGAATCCCACCTACACTTCTTATTCTGCTAGTGGCGCATAGGTGTACTGTATAGACTGCTTGCTCATAGGGTTTGTGGGGTCTTTTTAATAGCTAGGCTGAGTTGTGGAGGTGAAAGTATGATTTGAGCATTTTGCCAACCATGTAAGCAATCTTTAAATTCACCAGTTTAAATATATTTAATGTCTTTTTCATTATACATTGAACAGAAATAGAGCTCTGTTACAAAGTGACATACATTAGCTTTTTTTTTCTTCCTCTGAGATGCCTAGAGAAAGAAGGAGGCATGATCTATTCCAAGTCTGTGAATGAACGCATAAAATATAAATATCTGAAAAGGCCAACAGTATCTTTTCATAAAGACTTAAGTAGCCAGCCTTTGTGCCACTGCACAATTTTTATGGTTGCAGGAGCTTAGCAGGAAGCTTAGAGAGCTTTGCCTGTGTTTTGCTGCTTTTCTCATCAGTGCCTTCATGCCTCCTGATTAAGGGGTCATAAATCTTTAGAATATTAGCAGAGGAGTCCATTTCCATAGCAAATGACAACCTTCCCCTACCTCCTTTTAACTGTTATCACACACATGCGGCAGCTACTTATACGCATCATAGTCACACACACACCATATATTCCATACAATGAATGCTCTCTTCCTGGAAACCTGAACCTCTTACCACTGCTAGAGAGTAGCCTTTACTCTTGAGGTCACCTAACTTGGCAAGTCAGTGAGTTAATGGGACTGAAAAGATTATCCTAGACTGAAATTGATGTAAACATTCTCCTTTCAATGTAGAATGTATGAGCTTGGATGCCTTTCATCTTTTGCTGCACATTCCAGATGTTTGCTTCTTTCCTCTCATCGTATATACATGATGGGATAGATAATGCACTGAGTTCAGATTTATGTCTAGAGCATGATGTGTTTGTGCTCCGCTTCATTACACCTTCTTTTTCCTTTTTATTTGGGGAAGAAGTACCTTAAAAGCCTTTTTTTAATTCGGGTTTGATTTGTTTATTCAGTGCTTTCCAAAAGCAGTCTGGTTAGAGTCCCTCATGCCCTTCATTTCCTCTGCTGTTCCCCTGCAATATATCTCCTTCCAGTCAAGGGTGACTCTATGCTCTAGTGGTTTGCTCCTTCAGCTGCTTTGAAAAGGTTCCAGAAGGTAGATCTCACAACTTGCTTTGGGATGGTCCTTGTTAAAAATTTAAATAAATAAATAAATGGAAAGTCACCAACATAAACCAGATCTTTAGCATGAGGTATTTTGAGAATGAAATGCTAACTTTTCCCCAGGTAGTACTCTAATACACATTCACTATTCAAGATCATGGGGAACATCTTAAAGCTACAATGGGTATTTCAGTTTTTATCTTTCATTGAATGTCAACAGCTACCTGCTGTTAAAAGTTTTATTTCGGTTTTGGGTTCGACCTGAGGGTCTCTCAAATTGAGCTACTGTTAACTTCACTAGCACAGGGACAGGCTTTATATAACATCCGAAAGTCTTCTATTTTTCCCAAACACGCACATTAGGTCTGTTAACAAAGGTCTGAATCCACTGACCACAGTTATTCCTCCTTTTTCCTGTTATTTCCAGTCTTGCTGATTTCACTGTGAGTCAATTCAGGATAGATTTTTCTTTTTTTCTTTTTTTTTTCAACTCAAGGATGATGCAAACACGCCTGATGCAAAATCAAAGTGTCTACTGAAGTGTCAATAAAAGGTATTTAAAGAAAAGCAAGTGTGCTCTGAGTTAGGACACCATTGCCATCTGAAAAAAAGCATTGTGGTTATTTCATTCAATAGTTTATCTTGTTGTAGATCTAGTTTCTCTTAAATTAGACAGCAGTGTTGTCCAATAGAAGATACATCTATTTGTCATCAGATTTGCAGAAAAACTCTTGGAGGATGTTTTCCTCACAGCTTTCTTGATTCTTCATTGTGCTACCAATTTCTATTAGTTTTTCTAAATTCTGCCTACTCCTGTCCTTTCTGTCCCTTGTTCTTGCTCCCACCACTGCCCACTCTGCGTAGGGGAAATCTGGCACCTTTGTTCTTCAGTAGCAGGGAGTTTTTAACCATTTACCTTGACATACAGAGTAATTTACTTTCTAGGCATACAATGTCCTTGTGAATTACTATGGCATGTAGTTTAGTTTACCTGAACCCTGAACATACTTTACCTTAAGCCTAGCTGACAAATTCCAGGGATATGTTCCTCTCTCTTGAGTTTTAGGGGAAACAAGATTCAAAATTCTTGAAGAACAAGAGATTACTCAAGTTTCTTTGAGTTAAAAACTGCCGTACACAAAAGGATGTGTGGGAAGGAACAGTTGCCTGGTGCACCAGGGAGGACTCCTCTGGGGTCCTTGGGTATGGTTCTGCCTCTCTGCTCTGCTGGAGGTGGCTCTCCATCATAGAAAATGAGCTTTAATGTTGCTTACTATCCAGTGTGATTTGGATCTGTGTATTGCATGCATGCATATTTATTTATGTATGTGTTTGTAGTTGCTTGATTATAAATCAAGTACTCCAAGTTTGGGGGGAATGAACTTGAAATACGGCTTTGATCATCAGAAAGCATTTTATCTTAGGTCCTTTTCTTATTTTTCATGGACTCCAGTTGTTGTAAAATGTCGTGGAAGTTCAGCATGTGAATTTTGGCATCACTTGCTGTACAAATTAACTTGAGATAAATTGCTTTTATCTCAAGATTTAAGAGTTCACTCCTCTGACTGGTGGCATTTGGGAAGGGCTTTGCCAGAAACCACTGCTCGGGATGGATAGGCAGAGACTCATGTCCCCTGGCTGACCATGCCCCTTCCTAGGCCCCAGACCCACTCATGGGGACATGCTCTTTAGGTTGGTGGCTTGGCCAAACATACAGCAGCCTCAGTGCCAGCTAAAGGTCCCTTGTTGTAAAGATGTCCTTAGCTGCTCAGTGTAAACAGCCATTTTAATTCTTCAGTTCTCTTCTGGAATGGCAAAGGGAATTTCCTGGTGGGCTGCAGTGGAGGGGCGATCTGCATGCACCTTTAAAACAGTTACGTGAAATAGAGGAAATAAGGATGTTATTAGTGCCATCTATATTAACAGGTGGAATATTCCTCTGCTCTAATAACAATCCCATTTTGAGTATGGAAAATGGATAGATAAAATTGGTCGTCTTCATAAAAACGTGTGCTTGTATCTGTAATGCCCTGGTGTAATTTGGGAGTTTGTAAAGTTCTTAGCTCTTCAGGAAATATTATCAAGGTTTTTATCTGTCTACACAAACAATAACACCCTCAAAAGATAAAATATTTAGGCTAACAAGTAAGTAAAATTTTTAGCTCAAGTGTGCAGAGTGATGGATTTTATCTTACGTATTTGGGGTTTTATAATACACTTCTGCAAATATGTGGGGAATGATTGTATGTTTCCTCTATATAGTTCTTAAAAGAAAAATCACCTTCATAATGTGATAAATTTCCATATCTATACATGACTGTATAATGTACTTTGAAATGGTTTTAACAAATTTGACCTTCTGAAACATTAAACAGATTTTTTTTTTTTTTTCTTCCTCATAATTTCTAAATTTCTCACAAATTGCTAGATCATCTTACAGTTGTAAATATCCCATTTGGTTAGCCTTTAAGAATTATGTAACATAGCTCTGGTGAAAGAAGGAAATTCAGTAGAAATAAACTGTCAGGCTGAAAGAAATCTGTGGTACGTGAATTGTCACACTGAAAGGGGCTTGATTATTTTTATTTCCCTTGGCAGTTTTCTAAGTGTTTGCAATGAATTCAGAAATCATTCTCAACAAAACTATGTGTCTGGATCTTGGCTTCTCTGGGCTGTGTTATTGGAAAGCTGAAATTTAGATCTAATACACTGTTGTGTATGAAAGGATATATTAAAAATACTTGAAGGAAGGAACTCAGCAACTATGACTGTCTACAAACTAGTTCTTTTCCATTAATATTTTAACTTGGTTTTGTGCTAGTTTGTATGGCTAATTCATGAAGTGCTACTGAATCAAGTTTTTAGTAGCCTGCTCTTTGGCTACATGCGCCTTCTGTAAGAGGAGAAAGTAAGCTTTACATATGGTGCTCTGTAGTCCCTTGGCATAATATTACGCATGTAGTGCCCAGCAAAGCCTCCCTCTCCCAGCTATCACATATACTTGTGATTATGGTGCCATTCTGCTGCACTGAGCGAAGGACTGATAGTTAAAAAAAAGTCAGTTTAACCAGTATAAACTCCCATGAAATGCTGAGGAGTATTTTCTTGTATATTTGCTGTGTCATCTTCTCTTATATTTGCCATGTCCTCCGTCACAGTGTGGGAATATTATCTACTAAATGTTCTGAAATTCAACACTGTGTTTTTGCATTCTAAATATAATAAATTAATTTTATGTTAAGATAATTAATATAATATTACATTGCAATAAACACCAGTTTTAAAGTTTTGCTCTATTGCACTTAAAATACTGAAACTGGAATTATGATGAGGCATAGAGATGGCCTTCTCTTGTTGATCCCAATACTTTAGGGATATCTATTTATATGATATTATGAGATTTATAGTATCGATGAGAATGTCTGCAAGTCTTTAATGAAAAAGTCAGAAGTCATGTTTTACTGTTTTTAATCTTGTGTAGTTGACTTAAAGGTAAAAGCTTGTTTTTTCTTGCTTTGCATTGACGTATTCTGATTTTAAAATTCAAAATTCTGCTTTTGGTCTTTTATATAAATAGACCTTCATATCAACTTGCTTACATCAACTGAAACATAAAGTCAGTGCTGCAGACATGCATTTCATTTTACATTATGATATATCCTGGGTCTTTATCTTTCAAAATTCTAACGTGGTTTTTCCTTTCTCCTTTACAGGATGACAAGGACTTGGTTCATGAGTTTGTTGTCGCTGAAGGTCTGACTTGCTTAATCAAAGTGGGAGCAGAAGCTGACCAGAATTATCAGAACTACATCCTGAGAGGTAAAGGAAATGCACCCAGAAGTTGTTTTTATTGCTATGAAGCACTCACAGGTCTGCTGCAACATCTGTGTTAAGTGTCTTGGAATATCTTTCTCAGTTTGGTCCTGATTCTTGCATGTTATGCAGGAAAACTGGGGGGGGAAGGAGGGATCAAGGCTTACCTTTGAGCAGGATGAATTGGAAAATTCGGGTACATATTGATAGACTCTCTGTTGTCCAGCTTTTCGTGTGGATTGTATTGAAAATCCGTAATTCTAAGAAGGAAAAGGTGTTCTAAAACTTTCACCAGATAATTGTAAATGTCGAAGGGCACAAAGTGAAATAACTTCCTGGAGTGTGATTAGTAGCTGTGGTATAAACAGTGAGATGGTCATATCTTAAGGTCAGTTGGCTGGAAACAATTTGTAGCTATCTCATGTTTTTGAGTTAAACAGATAATCAGAGGTTTACATTTTGTTCTCTGCATTTAAAAGATAACTTGGCAAAGGTAGGGTTTGGAGAGTGATGCTGAAAAGGTGTGTTACAGGATTAGAATGCTGATTTACTGTAACATAGCACAAATGAATGTGTGCAGTTTTCATCTAGCCAGGAAACCCAAGCTGCAAACTGGAGAGTTCCTTCGGTATTCAAGGGGTTATGAGCGAGGGGAGAACAGTCACACCAAGGGATCTTTGCTGCTGGATGATCTCGTAGTAAATAGAGAGTGCTAATGGATGCATAGTTGTGGTAGATTGCTCATTTGAATTTTCTTAGACTGACGAGAATAGCTGCCTTTAAAAATGTCACTTCGATGTATTTAGCTGCCAAAACTCAAACTGCAAATTGAGGAGTAAGACAAATACAAAAATAAGGAGAAGGTTTTTGTAAGAACCAGAAATGCTAGAGTTGCAGAAAGCAAGGATGCAAATAGTAAGTATGGCTTCATGTGAAGAACTTCAAGATTAGACTGCACAAATACCAGGGTTTGGGGGTATAAAAGAAACCAAGACAGTACCGCAGAAATTATGTTCTAGGTCAGTAATTATGCAGTAATATAAATGTACTTGAATAGTAGCTTGTATGTACTAAAAAGTAAAAGAATATTAACCACAGTGAAACTAGACAAGGGCACAGGAACATGTGAAAGAAAAGAGACTTTCTTTAGAGCTGAAAGAAAAAGTGTCTGGGAGAAAACTGGCCATGGATGCTCTCAGAAAATTCAGACTGGAAGCAAAATAAAGGTGCTGTATAGGACAGCCTGACCTTCAGTCTAGTGGTTTACTCCTTTGTCAGCTTGGTATTGACCTACTGTGGCTGGATGATGTCTTTGCTCGTCAGCTGGGTTTTGCAGCCAAATATCAAAAATTCAAAACAAGGAAGACTGATAGGGATTTACACTACCTGAGCAGTGTACAGTGTAAGTGGCCTCATAACCTGGATAGCCCTGCATGTCTTGTGCTCCAGTGACAGATAAGGGCACTCAGCCTCAGAGGTGACTGAATGATCTGCTGATACCAGAGAAATCAGTCACATCTGAGTGATATCACCACAGTATTGCATGTACTTTCTTACTGAGATCTTGATGACATCACCCAAGTATGGATTGAGAAGAATTAAAACTCCCTTTAACATTGACTGCCTTTTTTTTAAAGTTTTTTTCTTCTTTTTTATTAAAAAACAAAGACCAAACAAACAAACAAAAAAACCCAGGAATGAAATGTTATCTACATGACTAGGATGTACCCGAATGCATCCAGAATTCAGGGAGATGACAGTGGTCTGTATCTTGTGTTTCTCGGCTCTCAAGACTTTGGTGTCCATGGTCTGAAATTAGAGATTTTTCCACTGGATTCACAATGAATGGTAAAACAGAGCCTTAGTGCCAATATCCACAGCATTATACTAAAGAAACTGCAAACTCATCTTGTTGCATTGTTATTAACAAGTGATGACAGCTTGTTGAAAATAAATATAAAACAAATAAAACAACAAAAAATAACCATGAAGAAGTATGCCATAAAGCTAAAAACCTTATTTTAAAGAGATACTTTTAGGTATTGGTACCTTCTGAAATCAGGTCTTTTTTATAACCCCTATTTTGCTTGTGCATGAAGCTGAAGTTTCTCTTTGGGTAGTGTATCCTAGCATCTCTTACAATAACATGATTTTTCTGTGTGATGTGGGTTTTATTTCAGAAACTTGGTCTTGATTGTCTTTCAGGAAGTTCAAAGCTTGTTACAGCTCCAAGATTATGTCAGCTGGTTTGCAGTTCCAGGACCTAGTGTGTACTTTCTGAATAGGTCTACATGTGCAATGAGATAAAGATAGATTTGGAAGTACAGTGTAGCCAGATAATCTTATCCAAATACATTGAGGAGGGTGCTGAAAAGAAACATTAAATACGTCATGTAAGAGTGTTTCTGGTATATTATTTTTGGAAAGCCATAGCGATTGGTTGGATTTTTTTTGTGAGTGTCGTGTGTATTATTGCAGTGCTGCATTTTACTAAACCTGGAGTACTGGTGAATAGGTGAAAATAAATTTTACTCAAGATACATCATAGTTAGGACTGAGTTAGTCCCATAAGCTTTAAACTCAGTGTTAAGTTACGGAGATTTAAAAAAAAAAAAAAACCCAAACAAAAAATGTCTTTGTCTAGACTTTTTGTGCCTTGCTGCTGTCGTGTCCTTCTTTGACGGATCCTTTTGGAGTGGAATATATCCTCCTTATTTTCACTGCATTTCACCTGAATCAGAAAGGGATGGGATTTCTCCTTAGTTCTATGTTCTGGCTGCATTTCTCCAGCACCTTTGGTGTAATTCACTGTTTTCCTCCTATGATCCTAACCCAGTTTGCAGGGTTTGCGACAGTAAATGGCAGCATTACCTCCTCTGCCTCCATGCCTCACCCGTACGGGGCTGCCCATCATCCTGACTGAGCAATTTCTGAGTGTTTCCTGTGAACTTTTTTGCCTGCATTCTTTAAGAAATAGCTTTGGACCTAGGAGGGAAAATAGGTTGGGAATATATGTATATGTAAGGGTTGTAGGTGGCTCAAAGAGTTCCAAGGTACAAGTTGTTTCTTGAGTACAGTGCTTTTCTTCTTCCACAGGTCTGCGTTGTTTCACTCTTAACGTTTCCTGGTTGTGAATTTCTGCTTAGTGGTTTTGACTTGGTTCAAGGCAGACCCAGCTGCCAAAAACATGACTAAATATGAGTCATGAAAATTTTAGTTACTTTAATGGGTAACTGAAGAGAAGATAAGTGTGGCTTTTGCATGCAATACTGAGAAATCCAGACAGTTTCTTGTTGAGTGCTAAGGAGTGACTGTATGTTTCTGTTCGTGTTCCCTGAACTAGGGCTGTTTGACAGTACCTTTCCCAAAGTATTCCCTTTTGTCAGTGTATAGCCTATAGGCCTTAAACCAACAGTAGCCAGGGCTTCTCTTGAGAGTTACTCTGTTGAAAGATTAGCTTAGAAAACAGTTTTTGTTCCTCCTTACTTATTAGTTCTTCAGCCTAAATTTATTCTTCTATACTCCTTTTAGTTATTATGGACTAAAGAAACTGTATTTTGAGGGATTTTTTCCCCTCACAGGATCATGCTTTCTTTCCTTCCCCCCTTTCCTTTTTTTTCCCTTTTGGTGAACTTCACTCATAGCACTGAAGTTCAAAGTTCCTGTCCCAGTTGCAATATTGCAGTCTTGTGGATGTTGCTTAAATATTCAAAAATAAATGGAAATGGGTGAAAGGCAGATGAAAATGTCTACAACTGATGAGGATTAATATAAATCTTACTATTATTTTGAAGATGCTTTGGCTATAATTTTGAGATCTTCTGTTCCTTGCAGAGAATGAGAAAGCAGTACATGAAATGCCATGGCTGAGCATTGAATAATTAAATAATTGGTAGAATTATAGTAGTTTTCCTGTTTTCTGTTAATTTAGCCAGTGCTGTTGGGAATATGAGAAAGAAAACCAGCTTTTTTAATTAATCATTGTGATTTGGCTGACAACAACAAAATGTGGAAATAAATTGCTGTAAAAGCTACTGGTTGCAAAAAGGAAAGCAGTTTTTCTGTGGAATTGGGAGATGCCAAGGTATTTGACAGGATGGTCAAGTGTGCACAGGAGCCATCAGTCAGTCAGAATCACCGATGAATGCCCAGGCAGGGGTCAGGTTTTCTAAAGCAACAGGCGAAGAGCTCAATCACAGACATGTACCAAAGCCACCAGTGGTTAGGCCTATTTATAAAGCCAAAGGCATGTGATCCCACCTGCACACCAACTTTAGAACGAAGGGCTGTGCTGCATATTCTGGGAAATCAGATTAAATTCCTGAAGTGACCCAGTGCAGGATGGTAATAGACCATCTGGTTACTGTCTGTCACCAGGACACTGTGTGCCCAAAGATGTCAAGGAGCTAGAGGAAGTCAAAGGTGAGGGTGAGGTTTTGCAAGCAGGCAGTGGAAGCTGCTGCTGATAACCCTTTTGTTCTGAAAACCAGACATGAAGTTATCAGCGAGCCAGTGGCATTTCTGCATCGAGCCAACTGTTACTAGGAATGCTTGGGGTTTACAAGTGTGCTGTCTCTGTAATGGGGGGATGATCCATTTCCAGGAATCTGCTGGCTGTTTTTATCAAAAAGACCCCTCGTTACTACAAGGACACAAATGCTTCCAGTGCTCTTGAACTTTCCTTCCTCACCCTGATAGATTATGTGGCTTTGGCCTTTTGTGTTAAAGGTTAGGTATTACAGAGCCTTTAGCTTGGGGAAGCACGCTCTTCTGCAGTAAATGTAAGTAGGGGTTGCAGTATGTCAGGGAGTGCATCAATTGCCTTGAACTCAGTGTTGTGAGAAGGCTGAATGTTTGTGGGTGAAGATCAGGGGGAAGGCCAACCAAGCAGATATCCTGGTAGGAGTCTGTTATAGACCACCTAGCCAGGATGAAGCTGCAGCTGAAGTGTTCTTCAAACAACTGGGAGAAGTTTCATGATCGCTTGCCCTTGTTCTCATGGGGGACTTCAACCTACCAGATGTCTGCTGGAAGTACAACACAGCAGAGAAGAGACAATCCAGGAGATTCTTGGAGGGTGTGGAAGATAAGTTAGTTTAGTTAGTGAGCCAACTTAGTTTGGTTAATGAGCCAGCTGGGGGAGATGCCTGGCTGGATTTGCTGTTCTCAAACACAGAAGGACTGGTGGGTGATGTGATGGTTGGAGGCCATCTTGGGCAAAGCAATCACAAAATGATCGAATTTTCAGTCCCTGGAGAAGTCAGGAAGAAGGTCAGCAAAACCTCCACCTTAGAGTTCAGGAGGGCTGACTTAGGCCTGTTTAGGACGCTGGTTGGCAGAATTCCTTGGGAAACATTACTTGAAGGACAAAGGGATCCAGGAAGGCTGGACGCTATTCAAGAATGACATCCTTAAGTTGCAGAAGCAGGTGGTCCCTATGTGCCAAAAATCAAACCGTCGGGGAAGACCAGCCTCAGAACAGAAGACTGACCCTCACCTCAGTACAGCCTCCTTTCAGGTAGTCATAGAGAGCAATAAGGTCCCCCCCAAGCCTTCTCTTCTCCAGACTAAACAAACCCAGTTCCCTCAACCCCACCCATCCTGTGGGGATTTGAACATCCATATCATTTATTTTATACTGAGCATCAGAGTGCAGTGCCATGAAACTGTTGCATTTCTCATGAAACCATACTAACAGAAGACAACTCTACCTGGAAGCTGTTATACCAACATAGTATGGGGCAGCTCCACATGGAGATACAACCTAGGTTCCCCACCACCACTACCAAAAAAATCCCAACGCAAACGCCACCAAACCAAACAAACTACAGCTGCGTTTGCAAATCGGTAGCAAATTAGTGTACCTGTGCTAATGAGACCTGTTCGTGAGCAGCACTGCTGAGCTTAGGTACAGCGTTGCTGCGATACAGCTATGCCATGTCCCTTTGTGAAATGGGCTACGCTGCCAGCTTTCCATCAGTGAGCTTTGTAGGTGCCGTTTGTTGTAGTTTGTATTAAAAATAGTCAAAAGTCCTAGAAAATATACCTGATAGCTCAGTACCTCTGCAGAAACCTCAAGATGTGCCTCTTTTTGTGTCTTGAAAAGTGATGGAATGGTAAAATACGAATGGATTTATCATCCTGATTCATGAACTCTTTAGATTAGAAATAATGAGATTACAATGCCCTTCACTGTACCAAAAAAGGGAGCATATTATAGTATGATTAATAATATCAGCACTAAGCCTCCTTGGCTCAGTAGCTGAATCCTCTTTCACTTCTGCAAATATCTCTTTAAGACTAAATACATTTGTTTACTTGTACAAGGGTAGTTGGGAAAGCTTGACCTGGGAAGCCATGCAGTTTAAAATAATGGAAAATATCCTGTTTCTTTTCCTCTCTATGCTTTTATCCTCTCTGTCCTTTCTCCATTTTTCATCTGCATATTTAAAAAATTGTATTTATTAGACTCAATCTGTGTATGAATTACACCAGACATAACCTTAAGCATTCCCTCAATTTGTGGAGCAAGCACTGCCCTCTCCTTCCTCCGTCCTTCTCCTCCTCCTTCTCCCTCCCTTTTCCCTGGATGTGAATCTGATCCATCTGGAAGCAGAGCCAGATGGTCCTCACACACAGCGTACAGTACAAGTCCTCCCAGTCTGGGATGGGAATTGGCACTGAAGCAAGTTTGAGTTCAAAAGTTTAACCACCCTATAGTAATTTACACATCTACAAATAAATTGAGCTTTTCCTTGCTCTGTGCATTATATGAAATGGCCTTTCATGTTGGGACTGCTCGTGAGGAGGATATAGGGTTCCCATGGTCTACATGGAATTCAGCAATAACACCACCATAAAATTATGGATTTCCCTTGTTTTTAAAGCTGACAGAGGCTGGGAGGCTTTGGGTTGCTTTCTGTCTTCATGAAAATGAATCTTCAGGTTTTTTTATGCTTCATGAAATTCCCATGAAATGTAACACCTCAGGCTGTGCAGACCCTGCGTAAAATGAGGAACTGAACCATGAAAAATGCACATCCTTAACTACTAAGCAAAGAAAAAGTACTTGGGAAGTAGTCCCAGGGGCCTTTAAAGCCATTGTGGATGTCGTATGATTTAACTACTCAAACTTCATGAAGTAGCCTTGAAAACAGTGTACCGATTCCAACTGGTAGAAGCATTTTACAGAGTTTTTCTGCCTTTTTGTAGTAATCTTGTAGCCTGAAAGCATCCAAAACCTGATTCATTAGAGGAGAAAATGTGCATAAAATAAAGATAGTCATAAGCCGGCACAGACACGAACGCTTGCACGAACTATGCGGCTGCTGGTGATTTTATTATTAATTACTTGTTTTGAATATATGCACATAAAACATTGTAAAATATGATTGGGAAATAGCTTGATTATTCCCATTTCAAGAACAGTTGCTTCCACAGCTGTTTGTGATGGTGATTGCTATGGTGCTACACGGAGTGCTTTATCCTGATACAGAAGCAGGGAAAATTAAGGACTTTAAAAGAGGAGAGGGGGAGGTAGGGGCAAATGTGTAGGATAATTTTAAAGTGCTGACAGTTACTTCATGAAGGTGATTATTGTGTGACATAAGGACGTGTCAAAAATTGGATTCTTCAAATGTCCTCAGGGTTAATTTCCATACCCAGATATGTATGAATTATTTTAAGTTACATCTTAGCCCTGTCTGTATTTCTTACAAATGTGCATGCATATGCATTTCTGTCAATCATGTTCTTATAGGTGCAATAGAAAACGGGAGCAGTGGACTGTAGACTCTTAAAATACTTCATTATCATGAGGCAGTGACTTACTTTAAGCCTCTGATTGCTACTGCAGCAGAATCTTAAAACAACATAGACGATTCAGTAATTTAAAAGCTAAGCCATAAGACTTGTATGTATTAGTACAGTATCCATTGTTATACCTATCATAAATGCTCTGTTCATACATATGTGTCTAAGAACAATGATATTCGTAGGCTGATGACAGGGAGGGATAATCTTAGTGAGTATGCGGGAATATTAAAGTTTCTGTTTGCTGCTGTGAAGTGTTTCTGCTTGTCTGTTCCTCTGCATAACCCTCAGGATCACAGGAGTAGCACGTGCCCCTTGGGAAGGAAGTAGCTAATCGCTGCGTGCGTACACAGGTTGAATGACAAAAGGTGGAACTCCTTTCTGCTGCTTTATAATGAAGTAGAAGGACCAGTTTACCGGCTGGCAGTGCGACTTACTGCCCTCCTCCTCGCTTCCTCCATCACTTCCCATGTGCAGGACTGGTCCCACTGACGGTGGCATTGGAGTGAAGAGAGGAGAATGTGGGCTGGCATCGTCCTACTCCCCATGTGAACGTGAAGGTTGTCAGTAGATGCACGGACAGGGGTTGAGCAGAGGTGCCATGGAAAAGCAGAAGGGTTATTGTGTCTTCCCTCTGTAAGCCAGAGGGAGAAGAGATGTGGTTGGGAGTCCCTGCCTGCTTGTGGGGGGAAGCACAGGTTTATCCCATTTTTTACAAAAAGTGGGGACTGTTAAACTGTGAATTTATTAACTCTAACATGATTTCTTTCTCACCATGTTTCTGGGCAAGAAGGAATTTTTCCCCATTTTCAGTGTGTGAGGCATTTCCAGCTTTTTCCATTTAAATTCCTGATGCTAAAGCCTGTGCTGTGAAGCTGTGCGCAGCTCTAGATCCCTTGCAAGATGGGAGCACCGGCTTGCGCTAGCTGCTAAAAATACAGTGCCTCTGTTGTTTAGGATGGGGTTTTCAATAATTCATCACTTCATTTGAAGTTTCTTACCAGAGATTTTAGTGAAGAGATTTTACCGATGTAGGATCGTGCAAATTAAATATATTTTTTTAAATTAAATCATTTTTTTCATTTGCCTCTTTTAATTTGTTGACAGAAAGAAAAATCAAATGTTTCTCCCCTCTTCCAACCTTGTAAGTACTTTGGTTCTCCCGCCTACTCTTCTGGTGATGATGAAAGTGATTAAAAATAAAAGGAGGGGGTGTTCAGATGTATGGGGCAGGGAAGACCACAGACCTATGACTTAAGACTAAGGCTGGAATGTTTCAGTCCTACAGGCTGGTGTTACCAGAAAGCAATTAGTAACCTATAGGAATAGTGCAGTGTATTAGGGCTGAACTTGCTCAGTAATCTAAAAATCTCTGGATGAAAGACAATACAGAGAGGAGTTTAAGGTTTGTACTTGAGTGGCTTCGTGCTGTATCAGGCCCGAAAGGACACATTAAAGGAAGGAAAATGGTATGTCAGCTACTGAAGCATCTCCATAAAGAAAGATCTCCCTTCTGCTGGGAAGCCAAGAAGCATTAACATCCCGCAGGAGAGATTACTGTTTAAGGGCTGATCCTAAGGGTTGCCTTTAATGAAAGGTTGGGATGGACACACTTTCTATTTCAGTTTAGTATTTTTTCTTTTGACATTTCACAGTTCCCTGAAATGGAGACTCTTTAAAAATACTACTGTTTGCTGGAGGAGTGCCATCAGAGGCCTTTGCTGTTACAGATGGACTTGAGTCACTTAAGTGCTACTCAGGATTTAGTATATCTGTAGTGTGTTCTAAGTGGGTTTATTTAAATGACAGGTGAGATCTTAAAGACTTCTGCTAATAATGGGCAGTATCCTGTCTCCTCCTACTTAACCTTCCTCCTTCTATATGTTATCACCTGCCTAGGTGAATGTTTCAGTATGAATATCCATAGTCATTTCCCTCAAACAATGAATCTAGTCTCTCTCTCCTTGAAAAGGTTGAATAAGCTGTTTTATTGTTTAATTAAAATTATTTGTCCTTCAGTGGTTTTCACTGCATTTGGAAGGGAGGGGGGGAGGGAGGATGGAATGAGATGAGGAAGAAGAATGAAACCCCCTGTCAACCTTCTCCTGAACTCGAAGAGTGTAAACATCTAGGCTACCATTTTCAGTTTTTTGGGAAGCCTAGTGATGTGACATGCTTATTGCTGCAGCTGATAAGCATAGTCAATGCTTGTTATAAAAAGCCAAGGCACCTTAATGTGCTTTGTGGGTGTAATGGTTCCCTGAATCATGTAGTACAAAGCAAAACTTTCTCTTTGATTTTAGAGACATCTCAGGAAGACTAAGCTCCTGTATTCGATGTTGATGTTATGTACTGTAAATGTTACGTTTCTCTAGATCTCTATAGACAAGTAGGAAATTGAATGCATGAAAGAACATAAGATTAGGAGCCAGCTTTGTAGTGTTTTATAGAAACAATCGCCCCTGTGCAATACATACCTTTTAGCCATGCTGATTCTGAAAGAACAAGTTGGGAAGGGCATTTGGACCACAAAGAACTGGATCTCCTGCGAGTATATACAGCTGTCCTGGCATGCTTGGAACTGCCAGGCTGGTCAGGACAGGATTCTGCCTGCCCCACAGGACTCAGCCAGAAAAGACTCATGCTGTGAATTTTAATCTCACTGGAACTGAATGACACCTAAGAGCCCTGTGTTTTCAAAGGCTGGACTTAGTTGCCATTCGTTACTGGCATTCAGGGATAACAGAATTGTCCTTTCAAGGGGTTTTAGCCTTATTGCCTTGGTTGAACTAAGACCTGAGTAGGTCTTTGGGAAAGAAAACACGAATCCTATTCGCTAATCCATGCCAACGAAGTCAGCTTTTGGCCAACAGAACTGTAGTGCATGTCCTTCCAAACCTGACGTAACACCTGTGTGGTTGGATGTGCCACCTAGAGCCAAAGTCATTGACGTGGTGGCCCATGTCAGCCCAGTGGTGGTTGTCCAAGTACCATGGACAGAGGTGGCTCAGTGACAGCTTGCATAAGACAGCGTTGTTGTTGAAGATCCTGTAAGGCTGCCCAGTTGGTGCCAAATCAGTTATTATTAATCACATGTGAAATAGATAAACCCTCCTAAGCTTTTTCTCACAGGCATTCTAGATTCGGTCATCCCATGCAATTGTGTTTGGTCCAAGGCTATTCAAGGCCCTCAAAATGCTGTCTGATAGACAAAGGTAACTGTTCCTGCATGAAACTGCGAGAAAGTGCTGCAAGTGTTCATGGAGTCCTCTCCAAAAATGTTTGCCACTTTGTGCTGAGAAAACCCTTTTGAATGCCTTTTTGTGTCGAATGAGTTTCAGGAAGTCATGGCCTGCGATTTTTATATGATACTTCATTTGACCAGAGTGATGCTGTGATCTTAAGCAGCCTTGTCCCCAAGTGGTATTAGAACTTCATGTGTGCTAACTTGTAGCTGAAACATTGAAATGCTTCTTCCAGATGTGTAACAGAATGTATTACTTGGTTACAGCCAGAGTATTCAGGTTGCTGTTTGGCTGAGGTTACCCATAGATGGCTGTTCTTAAAAGTATGCACTTGCAAAGGTTGTGATTAAAAAAAAAAATTGGGATTTGGGGGGTTGTTTTGTTGGGGTTTTGGGGTGGGGTTTTTTTGTTGTTTTGTTTCTTTGTTTGCTTTATTGTGTGTGGGGTCCTATCCTAAAATACTTCACTAACAGCAGTTGACATCATCTGCTTACTTCAGACAAGACAGGGTACAAAGAAAAGAAAAAGGTGTGATGTCTTTGGGTCAGGAAAATAGTGTTAATGTGAGAGGCTGAAGCTTCTTATTCCTATTCTACTATAAGGATAGGGAAGTGTACAGTGCTACCAATGCTGAAGGTGCTCAAAGAAGCACTTCAGAGTTACTCTCAAGAATTTGTAATTTCGTGGTATGTGGTCAGTGTGAATAAGGCAGCACATGTTCTGGCCTTGATTTATGGGTTCTTCCCCTATTCCCCACTTGTACTGTCAGGGAATAAGAGGAGTGTTATGGCTGCTCCGTTCTTTGTGCATGACGTAGTGAAGAGCCATGCACCAAGGCATGGTGGATCCAGAGGGAATGATTCATACTTGAACAGAGCTTCAGCACTGTAATCAGCGCATGAAAATGTTATTTCTCCCGAAGCTTTTGGAGGGGCATGACAATGGTGATGTTGGCCTTTGAATTAAACATATGTATAAATTAGGGTGAAGGTAAGTTCTTGGGAAACTTATTTATAGCTGGGTTGATGGTTTTCCCTTTGCTCCCATGTCATGTTATTTTGCATTTACTGGAATAATTGAATTTACCATTTGAATTCTATAAATCAAGTTATTTTTTGAACTTTCTTGTCTATGTATCAGTGCATCGCCCAAATATTCAGGAGTGCATTGATTCAGCATATGTTCTCAGCAGCAGGTTTTTTTACCTGCAAGACTGAGGGAGAGTGTGGCGAACACCAATGCTCTGAAGTTGTGAAAGAAGCTTAAATAACATTGTGTTGTTAGAAATAAAACATACTGCTTTCTTTGCATTTGCAGACTGATTTCTGCACATCAGAGGTATAAAAGTTTTCAGTTTTACTCTGCAGTCAAAAGATGGGGAAGCTTGGAGGAGATTCTCAGCTAATGACATCACTCCAGACCTGAGGTTGTAGTTAAAACAGGAACAGATTTCTGTGGAGTACAGGAACTGCTTTTTATCAGGGGATGGTACTGGATGGTTCCTTCTGAATGCAGATGTTCCTTGGAACAGCTGCTGCTGTTGCTGCATACAGCCACAGTGCATGTGCATCATGACTGAGCGGGCACAGCTCTGTCTTTAAATTTTGTAAGCCGGGATGGTTCTTACCAGCGGGAATTCGTGAAGTTCTATTTCAAACTAGGTTAAGACCTGATGGGCTTGACTGCACTTTTGTTTATCATGCTGACACAAATAGGAGTTAACTCTTGACGTGTGAAACACACAAGTTGGGCCCAGAACTCAAATAATAAAAAATGTAGGAGTCTCTTTCATAGTTATTTGCTGTCACTTGCAAATGTTCAAGCAAACACAACCACAGTAATCCTGAAAATTAATCTAATATTGAAAATATAATCGTTATTTTTTCCTGCATGGTTGTATTGACATTTACTGGCATTTTGATTTCAAAGGCACCATTATTATTCCCTTGAAACACAAGAGCTTTTTATGTGAACGCCCTGAAATCTTTGGAAAAGTTCATTAAAAATATTCATGGTAATGCAGTGCTGTTTTAGTTGAAGAACTCATTTTTCAACACCGTTCTTTCAAATTTATTTATAAGTTAAAAAAAGTCATAAGATTAAAACAGCTGATTGCTGGATTATCCTGTGAGAATCACAAACACATTACTGTACATCATGAAATGCCAGTAGATGTCTTGCTATATGCTTCATAGGAGATACATAGGACTGTGGTTTCTCTAAAGACAGTGATTTGGGTGGACATTTCTACTCTTCCCCATATGGTTGTGTTCCCAACAAGAACCACATTGTGTTTGAGGGCTTTTTTATATACTCTAATAACTTGAAAGAATTTTAAATCTATGTTCTTGCTGCTAATGAAGAAAATTGCATGCTATATTTTTGGAAATTATTTCTTTTTTTGGCGTACTTTTCCCAGTTAAATGAAACTCAAAGAGCTTTTAGTTAAAGAAAATGAAATTTCAGGGTTTTTCTTCTCCTTGATTCACATCATCTTTACACCACCATTACTGCCAGCAGATAAGATGCAGCAAACCAAAATTCTAAAGACATCTTTGCTTTTACAAAGGAATATTCTCGCTGTTACAGGTGTTAAGCATTCCTTTGGCATCACTTTGCAACAGTGTGAGCTATTATGTATGTCTGCCAGTGAAAAGATGCTTCTGCTGCCTCTACTATAGCTGGAAGAAGTTAAGGAAAGCATTGCTTTCCTGTTCCAGTCCCTCCCTGCCCTCCTACACTATTGCTGTTTGTTCCCACATCCCACAGCATCCACTCCATTGGTCTGGAACGTGGAGCTGGTCTGGGTTAAATCGGCTGGTTGCCTATTTTTGGTAGGTCAGTTGGACTTCCTTCAGTTCTTGATCCAGTTATTCATGAGCATGTATAAACAGCTGTGAGAGTGCAAAGGTAAGCAGCTCCCTGGAGCAGGAGAGGGCCATCATCTTGCAGTGATGGTAGTGTCTTTTTCAAAGTGTGAGTGAAATTCTTGCTCCAGTGACTGGACTGAAACAACTTTGTTTTCTGCTCACTTTTACTAGCCTGTGGGTTGATCTTAAGCAAGGCAGTTTTGACTCCAACTCTTTCAGTTTGACCACCTGTCAAATCTTGTGTTATTATATTTACTGTTTTTAAATATATGGAGGTTTGGGGTTTTTTTCTAACTTTGTGGGCAAAATTATGTATTCACAATGTTTTCTTGAGCATGCATGGAGAAGACTTCAGGACTGAGTTGGAGAGAGCTGAGAACTGACCTGAGAAGCCCTATTTGCTATTGCTCGAAAAGAAATGGTGAGGAGCAGCAGATGGTTGCTACTGCTAATCACATCCCCAGTAGTAGCTACCACTCTTTCAGCCTCGCTTCTTCGTTTTGTTGCAACAGCCTGAACCAACTGGGCTTTTTTTAGCATAGGGAAGCAACAAGCTGTGGCCGTTTGACCCCTCCAAGTCAAACTCTACTGCCTTAGGAAAGTGCTCAGGCAATGGGTGTATGCGCTTTCACTATGTTTCAGGAGTTATTTCTCAGAAGATGACACTGGTTTTATTAGACACTGGGTAGAGAAAGGGAAGATAGGACAATGCCTAAGTTAATGGTTTTTGGTTGGGTTTTTTTTTTTTCTTTTCTTGGAAGACAATGGAGGAGAGATGAAGTATTCATGCTATTCAGCATTACACACCTAACTTAGCTAAATGAAGATACTAATTTCCCTAGGGTCATTGTGTGACTGATAGAGAATTCTCAAGAGAGCCCTGCAGAGTCCAGTTTTTTATTCATCTATTTCAGGAGAATAGGTACTTATGTGCCTAAAGCCAGCTGATACTGAAAGAGACAAGTGCTGAAAGCAAAGTGTGGAATTCCTCTAAAGCATGCCAGAGAACCTATAAATGCTTTCAAAATTATGGCACAATGCATAATAGCTATAGTATTTGTATTAGAGTGTGTCAGAGAGAGAGGATGGGGTGGATATCCACAGGAATTCATATACCTTTTTCTAAGAACTCATATATGAAGCTGGATTATAATTTTTACAGAAATGCTTCCCTGCATCAGATTAAAATGAAATAGTTGAAAAGTTAGTGTATGTTATGAGACACAGATTACAATGTCTCAGTTATTTGCCATTTAGTTCTCCTGTGTAATTTATCCAGGAGCAGTGGTATTTGAATGGAATCTTATTGGTGAAGATACAGGAAAATTGGCACCCTTTCTTTGAATCCAGTTTTACTCAGGTGGTTGAGATGTAAGGAGAATGAAACTCGCTAATGCATTACAGATGTTGGCTGGGAAAGAAGGCAAAATCCCCTTCCCACCATCCTGATTGCCATGCTTAACCAATTCTGTCCCTTCAGACATGTTCCACCTGTGCTCTGTTTGCCTCCTGAGAAGCAGAGGTTTTGTTATCTCCTGGGAATTCCTAATTCAATGGAGGGTCCATTGGTTCCTGCCTTTTTGCAGTGTGGTTTTGTTTCGGAGCCTGGTACAACTAGCGCTGTACTGGCTGGAGAGTTGTGGAATATTTCTCCAAGGTTATGTGCATGACTGGTGTTCTTTGAGTTACAATTCCTGATTTTTAGGTCTCAAAATCAGGCTCTTACTTTAATAATCTTTTTTTCCCCCCTTAAACAAAGGGTGACTTATAAAAATGGCAGCTGAAAAACTTCAGACTTTTCTTTTGTATTGGCTTTCAAAACAAAAGCCTCAGACTGAATTACCTTAAAATGAAAATTGCATTTATTAATGCTCTATTCTTGTTACCCTCTCTCCTGCCAGGCTGCCTACCTGCAGTGAGACAGGACTCCTGCTTTCTAGCACTGAGTGCTAATAAGTCACATAGACTGCAGTGAGCAACTGTCACTTGATATCTCATGTTGGGAGATTAACAACAGATTCAAGTGGCATCTGGAGTACTTAAGTGAAAATCAACCTTAATTAACTAGATTGTCTCTTTCATTAGTAAAAACAACAAGTGGAAGAGGGCTGGTCTTTGCAAAGCTGTTTTCTGAAATTAATGTAAATTGTGATTTTTCATTATGGTCTTGACCTCAAAAAACACCAGGGCACCCTTACCAGGTCTCTGAAGGTGTGACAGTGCCTTTCTTTTGCCAGTGCTGTCAGTGAAATTTATTTGCATGTACTTTGGTGTGGTTTCTTGTAATGCCAGCCTCTGCTGGTGTTCTAGTTAATTTCTGTCCTTAATCAATGAAGCTTCTGTCTCATGGAAGGGAAGAGGTAATTTAGGTCCCTGGCTGTGACCTCTAATGGAAGAACCTGCTTCCTTGATATGTGTGAAGGATGGGGGAGGAGAAGTAGCCGTAAGCTAATAACTGCTGGAAATTGTCCAAAGGAAAGGCCTGTCCCTCTTCAGCAGGAAATCTGTTTTCTGCTATACTGACTGCCATAATTTAGGTAAATTGGGTTGTCTGTATAGCTCTGCTACTATAATTCTCTCTCCTGAAAATAAAACTTGATGAAAAGATACTTCAATTTGTTAGGAAGCAGTAGACTCATATTGTTTACACTTTTGACATTGCCTTTATGGGTTTTTTGAATAGCTATTCTATAAGTCATTCAGAAAAAGTCAGGAACAGAGAGATGATATGCATTACTTCAGTTTTCTGCTCACCTTTATTTCTGTAATGATTAATCCATTAATCAGATGCTTACTTTAGCCAGTAGAACCAAACATGGTCCTAAATTGATATAATCTTCTATAAAGTCTCTCTGTATGTGTGTACCTATTACTAGCAGCAGTACTCAGATTTCCAGTATCTCTCTTGCTCTTTGGCTTTCCTGCTCTTCAATTATGTGTATCATACCTTCAGCTTCTTAAGAGATCATTGCAAACTCTGTTCTTCCTGCTTACTGAAGACAGTTGTGTGGTAAAATGTATCATTTAGGCCTCTTTAAAGTAAGAAATCACAGGTGTTGTTCACATGTTTTTATATTCCTTTGTTTGGCGTCAGAAACTTCTTGTAGCAGTTCATCTGATGTTCACTTTCTAAGAGTGACAGTATTAGTTATGACTTTTATTAGATTGACCTTTTCCTCTTCAAAATTCAGGCTATAAAGATGCCTTGTATTGAAATGCTGAAAATGAAAGCATCAGAACAATTGTTTCTTCACTAAATATTATGAAGTTGCCATAAACAGTGATATAAAATTTAACTTTGAACTTCACTGAAGTGGGAAGAAAAGAAGAGGAAAATACTTCTAGATTGTTAGGGAAAGGCTAGGTTTAGAAATCAAATTTTCTTGAGCTTTCTGGGATCTCCCTCTTTATTTGTGATTTAACTCTTCTGTGTAATTTATGCAATCCTGTTACTGAAATGTTATTCTAGTAGGAATCAGTGATGGAAATGGTGTGAAATATAAACTTTTCTCTCCACATACATCATTATCTTGGACCCTAATCAAGGCAATGTCATCTGTTGTTTGTAGCATGCATTTTGTCGTATAGAATTCTGAAACCACTGTGAAGGTCTGGATTTTGAAAACATGATTTGAAAGATCTTGTACAAATGAACAGCAATCCTTTTTTGAGCTTATGCACACATGAAAGCATTTATCATGAAATGGCCTTGGGTTTTTTATGATACTGTGAGACTTGAATTTTGAGAGAGGACTGTGTAAATATAGATACATATAGTTAGATATCTTTATCTGCAGATAAGCATCTTATACATGATGTATATTTGTAAGCAAAAATATGTTCACAAACATACCCAAACCCAAATATGTGTTACTGCAAGACACACGGGGAAAAAAAACAAACCTCAAAACATTGCTGGACTGTAGAAAAGACATGAAAGAAGTAATTTATGCTACAATAATGCGTTTAATCTGCATTTAGAGATTTTCTAATCTTCTAGCTTTCTGAAATTTATTTGCTTAATCATAATCATAGGTGCTAATGTAGGTGGGTTTGGAAAACTAAAAGGAAAATATTATCCTATTTGGAGGGCACAATTCTTTGCATAGGTCTCAACTGGCCTTGCTAGAGTCTTTGTGACTGGTTGTGGAAGGAAACACACAATAGAAAAGATGCAAGAGGAAAGGCCATCACACGGAAAATAAAGTATAGCTAGCTTTTGAGTTCTTCATTCTATAAACTCTATATTCTTCATGTAAATTAGATGAGGAATATGTAAGGTGTATGCTGTATACAGCGGCTTGTTAAAGTTGACAGTTTAAGAAAAAAATGGATGGAAGAAGACAGAGGAGATAAATGCAGCAATAGCTGATTTCACCTTTATAGCTGAGGGCTCTGAGGGTGGGCAAGCTCGGTGTGACCTTGGAAATCCACCTGGGACTCTGGTACCTCACTATGTCTCTGTTTTACATTTTACTCTCCAGCTTTATGAAATGTCATGTAATTAAATGCTCAAAGAAGTGAAAGGTGATTGTTGAATCAAGTGAGTTAAAAAGTGTCTTTTTTCTTTTTCTCTTTTCCTTGAATTTCATTTTTTAACAGTCAGATGATAGAAAGGCATGGAGGATGTGCATTTAAGAATAAGGATTTTTAAGGAGATGGCAAACACACCTTAGGTTGAACAGTTAGCTCTACAGGTGCTGTTTCCATGGAGCAGACACTTTTCATGGAGCATGTGAAGCGCATGGGAAGGTTTTGCTTGTTTTCTTAGTTGGATCATTTCCTTCAAACATGTTCCTGAAGCCCTTTGACTAAGGAGAAAACTATAAAGTGTTGCTTTTGACAACAGATTAATAAAGTATCATGGTAGAAATCATCCCAAAAAACAAAGACATACTCAGTGTTCCTGAAAACCCCATCTCCTACCTTGTGAAAACTCCTGTTCAAGGAATGAGTAAAGACTCTTCCTTGCGTTTCCTTCTACAAGATGAGGGAAAGAAGGGAGGAAAGTAAAGTCAAAGGGCAGAATGCCTGTGGTCAACCCCAAATTAATTGCTTTGCTAATGCTACCATTCCTCTGAGTGACCTTCCCAAGGTGTTACCATGTTTACATTATAAGCTGGACCAGCTGCCTGAAATAGGTTGCATGGTGGTAAATGGTGTTCCCTCCCTCTGACCCCGCTCAGGAATTCAGGAAGGGAATAAGGGAATTAATTGGGTCTTTCTCAGAGACGGCTGCAGCAGCGGTGTGGGGTACATTGTTGCTGTAGGGTTCATTGTGTGTTTGGGGGCTTGTTTCCATTCCTGTTTCATTTAATAAACACATTAGAAGGAAGGAGATTCATTCTGCTAAGGGAAGATGTGCTCCCTACTAGCCCATTCTGCTGAAAAGCAGCAATAGGAAGAATCAGAAGGTTTTATGGGGACAGGGCTGTGTAGTCTCGAGAGTTTGTCTAGAGATTTATGTAGTTTGGATAAACATTCTGGCTCTGAGCCTTCCTATATGTTAAACTTGAAATGAGACTAAGGAAGGTGGGAAAGAATAGACTTTATTTTTTTAATGCTTGTATGAGCAATGTTGATTCTTTCACCACTTCATATTTTACTTTATTTTGTAAGGTCCCTTGAATTGGGATGTGTTGTAGGCTACTGATTTATTTAACCAAGTTAGAAGGTCTCTCACAAGTTGATATGCAAAAATGGAGCTCTTGGAGGTTCATACAGAGCAGTACTTTGGAGTCTGAACACTTTCTGGGGAAGATGTAAAACAGTTTAGTAACATTTAGTATGCAGTGGTTGTGAAATAATTTTTTTAATGTTTAAATCAGCTTTGGTACTGCGGTGTTGATTTTGTAAAGCTCTTAGAGATTATTTTACACAGTAGCAAGCAGCTGTCCTTATTTAACTGATAACTACTGTTTACATTTATTTTTTTGGATATTTGACTGCAAAATGTGAATTACTGACTTTCGAGCTATTCTGTTGCTTTTGCACTTTGTGCTAACAAATTTCTATGGTTCAAGCAGTGAATCAAAATGATTCAGCAACTCAGGTATTTAATTTTTAGCTTTTCCATTATCTCTACTGTATGAAAAGTGATAGACTTCCCCTCTGCCTTGAGCAATTAGAAACGATGAGATTAGTGAGAACTAATTCCCAGTTACAACTATGAAACAAAATTAACAGCCCTAGACATAGTTGTGATCATTTTGTGAAGAGCAAGAACGCTTTCAGCTGAAGACAGCATACACCCGCTTCATGGTTTAGTTTAATGTGGGCATAAATAGTTGATCCCATTTGGACAACCTTTCATTTTGCAAGCAGAAGTTGTTCTGGATGACAATGATGATCAAAGTGTTAGCACTTCTGCTGCTTGCAGCATTCTCCCAGATGAAGGGATTCCAGCCCCAAAGCAAGGTGAGATGTTTGTGGAGCAGATGCTTGGAGCTAAAGATGCTGTTCCAGGACAAGTGGGAGGCTGTAGGAATAGCAGCCTGGAGGAACAGTGGCTCAGAGCAGATCAGAGGTCTGTTGTCTCTCTGCATCTCATAATCCTTCCTCGCTTGCCGGAGTTTGGTGTGAAGGGCAGCAGGGTGCTCATCATCCTCTAAGAGTTCAGTAGAGTGATGCAAAAGTTCTGGAGTTCAGTGACATTTTATCAGTGCTGCTATTGAGGAAACAGGGATAAAGAGAGGAATTGTCCCAAAGCCAGAATAGATTGGAGGATGACCAACCTGTGCATGATGGATGGTGGGTGGTGTTTTGTGGAAAGTAGAAAGTAGCGCAGGGATATCAAAGCTCTTTGATCTGCAAAGTACCTCTAGATGTATCAACCTGAATTATTGTCCATCTAAAATAATTCTTGCTTCTTCACACTCCAGCTATTGTTGCAATGATGGCCTGAACTTTCATGTCTGGTGAGCCAGTTTCTGACAATGTGGCTTCTATTATAAACCAGAGATGGTTTGTAGACTTGCTTGGTTTTTTGCATTAGGGTGTGTAAATAGTTAATAAGAGAAGTATGTATTGAGTTGAATTAAATGGTAAAAAACAGTGTGATGATTTAGCAGCTTCATACCACTTGGGAAAACCAGCTTTTCCAGATACTGGAAATAAGGCTGCTAGTGCTCAAAGTTAAGGGTGAAAAAAGGATGGTTATGTTATTCATTTTAAGGTTCCTGACATGGGGGGAACCAGTATTAGTATACAAATCTACTTGCTAGGCAAGTAATTTCAACTTGACTTACAGGAAAGCACCATTATGTTCCCCGTTCACATGTGTTCATTGTTTTCTGGGGGGCTAATCTGAGACCTTACTGCATAGAGCTGAACCTAAACTTGGTCGCCGGTCTCCTATGGATATTTGAATTACTACTATATCAAAAGGTATTCTGAAAAATCAGATTATCACATATCTCAGGTGTGACATCCAGAGCTGGTGGAAGCTCTGACTTCTGTGCAGAAGAGAATTGTTTCTTTACCTCATCGGTGTGCTATGCAGAAAATGTATTCAGATCTGTGAAGCATTCACTATATTGATGAACATCATAGAAAACCCTGCAGGAAATGAAATATTCCGTCTTCACAGGAGGTTTGCACTAAAAAATTACTAGGACCACACACTGAGAAAGTGCTTTTTAGACAGCATTTGCTTTGAATGAGGTAGTACTCCAAAGTTCACGAATAATGTTTCTTGAAATTGATTTTCATGTAGTTAAGCTTTTGCACATAGTATGCTGAATGAAGTTTTCTACAGAAATCTTAATTATGTCATTTCTTAAATTTCAAGAGCTTGAATTTTGTATGTTTAATGTTCTTTTAACTTCCAAGTACCCAGAAACTGTTAATTACCCATGGTGGATTTGTCTTTGTCATGGACTAACTATGCCATAGATGCATAGTCTTCTACAGCAGTTATGCACAGATGGTTTGGGTTCAGTCCACATCACATACTGACAGAGTGTTGCGCAGAAGTGTCTGTGATACAGGACTGGTTTGGGTCTGGAAGTAATTTAGCTCCTTCCATGCAGAGCCTGAGGTTACTGCTCATAGAGCAGACCTCAGCAGCCTTACTCTGAGGTGTCTAACATGAGGAGCTCTTAAACTCCCCTGTCTCCAATTTGCCTCTGCACCATCTTCTTCAGTGTTAGTGTTATCCCAGGATCCCACTCCTATGTAATTCCTGCTAATAGGGTGCAAACTGATAATATAGTTGGAGAAACATGCTCACGTTCATACTGAGGATTACCAATAATTGTGTGGTCACCAAATTGTATAAATATCAACAAAAAGGAATAAAATCACCCCCAAATGCTTTTGGAAATTTAATGTGATTATTCAACTGTGCTTCTCTCTTACATAGTTACTGGTAAATAAGAAATGTAGACCATCAAACTTGAATAAGTCCACCACCTTCATCTTCATGTTCAGCCGGTACATGATTGCCTTTCCCTGCTACCACACAGGTGACAACTACTCACCAATGACAGATCTTACATTTTTAGGTTAAATGAAGGTTATGCCTCCAAATATTTTTCTTTTGTTCTGAAAAAAATTTGGCACTATTTTTATGATAAGAAAAAAAAGTGAAAAGCAACGATTCTGCAAAATGTCTTTCTGTCAATCGGAAATTGGGATTTAGTACATTTTTGTAAATGTGTCTTTGCCTGCGAATTTTGAGAAGGGGGGGAAATGGGATTGGAGTGCATTCTGCTTAGCTAGTCACCTATCTAAATTCAGTCAGAGAAGAAAAGTTTGAGCATGACACTGCTGAAGATGATTTTGCTGTTTCTCTGTAAGTATTGCTGTAATAAGGTGGGATTCGGTATTCAAAGGAGTTCTTGCTGTCACTGTGCTGAAGGAAAAAAAAAGAATAGAGGGATTAGAAGAGAATTACGGTTAATTTGGTAGGAATCCTTGCTCATTATCAGCGATGAATGAGCAGAGACACACAACAGCATTTTTGGTCAATATTTTGGAAGAGTGAGCTCTGTACTGCAAGGGCTTTATAATGATTTCTCTTCCCTGCACCTTTTTCTCATGGGAAGTCCACTTCAAATGGGAAATATGAACTTGTGACTTGAGCACATTCTTTACTGTGAGATTTGAAAGGAGACTATATAACCCTAAATTTCACATAGCAGTAGACATACTTGAAACAAAAAGAATAAAAAGCACATTTAATGAAGTGTTATATCGGTTTGCTTTCTAGTGCTGATTTTGGCTTTGTTTAGCCAGTACTTAAAGAATAGAGTCTTTCATTAATTTGCCGTAACAAGCATAAATTCAAGAGATGAAAGTGAATTCTTTAATGGCATGCACATTACTGCAAGGTGGAGCCTATACGAAACGTTTGAGACAAGCTAGGCATGCTGAAGAGCAATAAATATCTGAAAAGTCTATCAGGAATTCAGTTTCAGCATCCATCATTGTGTAATCACAATGAAGAAAATTAGGAGGATATACTTGCTGTTGTTTTTTAAGGTGGCTCAGTGAATAAATGTGACAGATGAATTTATTTTTTTTAATAAAATCATTTGATGTTGGGATTCATCTCTCAATACACAAAGACACAGAGATCTTGCTTCGATCAGCAAGGCTGTTTGATTCGAATCTTTTGTAGCCAGCACTCTACAGTGAGGAGGGAAATCTTTACTTCCAGTCTTGTCTTTGCTTTAAACAGACACACTTCCTTCTCCTGTTTCACTGAAGAACTATTTTAATTCAGTTGCTGAACTTAAAGCATACTGAATTCCTACTTATCCTACTGATTCCTGCTTTTGAGACAGTCATTCCTGAGCGGAGGTGGAAGCTTTTAGTATGCTATTCATCCACAATTTTGGATGGTTTAGAATATGGTTAGGAAAAATTTTACTTTCTCTGCTCCTCTACAGTGCCCTTAAATCATTTGGTTTCAAGATGACAAAAGCATTGAAGAAGTGTTGTTTATATTGAAAAGCATAATTTTAAAGAGCAAAGCTTCTTTACTTTTTTTGCCACTAACATTGCAAACATTACTAAACTGTCCCAGAATGACCTTAATGCTTCTGTGCTGTCTGTTCATTTGTTGCATTCCTGTCTGTTGAGATGAAGAAAGCCAGTGCATCCCTTTATAGGAACTTTCGGACTTGTCTGAAATCCTGTAGCATTATCACTTTAGCAACAACCATTGAGAAATGTTAGAAGTGATACCTACTTGGAGTGTTTTGTACTGCTTCTCGCAGTAATGTTTCTTCTATTGTGAAACTTTTTCACATGCGTTCCCTTATTTTGGGAGAAGAGGGAACAGCATTTGGAATACATGGCCAGGTGAAGAAACTCTGTAAGAATTAAAGACCACCTTAATATAAAAAGAATATAGCTGGAGAAATTTACGTGTATTTTTTGTTCTCAATGTACCTTTTCCATGGTATTCCCCAAGCCCACCTTATGCTACTAGCTAGAATAAACAGTGTTTGAATTTTACTGAAAGTTGGATGGCTACCTAAGTATCACTTTTAGCAGCACACTTTGTTTCCTGCAAAACCCTCCATGGGAAATGATGTGAAACATTGGTTTTGGTGACTGTCATTCATCTTTCTTTTCTTTCTTTTTTGTTCTTCAGGAATATAGTGTGTATCATTTTTAGAAGTGATGGTTATTGTGCATAGTATATGACTTTTGGAGACTGGCTGTTGGCTTTTGAGTAGCAGAAGTAACTTTACGTGCCTACAGAAATCGTTTTGACTCTGTGAGCTTCCCTGCCAAAGTCAAGTTTAAGTATGTTTTACTACCTTACCAATTGCACTGCTGTTATTTCAGGATGCTAAACTGGACCCACGTTTACCTGCCCAGTGTAGCATCTTGGAGAATGAAGTTGAGCTCAAAAACAAGGAACTGCAATCTTGGGAAATATTTGCACTTATGACAGCAATAATGCGTTACTAAATGAAAAAAAAGATCACTGATCAATGTTTGTGCTTTACAAAGACTGTGCTGTATTCTATAGGGTAGAGCAATGTTTGAAGTTTCAACTGGGACAATAATTTATTTTTTTTCCCCTTTATTCTTCTTATCATACAATAATGCTGAGAATTCTTCTGTTTCTTCTTTTTGCTTCCCAAGAGTCTTCCCTTTTGTTTAGGAAAAATGTAAATATTTGGAAATGTGGTGCGCTTTTTTTTTTCCCCCAAGAAAAACAGAAAAGAAAAAAAAAGTCAGAATCTATCATTTGTTCATTTCAAAACTGACAGTTTCATCCTGGAAGATTTACTGTTGCACTAACAAGAAATACTGTTGATGACTAAAAACGCTCAGTATGTGAACACTTCTGCTCTACTCTACTTTTCTGCTCTAGTGTTAGTCCATTTGTTAAACAGCCCATCTGTGTTGCCCCTTGATTCTCTTCACTTTCCACACAGGGCAGGAACCCAAGACAGTGTGCTTTTTTTCATAATTGTCACAAAAGTGCCTGACTGCAGTCAGTGAAGATTGGCATATAATAGAAAAAGAAGTTTGTTTCATGTATTCCATCAGTTTTCTCTGCTCCAGGTGCAAAGGCTTCTTGAGAAATGTGGAAGTCTCCTCAGAAAATCCTTTAAAACCCTAGAAATTCTTAAGAAAAATATGTAACTTCATACACACACTGGAATAACATTATTCAGCGTTACAGCCTATATTGATTCACTTAAGAAGCAGCGGACTTAATTCAGCTCTATGTGCATACATTATAACATACCATCTTCATTCAGGGCTACCACACATTCTCTTTTTCCACAGGAATTTTGCTTCATGAAGCACTGAGAGTGAATGGTCATTTTTAATAATCACTTAGTTAACCTTTTCTTTTTTTTTTTTTTTGTCTTTTTTGCTTCTCTTGTCTTGCTTTCTTCCTTAATTCTTTCTTTCCTTATTTTTCATACTTCCATGCTTTTAGTCAGCTTGCAAAATAGTGGTCTAAAGCAGGAGTAGACTTGCTCATTTATTAATAAGGTATTTTAATTACCTATTTCTTTTTAATGGGGAAATGTTTTTACCTTCTCCTATATAAGCTTTCCCCAGCTTATTGCACATTGGTAAGTGTTATTAATCTTGTAAAAAGCATTCAGTAATATAGTGCATTTAAAATGTGGGGGCTACAATATAAAATAATGATTATTTATATAATGATATATAATGATATATATCATTATATATATGAAATAATGATATATAATACAATATAAAATAATGATTAAACCAATTATGAGTAATTGTACAAAGCTCTTATAATGCATCTATGTAAGCCAGATTTCAGTTCATATAAAAAGGCAGTCAGCAAGTTAACTGCTGGCAGAGGCAAATGTGAGTCTATTCTTTCTTTGCTCGCAAGTAAATTGTAAGAAATATCACAAAAGAAATACTGGAGGCAGAGCAATTCTGATGTGATCCTTTGGCTTTGGTGGGGCTTGAGCCCTGCCACAGGTGTTGTGTGGTATGTATAAGGGACCAGCTTTTGCTGGAACACTTGAGCTGATTAAAGCTGCCTTAGGCCCTTTGGCCATTCTGTGTGCTGTTTTTTAAAGAGAGAAACACTGTTTTTTAAAGAGGAAACATAAAGAAAACTCTAAGAGTTTTCTATGGTCATTGACTTGCCATGTGTTGGCCATTCCTTCAGGAAGGGCTGCATTTCTCTCTGCTTGAACATTGGGCACACTAAGAGCCATTGGGAAATAAGCTTTAGGGAGAGAAGGTGTGTGTGTGAGAGAGGTTGAAATGGTAACTAGAGCCCTTCTAGTTAAGGAGCCTCAGAACAGGGAGATAGGAAGGCACTGACAATGTAGGCATCTTTCCCTGAAAAAGAGAATGGGAGGAAACCCACTTCCTCCCTCCCCCTGCAAGACTACAGTGGCAACCTGCTTTCAAAGTGAATAATTAGGCTTGTAAATGTTCTGTGGTCCCTATGCCTGCTTTACTGCTGAGGTGTTATTAACAAGCAGCTTCTAAGGAACAAACATGTTTACCTATGTTCTTTGTGCATGACTCCTGAGTACCTGCAGCACAATGATTGTAAATATCATCGAGGCTTCAAAACTTTGATGAGTTTTCCCAGACTCTTGGGTGATTGAAGCTCTGCTCTGAGTCTGGAGCTGGCAGCCTGTTTTCCTTCGTTTCCATGTAGTAATCAGCAATGAAAGAGTGTTTCTCTGATCAGTTCACCCAAACTAAGGTGGTTGTTAAAGACAAACAATTAGGTAGTATGGAATAATAATAACAACACAGATCTAAAGGTCTCTCCATTGTGCCAGGAATGTCAGAGTTACAAATCTCCTCCAGGATTTCCTGAAGGCTTTTGTGGATGGTGAAAACTATTGCTAGGCTGTGCCTTTTAAGTACCCAGTGTTAAGCATAAAGTTTTAATGGACTGATTAAAATAATAAGTGTCCAGATACACATGTGCTGTCTATCTAGAATTAAAATAACAGCAAAGGCACTTCTTAGCTGCCAAGTAAAGAAGGATTTTTGTTTCTTGGTGAGCTTGACCTTGATTTTTAAATGAGATGTTCTTTTAAGGGCAAGTTACAGCATGCCACTGTTGTTCTCACTCAGTTATAACCACAGCCAGCAATGTACATTGCAGGGCCCGAGTGTGCTTCAGAAAGCTGTATTGATTGCGTGGGAGAGTGGCACATCCAGCCTTCCTGGTTTGTTTGGCTTTGCCCAGGGTTGACATCTAGATGGCAGCTTCCCTTGAGCCTGTAATCCAGGGTAAAATTCTGGTTGTCACTTCTGTCACTCATTTTCAGCATTAAAAAACAGCTGAGTTTTATTGTATCTTTGTATGTTTTGCGGTTAAAGTAGGTGGGGACAAAATGAAGATTAAGTTTGATCTAGAAACACTTTGTTTCTGCAAAAGATCTGAACCTTGAATAATACTTTAGATCTAAAAGTAGCATACAGAAGTTTCCGAATACTTAAGAGCTATTAAAGTACTGCATAAGATTAAAAGCTAGACTTCAAATAGTGTCAGCTAGCATAAGAACTTCCGATTTATATTAGCAATGTACAGAACTGCCTTTGCAGTTTTAGTTCATAACATTAGTTCTGTGATGTGGTTTTCTATGAAAATGTTCAGTTCTTTGTTAATACAGTTCATAACAAGTTCAGTATGTAGTTAATATGGAAGTTCTGAAAATTAATTTCTTAGCATGTTTCAACCATGGTGTGTGTGATAATGTAAAGAACAAATGAACAGAGGGCAAAAAGGCAAGATCAAGAAAAGAGTTGGTGTTTAAAGAAGCTTTGATAAGAAACAAAATATTCATGCATTTGTGGCCAGGAATAGGATTATTTTTATCTTCCTAGGTGACGTTACAGATAACTTCAACAGGAGTAAATAAATGGGAATACGTGTATAAACAGCAGTTTTTCACTGAAGCTAAAACCAACCCATACAAATAGTAACAGAGGAAACAAAGAAAACCCCAAACCTAAAAATTTTAGCTGGTTCTAGCCCTGTGGAATGACTGTGAGTCATAAGGTTTGGCACAGTGCTGCTCTGTAAGATCCATGTTCAGAAGCAGTGGAAACGCCAGGTTATCGATTTTATCTGATGTCACCTCTTAGAAGCAAGGAACTCTGGTGCAATTTCGTTACTTTTCAAGTAGCTGGATGGTACAAAAGTGGTATTTAGTAATGATTTCTCATCAGGGAAAAGAGTATCCAATATCTTTGGATGTTACGGAGATGATAAGCTCTTCACTGAGGGTGCATGTGCAAGCACTGTCTGTGGGTATGTGCTACAGGCAAAAGTAGAAGCTCCCAACATTGAGTGTATCAGGGCTCAGCTGAGCTGGCAGTTTTGTGTTCTGGGCAGTCCTGCTTGGTAGCTGAGCTCTGGCCTCTAGTGAGGTAACACAGAGAAAGAAGTTAGATGTAGGTTTCTTCAGAAGTATCACCTAGTGCTTTGTAACAGCATACTAGATAACTATTATCTCCCTCCTGGGATCTCTCACTAGATGCTTACTGAAATGTTCTTCAGTGGGACATTTACTTTGATGGAGTTACACCTTTTCAGTGCTGGGGATAGTGTAAGTAAGTTGATAATCTGTTTTCAGATGGAATGAAGGCAATCACACAGACCTGGTTGGAACTAGATGATCTTAAGGTCCTTTTCAACCCTAACTATTCTATGATTCTATGATCAGATTTTAACTAGCAATGAAAAAGCTGACTTTTTGCAGCTGGTTCTTCCCTGTTAGTTTCATCACAGTTCTGTCTGCCATTCACACACACCCATTGTTGTATACAGTGTGTCACGTTCACCATGGGTGCTGTTGATGAAGTGCCTGAGGAACTTGGGCCAGAAGCTTCCTCAGGAACTGAAACCTGTGGCAACAGAGTCTGGCTTTGTCCTGCTTCACCCTGCACATAGAAAACTGTAAGAAAATAGTGTTTCTGCTCATTCAGTGCTGTTGTTTTCTCTGAGTTAGTCGCATGGTAATATACAAAGCAGATAGAGCAGGTTGGAGAAGCAGGTGTGTGGGCAAGGAACAGCTTTGAAACTTTTGACATTCTAGATGGGAAAAATAGACTTTTACGTAAAGTGATATTCATTGTGATGATGTTTTGTGCTAGAGTTTTTCCCCTTTTGTCGTGTTAACTTTATATAGGAAAGATCCCAGGAGAGTATCACTGCCAATACTGGCAAGTTTGAGAGGCTTTTTTAAACCTCTTATTTTCCAGAAATCTATGAAATTTCTGGCTGGTCCGTCTCTTTCTAGCCTAAGCCTTTCCTAAGAAATCCAGCAATTTTCCACTTGAAAATAGATATGAGTAAAGTAACACACTACTTTCATATAAGATTAAGGGTTTGACAAGGGTAGTGGGAACAAAGAAATTCCAAATTGTCTGCTCCATATTTAACCCCCCCCTTCTCCCAGCCCCCTGTTGCACCATAGCAAGCTTTCCTAATGCAAGTAGGTTGTTGATATACTTCCAAAAAGAATTCCAGTTAGCTGAGAGATGGGATTAAGTGGATTAAATAGCCTCCTCGTTTTTCAGTGAAGAGAGAAAAAAAAAAAAGTTTGGTTGAACAGTCACGTACAAATGCAACCTTAAATGATTTTGGACTAGATTGCCCTTCCAAACGACCTCAGATTGCCTTGCAAAGTAGCATGCCCTGTCTTGGCAAGGCCCTGTGTGTTGGGCATGCATGCATGCTAACTCACACGTGAAGGGCAGTGGGCAGGTGGAGTTTGCACTGTAGCCACAGCCATTTCAGCAGGCTATGACCGTGGGCTGGGAGGTAGGCTATCAGTTGGGTAGAACAGTTGCAAAGAATATAAAATGGTGCAGAGTGTTCTGTGGCCAGTCTGTCTTCATTTACTGCAAAACTGGTGTGTCCTACTCAGCCAGACCCAAGCCCTGGGAGAGCCTGAGAACCTCCAGTGCACCAGCCTGCTCCTACGCAAGCATCTTTGGTGGCCTCTTCCATTTTGCCGCTGTGTTTTCTGGTTACTAGGTGTTACCTTTTCTTCCTCAACACAGACACTTGACATGGTATGAAAATCAACATTCTTCTGCTTTTGTGTCTCCTAGTGGACTTCTTTTACTGAGAATTTTTAAAGCATTGGCTTTGTGCAAAGTACGTGCAGATCCTCCCTAACTTACTCTTCCTCATAATGAAAGCTGACTTCTCAACACTGCTTATCATGTCTTGCTTTCATTTTTATGACCCCTGAAGACAGGAAATAGCAACAAGAAGCTCAACGCTAAGGTCTCTCAGCAGCTGATAACTTGACGTGTGGCAGATAATTACTGGAGCCATGACTTTGATGTGGACAGCATAACTCCACAGCAAACCTGTCTTCATCTGGTCATTTTGTGGCATCCTTTGTAATTCTTTGTCCTGTGAATCTTATTGGCCACTTGTTCAAGTATCAGCAGTAGTGGGGTTTTTTATATGTTACTAGTTTTTCACTGTTATCCAGAAGACTCATCCTGTTGCTGGAAAGGTAGAGATACTGCCATATTTTTTTTTATCATAATAAAAAAGGGGGAGGGGAAGAAGAAGGAAGGGGCAGTATTAGTGGTAGCAGATGAATATTGTCAGGAATCCCTAAAAATCGGGGGGAGGAGGGGCACATCTAAGAGGCTGAAGACTAATGCATCCCAGATCTCATGCATCCAGTCTAACTGATCTTAAGTATAAGCGGTGGAGTAATTTTGTATTGTGTGCATGTTTTCCCTTTTAAAGCAGACTTCTTGCTGTCTTTGATTTCTGTATTAATTTGGAAATCCTGCACCAAGAGTAAAATTTGTTTCACATTTGTTGCAAGTTCAAATTAAATCCCTTCACTCCCAACCCAAAGTTTGCAAGAGAAAAAAAAAAGGTGGGTGGTGGGGGTTGGTGACCTTGTCATGACTGAATCTCATTCTGATCAAGGGCCAAATCTTTTTATCATTGAAAGGAAGTAAGAACAAGAATTAAAACTTTCTCTCATTACCCCTGGGATAGCAGTGTTCTCTTCTTTCCTCTACCTGACAGGAAATGCTTCAAAGCAGCCATTAATTCAGGCAGTGTAATTCTTATCTTTCTTTACTGGCTGGCTTACCTCTTTTAATTTACTTAAATACTTGGGGCTGTGTCCCTGCCACCTGATTATATTCACCTGAGACACACATCTTTGGAGGGTGGCAAGTCATTGCTTCCTGTGGAGCAGCAATGCAGCCTGCCTAAGATAGGCGTTATCTCCTTGCCATAGCCCTCTTCTTACTTTTTCTCCATCTCCATTGACTGTGTAGGGTGAATTTGTTTCTAGCCTGGTGTAACAGATTAGATAAGGAATATAAGTACCTAAAATTAGTACCTCGGGGTTTTTTAACTGTAAATCAACCAACTAAAGCAAAGGTAAAAGGAGGAGAGTGTAAAAATGAGTTAGCTGCTTAGCCATAGGGGGTACTTAAGGGTTTACCTAACATACAGGTCTTTGAAAAATCTGCCCTGAAGGAAAATGATGCAGCACTGTGCACAACCTGTGCAAAAGTTCGCAAACATTTGGAATGTGTTTGGAAGATTAATAGCATCGTAATTTTCCTCACCCTGTGGGTTTTTTCCTTTTTTTTCCCCCCATAAAGCAGTGTACTAGGGGCTCATCAGGTTGTGCATTAGATAATTGAGTTGTTATGCCAACAGGCTGTGCTGAAAGGTGTTACATCAGTGATTTCTTTTTCATCCCACTGTGCTTTGATCTCATGCTATAAAGCAGAAGATCCAACAGTGGAAACTTTTGAAGATGATAGATGAATTTTGCTAATCCACTTTTCATAATCCTTACAAAAAATGTCTGTTCTTATCAGTCAGAAAAGATTTAATAGCTGTTGTCTTTAGAAAGTCTCATATTATCAGAATTGCAAACTGTGGAATTACTGCTAGGAAAGATTTTCCTAGCATGTTTTGAAATGTGTGTGCTTTAGAATAAATGAATAATGATGCTGCTTTGTTAACCAGGCTTTGTTTGTTGTATTTTCTTCCTAAAACTCATTTGCAAGAGAGCACTGTGCAATGGTGAATATTTGCTGTCCTTATTGATGTTAATTGCCCTGCTTTAATTCCATATTATTGGAATTCACTGAAACAGTCAACTTAATCCAAATATACTAATTCCAAATATTATATGGTCCTGAAACAAATAACAAAAAACTCTTGGCTCACAAGGTGTAAAGCATTGTAGCTGATGGAACCGTTGCAGCAATAAGCAGTGTGTAGAATACTGTTTGCAGATTTGGGGGTAATAAAATGTGGCATCTTCTAGGAAAGAACACGTGCCTGTGCTTGTCCCTGGATGAAATTCACACTTATATCATCCAGATGAAGTCAGTAAAGTTACTGCAGTTGCCCAGGATTTCATCCAGCATAATCTTGCCCAATGTATGTTTCTTTAGTTGAGCTCCCCACGTCTCTGGAAAACCTGGCTTACAGAAAATTGCCAGTGATGCTTAGGATTATAAAAAGTATTCACCAGGTCTGATTTGTATTTTATCTCTTTTCTTTACAATAGCTTTGGGACAGATAATGCTCTATGTCGATGGCATGAACGGAGTAATAAATCATAATGAAACCATCCAGTGGCTGTACACACTTATTGGGTCCAAGGTAAGACACTCTTCAAAATTCTTGGTTTATATTATTTTGGTGTCCTTTAAAAACATTTTATTTATATTACAGATGCATTTAGGGTATAAACAGACTGCCTTTAGATTCTAAACGAGTACATAACACTCTTCATGGAAACCAGGGCACACTGAGCTGTTATTTCTTTTCTACTGATTTTATACTCTTTCGTGCTGTTGGCACATACTCTGCTTTTAAAAGCAAAGATTCCAAAGATGCCTTCATTACTGTCTGTGCCGCCATTAGAGTTGACTGTGGAGAAGATTTTTTAGTCTTGCAGTTGCCGTTCCGAAGATATTCTTTGGAACCATTTTTGGGAGTGGGTTTTTTCCCCTTTCTATTCTATAAATGCAAATCCTTTTCTACAGTTTCACCATTCTATGCTGGTCACCTTTATTGACCACTAAGGGAGGACAATTGAGAGTGACTTCCTCCTTACAACAGAACAGAGCAGGATAAGCTTCCTTCTTAGACCAGAACAGAATAGGATAAAATAGTTCAATTGGAAGGGACCTACACCTGTGATCTAGCTCAACTGCCTGACCAGTTCAGGGCTGACCAAAAGTTAAAGTGTGTTATCAAGGGCATTGTCCAAAAGCCTCATAAACACTGACAGGCTTGGGGCATCATCCACCTGTCTAGGAAGCCTGCTGCAGTGTTTGACCACCCTCTCAGTAAAGAAATGCTTCTTAATGGCTCCTAGAAGACAAAGTCTGGTACCTGCTCACAGGAGAATCTTTGTTGGTCCCCACTTACAAGGAGGCAAAAGCGGAAGGCCGGAATATATGCCACTTGGGTTGGTCTTCTCCAGTGCAGTAGTGGTTTATATAGTAAAACAACTCACTTTTAAGTCCATCTTTGCTGGAAGTCCAAAAGAAAGCAGAACACAAATTCTGCTGGTGTGCCATGCTGAAGGGCCATAGGGTAGGTAAAACCACAAATACACCATCCTCCAGTCTGTTGGCTCTTCAGCTTTAGAAAGTTTATTACGACCTTCAGAGACTGCTGCTGCTTGGGATGTAGACTTGCTTGGGATAGATCTGTGTGACCCAGTAGGCAGAACATGTTAGCTGTTGTTAGCAACTCAAAAGTTGCCATAGTTGGTGGAGTTGAATCTGTAGTTAAAATTGCTAAGAAACGTTTCCTCAAGTGGCTGAGTCACAGAAAGTTGCTGTTGGATAGTTTAGTGGCATAGACATGCTGCTGCTCTCCCCCTTTCCCCTGATAGTTTTCATAACACAAGGAGAAAAAAGAGCTTGGTGTCCCAGGGACCTTTTCTAACCACTACAGAATTTTTTCTACAATGTGCAAACTTCAATGCTGCATTAGATTACCAAGTCAAAGAACAGATGCTGTGGTATTGAAAGAAATGATTTATCTTGGGTTGATGTACCTATATTGGTAGATACATAAAAGTAAGGTAATTACGGTTATGTAGCAAGCAAAAAAGGAAAAAAAAGTGTTGCCATGTCCATGATTATTTTAATTCTCTAATGCACCTAATGGGAATGGGATGGGGGAGAAGCACAACTGCTTTGCTACCTTGCAGATTAAATTCTGTTTAGATTTTCTTGACCAGAGTACCTCAGCTCTCAGGTCCTTAAGCTCCTTTCTCCCTCCCCCACCACCAGCCAGAATGATTATCTCCATGTCCTGGCTCGGTGCCTGCAGCTGAGGAATGCAGGCAATGTGCTTTGAATAGTTCGGTTTCAGGTAGCATCAAAGTTTCTTTTTCATTATTCTTTGACTGTCTTGGAAGAGATCTAAGTCCCTGTCTGTATGCCAGAAGTTAACCAAATGTATGGTAGGTTTACTGTCAGAGTGTGGTGGGACAGCTGCTCTATGCTCTTAAAGGTGGTTTTGACTTTCTGTGAAAAATGAGCCCCTGGAATTTGCAATGCTTCTACAGTCTAATTTGCAGCCCTGCTATGCTGGTGCCTTCTCCAAAGCAAAGGTGGCAAAAATCATGTTAACACTGAAGAAAAAAAGAATAGTGAAATTGCCAATTAAGTCCTGGGACAAATCCCTCTAATAGGATGCAGAAAGAATACAGTCATTGAGCTGCCACAGCTGTGACACATGTTTTCTCTCCTTCTCAAAAGCTCTGACCAGGTTTAATATACTACAATTTGGTACCCAGTTCAAAGATCACTTTATATGCATCTAGTAATACTTCTGTAATCGTAATCTTAAATGACTTGTTTGTTGGTGGGCAGAAGGAGCCTTCTGTTTCATGTTGATATTGTGCGGGCGCTAGATTAGAAATTTGAAGATAACAGTACTCTTCTGCCATGTTGTTTAAAGAGAAGAGCGTTATCAGCACATCTCAGACTCTCTGGGCCACTGCCGGTCCCTTGCAAGACACATCCAACCATGTGTGACCACACCAGTGTTTGCCACTGGCCTTACACAGGCTGGCTGTGGACTGCTTTCCAATCATCAATGGTTAATACATCCCTGGAATAAAACATTTACAGCATAATCCCAATTTAAATGTACATCACTGCTATTTCATCATTAGTTATTTAGGCAGCAATTCATCAGTCATTCCCTGTTTTACAAAGCATTCAAGTATGTACTTAATTATAGGTGTATGGTTACATGCTGTTGGCTTCCAGCAAACTTTAATACATAACTGAGGTCAGCAGTGTACTCCTACTGTACTCCTACAGCAGTGCTGTAGGAGTGCAGAAGAGGGCTATACCAGAGCCAAGGCTCTGACAACCTTATATAAGCTAGAAGTTACATAAATAAGAAAGATCTGTGTCAACTGAGTTTTAGCCTTCATTGGGAGCATGGAACATTCACGCAAGATAGTTTGCATTTTAAAAGACAAATCTAGGAGTCAATGAATGTTGACTGTGCTTTCAGAATTCCTAATTTTTACTTTTTTTTGTTCTGAAGTGGGTAATCTAACCTATCCAGGATGTTGCCTTAACTGACATGTTTCAACCTCACAACATTTGGGAAATGATATTTCAAACTTTCTGGGTGTTTCTGCCAGGTATACGTTGCTGCTGCTGAAGCTGGAATTAAGATTTTGCTTTGTATTGCAAGTTATATTTAGCCTGCTTATAAAGGGACCTGAGGCATTTGTTTATGCTGGCAGCTGGCACCCCAGAGCCCTGTGGAGCTCTATGGAGGATCACTTGTAGGTAGAGTCTTGGTTTGATAGTGATGGCAAGGGCTGTTAGAAAATTTATCTTAACCAAAACAAGGGATGGCAGGTTAAAGACATAGATGCACTAAGCCGTATTAAGTCCTTATAATGTATTTTTCATCTGTTAGCATGTATGAGGTAATATATATATACTTTCATATGTGTTGGTATTCCCTGTGACCTGGTAATAGAAAGCATACAGCACGGTATCAGTGCCTTATCTTCTCTAGGACTAGCTACCGAGTGTTTACAAAAAGTGCATTTCTGAACCAAGGATCTTGGAAAAATCCCAGGCATTTTTATCATCTACTAGAGAAGCAAATGTTCCTTTGCATCGCAAACCCACAGGCTTTTGCCATTCCACCTTGATCTTCAATGGCACATCTAAGGCATTAAGTGGTCCAAAACCTGAGTGTGGTTTCACGTTTTCTTTCCCCCATTTCTGAATGCTACTGATAATGATTATTTTTTTCCAATTTGATGATCCAGGCTGTTCTAATTTCCCCCAGGGGAGCTAAAGCCCCTTTTTGGCATTGTATTCAGTGGAAAGTAATCCATTTTCAAGGTGGTGCTCGGTAACCTCAGAAGACAGGGTGGAATGCTGGGCCCAGGCTGATACAGCAGGGTTGATTAAAGATTCCTATCTCACATATTGTTTTAATATTTTTTTTTCCTACTTTGCTTCTGTCTCGGTCCTAGATTGCAAGGTTAAATACAAACTTTAACTAGCAAGTTGTTCCTTTAGCCTCGTGTGAATCTTTTGCTGCTTCCGCTATTGAAGTAATGACTCTTCGAATACTTTTTGAATGTTTTAAATTGTAATTCAATCCAAAAAAGAGAGAAAACCAAATCTATTTCAAAGCAAAAGGAAAAAACGCACAGCATTCAAACAGAACTTGATTGTAGCGGGTGAATTTGTTGGTTTCAAAAGCCCAGTAGGGCTGCTTTTCTTGCATGGTGCCAGTGACATGTTAAAACATGCACATGGTTCTAAGTAATTTTGTGAGAATTTTGAGAGAAATACTATTCTAACTCACAAAAAGCACTCAAATTGTTTTTACAAGTGAATCATTTAAGGTTTGCAGGGGTAAATACTCAGTTTAAGAACTTGATTAAATCTTCCTCTGTTTCACAAGTCATTTTATGCATGTGTTCAACTGAAGTCATAAGCAGAGCAGAGAATACCATATAACTTGAATTTGTGCTTTTCCTCAGGAATTTTTTTGCCAAATCTTATGCAAATGGATGTTAAAGTGGGTCTACAAATACATACCAAAAAGTGGTTTGTAGTCATGGAGAGTCATCACCATGGAGTCATCACCAAAACTAGACAGTGTACTCTCTTTTTGAGAATCCTGGAAATACAATGTGTTTGCATCTCATTAACTTTTTTGGTAATATATTGTGTGTATGATTGACCTAGTCTGAGTTAATATTGCCTGGATGATGAGAATGAATATGCAGCCTGATCTTCGTGAGCAGGTGGTTGTGTTATAGAGCTGTTCTGCACTTTATTCCTAAGATGTTTGGAAGTGATCTAGATAAAGTGGCCAGTTAAGAGAATCAAGCATTCGGGAAAAATTACACAGCTTGGGGACCTACTGTGATTAATTCCACAGGTTGTCGCCTTCCAAATCTGCTGCCTTGATAGTTAACAAACTCTTGCACCCTCTGACAAATAAGACCCTACCTACAGCTAACGTACAAGCTATTTAGATTGTATTGTCTCTCTTACCTCAAGCCACAAGTCTCATAAGCCTGTGGTTTTCTTCTGTTTTCAAGTCTTGCCCAGGTAGAAATGTCACTTAGATGTCAGTTTTATAGGCTTTCAGGCTCCTTTGCTTCCTGGAAGGGTTATGTTTAAAGTTGATATCTCTCCTTGAGCCCTAAAGTCAGTGTGGTCCCACCCATCCGCTAACCTGCGCTCGAGACCTTGAGCTGTGGTGAAGAGGTACAACTTCTTTGAGTTCAGTGAAACTCTGAACATTCATGTCAGCTTAGCAGCTGACTCTTAAATTTAATCCTCTATGCATTTGGCCACTGAACTATTGTTATGAAAATGGTTGTGTGAGGAAGAAACAAAATCTGAGATTTATAGTAACTTTCCTACTTCCTGCCTCTCAAGGGCTTGAGCCAACGCTCACCCAGGTCGCCGGACAGCTTCCCTCCTATTTCACTCAGAAACTGTAATGTCACTGTTGCATGAAGGGAGTTTATTTTGAATTGTATTTAATTAGCGCTTTGAAGATAAAGATCAGGATGTTGCAATAAACTTGGAATACGATACACCAGCCAGTGCTGACTACGTAATGCACTCGCTTTGGTCTGTCCGACTCAGCAGACAGACTGCTATGAGTGCTGCTACTCTTTACCAACCTTATTTGCGGGTGGGTTTCAGAGTCGGTCCATCAAACATGAGTTTGCAGTAGTCCAGTCCTGCAGAAATAACTATTCCTGTAGCTCCATCTGTTGCATTCATTTCTGAGTATTTTGAAGGGATAAATGAACTCTTGTAGATTAAGGTGATATTAGAAAAAACGTAGTTCCCCCATATCGTATCAGAGATCTGATTTCAACTTGTTTGAAGTGGAGAGTAGGAAAATGTAATGATTAACTGCCAACAACATGGCAAATGTACAGGCCCAACTTTTTACTCAGTCTCATCTGTTCAAATCTGTATGAGCAAATGTCCTGATAGTGTTGAGTGAAATATGTCCAAACATTTCCAGAAAATACTGTACATCTATGCAGATGTACAAATTTCTTGTTGTGAAGGAAAGGCATGAAGAAAGAAAAAATAAAGTGTTATACTAGAATTAGGTAGGGGGGAGGAATGTATAAAACAACCTAAAAGTCAGTGCTAGCTTTTAGACTTACCTAGTCTTTCTCACTGCAGTAGTTCAGTGTCACAGATGTGTGCTTACCAATGTGAATGGTAACAGTTGTGAGCAAATTATTATGCCCTACTGGGCCCTAACTCACAGTATTTTCTATTAGCTATTAGTGTTTTCTAACAAACATTATGTCCAGTATTCCTGTGAGAGGAGAGGGTACAATTGGAAAGTTTGTCTGTATTGAGAGATGATACTGAAGAAAATGGAGCCTTTTTCCAGCGTGCTTGAATCCGCCAATGTGAAAGCTCTTTGACTATAAAATCAATTTCCTGAAGAAAAAAATACAAACTTTTCGATCTCAAATTGTCAGATGGGAAAGAACAAAGATATATGGAGTAGTCTCTCCAAGGCTAAAAAAGCAGCTGGTTATAATCCAAGCTTATAGTACACAACTGAGATTTTTATGCATATTCTAAACACTGAAATCAACTTGGCCAATATAAAACACATTACGGTCATTATGCCAAACCTTTTGGGATAGCTAAGTTATCATTTTGCAGAGTAGAAATACCATTAGTCCTAAGTCAGGAGTTAAGTGAGCTGCATTTTAAGAAGTGATTTAAAATTAAAATAAGCAGTTATGTCTGAATCTTTTCTGGAAGCACTATTTCATAAACTCAGATGTATAATGCTTCAGTTTGCAGGGTTGCCTGTTTTCTGGTTCCTGTTGCTCTTAGGCAATACAGGGTTGTATCTTTTCTGGCAGCATCTAGGGTGCTTGGTGAAGGGCATATGGGCTATTAGAAAGTTTTAATGAAGAACGGGGAAGGCTCTTGTGGTGCATAGTCAGTTATCGAAATGCCACCAAACTCAAATTTGTTTGCTCAGTGAGGTCAAGTGATGTAGTTTGTTTAATCTGTTTAATAGTTAAAATAGGTATGTGTGAAAAGTCCAGATAAATAATGCTTCACAATGAAGTACTTCCTCTGAATTTCCTCATCTTTTTTTTTTTTATCATAATCATTTCTCTGTAGTCTGACCCACTCAGTCATGTTGATGCCCAGTTACACAGTGTTTTTAGTACTGTTGCAGAGCTGCACAAGTAACTGCCTCTTCATGCAGGCACCTCCATGTGGCCTGAAGTGTAGGCATCCTAGTGGGAAGCCAATTGGCAATCCTTCCTTGCTCCCCTAAGCCCTGTTCTTCAAGACCAATACTGCCAACCTCGACAGCTTCTGACATTGAAAGAAGATTTTGGAATTCATTTTCAATCTAATACGATCATGTGCATTATCAGATATGGCTGTATGTTAAACTAGCTGTTGTGCCAGTCTATTGGATGACTGATTGTGGGTTGTATATTTCATAGAATCATAGAATCATAGAATTGTAAGGGTTGGAAAGGACCTTAAGATCATCTAGTTCCAACCCCCCTGCCATGGGCAGGGACACCTTGCCCTAAACCACGTGGTTCAAGGCTCTGTCCAACCTGGCCTTGAACACCGCCAGGGATGGAGCATCCACAACCTCCCTGGGCAACCCATTCCAGTGCTTCACCACCCTCACTGTAAAGAACTTCTTCCTTATATCTAGTCTAAACTTCCCCTGTTTAAGTTTGAACCCATTACCCCTTGTCCTACCACTACAGTCCCTAAGGAAGAGTCCCTCCCCAGCATCCTTGTAGACCCCCTTCAGGTACTGGAAGGCTGCTATGAGGTCTCCACGCAGCCTTCTCTTCTCCAGGCTGAACAGCCCCAACTCTCTCAGCCTGTCTTCATATGGGAGGTGCTCCAGCCCTCTTATCATCCTCGTGGCCCTCCTCTGGACTCACTCCAACAGCTCCATGTCCTTTTTATGTTGAGGACACCAGAACTGCACTCAGTACTCCAAGTGAGGTCTCACGAGAGCAGAGTAGAGGGGCAGGATCACCTCCTTCGATTTATACGCATCAGTAAATGGGTGTCAAAAAACAAAGTCATAGGCTCATGTCAGTAACAAATACAGTTTGTCCTCTGTCCTCGTATCCTCATTTCAGTAAGCCACTGGGCAAGTCCCTCCAGGTGTGAACAGCAGATGTACTTTCACGCAGTGAGGCCTCGAATGATGGGGAGTAGGGCCCACATATATGCCATGTGTGGTACATGAGAGAGATCATTATGAAAACTAAGAAAATGCACCATTGTGAAAAGGTATGTTTCCAGAAAGTGCCAAGTACTGGTACCTCACCTGTACTTATTGCCAAGTTGTTACATTGTTCCTCTTCCCTCTGCATAGTGAGAGCAGTATAAGAAACAAACCTGGCATCCAGATCTCCTGAGGCTTAGTTACGTGTCCTGATTTTTAGGCAGAACTTTTGGTTGTTCTGCCAGCAGAAAGCACGGAGGTGTCTATTTGTGTGTGCTGAGATGACTCCTGCAATTTCAATTCTGTAGGTAAAAAGGTGGTGGTCAACCTTTTGCATTCTTCAGTGTGTATTAATATTTTGGGGGTTCATGACTGTTAAAGGGTATTATGGTTAATTTTTACTTCCTCCATCAGATTTGAAGAATGTAGGTAGCTTTTCCTTATCTTAACAGATAAGGGCTTACCTTACGTATTTATCACAATACCCCACTATATTAATTCTGTGAAAAGCACAGTTTAATTCATTTATAGGGTATGGGTAGGATGCTTTATTTTTCTCACTGTTTATAGTAAACATTTTGTGATTATTGTATTGTTATTAAAGATTTTTGAGATTGTATTGTTATTAAGGATCCTGCACTGTTGGTGTGGATCCTTTTTATAGGATTTTGCAGAAATGCAAGTGCAGTTTGTAAGGAAACAACAGAAGAAATTCCACACAAAGTCTGTTCAAACTTTTGGCTGTGCAAGGATCTCATGCTCCTTTAAAAGTATGAATTAAATCCACTGTGTACTTTGTGTCTGCTGATGTGAGGCATATAGAGTCCATCTTTTTCTGCAGAGATGTGCTGCTTGATCTTCTCTCTCAAGTTTTGTTTTTTTTTCTGAATATCGTATCTTTTGTAAACTCCTTGAGACAAAAACTGAATTAGTGAATACAGCATTGCCTTCTTAAATTCATCTTTATTTTCTTCTTAAATTAGTCTCTGTACTGGTTTCCATATATATAATGCAGTAGTGGAATCCTACCTACAGGAAAGAAAGTGCTATCCAACGTTTTTTGCAGCATCATGTAAAACAGATCCAAGACAGTTCAGCCAACACAGCAGTTAATATACCAATGTTTTGCTTGTAGCTTAGCCTGGAAGAATGGCCCAGCTAGGGAGAGAGTCCATACATTGAGAGACCCAGCCTGAATCCAGCTTCCAGGCACATTCTTGAACCAGTTTCCAAATCCCTTTGTGCCCTGGTCCTTCATCTGGAAAATTGGTATTTGAATTTTAGAGCCCTGGGGGAAGAAAATGAGGGAGTGGAAGGACAGATTATATGTGTTGAAGACAGATACGTAGGTGAAAGTTGAACCTAATACTAATTGTTACCATATCTGTCCCTCTGGCATCACTCAAAAATGCTTGTCATTCCTTTATTTAGATATAGTTGTTCTTTAAAGCAACAGCTACTAGCTAAAGGTACTTGGTTAACAGTAAAAAATATGCTGTATCAAAAATGGAAATCACCAGAACATGTATGATGGCTTTATATGCAGCACATAGTGCACCCCAAGGAACCTCTGAGTTGCAACCAGGTCATGTTCCTCACCGGCTCATTGCCCTAGGACTCATCATGGTTGCCTAATAGATTTCATGTTGTTCTCCTTAGTTACAGAACTAGTCCTTAAGAAGCAAGATGTCTGTGTGGACTTCACTTACTTTTTATAAGATCAATAGAAAGGTTCTCTGATATGTTTTCTTCCTTCTTCTCTCTCCCCCTGCCCCCCAAGTCCTCTAGTGGTAGTTTATACATATAAAGATTTCAGAATAATTTCCAGTGTACCAGCTGGCTCCCAAGATTTGCTGAAATGAGTCTCATCTGGACGTGCTGTGTACTCTCTTTCCATATTCTGATCCTCTTTGATCACAGCAATTGAACAAGGAGTTCAGATGCTTCCTGATTTGACAGCACCCTCCTTAACCCCCCCGCCCCCCTGTTTTTCTTTTTGAAGACCATATTAATGAAAAAACAAAAAGAATGTGGTATTCAATGTAAAAAAAAAATGCTGTTAATACCTCAGTCAGCATGAAGGTTTTTTGAGTTTCTTCTTCTTAAGAAGAAGAAAGACATAGAACTGTAGCAAATGTATGCTTTGTCTTTTTCGTTTCCAGCAGCATGTAGCTGCTTCCTTTTTTAGTTTAGTAATACAATTAAAGCATCCTCTCAGAAGCTGTTTTTTTCTCCACTGCACTTTAAATTTCACTGTGTGGTTGTCTAAGCATCTTATTGTTGTGATTTTGGAAGGAAATGCAACACTTTGCTAACTTGCAGTTTGAATGCTTCACCGGTTGAGCTTTGCATATGACAGCCTTTCCTTCAGAATGTAAGTTGAAAAAGTGAAATGGGACAAGAGACCCCTGCAGGTATTGACTTATGGAATTGCCTCAGAATTGTTAATCCCATCTGGTTCCATTCACCCTATTTTCCTTTAAGTAGGGAGAATAGAATTCCACTTCATATTTTTTTTCTCCTCTGTCATCTTCGCTCTTCATGGTTTGCAGTGTTTTATGCTTAGGTTGCTTCTTTTTGTCTTTCTTATTGCAGTCTAGCTTCCCCATATACATGCTCTCCTCCTGTTTGGTGTCTGTTGGGCCGCTCTTCCATGCCCAAGGGAACTATAGATCCCCCCTGTAGTAAGGATTCTGTGTGGCTGTAGGGAAAAGATGTGATAGCCCCCCTGAAGATATGTTTGCTTCTAGATTTGCACTGCCTTCTGATTTGCTCAGCTGTGGATCTGATAGTGAGATTTGTGCCAAACTTGGTTACAACCATAATATACTTCAGCTTTTATTACTGGCCTGCACGATGTCCCTTCTGCTCCCTTCTCATCGCCTTCTGATGTGGGGATGCAATATGAATGTCCAAGTTCAGTTTCTGACAGTGGAATATCTGCATTCAGAGCAGAACATCAGACAGAAAATGTCAATTCACTAAGTAGAATTGCAGTATATGTCAAAGAGGATAGCCTTGCCATTTACTAGGGTGGGTTTTGTATAGGAAAGGCAAGTGCTCAGAGGGTGTCTCAAGGCATTGGGCCACAGAATCTGAGAAGTGAGCACAAAATTTTCCTGATGTCATCACCTGATGTAGTATTACTGCAATTACACATCTAGGGGATTGTTTTGTTTTTCTTCCCTTTTGCTCAGAAGGGTGGGTTAGAATTATTCGTCATTTTTGGCTAAACCAACACAAAGTTATGTGGAACAGATGGACATCACCAGACTGCCTTTACCTACAGGTCATTAGCACAGCATGTTTTGACAGGTTTGAATAGTTCAGTGTCAGTCTGCACCAGTTACGATATTATGGATGTTAAAGCACCGATAGCATCCTGCCATTTCAGTTATTGTCTAGATCCAGTACAAATATGAAGCCTAAAAAAGCATCCTTCCCATTATCTCCCTTTTCAGAGGGTTGTTTTCTAAAGTTTTTGCAGTAGTTTGCCCTTCCTTATGGAAGTGAGTTGTGTTTGAGAGGAATAAAGGGGAGATATTGCACCAGTTGAAGCTTCAGGAGGTTTTAGACTTACCCTTTCCTTTGAAACCATGCTATTCGTGTGTGTGTCAGATTTAATTTTAAATCCAGCTTTGTCAATAAAAGATTGCTTAAATGTCCTGTTTCTTTAGAATCAAAGGAAAATGAATATTTGGAAACATTTATAGTAGACATTAATACCTCCTGCCTCCATCTGAGGTTCCTGCTTTCCTGCATGGGTATGGACGCATGCAGATGAACACTGACACACATTTTCTCTGATTGCTTGGGAGAAGCAGCATCATCAGTGGTGACGACCGCATGCCTGCTGCAAGTGAAAGGAGACTAGGCAGGACACATCTTGTAAGACCAAGATGCAGAAAACACGGCAGCTGTTCTCGTGTAGAAGGAAAAAAAAAAATATCAGTGCAGGGAACAAAAAAGCAAGCTGCCTTTCTGCCTTAGAAAAGCCATCCCACAGCACCACCTAGCAGACACAGACGGGTAGGAATAAGCATACTGAGGAAAAGACTGTAGCAGAATGATACTGGGAGAATATGATGTTGAGCGGGATTGTGAGCTTTAAAACAGCTGTTCCAACTAGTACCTAGTGCTGCTCATTGATTCGAGCAGAGTTGTGCTGTCCTTCCCTCATGGAGCTGTTACCCTTTAGTATTGGATATTTGTTGCCTGATGCAGCTAATTAATCTCTCTGCATATCTGATTAAATATATCTTCAGTATGTTTGCGGGTTTTTGACTCTGGAGTTGTGCTCTTTGGCCCCGTGTATTTTTTAACACACTTAGCTTAAGCAGAGTGATGGCATTGATTTTCTTGCCATTTATGTTCTTGTCTGCATTAGTCCAAGGTGCCCAGGGGGAAATCACCCAGCAGCCTGCTCAGGAATGCTGCCAGAGCCCAGATTTTGAGCACAGTCTTGCTTCCATGGCTGGGGAAAATATATTAGAAAATAGTTAAGCTGCAGCTGCTGGCTGCCTCCATTTTTAAAATTAGTTGGTTTATGTGTTTGCTTTTCGGGGGGGGGGGGGGGGCAGAACATGAACTTGCTTTTGGGCTGCAAACATAAAGTATTTATTTGTGAAACGTAGCAGCCTATTGCCTTTACCCTGTTACTTGATTAACCTTGTTCATCTCCCTACCTTAAATTGCCGTTTAACCTTCACCCTGCTATCCTAAACAGGTGGATATGAAAGGCTCTAGCAATTCCCACTTGTGGGAGGATGTCTAGGAGCTCAAAGGGCTGCAATTAAAGAAGTGATTTCAGAGCACATACTGTAGTCGGTTATGCTGAACTAGAGCAGCACTGATAAATTGTACTGTGGATATATGCGTTACAAAAAATGTGACTCAGGAAGGAGTAGTAGGATATTCAGCTTGCAAAGGTTTTTAGTTTGGCATTATGCATGTAGGCAGATCTGCTTTGCTACTCAGAGGCAGTAGAGAGAGATCTTTGGCAGCAAGACTGAAATCTGGTTCCTTCCAGGCTCAAAGATCTTATTTTCCTGGTTAAAGTGGGCAACTGGCTATCAAGACTCTTAATTTTCTCTGTAGCATTGAAGAATAATAATAATAGTTATTATTGTTATTGTCAGAGACAAGAACTATACAACTACATCCATATGTGGACCCCTAAAATATTCTTTCAGATATCGTGAGACATTTTACTTTTAGGAAAGGAAATGTGCCTATTCAGTGCTTTGGAAAATTAAAAAAAAAAACCAAAGCCACAAACTTTTTTTTCTGGTATTTCCATGATCAGTGTGGTAATATCTTTCATGCCCTTCACACAGTTGCTCCATGATACTTCTCATCTCTTTATGGAATTCTTTAGATGTTTAAATAAACATTCTTTTTCAAGTGCTGTGAGAGCTTACCATGAAAGATTTTCTAAAAGCAGCAAAATAACACCAAAAGTAATAGTTCAGTGTGATTTTAGTACTCTCAATAAAGTCACCTCTTCAAAAATTGTACTCTGAGTTGAAAGGGTCAAATCTCAGTTACATTTGCTTTTGGCTAAATCCATAGGAACTATTCCCGTCAGGTATAACACAGCTACCACAGTGCATTTCAGTTGATCTTTCTGGGATACAAAGGATCATGTTCTGCAGCAGTTTATTTTACTGCTTTTGTGAACTGCTGCCCCTCGTTAGGGCATCACTGTATTTACTGATTTTGCTTGCAGTTACTCTTAACTTCAGAAAAAAGTGGAAGTAATCTGTTGTGGTTACTTCAGGAAAAAGAAAGGGGTTTTTTGGGGTTTTTTTTGCTTCTCCTCTCTCTACCTCTTTCCATATGTATTGCTCCCAAAGAACTAAAACAACAACCTAAAACTAATCTATGATGCAAGTCAAATCACTGCTGATTATGATCTCATGCTTCTGTGGGTTCAGCTCTTCGAATGACCGTAGCAATTACTTGGCTAAAAACTATACAAGTCCCAGATGCTGAATAATTCTGAAGTACTACATCTCAAATACGTTTCATTCTGACAATAATGAAACTGAAATGTGTGTTAAATAATGCCACAATAAAGGCATGTCTGACTGTGCAGTGGCTTGACTGAGTGTGTTTAGTCCTCAGGTTCAGAGTGGGGCACTAAGGAAGGTAAATGAAGGGGAATCTGGGCTCTGCTGCTCTGCAGCTGCTCCCCTGTCCTGATCACCACTTCTGCAAACCTTGGTAGCTACAGACGTCTGGGAATATACAGGCATATATTTGATTTCAGTTATGTTATTACATTGCTGTTCAGTAATTTTCGACCTGCAGCAAAAATGGTCACGTTTCAGGTGAGTTTGGAGGTTGCCCTGTGGTACTTCTGGGGCTCTGCTTTCTCACTTGGGAGATAAGGAACCTATTTCAGGGTCATCTTTGAGCTGTACGTCCAGATTTCCAGGAAAGTAGGCAAATGTGTGTGAGATCAGAAGCCCCGCTGGTCCTGTCAGTTTGAGAAGTGAGTTTCCAAGTCTTGAATACTTGTCATAGGCATATTCCAATTCTGTGAGACATAGGAGGTTCATTAGCAGGCCACACAGTATTCTCTAAAGTGCTTCTTAAGTGACTTACTCTACAATATCACAGATGTTTACTGTAATCCCAGACCACACCTGGTGTACAGAGAACTACCAAAATCTCATTGTATAAAAGTCACAGGCGATTTACAAACTGGAAAGTACATTTTGGATATCTGTATGGACATCTGAATCTCAATGTATGTGGGACTCCTCTGTTACGTGGAAATTAGGTAAACACTGTAATGTAATGAAAATAACAGGTGTTATGGTTCTTTCTGCACCCTCACGTCCTTTTCAGTATATGTGTGTTTGTGGGGTGGTATGGGCATGTGAGAGAGAGAGACAGGAAATAAATTACAGGTGCCAAGCTTTGAAAAATAAGGAGTGCTTTAAAATAAAAATCCCAGGCTCCCATTTTTTTTATTCATGTTGTTGACATAGCTGTTATTATTTAGTCACATTTAATCATTTAGACATGGTCCTGGACAGCTAGCTGTGGGTGTCTTTGCAGGGAGTTGGGCAAGATGACCTCCATAGAGGCCCCTTCCAATGTCAAGCCTTCTGGGAATCACTCTAAGTTCCTCCTCCTTTTTCTCCTGGAGTGGTACCCACATACATATGCATTATACGTTGAAGAAAACTGTAAATGCCAGATCTTTTTTATGAGTTTTAATAAAGAAATTTGCCTGTAGTTGAAACTGCAGATGGGATATGGACATAGTGACGAACCTGAATATTAGGTTTAATTAGTTTTCCCAAGCTATATAGAAGCACTTCAACTTTTATTATCGAAGCAGGAATCTGAGAGGTCTCTTTGTACCTCTTTCTCTTTTCTGTGATTCCAAACCAACCATAGATCTGTGTTTGATTGTTGTAAAAGTGAAGGTGAATGTGATGAGTTTGGTTCATACAAGTCATAGGAAAGAGGTAGCTTGAGATAGAGGAATTACATTATCTCCTTGAATACTGAAATATGTCTCTCTTACAAAATAGTTATCACTGTGATATGAGACTACTGTTGCCTACCATAACATTATGTAATCTTGCCATTCTCCAGCTGTATGCAGAAGTTGCATACCTGCTAGCAGTTATGAAAACCAAAATCTAAAATATCTCCGTGTCCTTTTTCAGTGAAGAAGGGAGTTAGAATAATGTGAAATTGGAAGGGCTGTATAATTTAGCAGTGCCTTAGCTAATACACAGTAACTTGTGCCCTCATAAATACAGTTTCTAAATGCTAGCTGCTTGGAAGATTCTGCCACTCAGCTCAGAAACCCACAACATGGGAAGTTGGGAATGTGTCTGGGCTTAGTTACATTTTTGTTTTCATCATGAAGTCCTGTGAATTTAGAAAATCTGCATCTGGACTATACTGATGGTGTGAACTGAATGTGAGGATAGCCACCTTTTCCAGACTTGGGAAAGTTGCGATAAATAGACGGTTGCTGTAGAAATGTGGCTGCTTCCCTTATGTTTAGATGCTCTTCAGAAAGCAGTTTTATTCATTAATTTTATTTGGCAGATTGTCCAAAGGTACATAAATGGGTCTGGTTTTGCAGTCAAACCACTGCTTCTGGGTTCCTTTTTGTGCCTGATAATACTCAGAATTTCGAGAATACAGTCTATACATACAGTGAAATACCAGTACTCTTACTGTTCCAGTAATAAGTGATATATATGCGTATATATCTCCTTTCTCTAGTTTTACTTTGGTTATTTTTTCAAGAGGAGTTTGTGGTGGGTTTGTTCCATGGTTTAATGTATGATATTTGTTCTTTCAACAGTTTTGTTATTTCAGTAGTTCAAGCCACTACTATGTTGCTTTTTAGAGTACCTAAAAAGGGTAACCTGTTAACAACTATTTGCTTAAGAAAGATGTCGCAATATGTAATATATCATAGTTTGGACTCTGTTAACACATTATCTTCAACCATTTCCACTCATTTTATACATAGGTTATCTTGATTTTGAGTTTTTGCTGTTGAAATGTTGTCTACGAGATTGTACAGTGTCAGGAAAGGACTGCCAACCATATCATTAAACTTACAGGGGTTTTCAGGTGAAGTTATATAAACCCAGCCATAGTTTTGGTATTTAATATGAGTACTTTTTAATGGAACTGTTGAAAGAACAAATTTCACGTGCATAAAACCACAGAATAATAATAGAGTAGTTTTCCACTGTACTTGCAGATTCAAATAGTTTTTTCCCCTAGGGCCCTTGAACTCAGCCTTGATATTATTTAAACAGGACATCGCCAAGGCTACTAACTAGCAAATTGTTTCATGAGCAGTAGGACTAATGAAGCAACTTGTTATCTTTGTTCTCCTCCTTCCTTGCTTTTAACTTCCCATCCCACAAGCTCTCAGTACCATCAGTTCTGCTGTGTGTCCTGTGCCTGTCTCTGGTACAGCTGGCAGCTTTCAGTGTAGCGGGTGGAAGGCTACATGAGGACTAATTTTCTAGCTGGCTCCCTTTCAAAATGCCTGGAAACTGCTTTTTCTTTTATGAGAATGCTGACTTAGGTTCTTTTGTAATGCAGTTTTCAATTTGCGTAGGAACGTAGCTCAATTGCTGTCAAATATGACTGAATTCAGTGGGCAGGTGCCATAGTTACAGGGAAGAGTTAGTCTACAAGTGAACAGTGGGAGAGACAGTCCAACTGTCTAAGGAAACAAGGGTGAAAATAGAGTGCTTCTCATGAGCGTCAAGTGTTTGACTGGTTTTAATCTGGTAAGCAGGCTGTGAGAGAAGGTCTCTGATAGTTTCCTTATTTCTCTGTTTTCCTGTCTTTGACCATAATTCAGCCAAGCCAGACACACTCTTTATTGGTGAGGACTTTCACAAGCAGGGAGAAGGTCACCTCTCGGAGCTCCACTGAGCCATTCTGTGGATTGGCCAGGAGGAAAACTAACTTCATGAAGATGCTGAAGCTGTGAGATGCTGCTCTGTATAGCATTCCTATATCAAACATACTGCAGATCCGAGGGTTGTGAGGCACTCTCTGCCATTGTTATGAGGAAATTCTTTTTTGCATCACTTACAGACCAGCCTGTGTAAATCAGAGATCTGGCTATAATAGGAGGTGGGTTTCAGAACAAAAACTGTTTTGGTATGGAAAATTGATGTGGGGCAAGTGGACTTCCTTCCACATAGTTTCTAATCACTCATGAAAATGATACAGTAGTGATTTAATCTTAAATCTAAAGCCTGCATTTAAAATATTTAAGAAAACACACTAGTCAAATATTTACTTGGAGGCTTAAGAAAATAAAATAAGATGCAGTGTTACATCTTCTATTTACCTTTCAAGTTCACAGTACTTCAGCGTTCCCATATGCAAAGTGTGATGAATCACAGCATGATTCATAGAACGTTGCATGACTTGATTATTTGTAGATGGCTTTTGGATCCTTCATAGAATCATAGAATAGAAGACTCTGGGGAGACCTTATTGCTGCCTTGTAATACTTAAAAGGGGGCTACTAGAAAGATTGAGGGAGAATTTTTAGCAGGGTCTGTTGCGACAGGACAAGGGGTGATAGTTTTGAACTAAAAGAAGGGAGGTTCAGGCTAGGTGTGAGGAAGAAATCTTTTACAATGAGGGTGGTAAGACACTTGCACAGGTTGCCCAGAGAGGTGGTGGATGCACCACCCCTGGAGACATTCAAGGCCAGGCTGGATGCGGTTCTGGGCAACATTATCTAGTTGAAGATGTCCCTGCTTATTGCAGGGGGGTTGCACTAGATGATATTTGAAGGTCCCTTACAACCCCAAATTATTCTATGATTCTATGAATACAAGGTTGGAAGGGACCTCAACGATCATTTGGTCTAGCTTTTGCAGGCAAGCAGGAGGTAGAGTATGTGTCCCAGCACCCTATCCAGCCAAATCTTTAAAGTATCCAACTTTGGGGAATCCACCACTTCCCTGGGGAGATTATTCCAATGACTGATTTTTCTCATTGTGAAAAATCTTCCTTTTGTGTCCAGTTGGAATCTCCCCAGGGGTAACTTGTGCCCATCACTTGTCATTTCCATGTGACTCCTTGTAAAATGCTTTGCATGAGGTAAGACATCAGTAACCTGCCTTAGTAACAGATTATATAGTACCTTCTCTCTTTAAAATTGGTTTCCTTTTGTCTTCAGTACAGTGACATATTAGATTAGATGCCTTACAAACCAAGATGTTACTCAGCTGCATAACAAAAGCTGAAATAGTGTGGTATGAAGGGGATTTTTGGAGAGGGGAGTGAAAATAAAGTCCTGTCTGCAATTAAGTTCATAAAAACCTTTTTCCTCTCCCAGTTTTTTGGAACACAGCTAAGGAAATATCAGCTTGGCCCTGCCCAAGGAAAAGAAGCTGCTGAAACTGCCATTCCCAAACCTTTCCTGTTGCCAAAGGTTCAGCCCAATGACCATCTGTTGAGGACAGCGTAGTTCAAGGCCAACATCATACATCAATGTAGAGGGCTGGTGGAAAGGCTCAGCATGCAACTCTTCTATCATTATAAGAAGAAAAAAAAAATGGTGCCAAATAGCCTTAATCATTTCTCCTATGAAGGCACACTCCCTCCCCCCACCCCCCCACCCCCTTCTTGTGATTGATTTTAGTTTGCAGATCCATCTATTTTGTGGAATTCTAATTCCCTGTGGTTTCATATCTTGTTGCTTATTATCGACTTATGTTCCTATTCCCAAAAGGTGAAAGATCACTGTTATTTCTGTTGCTGAATTGATCATCAGGGTAGTGTTCAAGAGAGACAAGGTTATTTTTCATTCATTCTACTCAACAGACATGCACATTTTATTTAATAGACGTATGACTAAATCCTAAAAAAACCCTTGTTTAAACAGTGGGATGAACTCTTAAACTACTTTAAATGGGACCTCTAGACCTTAGGGTCATGCATTTACAGTAACTACCAAAAAATCACCTAGTCAGACAGTATGTTTCCAGATGCTAAGTTGCATTAGAATGACATTATACACGTCATAGTGGTTTTCTTTTATTTTTGCATGAAGCTAGTTTAGTATGTGCCCAGACAAGGTTACGTTGTCTAATGAAATGAACAGACTTTGCTAGACAATCTTACTCTATGATCCATAACATGAAAATGCTAGGGACCCTTGATATATATAAATAATTTGAGGTGCATGTTTGTAGAAGAAAAAAGAGAAGAAAAAGATCTGTTCCTTATCAAAAGCTGTTTGATAGCACATTACATGCTAGCATGAGTTTTAGCAGTAATTGATTCTTGTGTTACTGTAGTTTCTCTCAAGCTGTTTTACACATTATCTAAGATAATATAATCACAATCTTTACCCAGGCATAGAAGGCAGGTCTAGATTTACTGGTGGTGGTCATTTGGATGGAGTCCCAGAGGATACCAGATTTTGGGAAGGGTTAATAAAAGCATCAACAGATTGAATGCAATGAAACAAAACAATTTGAGGAGAGAAGGAAAAGATTAGTGTGAATCTTTACAAGTGAAGCATAATTCCTGTTTTTGGACACGAGCTGATGGCAAATTTCCAGTGAAATATTTTTGTTTTGTGTTTTGCAATGGAAAAAGCTAAAAATTTAATTGAAACCAAACGCTTCTGTTTCAGCAATTTCTGAAAGAGCAAGAGAGAAAGACGTTCAAAACTGGGGAATAGCTAATAGATCTGTGGTCGGGGCCCTTCACAAAGGTGCGATGACACCACTTCAAGAGTCACCTGAGACTAAAGAAGTTTGATCCTTTTATGTTCTATAATGTCCAGGCCCTCCCCTGACCTCCTTTCTGGCTGAATAGTTATATGTGATTTTCACACAACAAACAGTTCTCACGGGAGAAACCGAGGGGATTTGTCTGATTGCAGGGGAGGAAAATGAGATGAGAACGCTCTCACCTTGTGTTTTGTCCTGCGAAGCTGGGAATGGTCTTCCATTCATCCTGTTGTAAAACAAAGAAAAACGTCATTTTAGATTATTTAATGAGATGAGAAAATCACTTCCACACCTCACAGGAAGATTGTCATTGATATTCCAAAAGGGAGAGAGGGGAATGCCCAAAAGCCCCTGTAGTATCTCCTGTCTCATTCCAGGCTCTGCAGCCCCTAGTTTTTTTAACCACATCTGTATGACGTAGTGATTTCTGCATAAGAAATGTAGCTGCATCATTAGTTCATTACAAATGGCTTAATACAGAGCTGATTTCTACCCCCAACATATTCTTTTAAAGCTCCTATCAGAATTGGATGTATCCATCTGAGAGCTACTTTGGCCTATAATATGCTTTGATTTGTCATATGAATTGCTTGTTTCTGTGTACAGATTTTTTTCATTTTTCCCCCTTCTGCCTCTGGCCCATGATTGATGATGTAAATAATCATTTCCAGGCATAAGCCTTTTCTTTTCCTGTTGACTAGTCACTAATCACTACTTGCTCATCCCTGTGTTTTGTTGGTAAGCCAGACGGATTTCTTTTTAATGGCCTTCTTTCTCTTCATGTCAGAAATCTCACCGCAGATAAATGACAGATATACACCACATATGTAACAGTGCACAGACCTTATAATCTTTATGCAGTACATTTACAAAGTTCTGAGAAACTTCATTTTTAAAGTAGTAAATGCATGCATTTCTCTGCCATGCCTAGCATTATACACTCTGCAGAGAGGAAAGCTGAAAGAAACACTCTGATTAAAAGACTCTTGTTTAATTGAGAATTTTTTAGCATCTTGCATCTAAGCATATAGGCTTTTAAACCTCGATCTAACTCTCCTTTCTTCCATGTCTGTGCCTTCAGTCCTGAGCCTGCAAAGCACTTAACAACAGTTAATTTGCCTTATTTAAGCATCCCTCTTTGAAGATGTGAGTGAAAATGGCTGAACAGTAAAATGGGGTCTAGCATTATTTTAATATATATCTTCATTGCAGCCCAGAAAGCAGCTTTTAAGGCCCCAGCACATATGAACTCTGTCTCCCTTCTGGAGAAGGGTGATTACTGTCATTTTAGAAGTTTTGTGGTGTTCTGTAGGTTATTTAGACTTCTGCATTTTTCATCATTCTCCTTAAAAGAGGCTGCCTTAAAGTTTAGTAGGAAAATTAAGCTGTCTAGAAGCACTTGGCTCAGGTGATGCAGAAGGATCTCATTCTTCTGATCATTCTTGCATTCAGGAGCTATGAATAGAAAGGAACTGGATTACTAAATAGAGTCATCACCCTTTTTTGGAATGAAGCAATTGACCTAAAATGTCAGCTTTGGAGAAGAAGGTCGAAGAATAGGAAGAACTTGGTTTGCTTCTATGCTCTGTAAGGCATTTGCAAATCTAGTAGTAGAGGTTTCCAAATGTTTTACCTCCTAACATCTCTCCCTTTGCTTGTTTGACACCCCCATTCTGGTATATTTTTGTCCAGGTTACATAAACGCTCTGTACAACACATTTACAAAGCTATTTGTTCTAGCTGTCGTGGTTACTGTTCTTTTCTATGTATAGCCAGCCCTGAGATAGCTGGTCTTTAGTCATTGTATCAGAGGTGGCTCCCTGCTTCGCACCCGCTGCTGGAGTTCTTGGCTGGCTTTCTGCTTTGTGGACGTGGGAGACGTCCAGTGAGATGCCAGGCTATGCCGGCTGCAATGGAGACATCCTTGTTACATAAATATGAGTGAACTGAAATGACATTGTTCCAGAGATCCAAGAAAATATTTATCAGAAAATACTGGGATGTTGTGTGTGTCAGGTAACTATATTTCTAAAAGGCTGGCTACAGATACGTATCCTTGGCTTTTGTATGTCATGAATGCACATACCTGACACTGACTACCCCGTTGAGAGCCTCCTTTCACTTTGTATGCATTCTGTCTTATGGCCTGTAAATACCTTAATTTTTACTGAAGCTGTGCTTTGCAAGGGAATGCCAACATAGGATTATCCAGTTGTCCTTCCTCATCATCATCTGTTTTCAATATTAGATTTCTAATTTCAATCTGATTTCCAGATTAGATGTTTCTCTGAGAACAAGGGCAGACATGTTCCAGGTGCATTTTTTATCTTCCAGGAAAGGAAAGCAAACAAAAAAACTGGCACAGTTCTGGGAACTGCTACAAAATACAGACACCTTATGCTAGAGCATTAGTAAGATAAGATTGTGTTGTGCGGTCGCTGGAGGCAAAAGTTCTTTCATACAGAGCAGACAGCTCTTATTGACCATATCCAGTAGTGCTGAAGTTGAAGCACAACCTGAGGCTTTTCTAGTGCTGTGTAAACCAACAGTAAAATAGTAAGCTGGTAGCAAACAAGTAGATACAGAAAACAAGGTTTTCTTGTAGTGTAGTACCTATATTCTTTTAATATGCATACTAGTCTCTTTGTCTATGTGGAAGTGTGTGTGTGTGTGTGTGTGCATGTATCTGTAGTTTTACCAGGTGCTGAAGGAGCTTTTTGAACTATTAGCAACAACAAATATGACAGGAAACCAAGCAGCTGGATGCAAAACTGGTTGAATCAGAAATTATAACTAGGAAACGTTACAGTTTTAATTTCAGTTTTAACCTTGCCCTCTCATGAGGTGAAAGCATATCATATATGAGGAAGAGGGAAGTGGATTTGTTGATCTAAGATGAGAAGAAAAGTGCTATTAGGTCCATTCCAACCTAAATTATTCGAAGATTCTCTCAAACTCAATATTTATGTTTCCTTTTCCTTCCTTACTACAAAGGAAAATAATATGTTATTATGTTATATTATTATACATAATAATATACTATTATTATATATTATCTAAAGTATTTCTTTTATATATATTTATTATTATAAATGTTGTGTTTATATATATGTTGTGTGGTTTATTTAAATGATTATATATATATATAAAAAACTATATGTATATAAAAAATCTTCCATTCCAGGAAGATCTTTCCTCCTTTTGTGAACAGAAGGTGGTTTTACCGCTTCTGAAACATGAAACTGAGCCACATTGCCGGTGCTCATGGGATGCCAGCAGGCTTATCCCGCAGCACTAGATCTAAAGTCAGGGGCACCTTTTCACCCCACAAGAAAGAAGGCTTTGAGCAATCTGTGCACCTCTCACCAGTGGGCTGGACACTGGTTGAACCACGTGTTTCTTTAGCTGCAGGTCTGCCTGACTTTGTCATATCAACAGAATAAGTACATGGCCTACAAGGCCATGTCTGCACTTGGATTAGACCTTGGAGGTTTTCGCCATAGTAAATCTTTACTTAATAATCCAGCCCATTTCTCCTTTAAATTTGAATATTATAAGTCCAAAGCAATTGCATCACCCTCAGTGGAATATTAAGTTTTTACTCAATTTGGGTTTTGCATTCTTCCTTTTTAAAACAAAAAAAAAAAAAAGAAAAAAAAAGTCCTAAATTCTTAATCAGAACTTCTCAAATATTGCTTTAGTCTCTAAATCAATGAACTTCCTGACAACGTTCCTTGTAAAGGCTAAAGCCTTTCCTGTCAAGTGATTAACAACTGTGGCAAGCCCTTCTATGAGACATGAGTTTTGCAGCCCGTTGTGTGGTATCTCTAGCTGGGTCTGTAACACATTTCCGATTGTCTAAATAGAAAGAGATAAGAAGGAAAGGGACTGCCAAACTCTACTGTATAACATAAAGCAAGTCAGAGGGAAAAGGTTTATAATTTTTCTTCCTCCTTTTACGCTGCTGGCTGCATCTTATCTTTAGCCAGAAGTTGCTAACATCATTTCCTCTCAATAAATTGGTTCGCACGTGATACAAAATCACAATATGACTTTCTTTTCTAACTTAAGAGAAATTTTGACATTTCTTGACTGTTTTGACATTCAACAATCCTGATTTAACCTCAGAACTGTTAAAACATCACTTTACTAAGCTAGTGGATGCATAGATTACTTCAATAAGCATTCTTTGTTAACTAAACAGTATTATTTAGGATGGAAATTTGCATTTAATTGCAACAACCAGTGCTTGAAAAGTGATGATACCAGGACTTTTTTTGAGCTAGCACAGTATATGTCTACATCTCTTATTGCTCTTATGATATCTAGTCCTGTTTGAAGTAATAGTGTCATTTTGCTGTGAATTTTAACAAACTGTGATGCTGTTGAAGCTGATTCAGCAAGCAGTTGTGCGCATCTTCAGTACTAAATCAGAGCCCGATAAATCCCAGAAACAGCCATAAAAACCTTCCTGAAGTTTTTAGCAGTGATTCACCTAGTCGTGAATGAAATAGGAAACTTGTTTCTATTGCTCCCATTGCTGTGCCATCTGGGTACATCATGTGAAATAAAATGATACCAGTGACTGGTTTCTTGCTTCCCTTCAGAAAGGAAGGCAAGAAAGTCAATGAATTGCTGCTCTTTTTTCCTGTTAAGCAATCTCGCACTTTTGAGATTCACAGTTATTTATTTGCAATGTAGCTGTCTTCTATTTAAATAATTGAAAAGGCATGCCCTGAAACACATTTTATAGTTCACTCACGAAGATATGAGGATCTCCCACTTTGGCAGTCATCATAGTTAATCACAAATGTAAACTTTCTAAATAGCTCTGGTATTTTGAAAGTTGCGGAACAGGCTTGGTTTGGTTAAAGCTCTTCCCGTTGTGATACCCAACACTTAACACGTCACCAGCAGCATGCATGAGCTGCTACAGGCAGCAGTCATGAAGGGATCATTTAACAGGTAGGACATCATATTGGAGGCCACGTAAAAAATATAACATGCTTCACGTGGGTCTTGCCAGCAAGTATTCCTAGGACAGACTTTTCAGAGACTTCTTGGTTCCATGGTGGATAACTAAAATTGATTTTAGTGAGCATGTCAGGCTCTGGACTGCCCTTCTGTCTGTTTATCTGACAGGCTATCAGATGTCTTGGAGGGGCTTTGGCTGGCTGAAGACTTAGTTTCCAAGGGGCAATGCAGCTGCTTGATGATTCTTCAGAGAAGCACTATTAAAGCAGTATTAAAAACTATTGTAGGATGTGTGGAAAGGTTGTGCGGGCATAGGTAGCTAGTAAGTCCCCAGTGTAAGCATTGTGGTGTTTAGTCTAGGGCTGCAATATTTTGGTTTTGTACTTGCCCAAGGTGTCCAAAGCAGCATGCAAGATTAAAAGTGCCCACAGCAGTCTCAGATCCCATTTGGGCGACATGTTTTAGTGCGAGGTGTCCCTGCCCATGGTAGGGGGGTTGGAACTAGATGATCTTAAGGTCCTTTCCAACCCTAACAATTCTATGATTCTACTGAGCAGGAAACAGCATGTTTAAAATGCAGTTTTTCTTAAATCTAGTGGCCGTGCTGACTACCAGCAGAACGCTGCCATGGTATGTACCTTCACCTTCAAACACCTCCACTTCCCAGGGCTGATTGACTATTTTTGAGGAGTTGGAGAAGCCCAAAAAATTTGTGGGTTGAGGAGTTGAACTTACTGTGTCTTCTGCTAGCTAAATGGCAAGCAAAACAGCTTTTCTAATAATTCCTCTTCTGGGTGGTATTTATTCCTTGTGCTGTCATCTGTTCGCTTGTTGAGTGCAGGAGGTTCACACCTGCAGATGGCACGTGAACAATCCACAATCTTGAGCCTTGGTCTGGTGCGACTGCAGTGGGTTTGTCCTAAGGCTTCACAGGATTTGCAGCATAGCAGATATAAGGTGTGTGGGGACTAGCTCTTTATTACAGCAGCTGCTATGGCCAGCAGGCAACAGTGAGAGCAGAGGTATTGCAGAATGTCCTTCTTTCCAGAATAAAAAGAGATTTGCAAAATTAGACATAAGCCCAATGTGTCCCCCACTGATTGCTGTCAAGTGGAAACGTATGGGAACTTTGCCATGGAGTACTTATGTGTAAATGCATCCCATTGTCACCATGTGGCTAAGCCTTGAGGTTTTAAGAATCGTTGAAAGAAATATCCAAATTTCCTTTCTAGGGAAAGGATCCTGACCAGATTAGTAGGTAGTACACAAGTGGTTATCCAGGAAGAAATTCAATGCTAGAATTGTTTACAGTAATGTGGTAACTCCTATTTTACAAAGTAACTTTACAAAACAAGTGGAGACTTGTTGGAAATTCTTTCAATATGTTCTATTAAACAATTAAATTTGGTTGCTAAGGGAAATGTCATTGCAGAGTAGAAACTGTGTGGTATTGGCCTGACAGGCAAATACACAGATGTCCAGTGCAATCATGGAGAACTTATTTGTTGGTGTGTCGTTGGATTTCGATTTCCTTTAATTTGCCTACCTCATGTTTCTCTAATGCATCACTGCAGCAATACAACTACAAAGTAGGCAAACCTTTTTTAAGGCAGTTTAGCCTTAACCAAGGCTAAACAAGTGTCTTAAGGGATCTGGTCAGGTTTGTCACTGGGATTTCCTGACTGTCAGCCCTAAAAGTAACTGATTTGATGATACATCAAGTCTGAAAGTCTGGATTCAACCACAGAAGATTTTGTGTTGCTGGTAGTATCATTGCAGTGCATTAAGCTCAAATCAGCATGAGTAGGTAAAACCCAAGAAGCTAGGGAAATACCTGGGTCACTCTTCATACTAAACTCTGTGTTTATAGCTGCACAATGCATTTTAGCTCATTACCTTCAAGTGAGCTCTAGAACATCTCTGGGAGTGGCAACGTGGTGAATGCGGTAGTTTGAGTCTATGGCTGTTGCACTTGCAATCTTTTTTAAGAATACAGACACAGTCACTGTCTTTACGTGCATCTATGAAATGATTAATAGTGATTCTTTGCCTCTTAGGAGAGTTGTGTTGAGAGGATTTGAAAAAATGAGGGCATGGGAATGAGCAAATACTGACAGAAACTATATATGTATCTCCCTGAAACAATTTAGCAATACACTGTAATGATTTTTTTTTTTTTCTCTTTCCCCATAGGTGATTATGTTTCAGAGTGCCTACCAGCTTAATGTAATGAGGCACAGACAGGGATTTTCAGGAGCATGGCTTATGTCTACATGAGTGCATCCTAAAGTAGATTTAAGAATCTGTCAATGGCAGAGGAGTAATGACCACATTACTGTAGCAGTCTCATTAAAAATCTTACACGTTGTTGGATAGATATGTTGCAGAACAAGGTAGCAGAAAATACAGTAAGCTTACAAATATCTGTTTTTCTGGAGCTTGATTCAATTGCAGTAGGAAATGGTGTTTCTGGGACCAGCAGTGGATCACCTTTTGTTTTTCTTTAAATCCATGATTTAGATTGAGGATACAGCTGATTTGACCTAGAATCAGTTCTCTTAGCAAAAGCCCTCTAAGCTGGGCATGTAGAGACCTGCCTATTAAAAAGTCCTTCTCTTTCACATCTCTTTTTATTAAAAACTCCAAATATTCCCTTAAGTAAAGAGTTAGATTATTACACACCTGATCATGCTAAGCAAGTCTCTAAAAATTCTCACTCAGCACTTGGAAAATTATCTAATAGATGGTCCTTACTGGAAATGGGAGATGTGTGATGAAACTGATAGGTTGGCTATTGATTTCCAGTAGGTGCATTTTACCGATGTTGAGTCTTTGCTGAACTGACACTCATGGGGATGTACAAAAAACTGAGTTTGAAAACTTGGAGGCAGAATGCTCTGTTCCAGTAAATCACATATTTCATGACAGGATGTGATAGTCAGAGATTAAACACACTTTCTCCCAAGTTGTGTTGAATAGTGAAGATAGATCTATTTAGTAACGTAAGCATTAAATAGTAACATTATACGAAAAGAAGAAAACATAAGGAGAAAATAATTCCATCATACAGCAGTTTGACAGGATTAAAAGCTCACAGTCAGAGGGGAAAATGAATGTGTTGAGAAGCAGAAAAGTATATGTGTTCTTAGCTCAGTAGGCTCTGTGTACAAGAAGCTTTGGACAGCAATGTTAGGGGTATGCATAGGTGGGATGTTCAAGCTTTTATTGTATGTGGCAGTGTTAAGCTTTCATTTGGATTCATTGACTACTGAGACTTCCCTAGGAGAGCACTGTCCAGTGAATGAAATTTTCAGCCAACTGGCTACCTTTCCTTTTTTTTCAGTCCTGGCACAGCTTAATATCTTCCATTCATGTGTTATTACCAGATCTGGATCACTGCGCTTGCATCTTGCACAGTGTCATTTAGTACATCTGGAAATGTTGTGGTTTGCTGAATGACAAGTCTCACTTTTTTCTTCCAGTTCCGCCTGGTGGTAAAGACAGCACTGAAGCTGCTGGTGGTGTTTGTGGAGTATACTGAATCCAATGCACCGCTTTTAATCCAGGCAGTATCTACTGTTGATGAAAAGAGAGGTAAGTAGCCTTACTTGAGGGGGTGCAAAATCCCAGCACCACTGAGATCAGGGTGGCATTTCATCACTGATTTCAGTGGTTCTAGAGTTGCTCTCATGATGCCTGCTTTGTGTGACGTACCCTTCATTTTTTGAATAAAAGCCTGTTTTAAGTATTCATGCAAGTTAAGATTGCTTTGAGGAATTAATTACAGTGGGAATGTGAAGAGCGAAAAGCTGAGAAACTCAACTGCCTTTCTGGGCACTGCAGTCATTGTCCCTTCCCTGCACCCACATGCAAAATAAGCCCCATTGCATCCCCCAACCTCAGAGGCTCCTTCGGGCCAGGCAGTCTTTCCACTTCCTTTTGAGAAGCAGCAGTCTGATTTAGAAGAGAAAATGATATCTAATCAGTGTAATCCCTTTGAAGAGAAAGACGAGGTCAGTAATAGTACAGGCTTTATAGTAAAAGCAAAACCATCTGTTGTTACATTAAAATAAAGCCCTTGAGCAGATATTATACTATGAAATCTGTTACCCTTCAGGCTCATGAAAAATACTTGAATATGTATACTGTATTTTTTACAAATAAATAGAACAAAAATGGTTCTTTCTTGTTCTTCCCACAAAGCCATTGCTAAGCTCCTGGGGCATTCTGTCTTATGAAAAACATTCCTTTGCCTCAAGGAGAGTTTCTGAGGTTGGGAGAGCCATTGTTGTGGTCTCAAACACATGGAGGTTGAAAGCAAGATCCCCTCTGCGGAGCAACTGCCTCCATGCTGAACTTGTTTGAGTGACTTGATATGGTTAAAGGGAAACAAAAAATGTTGGAGGATGGGGAGAAAAGTGGTGCCAGAAATAGAAGAAAGTAGCCATATTTTGCTTTCAGCTATCAGAATGAGTGTGTTGAAAAGAAAACCTCTAAATTGTCTCTTCTGGTAGGGGAGTAGGCAGGGGCAATTAAAAAACAGTATAACACTTTAAACAGTGGAGTTTTCAGGTTGGCTTTCTGTTGTGAATTAAAACCAATAAACCTTAAAATGCCATAAGCATAAATGTAATCACAATATTAATGTAATTGTGAGCACTATGATTTATTTTTACAGTCATTCTTAGTATTTCCTCAGCTCTCTGAACTTACTGGTATTCTCAACATGTTCAGATTGCCATCTGTTCACATGCTAGTAAACCTCACTGAAGAAAACATAGAAAGAAAAGAAGACCCTAAACACACTACCATGCGCTGTGTGTTCCCTTCTGTATCTGTAGAACAGCCTTAGGCAAATATTTACATGCCCCAAAGAAATAAAACAACTAAAGTAACAACATAAAATGTGAAAGAAAGTGATGCATGTAGTTAGATGGATACGTTAGGAGCATGAAGAGAAGGTTTATGGTGATTCTCATACCTGTGGGTTGGCAGATTGTCTCATGAACTCTTGCAAATAACAGCCCCAAATATCCAGTTTTCCGTTATTATTGTTATTTTTAAAGCAGTTGCACTTAGCTACAAACAAGATTTTTTTTTGCCTTGTTTGTATTTAGTTCCTTTTTTTAGGTCATAATGTAATAGAATCATAGAATTGTTTGGGGCTGAAAAGACCTTTAATATCATTGAGTGCAACCATTAACCTAGCACTGTCAAGGCCACCACTAAACCATGTCCCTAAGTGCCACATCTACACATCTTTTAAATACCTCTGGGGATGATGAGTACCTCACTTCACTGGGCAGCTTGTTTCATCAATGCTTGATGACCCTTTATGTGAAGAAATTTTTCTTAATATCCAATCTAAACCTCCCCTAGTGAATCTTGAGGCCATTTCCTCTTGTCCTGTTGCTTGTTACTTTAGAGAAGAGACCAACCCCCACCTCACTACAATCTCCTTTCAGGTAGTTGTAGAGAGCAATAAGGTCTCCTGGAGCCTCCTTTTCTCCAGGCTGAACACCCCCAGTTCCCTCAGCCGTTCCTCATCAGACTTGTGCTCCAGACCTTTCACCAGCTTTGTTGCTCTTCTCTGGACCTGCTCCAGCACCACAATGTCTGTCTTGCAGTGAGAGGCCCAGAACTGAACACAGGATTCAAGGTGCAGCCTCATCAGTGCCGAGTACAGGGAGATGATCACTGCCCTTGCCCTGCTGGCCACACTATTTCTGATACAGACTAGGATGCTGTTGGTCTTCTTGGCTGCCTGGGCACGAGCTGGCTCGTGTTCAGGTGGTTGTCAATCAACACCCCCAGGTCCTTTTCTCCCCAGGCAGCTTTCCAGCCACTCTTCCCCAAGCCTGTAGCATTGCATGGGGTTGCTGTGGCCCAAGTGCAGGACCCGGCGCTTTGCCTTGTTGAATCTCATACACTGGCCTCAGCCCGTCGATCCAGCCTGTCCAGATCCCTCTGTAGAGCATTCCTACCCTCAACACATCAACACTCCCAGCCAACTTGGTGTCATCTGCAAACTTACTGAGAGTGCACTCCATCCTCTCATGCAGATCATTGATAAAGATACTGAACAGAACTAGCCCCAGCACTGAGCTCTGGGGAAACAGGCTGACCGGCTGCCAACTGGATTTAACTCCATTCGTCACAGCTCTTTTTTTCACCCAGTGAAGGGTACACCCATCTAAGCCATGAGCAGCCAGTTTCTGCAGGAGAATGCTGTATTATGCTACATTTTTAAATTAGTGGCTTGTAACTGAGGAGCACCTGCCTTTAATGACTGATTTAAGGGAACAGAAATACAGAGGAAGAAAAAGCAATGTGCGTTTTCTTGAAATGTTGTCATAAATCTTGCAGGTATATAATTAAGTTTAGCACTCCTTTGAAAAAAGTCCAATGTTTCATGTACATACAAGGTGATAAGATATGACATAATTCCTCAACATGTGTACCGCACATGATTAACATAAAGAACCCCATATTAACTCAGCCTGGTTTCAAAGCAATCCCATCTGTGGTTTCTACATAAGAATACATCCATATGCAAACTGAAGTACAGAGATCCATGGAAGTGCCAGCTTTGCTCTCGGATACAAGCAGACTGTAAATGAATAACTGCATGGCCCTCATCATACAGGAAGTAGCTGCTACTTGTACTTCCATCTAGCCTCCCCTTCCTCTCACCCTTGCTTGTTTCAGAGCCCCAGGAGAATTTGATCTCTTTTCAGTTTAAGCATACTGGGACTGTGGAGGCTCTGGAAAGTGGATTGCACTGTGCTCTCTAGGGCTCCTTTATCACAAGGATTTTTTAGGACAGATTAAAGCCTTGTGATAGACCTGGACACTGTCTCATACTATTAGTGAATTACGTTTCTGCTGCTTGACTTGTTACATTATTTGTAACTGGGCTGCATTATCAGTTCTTCACTTTTCCTACCATTTCACACATAGTTAATATCCACTAAATTAATGCCCATACTGTATGTATGATGTGCATGTTCACTCATATTTAAATAGCCTGTTTCAAGGCCAGGTTGGACAGAGCCTTGGGCCACATGGTTTAGTGCGAGGTGTCCCTGCCAGTGGCAGGGGGGTTGGAACTAGATGATCTTAAGGTCCTTTCCAACCCTAACTATTCTGTGATTCTATGTTGAGGTCTTTCCAAAAGTATTCCTACCTCTGCATCCTATGGCTACTAGAGGTAGGCAGTCCAAGTTGGTGGCAGTCCTTATGTATGGTTCTGGCCTGATGCAAGGTTTTCCATGCTTTATGCATACTGTGCACGTACTGTGTAGTTGTGATGTCAAGATTTTGAGTAAGACATGAATGACAGCATTAAATTAAATACATTAAAACATTTAAAGGGGAAATTGAGAAAAGACTGAGACTTAAAACAATGGGCAGCATTATTAATTAGACTCTATATTCATTTAATATAGGTTTAATTGTTGCAACCCCATAGTTCTCTTCTGTTTGTGGACTCTGTGTGACTACTCAGAGTGCTGTAAGTAGCATCAAGGTAGAGGTTCCAGCCTTCCTGTGGGAGTAGCCACGATAATAAGCTGTTACCAGCGAGAAGCCTGTGAAAGGCAGTCGAGCAGTTCTCGTTTTACCCATTAGAAGGCAGGAGAACACATACAAAACTTGACCTCTGCTGTTTTACTTCAGTGAGCCTGTTTCATCACTCCCATCAATTTTGCCGTGAGTCCTGCATGGAAATCATAATTTTATGGGAACATCCCCATGCGCTCCCAGAAGAATCTCTGGGATGCTAGCTCACCATTCCTTTGCATCATCATTCTTCTACATCACAATGAGGTGAAGGAGACAGACAGGAAAATAAACCTTTTTGAGAATTGGCAAGTGTAAATGATTATACTTACTATTTAAAAAATGAACTCTCTAATATACAAATGTTAAATGGATTTATGTTTTTAACTAGAAATACATAGGCTTTGCCAAACCTAGATTTGAGTTTAGATTTTTCAGGATTTGTTATATTCTGACCAATACACTGAAAACGGAATCTGTAGAATTAGCTCTGCAGAACAGCTTCCTCCAAGGCTTCTCTCCATTAAAAGCTGGATAGCTTTTAATATTCTCCACAGTACAATTAGTGTTTTAAAGGAAAAGGGAAATTGAGCATCATATTTTTCATCATCAATCATCAAACAATGACGTTCATGATCAAACATCAAATGATGATGTTATGAACATCATTGTTTTACTACAGCAGCAATTTTACAGCAATACAATTTTTTTACTGTATGATTTTCCAATGTATCTTTCACAAAGTTTTCTATACAGCTTGAAAGGAGGAGATTTTCACTGTCATCCTATCATTACAAAAATATTGCCTTGAAAAATATTTTTCTTTCATGTAGACTCCAGCCTGTGGTCTCATCTTTAAGTGATGACTCTCCAGGAGTAACGTATTTGAAAATCCAAGCCAAATGCATAGGAGTGGATGAGAGCAGACACCTGCTCTAGATCTGCCCATATTCCATGCTGTCTGCATCATAGATTGGAAGCTATAGGCTCTCATTATATATTGGCAAGGAATATTAACCAAAGTATAGTAATGCAGTAAGTTCATGGTGCAGCTTTTACACCAGAACTGCCTTGTCCCTAGGTGGAGAGGCAGCCTTATGGCTATTTCTATGTTCACTTCTTGGCTGTTCAGACTGAGATCATAATAAGGAAAACAGCATCTGAAAAGAAAGGTTTAATGTGGTACAAATTAGAGCAGCCCTATCAAAGTCACTGATGGTACTGTTTCCTCTTGATTTTAGTTAGGGAAGAAATGAAGAATTTCAAATTTAAGGGTAGATTTTAGAATTTGCCTAAATTCAGTAGCAGTACCTTAATTAAAGCCTTTGAAAGATGGATGAGCTATTACAGGGCTTTTAAAAAATTGTATTCTGAAATGGAGAAGCGGCATGCATAGAATATAATGATATATCATCCTTGCAAGAAAACAGCAAGGTGATCCTGAAAATATTTTTCTATGATAAAGGAGAAGTATCAAGACAGTCAGGAAAAAGAAAAATCAAACACCAAGATGCTGTCTTAAAAAACAAAATAGGATTCATCCAATAAGAATAAAACCTGCCTGCAAAATAAAGGCATGTTTCCCTAGAAGGACTCTCACTGAATAATGCAGTGGATTAAATCATTTTTTATGTTGTTGTCAAGTCACTTTTTTCCAAATGGCATCGTTATAAGTCAGACTGGCACAGTTTCTCCATTTCATTTCTTTTTCTTATTTTCTTCTGTTTTTATTTTTCACTGGAAACCACAGGAAGACATTTTTGTAGTGAGGATATCATTCCTGCTGATCATATATCATTTGTGAGCCGACTGAATTTGTTCCACATGTACTGCACAAAATGTCTGGTAATATAGAGAATGTGGTAAAGAGGTGTCTAGTGTATATTCATACAGCCACATATTTGAATTAGTATTTAATTAGTAATGCACATAACTACATCTGCAGAGCTGAGAGTGAATACTCCCCTCCTTTGATTTTGCACAAGATAAGGAAGCTCTGATTTATTATTCAGTAGTAAATATCAGAGATTGTCTCAAAAAGAGAGGGAGAGATAACAGGAGAAATAGACCTGTCTGTGTATTCAGTAACAGGTTTTTCCACACGGTGCATTGCAATTGCATTGGAAATGGAGATCCTTGGTTAGGCAGAGATTTGATGTCTGTGTAGCACACATATACATATGTATATAATAAAATATCAGCATGAATAAACAATGGCCATTGCCACTCTAAGAGTAATAGATTTCTAACCTCAGGGTCACTGATATTCAGCAGCAGGTGATTGTGATGAAACATTTGGATTTTACTGTCTGGTTATACTCAAACTATTGTCATCCCTATTGTGTTTGGGGAATGTGGGCTGTTGGAATATTCTGCATGTTTCCCTCTGAAATTCAAAGACTCTCACAGTTAAGCTTGTGTAGTTGAGCTGAGTATCTCTAAGTCAGGGTTAGCTTTCTGCTTCATCTTCCTCACCTTTAGCTTTACTCCAAACAAAACACTGAATTACAGTCCATCATTATTTACTTCAGTTTCCTGGATAAAATAGGTTTCTGTCTTTTTTGGTTTTTTTTTTCTCTCTCTCTTCTTTAGTAACTACGCCTATCTGCCTTTCCGTCAAATGATATAGGACAGTTTTACAAGGCACTTTCCACGCAAGAGGTTATCTTGAGTCTCGCTGGTGTTGCCTGTCTGATGTTTTCAGCACAATAACTCACTAAGCCACTTGGGTTAGGTATCAGATAAACATGCAAATGCAAATCAACATGCAAAAGGAATCAAATACGTCATAACTAGAAGCACAAATTTTGACCTTAATAGAAAAAAGAGATAAATGTATCTGAAAGTTCTGTGGAGGGGGATACTTATTACAATAATTTGAGTAAGAACCGCAGCAAAAATCTTTTCTTCTCATTGATCATTTCTTTTATCCAAGACACACAAGCTGTAATTTGTGAAAACTGGCATTTTCTGCCACACTGTTTTGTTAGAAGGACTTTTCTTAATGCAGCATAAGTCAGAAATAGCAGTAGGAACGTGAGCAACAAGCACACTGAAAGCATGGCTTTATAGGTTTTTGTTGAAGATTTATCTAAGCCTATGTAAACCTATGACAGGTGGGGTAAAATTCCTCTGACCTGATTTTTAGAAGTTCAGGGTTAATCTAACTGGTCTAACAAAGCTTCCTTCATCATCAAGGCAGAGAAATTGGTACCTCTAGGTAAAGTCCACCTGGCATATTTTAGATCTCTGCATTAGGATGCACTGCAGCTTTCAGTCTGCATTAACTTTGCTCTCTGTGAAGCAGGGGAGACTGTAGAGGAAGATGGATCTTTCCACTTGAACTTCCACCTGGCCACATATTCCAATTTGTGCTACATCTTGGATAAATGTAGATGCTGTAGCTTTCTGTTTCGATCATCATCACCAATGGTTTCCGCTTTTCCTCTAGGAGCCAAGCTGTGGTCCAACATCATGGAGATCCTGGAAGAGAAGGATGGGGTTGATACTGAACTACTGGTTTATGCCATGACCTTGGTTAACAAGGTTTGTTTACTTTATTAGTGTAACTGGTGGAGATAATGTTAGTATTTTCCATTGTATAATGATTTTCCCTGTTGAGAATATATGACAAAGGAGACTTGTCCCAGAGAAGCTGCAGGACAAGCAATCAGCACGCTCTCGTTACTTGTGTTGCAGTCATCGAGAGGCAGCAGCTGGGAGCAGAATAGATATTTTGCTAAATGCTGTGCAGAAATGTGTTACGACATGGCTCCTCTCCCAACACTGGCAACCCAGTGCAAAACAAAACTCAACAAACTAATTCAATACTTTATCCAAGGGGAAAAAGAAAGCAAGCGCTGGTGAAAAGATCACATTCTCACAAAGGCTTGCATTGTGCACAATTTTCTAGTTCAGATCATTTAATTTTTTTCTTCTGCAAACCAAATATGATGAATTTAACAGGTCTGAGTGCTAGTAAGAGTGTTTCTGCTTAAAAAAAAAATGAGGTTACATTTTTTCTCCTTTCTTTTATATTTTCTAGTGTCCTGTATTACAAGTAGTAGTTTTGCATTAAAATCAAATGTTTTCCAAAGTGCTCTCCTTGTGCTGTGAGGAGGGAGAAAGAGGAAGGCCTGTAAAATGTAGAAATTTGTTAGTATAAATTCCTTAAAAATTAGTGTCTAGTTCTAAACAAATCTTAGGGTGACTAAAATTTTAAATTGATTATTTTTAAAGCACACAGAAGATCAATATACTACTAGCAAATCAAAATAAGCTTGTATTTGTGATTGTACTTAACAGGCCAGAGTATTATGGAATATTATTATTATTATTCATTATATTCATTTAAAGATCCTGAGTTTGTTGGTGGAGGTTATAAATCAAGCTGCCAGCTTATTGGGCTCATGGCTACATGGTCGGGATTTTTTTGATAAAATGGTTTCTTTATGGCAGATGTTGTCCAGGAAAGATGCCTGAGAGGGACTAACCTCTCCTGGTACCATCACTGGCGTTACTGTGCTTCAGTACGGTACCATACTGCCCTTGCTCCTGCTTACATGATAGTAAAGGTCCTCTTGACTTTGAAAGTTCACCTTATGTCACTGATGTACTCATTCTGAAAGGCATCACCAGCTTTATATACTTCTGTCTGTGCCCACTATTAAAGCTGAGGCAACTAGTTTTTAACATCTCAGTTTTATACCTTATTGTTTCATGTACTGCTTCCTCTTTCTGAAATAATTCTCATCATCATTTGTGCAGTTGTAATCTACTTGGTGCTTGACTTCTTCAGAAATTTTGTTTTATGTTTACTCTTTTATTATCCTGTAGTTGATTCCTTTAGTCTGAGGTTTTTGCTACATTTAAAGCTATTTTTAGGAGGAGGTAGTTCTTCAAATACACACAAAAAGAAAAAGCATCTTGTAGTCAAAGGAGCAAGGCAGTTATGAAGATCAAGGAAGAGAGGAATCCCACAATGCCATGCTTATAATTATGATCTGGCTTATGGACGGCTTTATGATGTTTTTAATGGGATTTTTTTCGTGATTATAGAGAAAACAGCAAGCAGTATGTCACACTGGTAATTTTTTCCCCCACAGAGAATACAAAGAAGGATCAGATGATTTCGGCTTGTTTAGGCAAGGAAATGTCGAAGTTTTCAATGCAGGCAGAGTCCTCATGAGGGATTTCTCTTAAGGAAGCATACTTCTACTCCTTTTTCTTTCTCCATGTATACATTTACAGACTGTTTTCCTTCCTGCTCAAGAGCAGAGAACACATTTGCCCAGACATAAGAATTGCTCCAATCCTTTTATCCTCTCCCTGTCTTTTGTTGATGCTTAACCAATTTAGTTATGCTGACATTTCATTAACCCTCTCTTAATTTGGGGGGATTTAGGCATTAATGAATCTTTTAAATGGCATTAATCCCAATGCAAATACTTCTGGTTATGTAAAGTTTCGATATAACCTTTGTTATCTTCCTTTGGTTAGTTCCTGTGATCTGTTAGTTCTTATTCTAATCTCTACTTTCTTCATTTTATTACTGAATTCCAGACAGATTAAAGCCTTTGTCTTTCCTTTGTATAAAAAACCCCCACAACCTATGTATCAAATGTAGAAACAAAATTCTTTGTTGCATTTAATTTAATTTAATACCTTCTATTGAATTGCTATAAAGCCTCTTCATTATTGAGATTACACTGGAACCTTTGACGGTGTAAGATTACTGTTGATTTTCTTTTCACCTGTATTTAATATTGCATGTTCTCTCATATCATACAATACATGAAAAAATAGATAAAAATAATTACGAAGTACATAAAAATTAATATGTGTTAGTAGAGTTGGATTAAGAACTGACGGGTTTTTATCAGGTCCAGTATAAGACTAGAATTTAAGCACCAGCTTCCAGGCCAGTGGTTACTAGTGTGAGCTCAGAGTACTACCCACCAGCCAGCCAGCCATCAGCTGTAGTTGAAAAAGTGCTGTTTCAGGGCACTGTAGTGTTAATGTTAAAGCTGGCACATTAATTTTCAATGACCTGTCTTAAGAACATCACACATGCTACCCTGGAAAAATTATCATTTTATATCCCGTGTCTGACATTGACTGCACCAGATGTTTTAGAAGTTGTGGTTCCTGGGAAAACAAATACATGAGAGAGGCTTCTTCCTATCCCAAAGCAATTGAAAACCTGGCCAGTGCTCTTAAGCATGTTTATTTACTGTGTAGTGCTTTTTGCCATAGCATGTGAAGTTTAGCTAATGTCTCTCTATCTAGTGCATGGGCCCTCTAGTGAAGCCCAGTCTGTTGGATGTGTAGTAACCAAAGCAGTACTATTCTATGATTTACATATAAAGCATTGCACACCAAGTGGATTTTCTGTTGTCTGTATCCTCTTTGCACCACTGCTTTATACTGTGATTTTTCTGTAAATGACACCATACTTTTAGTTTTACCGGCTAGTATCATTCAGCGCCTTGCATTTAAAAAACTGCAAATAGAGACTTTTGGTCTGAAGACCCACATAGCCTAGCACTAATTTATGTCAGGTTTTATTCATAAACGTAACTGAGGATATGTATTTATAAGAATATTGTGCTATTGCCAGTTGAATGTGTTGTCTAATAGATTTTATCATCTAGGAAAACCTTTGGGTGTTACACTCCCGTAAAACTCTATTTTTTTTATTATCCCCAATACAACTTCATTAGTTTTCTTGCCTTTCTTTCTATTGGGACTATCGGCTTTGGTAAAAATATTGTTAAGAAAAGACATTGGGCTCAAAACTCTTGGGCTGGGGTTTTGGTTTTAATTTAGTTCACCATTCCAAAAGAGCTGCTTGGGAGGGAAGAACTCAGAGCTGCACAGGATTTCCCACAAGGGCTTGGGAAAGAAATCACACAACCAACAAATAAAAATCTTAATTCAGGGATGTTTCCTCAAAACTGGAGAGGCATATGAATGAGTCTTGACATTCATATTCATGCTTCTTTTGTACACCTGAGTTCTGATGAGTTTCAGATTTGAAATCCCGGTTTTGGTCTAAGCTAACAAGACCATAAAAAAATTCAGCAAGCAAACCACAGAGTATGGTTTAAACACACTTCTCAGGGGGCTCAATTTTAATTCTCTAGATGAGTTTTCATTTTGTAAGGTTCAGCCTTCAGAGCAGGAGGAACTATATGGGACTTGTGTATTTGATGGTGGAGTATCATTTTTAACTTAACCAGGTGCTCAGGAAGGAGCAAGGACCTTGGAAGGACCTGCCCAATTTATGACCTCTGCTCTGCTGTGTGAGTTTTGTTTCCTGTATAAAGCCACCAAGAAAATGGGGACCCACTCGTGTTTTCTAATATCACAAGCCAGAATTTGTCAATTATTTATGCAAGCACTTGATGTCCCTTTTGTTTAGTTACTGCAAAAATCTTTCTTCTGTGCTATACTGAACTGACCTTGTTGTGACACCAGTGGTGCCCTTTTACATTCCTCTTCCTAATGTTAGAAATTGAATTTGATATGCACTAGGTTCTGAAAATGGGTCTGTGAATTTAATGACAAGCTATGCAAAGGAAAACTATTTGATTTCTATACTTGGGAGTTCAGTTGCCCAGTTCTGGCCGGTACTATGCAGTGAAAATTGGATTTCCACTGCTGCATGATTTAAAATTATATTAACCAATAAAAGGCTGCTGACAAAAGCAGGGTTTGCCAGTAAATGCTACCTTTTGCTGCTGTTTTCCCTGTCTATAGCCTGCCTTAGCTCAGATTTTTAAAAAGTTGTATCTGAAGATGAGTGATCTGCATCTCAACATTAAGACCATTTCCTGATATTTTAAGAAGATCTGTGCAGACCTGACTCTTTGTCTACCCTTTTGCACGTAAGACACCAAATCTTATCATGCATGGAGACATTCAGGTCAGCGCTCTTGCTGTCTACTTCTTTCTAAAGCAAGAGAAAGACCAATAGTTGAACATCGCTTCCTGTTACAATATTTCCATAACTGCGTTAAAGCTCCATTGATTTTACAGTGTGATAGCTTCATTTGCTGAATCTTCAAATGTTTATTCAATTCTTGATGGAAGGGACAAAGTGTACATGGTATCTATTTTCAGTACTGTTAAGGAAAATTTAGTTTCATGGTCTTCAGTGGGCTTTAAACAGGGGCTTAAATACTGTCCTGGGCAGAGACAAATCCTTAATTAGAACCTAAACATATAACCCTGAACATATAATCCTAACACTTTAGTGGTGTTTGTGCTAAGTATTTATGTTGTGGTGGACCTCACCAGACATCAGACAGTAGTCTGAAATGACTGAGGAATAAAATGCTGTTGTGTTGTGTTTAGTTTTAAAATATATATATATATTAAAAACCAATCAACCAAACAACAAAAAAACCCCACCAAACCTTGGTGATGCACTTTTTTCAGTGCCTTATTTCACAGGAAAGAGATATTTTAGTAGGGCAGGGTATGTCAGCTCTCTATTCCTCTCTCTTGTTAGTCAAATAATTCAGATCAATTTTTCTGAATGTAAAGCTTCTTGGTGTGGGGGAGCAGCCCAGACTGACTGCTCCCCTCTGCACTCTGCTGCTCAGAGCCACTTTGGAAAAGCCGGGCTTCAGAAAGCTGGTATTTTCAGAGTGCAGTTCATCTCATCCCAGACGTGAGAAGATGAAATACCTTCTGGAGAAGGCCTGCATTTTGCATGTGCTGTCTCTATCTCTCGCTCTTTCTCTCCTCTACTGTGAGTAAAGATAAGTTACTTTGCCAATTAACTAGGAAAGAGGAAACTACTTCAGAATAAGCATATCTGGTGATATAATCAAGAATAACTTGCTTCCAGTGTGCATTCTCGTGTATTTTGCAGAATCTGCTCTGTTTCTGCAAATTGAATTGATTCTTGCAATGAGGTGTATGTTGCTCTGTAAGTAGGTTGCACAGTATGTTCAGTAGTTTCTGCTCAACATGCTCAGGATTGAATTATTTTTTCTACATCATCCATAAGGAGCAGTAAAAAATCACCACAACATGAGTAGAAATCAGTGGCAAGCCAGAATAGTAGTGTTTTCTGTTGCCCTTGTGAATGTCTGCAGGACTTTGGTGGATAAAGATCACTTGTGCTCTGAACAAAGTTGCGCAGTGCCTATGTACTCTTCCCACGCATCACTGCGGAAAGGCTGTGAGTGGCTTAACTCGGTCTCTCTTGCTACATGCACTGCACTGGCATACTGTGGTATACATGGTATGCTGCAGAAGACCATCTTCCTTTTCTCAGTTTTCTGGATTCACAAAAAAATTGGGAAATTACTATGGTAAGAAAAGCGCTCTCTCTCAAACATAGAGCAGGTACCACAGAAAGCTCTGAAACTCGAACCGTTCATTTTCAATACCTGTTACTATTGGCATTCTTTATTTTCCAGCATGCAAAAGCTCCTCTCCCATGTCACTGATAAAAACTTACCCCATAACCAGGAATTAGTAACTCTCTTAATATTTTCTAGGAGTTAACGAGGTAGTGTACCTTTAATAAGACTTTTCAAGTTGGAATAGAGGGAGAAGGAGAGTCAATATCTCTGTAATAGACAACAATTTGTCCACTGGGGGATGACCTCTGCTGCAGGTGTGGAGGACAGTAGGCACATGGTGCAGGATATTTCCTGCTGTCCTGACATCACACAGCTGTGCATTGGACTTTTTCTTCTTAGGGCCAAAATTTAGAGGAATCAGTAGGAAATCAGCTTAACTGGCTTTAGCTAAACCTTTTTTTTTCTCTCTCTCTCTCTTTGCTTTTATCCCTGTGTTTGATGCTTTAACGTTCTCTGTTCTTTAAATCTTTACTCGAATGAAGCCAGGAAGAATCCAACTGTGTATGTTAAAGACCCACATTTTCCATACTTTTTCGTATGAAATAATAACATTGATTTGTTTTGCCAATTATTCATTTTTCTACACCATGCACAGATTTGTTTGTTAAAAGCTGTGCCACTTGTTTTTTATTTTCTAGCGGTGTCTCTAATCCCACATCACGGGTTTAACTTTATTGAAATCATACATTGCACCACTTGCCACCCGCTTTTAAAAACCTTTGTTTAATTCTTTTCAAAACAAACAGATTTAACTGTTTTTCCTTTGATTCTTAGACTCTGTCGGGGTTGCCAGATCAAGACTCTTTCTATGACGTGGTGGACTGTCTGGAAGAGTTAGGCATTGAAGCTATTTCACAGAGACACTTGAACAAGAAAGGAACAGACTTGGACTTAGTTGAGCAATTTAACATTTATGAGGTAACATAACATGCCCTGTTTTATGCATCTTACAGCTTGTGCAAACTTCAAAGCCAAGAGGAGGGGGGGGAATGTAACCTAGGTGAAATTTTGTTATCTATTTTATTTTAAAAGAAAAACATCTGGTTGCTAGAAGTATTATACACATTCTTATACGTGACCTGCTACAGAACATAGCTGGGTTTAATGCAAATGCATTTCGTACTAAAGCTGGGGCATACTCCAAGGCAAAGAAGCACATTTACTAGCCTCCTTAGAGGCAGTTCTGCCTGCAATTAAAACTTTCTCAGACTGCTAGTTACACATCCTGAAGTAAGTAGAAGTTCTTTCCATATGCAGAAGTATTCAGCTCATGAAAAAGGTTCGGCTGAGCTCAGCTTCACAAATACCACTTGTTCTGCAGCTGAATACCCAGCAAGTCCTTGTTTAAGAGTTTACACTGGACCAGATCCTATACAGTTTGCAGCAATGGAGTAATGAGTGAGACCACATTCACCACCTAGGTATAAAGTAACTACTTCTGAAGTATTTATATGTAAGGGTAGAATATCCAGTTTCTTAATTATTAGCCTCTTTTCAGACTTTGGGAACTGCTGGAGCAGGGAGGCATAGGCTGAAGTTAATGTAATGTAAATGTGAATCCATGTTCTGATGTGATGAAATGAAATTACCATATCTCTGCCTAAGTTCAGCAAAGGATTTGGTAGATTTGATTCTCCATTTTCTTCATCAACTCTATACCCATGTCATTTCACTAACTTTAGCAGAGTTAAGTTTTGTATATAGCAGTTTGCAGGAAGACTCAGGCCAAAATAGGAACGTGAGAATGAGAGAGCTCCACATTCTTTTTTTATTGTCAGAGGCATCAGCTCATAAAATCCTTTTTAAAAGATGGTCATTAATCTTAAAAGCAGGGGGTTTTTTTGCTCATGCTGTGCCCTGTGAAAGACTTGGTTGCAAAATTAGCGGTAGGCTTAGTTGGGTACCAGCTTTTTCTTGACGACCAGACTGAATTTAGACATGCCTATTCACATTCATTCTTTTTTTTTCTGCCAATGTTCTTTATCTGAAAAAGCTTTCTTCCCCACTGAAATATGTTTTATGCCCTAAGGAGAGATATCACACTTCCCCTGCCTTTGTTTTGTTAGAGTCACTTTTGGCAAGAATTATCAAAGTAACAAGACTAATAGAAACAAGGAAATACGCATTCTTCTGATCACCCACATTGCCCTCTTCCATAACTCTGCCTATTTGGAACTTTCTCGTATGAAGATTACTTAGATGTTATGCTGCATTTAAGATGCGAACCACTAGTAGTTTTGTTGTTTCTGCCAGTGATATCTCTCCTCATGTACCCTGAGGTAGGCACTTGCTTTGTTTCTGTTAGAGGTATGTCACATTGGTATGTCAGCAGCTGTAGTTCAAGATACTAGGCGTGTCACCGGTATTTTACTCCTCTACTATTTCCAACTGATGAGCCTGTGTCAGAATTTAATGTCAGATGTCATTGTGGCCATGCTATTCTCAACATTATTCTTTTCTGATATACATATGTTCCTTTGTATTGACAGTCCTTCTGAACTGGCAGGAAATACTGAATTTTCCACTGAAAGGCAATACGTGAAAGTAGTTACGCTAAGCTAAAACTTGGGAGGCTTAGAGGAGATGTGTGGTCTGCATTTTTTTTTCTTTTAATCCATTGTGGTACCAGTTCACAGAAATTGTTTTGTTTGTTAGGTTTTTTCCTTTGTTTTCTTTGCAGGGAGATCTGTCAGAATGGAAATTTTTAAGAGGAATGCAGTTAAATATGCATCTGCTGATCTCTTCCTTGGCTGGGAAGAAATGATGGCAGTATTCAAAAACACTTTCTAAAGTAGCAGATGGCAACTTCCACTCGAACATTACAAGTTGTCATGTCTGAACATGGGAAAATGTTCCATCAGTCAGTGCATGAGAGTTTTTTCTGTTGATTTCACTACTCCTAAGTATTTTGGAAGGAAATAGAGCTAGGTGTCTAACACAACTCAGCTTCCTTGAAAATTAAATCCTATGTTAAAAAACAAACAAACAAACTAGGAAATATATAAATGTGTTGTTACAGATCCTGTAATGTTCTGTACAAGGCATCAGTATATAATTCCATTATTAGAGCTGCTACACTGTACTAACGGATAGACAGCAACTTACAGGGTTAGCTACAGAAATGGTGATGCTTTAGAAGTCAGTCGTGTTGAGATCCATTAACTTTTAAAGCTTAGGCATGAAGACCTGTGGTACCTAAAGGAACCATGTCAGAAACCTCACCTTTCTTGCTTTCTTTCTCAGATGATACTGAGACATGAGGATGGAGATGAGAGTGCTGACCTGCCTCCCAGCGGGCGCAAGGACCGCAGAAGGGCCAGTCTTGGTACTAATGAGCGAAGGGGGTTAGAACGCAGACGGAGCCGCAGGCACTCGGTACAGAACGTCAAAAGCACTTTATCGGCCCCTGCGAGCCCGTGCAGTCAGGCAAACACTAGCTTCATGCTAGGCCACGGGCAGCACATTGAAGATCTCAGTGAGAGGTAAGTGCATGAGCTGGGGAATACTCCTTCCCTTTCCCCTATTACTTTCCATTATGTTTGTTGCCTTTTATTAATCTGACACACTTTTCTTTATTTCCTCTGTTAAAGTTAAAAACAAACAAACAAACAAAAAACAACAAAAAGTGATTTGTAGGTGACTTATCTACATAGATGGTCCTTTGGCACCATCTACCCTAAGTAAATGGATCCAAACCACATGACGTAGAGCATTTAATGTGGGAACTAACCAAGCAAAATTTCACCTATTGACAGATTTTATAATCAATATACTCACATAATAAAAGATTGTAAGAAAGGCATAGTCACATTCATGCAGAGCTGTTTGTCCTTACATGTTACAGTTAATTTTTTTGGTTTTGTTTTCCCTTTGCAATCAGCATTCCAGCATATTTTCCTTTGAGGTTACACTGTAGTAGTGCATATATCTAATGCTTTATAATTAGTGAAAGAGACTAGTTGAGCAGCAGTCTGTGACACCGGAGTCAGTCAAAGCTGGTGTCTTTGCCAGTCGCATAACAGTTCATTTGGGCCACGCATGCTTAGGAAAAAGGGAGCTGCAGATCCTCAGCATGTCTGACTACTGCACAAGAGGGCTGGAATTAATTTTGCCTAAGCTAGATGTCTGATCAGCTCGCCTCCCTTTGATGTCAGTGGAGTGCAGCAAGCACTAGTAGGCCTTCAGTTATCTAGTGTATTCTACATGCTTGAAATTTCAACCAAGATGAATCATGCTCTGAAACTGGTTCTTTCTCTATGTTGACTATAAAGGGAATCTGGCTGACTAGCTCAGGTGAAGATACACAAGCTGCAGATAACTAAATCTGGACATTTTCATCCCGTGGCTGAAGGTGCAATTTTCAAAACCAAAACATGCTCCATGAAAAGCATATCTTGTTTTTATCATAACGTTTTGGAAGTTCTTTGAAGGTTTCTGTTGGTTAGCACTGGATGTGAACTGAGTCTTCAGATCCCACGTTACACATAAAATAGTCCTTCTTGCAAAGCAAACTGAGTTGACTAAAGTTTAATGGCTTCAGGCAATATGGAAATATAAGACTCCAGATAATTTAAACAGCACTTGCATATTGTATACCACATAATGGCTTGTTTGTTTGGGTTTGGGTTTTTTTCCTCTTGCATTTGGCAACACATTCATGTTTGTTTTCCATCACCTTCTATTGGCCGGGTCTTTAGTGGGCTGGCGGTTGAGAGCCCCATGGTCTCACAGGATGACATGGATGACAGTGCATTTGAGGCTGAGTTTAAAGCATCTTCAGCGTGAGTACAGCTGGGGGCTTCAGCTGCTCTGCATGGGATGCCTCGTGCATGATCTTGGGCCCTGCTTCATGACTTACCAAAGTGAACAGGGATCTGTATCCATGGATGTGGAACAGATATCACTGATTTTTTTTTAAACTGATTAATTTGTATTGGAAGTATGGAAATGCTTCACCTCAACAGAAATTGTCGATTCTCTTACTGTTATTAAGCAAATACAAGTCATGCAGGACAACAGTTACTACCAATGTGCTTTCTCACTGTTAATGCTTGCTTACTAGCTTTATTTCGCAGTCTTCGGTAGCTCCCGATGAATTTGTGTTTGAGCTGATTTTTAGTATCAGAGGAGTAGAACCATGGCAGGTTAGTTTTGTGAGCTCTTGGAAATTTTTTTCACCAACATAGCATAATTTCAATAATTATCCTGCTTTTTTTTTGGGGGGTGGGGGGGGAAGTTATCCAGTTCTGCTCCCCACCCTCTTTGACAGTGACATAATTTAAAGCATAATTTAAGTTTAAATCCAGGAAAGAAGTCTACATTTAAGCAGTCAAATTTAATTTCATGTTGCAGTTTTCCTTGGAATCTTCTTTAGGAAAATAATTAAATTCTCTTCAACTCCATTGGGGATTTCTAGCTTACTCAGCTGTCGCTGTAAGGAACGAGACATTCAATTATTAATGCATGTAACGCTCATCTTTACTTCGCATATTAGTTAAATAAAAATCTTGTACATGTCATGTCTCCCCCCCATTCTCCAACCCTCTTAACAGGTAAAGACGAGGGAGTATTACTTGTAGCTAACAAATCAGGTTTTTTCCCATTGGACATTACAGACCACAGAATATATTTAAGTATCCAAAGATGCAAGTTCTATGCCCAGTGAAACTTTTAAAGTTGCCATAACAAGAAGCTAATTAAATGTTGGCTCTTCTATAAATCCCACTGGCTTTCTGGTAAACAAGTGTTTTAGAAAAGCAGATTCTGTCCTTCACATTTTTAGTCTCGTCATCTGCCCAAATCTGTAGTTGTGGTAGGAAGAAGAAAACCAGCCTTCCTGCTTTATCATATCCCAGTGAGTCTCTCAACTTTCAGTGAAATAGTCCAGATGAATGCAACAGTATCTCTACATCCAATAGCTAAACTGGGACAAAAAAATAAAGTAAAAGCTTCATAGCTTCTATTCATTAACATTTAAACAGAAAATAGTGAAATTGAATGATCCATATGAAGCTTTTACATGTTTATAGAGTTTGAATTAACCTTAAGTGGAAAGAAGCATTTCTCTCTGCATAGCTCCTACTGGAATTAAATTTTCAAATTTGAGCACGTGGTGTCTGATGCAACATATTGATTGGTTTAAAGGATTTTAACAAGAGCATCGTAAGTTTAGGCCTTGCTGCAATTTCTAATGAAATTTTAAAATCAGATGTTGAAATACGATGCAGGCATCACCTGTTTTTGTCAAAAGAAATGCGTGTTGTGTCCCTTCGTCAAAAGAAATGCATGTTGTGTCCCTTCATCTTCCATTGTTAATGTTGTAGAGAGGAATCTACAAATGGATAAAAATTACTTATTACCTCTCTGAACTGAAAGTCACTTTTCTTCACTTAGGAAAGATCTGTCTTCTCCTAAAGACCTTCTCTTAGTTCATAATCCTAGTCCCTCTCAAAGAAGGGTAAAAGTTTGCAATATGTTTTTGCAGTGCTGTATTTTCTGAAGAAGAGTCTGTAAAATGGGTTTCAGTCTCTTTATTCCTTAACTACATTTTCTTTACCAATAAGAAGCATTTAACAATATTAATGATAATCTTATGCTGTTGTTCCTGCTGGTATCTAAACTTTGTATGTGGTTGTAGATGTTTGTGTCTGGTTTAACAGTGGATTAGCACCATCAAGTTCAGTGGAATTGCTTCTGATAGACATGCTTAGAGATTTAAAGTCACACTCTTATACTGTACTAAATTTTATTTAGGGCAATATTCTTGGTTATTTTTGGACTTCACTACCAAGATCAGTAGAAGGAAGGTTTGAGTTCTTCCTCAACATTCTCCTTCCCACAATGTTCATGTTTCTTTTCTTTCTAACTCTGTCAGCTGGTTTGGCAGTTACTTTGCTTTTGTTTACCACATCAAACAGGTTGTCCACAGTCATCTGCTTTGTGTCAACCGATAAGTCTTCCAAAAAGACTAAAATCCATGGTGCCGGTAAAACAAAAAAAGATAATATTGGCCAAATTCTGTTCTGTCTCACAATGCTCTATATCCAGAAAAGCTGTCTGAAGTCAACGGAGCTGCTCTGATCTACGCCAAGCTAATTGAGAGCAGACTTTGGGTTTTGAGCTGGGAAAAGTTGACCGTAAATGCTAAGGGCAACCAAAAGGAAAACTTGCAGGCCTTTTTCATCCATTTGGCAACCTTCTTTCAAAGTAAATGTATTGCTTTTTTGCCTGTGGTTCAAAACAAATAAAAGGGCCCAAATCTGCTTTGTGTTAAAATAGTTTTCACAGAGAGTGAAACACAGTCTAATATGTCCATTACTAAATAAATAAGTTGATATCGATTCCTGACTAAGAAGGGCTGAAGGCTGGTTTAAGGGTATGTAGCTGCTGCAGGGTACTTTAAAATGCTAATCCTGACCGCCAGCAGATTTGCTTTGCTCAAAACTTCTTTCTTTTACCATGATGTCATAGAACACCAAAAAGCCTGGTGGGAACGTCAGTCCTGTTAACATGATGTTTTAAATGCTTCACTGATGGCACCTCCTAAGGTTTTCTGCCCTGGTCCAAATTGAGTGCTCTCAGTCTGTGGTCTAGCATGCTGTTTCTTAAGCAGTAGACTTTTAAATAAATTCTTCCATGTTTTTGGTTTGGTTTGGTTTGGGTTTTTTTAATTTTTAAAGTAAAACTAGTTTTTTCCAACCACACAATGGATAGAGTCAGGGAAAAATGTAAGGAGTGGCATGGAACTTGCACTAGATTGAGAGTATTATTGTATGCAGTGATTTCTGGCTATATAAGCATTAAAAACTGAATTGCCTGTCTGTCTTTCAGTCGTGTCATGTCTGGCTTCAAGGGAGTGGAAGGTAGGTAATTCAGAAGTTTTCAGTGCTGTCTTGACACTGAACAGGTGCTATGCAGGGAGCCCCATACATGCAAACCAGAAACAAGTACTTCTCCAAGTTTTTCGAATTAATGTATTTCACATTTTGCTATGCATTTTCTTTTCTTCGGTACTGCACAGTGACCATCCCCATCTACGAGATTTACACTGATGCCTCGTGCCAACATTTGAGTCAACAGCTCTGTTAAAGCTTTGTGGAATTAGTTACAATCGAAGACTGAGGTTTATAAAGTTGTGGATAGCTAGGTTTAGATATCCACCTCACTTTACTCTGTTTTCTTCTTTTTCATAATTTTGATTTGCTTTATGTCGTCAAAAATCACAAAAGAATTACTGAGATTGATCATGTAACACTATGCATGTTCATCTAGAGATAATAAGGCCTTGGTTAAGACTTATCAGTATTCCTGTGTCTGAAGCCTAAGAAGTGGAAGAACTGACTTCCATCTTAAGAACCCATGAGAGCAGGTCCTGCATCTTGAGTCAGTGACCAAATCTGCATTTAAAAAGCTATCTTTTTTTCTAGACCATGCGGCTAAAAAGGTATGAGGAAGACCAACTGTCCAGGTTCGCCTGAAGTTTCCACATTTTTTCAGTGTGAAGAAACTTGGCCTTCGGAACTGTGTTGATAAGGAAAACAGCAGCAGAGGAGCAAAGCAACAGCAGGGATTTATGTACCTATGAACAGTATTTTGTTAGAGTCCTGCCTGAAAGGCTGTTATGATCTTGCTCTGAACAAAGAGTAGCACAGGGAATTCCAAAGTTTCCTGGAAATTTCGCAGCTAGCTGGATGCAATGCCATTGAACATTGCTGGACACTGGGCTCAGGGGCTTTCACGCTCTTTACAGTCCTAGAAAAAAACTGCAAAATTATTGTCTAAATAAAGGAAAGCTGTGCTGAGAAGTCATAAGGATCTGTTTGTTAGAAAATACATGTTTCTGATGCTTGAGGATTGTCAAGATGCAGGAAGAGATTGTGGCGCTATTTTGGTTTTACCAGAAAACAATGAACACAGCTGAGCTTCTGATGCTAAGCATTTTTTCTGTTTAACTTCAGATTCCTGACAAGTTTCTAACAACCAACAGCACAGACCTTAGTTGGACTATTATGCCCCATTAACTGATTATTCAAATTGCTTCATGTAGAGCCAGGCCTGCAGGGGTGGTTTGTCCAAAATACAGCTAAGACTTTTTTGTTATTATTATGATTTTCCATGTTTTCAAGCATCCCAAACCATAACTTAATCTTTGATTTTTCTCTAGCATTTACTGTGGCAAAATTCTGGGTTTTGTCATGCTGTTTCAAGTTCTGATGATTTTCCACTACACTGTGTGAAATGTTTTGATTATGTAAATACTTAAGCTATAAATCAAAGTGCTGGTTACAGTGGTGGATGGGGGGTTATTTTATTTTATTTTAGTACTTTCCATATTACTTGGAGTTAGAGGTCCTAGTACTGTCTCAGGTTGATATAAGCACTTTTAATCTGAATTAAAATGTCTCTGTAGAAACGTAAGGTTTTGTGGTAGGGGTACTGTTTGCTTGTGGTGGGTCTTGCTGAAAGGAAATGTTTTACACTTGGTATATGTGCAGAATCCAGTTGGCAGCACCGTATTTTGGTGTAAAGGCAATGGTAGGTTTTCTCTGTTTGAATTTCAAGAGGAATGAAGAAAGCACTGAAACTGAAATGAGGTTATAGCTGCATGGCAAATCAAAGCACAGCGTGACTTAGCCTAATGGTTTTTTACTTTTTTTTCCACTGTGTTTGTAGCTTTGGTGAACTACCTGAGGAACTGTATTGCCAAACCAGAATGTGAATACATTTCTGCGGAGGTCCATGGTAATGTCTTATGCACTGGACTATACATGCCATAGAGAGTTTTCCTCCACAGTGTGTTCCCAGTATTTGTAAACATGATCCTCTGAGGCCAGAAAAGTGTTTTTTTTACACATACACTGTGATGGGAGGAAAAAAAGAGAGCAGTTTGGCAGGATGCCATTTCCTGATCCTTCACTTTGAAGTAAGGGGCAATAACAGTGACCTTCAAGTGTCAACCAATATGCAGTTCCAAGCTCTGAAAACACCGTTTCCTCTCTCTTTCTGTATATGTTTTGGTATTTATTGCTCCTAAAGTCTCTCTACATCACGATTCTGTTTCTTTACCTCTCTGCTCATGCAGATGTAAAAACAGTGATGCTGTTCAATGATTAGAGAGTTGGGACTCTTGAAAGCCTTGCCAGTATGTTAAGCAAGACTCTGCTGTCTTGCTCTGCTTTGATATGTCCTGTATAAACCAACTGCAGCAATGAAACAACTGTGGAGGTGTTACCTAGATATTATTTAGGTGTGAAATGTTGTTAGTGATCATATTTTAGGGGTAAGAAAATAACAGCAACCTCAAGAACTGCATGATAAGAAGGCATGGTAAATACATGTACTTCACATTATTTGTCGTTTCCTCAATATTTTTTCTTAACATTTTTCTATATTTAGGGCAGAAACACCAGGATAATTTGCCTTTTGACCTTTGTAATTAAGCATATTCGTTTCCCTTCAGTTCAGAAGGCCCAGTTTTGAGGCTTTGCAAGCAAGTTGTTATCCATATGATTTCATGTATTTTCATCTTCACATAACTGCACCAAATTTGGTGGTCTATCACACGTAGCAGTGGAATGGAAATAGGCAGGGGAGTTGATAGGTGGTCTCTTTAGTTTTGGTTTTAATAGAAGAGGAAAGTATATTGCTGTATCTTTATACAAAGTAATAAATGATAAAGTTAAATTTTTACCACTTTTGGCTTTCACGTAAAAGACTAGTGGAGTCTGTTTTGGCAGCTAGGATAGAAGAAAAGATGAAGCAGTAGAAGTGTACCAAAGCATTTGTTTGCTTTACAAGGACTTAGGAATTTGGCTATGAATTGTGCTGTCTAACCTATGAAAGTAGAAATTCACTCATAGATTGAGGACAATGGCAAGCAATTGAAAAAGAAAACAAAATTACATCCACTGTGACTTGTAAAGATCTCTCCTTGATGGAACATCTTTCTTTTTCTGTTTGTTCACCTGTGAGAGGTTCAGGGAAGCAGCTTTCAAAGTGTTGTGAGAGAGGTAACACAGGTCAGAGGTTTGAACGGGGGGGGGATACAAAATCTTGAAAAAAAAATTGTGAGATAAACAGTAGTATTTAACTTAAAATAATACTGTGGAATGGCTAATGGTGGTCTTACTTCACCGAATGTGGCCTGTAGTCCTCCTAGTCAGGAGCTGCTCCGCTGAAAGGCAGTGAAACTGTAGCTGAAAGTAATATAAAGAAGCTAAACTGGAAAGCACTTGACTTAATTACATAAAGAAAGGGAGAGAGAAAATTCCTCATCAGTAATTAACAGCACATAAGGTGATTTTCAGAGAGTATAATGGCCAATAGCTTTACAATTCCCCAGTCCTTTCATCTCTGAGTCACTGCATAACTCCTAGGACCCTTTTTTCACTCAAGTGTTCACATTTCTTGGCAATTTCTATATAAGTCTTTGGATGGTCGCAAAAGCCTCAGAAGTACACTTAGGGCCTTGTCTAATAACCTGCAAAATTAAAAAGGAAATATTTAGTAAGACTTTAGTAAAGGTTAAATAAGCCCTATACAAATTGGCATCATACTAAAAGGGAGACACTTTAATGTGCTGTTATCTCATGAGTTAACTTTAATGTGCATTGTGTGTGCAGATCAAAACATTGGTAGCCTAATTATGACTAGACAATCACTTTTTTATTGTTCTATATTCAAACATTAGTGGTCAAATTCTTCCTGAATTAAAATGATTTAAAGCCTATCTTACACTTTAAAAATTTCCTTTGATACCAAGCAGACCAGAATGGGTTTCTGTGCTCAGGCTTTTTTTCTGGCTTTGGGGGGTTTTTGTTGCTTCAGTGCAGCCTTTGATTTTTCTATTGGCTGTACCTTTGGGTTTTTTTATTGTGGGTTTGTTCGGGGTTTTGTTTGGTTTTTTTTTTTGAGGGGGAGGCAGTGAGAAATTTGCTTCTGGGCTGCGAAATAGAAGAAAGCAAGACAGAGTTTTTTCAAGCTGTCTTCAAAACTCTGAGGAGGGAAGAGGTTGGGGAGAGCCTGGAGAGGACAGACTGCACAACATTATTCAGCTCTAGGGATCAGTAAGATGGAGAGCATTTTTTTGAGCTCTGGGTTCCTGTCGAGTGAGAGTTGCTGTCTTCAGAGCACTGCCTTAGTTTTAAAATCATCTAGCTGTGCCTAGGTTAGGTGTCTGCTAGGTATAATGCCATCATTATATGGATTAGGGATTTTGCCCCTGCCTTCTGCTAAACCTGTGGATAAGTCTCTTGATTACCATTTCCTTTCGTCAATCTGTGTTTGTGTCTCTGCAACTTAAGAGTAGCACACTTGATTCCTGCTTGTGAACTTCCCCCTCTCTTCTGATCTGCATCTGATCCGCTTTCTGGAGAGAGTCCAGGTGCCTGAAACTGTGAGTTTAGCTGCTGAAAGATTTTCCAAGCATTGAGCATCTCCTCTAAGCACACACTTATTTCCATTGTGCAAGCTTCCCTTGACCAAATTGGTTCCCCCAGGTTGGGGAGTGTGCCTGCCTCTGTGCACCAGTCACCTCTGCAGCCAGCACACGTGGAGCCAACTCCCGCCTTTTCCAACCAATTGCCATGTACCTGCTGTCCTCCTGGGGTTAATATTAGCAGAGGAAGAGAGCTTTCCAATCAAACCTTCTTCTAAGCTTCTGATCTAGAAGTCAAGGAGATTTGAGGAAAGAGTCCTCAGCCTGACAGAAGAATGAGCTTGCTGGAATCTCTAAAATGAATCCGTCACTTAAGGTATGGCAATGAACGCACAGAGCCATTTCACTGTTCCTAGGCATGCAAAAGTATCAGTTAATTTCCAGCCTCTCATAAGAAAGCTGTCAGGTGATTATAGAGGTCGTTTTTTGGGGTCGGGGTAAATAAACTAAATTTCATTACTTTTTCCATCTCAAATATCAGCAGCTGGCTCTTGTCAAGCAAGCAGGCGCTGCTGTCTACTGTCAGCAGCCTTGGAAGTGCCAGTCCACCAAGCCAGTCGCTCTACTAGCTGTGTAACACAATGCTTGGTGTACTCCATGAGCTCTTAGCAGATGGGGGGCGGGAGGTGATTTGCATATGCTCACTTCTTAGATCCCACCCAGTTAATTCAGTTTTATTTGTTATTGTCCACAGTTCAGATATATGTGCAAAAAACAGCAAGAGATTAACTTGCAACAAAATATTCAGCTTGGAAACAGTGCCCATTCTGGTCATGTCAATGTCTGATTATAAACTGTAGAAGCAAGTCTGCCACACAGGGTTTTTCTGCACATGCATAGTTCTTTTGAAATAGAATATTCTCAAATAATGTACAAATTAAGGGGCTGTTACTCTTGATCTGCTCCTTTAGAGGACAGCAAGTCATAACATCTGAGAAGCAGGCTCTTCACTTTTTGCTTCCTGAGATGAAATTGCAGATAAACATCACAGCAGACTGAAGTATTTCCTTCATGTGACATTATTAATAGTTCACAACCCATCATGAAGAAGGACAGGAGGTAAACATTCCATTCAGCTCCACGTAGGTCAAATCACCTCCTGGTCCAAGTTCTGTTTCTCATAGGCCAAGGGTGTCTCTACCTATAGGCTGAAACCAAAACCTTACAGGTCCCAGACTGGTCTTTAGGTGATAATGAGTTTCAGTCCACTAACTGCCTTAAAGATTAAAATGTCAGCACATGGATGAATTGGACAGCTTACCAGAAAGAAGCAGGTATGTAAAAAGCTAAGGTCCTTTAAACATATGCTAGTGCAAGCATATGCATATGCTTTAAGCAATGCCTTAAAGATTAAAATGCCAGCACATGGATGAATTGGACAGCTTACCAGAAAGAAGCAGGTATGTAAAAAGCTAAGGTCCTTTAAACATATGCTAGTGCAAGCATATGCATATGCTTTAAGCAAATGCTACTGCTTATGGAAAATATGTCATTGATAGCTCTGGAAGTTGATATATCACAGTTCCATTTCCTGTTTTGTTTTTCTACTGTTAACCTGTGCTTATATGGATATTTCTCTTGTACTTCTTAAAAGCTGCTTGGTTTTCAGGACTTTTTGCAGACAACTAGTCCTTGCAGGGTAAGGTGCAGTAAATTTTTTTGTGAGGCACTGGTCTGTATCCCAATTTTGTGAAGCCTATTGTATGTAGATTTAATTTAGGGTGTTTTCATATTGATAATTAAGGTAATTGTATGAGAATCTTGTTTTTCCCAATAATGGATTAGAACAATACTTTGCACAGCAATAAACCCCCAGAAGGCTGTATTTGAATTGATTACTGCACACCTGTAGTATTAGATATATGGTTCACTTGACAGTTGTACACTTTCTACACAGAAGCTCAGCGTTTTCAAAAATGGATGCCTAAAATTAGAATAGTAAGTCCCTGTTCAGTTCCAAGCTTCAGCTGGCTCTAGGGAAATAGACTGTAAAGTAAAAGTAAATTCAGGCCTTCAGACACCAATTAAAGATCCTAATCTGAAAAACACTGATTACAAAAACTCTGAATGGTAGGGAAAGGAACAGGTTTCACTGCTGGTATATGAAAGACTTGATATCAAGACTTGAGACCATAGGTTCATGCAAGATGTAAGAATGGGATGGCAAAATCTGAAGGATAATATCCAGGACAGGTTGCTCACCTGGCAACTGTGAGTTTAGGGACCTGATGGTCCTGTGTTGTGAAGCAGTCCTTAAATGTGAGCTAATCCCTTCAGTTCTGGATGCTTTTATCTTTTGAGTTTCTCTTTCTGTTCAGTGCAATTATAACGTGGTGGTTCCCAGTTCAATCGGTATTGTATAAACTCCTGACCTTACTACCATGCACTTGAGTGAACAAATAAAATTTCAAAGAACCCTTCCAAATTTATGAGATTCGCCATATCAGATGAGTATTTTACTTAGAATTTTGGGCATTTTGAGCTAGTTGAGGACAGTGAGGAATTTGACGTGATCAATCTGGAAACCTGGTGGGAGCTTAAGACACAGTAATAACAGGGCCGCTCTTGTTCCTGTAAGTAATAGCCGTGCTATTATAGGATGTCATCATTATAGGATGCATTGTGCTCTTATCAGAGAACCATGATCTCACAGAGCTTCATGAGTTATTTCCCCAATGTAATTGCTGTAAGACTGGCAGATGCAGACATTTGCCTTTCACAGGAAAGAATAACAAAGATAGTCTTGAGCTGCTTACTTGTAAGGAGAAGGGATGATATGAATGCTCTCCGGTCAGCTCCATTTTTTCTTATATGTATATGTGTGGAAGTTGAGAGGTGTCTCTGTAGAGGAGGTATATGTTTGTGGAGAGGACAGGGAGATGGAGAGATTCTAACTGAGATAGGTGTGCCACTGTGGTGCCTTAGGAATGGTTGAAAGGGTTTACCTTGTAGATGTTCACCAGAGTGTTGGAAAAGTTCCAGGTGCTGCCATTTTCCTGATTATTCCATAACTAACTCCATACAAATGCAACAAATTTTGGGTCGACCCTTTACATCGTGAGTTCATGATCTCATTGATCAATATTCATTACTCTTATGACACAGAAACTAATTCTAAATGAAAAAAAAAAATGCACAGAGGATCCCTTCAGAATTAAAGAAAACCAGCTTTCAGGAAAAGCAAGGAATATGAGTGTCTTACAAACTTTAATAATGTTTGTATGTTTTATTTTTTGCCTGGAGCATAACCTAATGGTATACATTGTTAAATCAAGCGGAGAACTGGATCAACTGCAAATGCAAAATAAATCCAAAGAGAGAATATTCTCTAAATATTCCATGAGCCTGTTTGAGGAGGAGAAAGCATAAACGAGAGGAGGCAGACAATATAGCCTTTTTTGGTTTGGTTAATAGAGTTTTCTTTTTCACTTGTGTGGTTTGTAGGTTATGGAGGCTTTATGCGTGACTTAAAATTCTCCTCTGCCAGAATTACTGCTGAACCAAAGCCTGCTTTGACCATACTAACTATTCTTTACTGAAATAATTCATGTACTGGCATCGATAACTTAAATATTGCTATTTGCAAATAGTCCTGAATTGATTTGGTGTCTCTGTAATTTCTAACCTAATGGTTCACTCTGTTCTGTTTTCCAATTGAGCTATTGGTTGCTTAACAGGAATGTTTTATTTGTGTTAATTTAGAAAGTGTAATGGCCAGTGCCAGCTATCCCATGCTAGCACAGCGTGTGCTGTCCTTTAAGCCAAATAGACATAGCTTAATGGCTAACGAGTTGGTAATGTCATGAATATTTCCATTAATGTCTCTGCAGGTAGGGCAGCAGCAAATGGAAAGCCAAGCTCAAGAAAAAACGATGGCATCTTTGGGGTTTTAAAAACTCATAGTAAAGAATGTAAATAGGGGAAAGGATAAAATTTTTCTATTGGTAGCTACCGTTGCGCCAACACATACTTAGCAGGAGGTTTTAGGTGGCTTTTTGTCTAACAAAGGGGGGGCCATGCTTTCCTTCCATTTCTAACTTCATTGCATTTCCTTTTCTGGGGACTCATGTTGTTTTCTCTTCCACCTTCTCTCTTTCCATCCCACTGCTTGCTTCTTTGCTTGGTCTGACCTCAGAGAGGAGGAAGAGTATGAAGAGGAGGAAGAAGAACAGCCAGTCACAGAGCCCAATACTGAGGATGAGGGGGAGGAAGAGGCCTGTAGGCAGGTCAAAGCCAGGTACCAGGATTCAGCATTGTCCCTCCACGTTTTCCTTGGGCTCTGGCATGAACTCACCAGCACAGTGTGCAGCAGCATCTGCCTTTCACTCACATTCCTATATCACCTGTTAAAGCCCACCCCGCAAGGAAATCTTCCTGCAATTTAAAGCTTGGTTGGTGTGTGTATTAATGGAAATGTTTAATTATATAGGCTCCATGCACTAAGAACTGTCTGCAGTCACTCCCTTTGTACACAATGAGAAATGCTCACAAAAGAATCTTCTGAGCATGGATTAAGTTTATCTTTTCAGTGAAGTCAATGGTGAAACATTGTAGCTCTTTGCTGAGGTTGCTGGTTGGTTTCTTAGGTTTGAGTCCCTGTTTTCAAGATACCACCTTATTAACAGTTCCTGTCACTATGAAGAAGAGTGACATTTTTTGAATGCTGCCTATGATTTCTATCGATTTTGTTCATGTTTTAATAGGAAATAACTACTTTGTGGGAAAGATAATAGATACATATATATAATTTTGTACATACGTGCCCATTTGTGTATATATGGATATAAAAAAACCACCTATCAAAAACATATTCTAATGTAAAATTTTCCACTTATTTCAGAGGTATATATGGATTTGGCATCTGGCAACTTTATCCTAATAAATTGGAAGAAAGAAAATATGTTCTTTCTTCCAGACAGCCATTTGATTTAGGTTAAATTGTTTGGCTCTGTAACTCAGCAAATGAAATTGGATTTTTTTGTTTTAAATAAACCACATTCATGCAGACGCTGTACGGCATGGAGGGGAGAAAGGAAACTGTTTAATGTGCAAATTCCAAAGAAAATACTGTACTGTTGTTATTAGTGTCTTCCAGTCTGCAAATCTTGCCAGTGGCTGCCTGAAATTTTGAAATTAAGTGATAATTTCCTCAAAACCAGTTCTTAACAGTCAAAGCTAAGACAGACGTTATTAGTAAATCACATGAATATACTAAAATACTGTTAAAAAAAATAACTGAGGAAGAGCTGCATAAGGGTGTGATGTTCTTTTAGGTCATTTGTCTTTTAAAAGAATAGTCACTTTGAGATACGTAGGTGATATTCCCATGGCTTTTCTAAATACTCCTTTCACTATCACCATAAAATAACAAAAATGATCTGCACCCTGGTTGTTTGTGTTAGATGCTGTCAGGACTGGCAGGACTAACCTGGCTTCAGTGACTCCTGTCATGAACAGTTGTGCAATACCGGAAGGTTTCCAGATTGCCCATGGTGCTTCTGTTCTGAGAACGGTTACCTGGTATATACCTGATAAATAACTTCATAATATCCTAATGTATATAACATGTATTATGTTTTTGTTGCATATGCTGTGCCAAACCCACAGTCCTCAGATAAGGGCCATGCCTTGCATGCCTGTAGGTGGATTGCAGAGGTGAGAATGAAATCAGCCACCTGCGAGTGGTCCAGCCCACAGCCCATGCACAGCATTTATGCTGGAGATACTAGTGAAAAGAGATATCGCAGACTGCAGATCCCATGGCTTTTCACATGCCGTGCTGCTTCTGTCACTCACCAACATCTGCCTTCACTAGAGTAAAGCAGATGTGTTTTCTGTTGCACTTGATGCAGCTCTTCAAGTCACTATCTAACACCAACATGGGATGCTGACACTCAGAGAAATTAGTGCCTTCATACCTAGACAAATGATCTGGTAAGGCATTGCTTTTGAAATAATCCTAAATCTTAATTTTGCCAGAACAGTGCTGATTGAGTATTTTTTTATTTTCATCTTTGGTGGATGAGCATTTTAGTAAAAAGATCAGCTCACCAGGGAGGATGATAATCAGATATCTGGCCTTCAAGAGGCAGTCATGCAGATTGTATCTTGAAGCATCTATACTCTGTGGACCGTGTTATCCAGTGTGTTGAAACTGCTTTGAACTGCTCTTACAGTGCTTACAACCTAACTTGAAATACTTGAAAATTGTTCAGAAAATGGTTGTGAAAAGCTTCTTGAAAATTAATTCTGAAGCCTGCGGGTTAAATCCCTTCCTTCTCTTTAAGCTGAATTGCTTCCATTCGTCAGTATTTCCAACTCCAAGAAGAATCCCACTAGGATACAAAGATGCGAGTTCTCTTTATTTATAAAGAGCTGATGATTGTCTAAATTTCGGAAGCTTTTGTTTCTCTGACTCTCCTTGGCTTTAGGATTTTTCCTCCAAGTGGTACTATCTATTGATCTCTCTTTTCCCCATTTTTCTCTCCCTCCCTTCCCTTTCTCACAATGTTTTCCTCCTGCAGTGGGGTCCCAGGTGCACGGGAGGCTGTGAATGAAAACCTTTCACGGTGTTCTGATTCTTCAGCCATGTCCAGTGCCATTTCTCCAGCTGAGAGGCCTCTCTCCTGCTCTAGAGCAAAGAGCTCTTCTAGCAGCTCCTCTTCTGTGCCTGACTCATCTGTCTCTCATCATAATTCTGTCCTTTCATCACCACCTTCACCTGCAGCAGCATTGCTAAGTTCTTCCCAAAATTCATCAGCATCCATTACTCCAAAGGCATCTCCAACGGTGGAGAAATTACCTTATGTACCACATACTCCTTTTCACCTCTTCTCATACGACTTTGAAGAGTCTCCAGCATCTGTGAAAGAAAAGGAAGCAGAAGTGATGAGGGAAAACAGGTAGATTTTATACAGCTGACATTAATTTTTAGATAAATGAGTAACACCTTTCAAGAGTTTTATAGTGGTAATAATGCACTCTGTGTTGTATTATTTTCAGAACATACTGTATTAGTTTTAGTCCTGTAAGCCTGTATTTTGACTTGATTGATATTCTCCCTTTGCCTTTGTTGCCTTCATTTCATCTTACTCCTCTTCAAGGTCTACAGTTAATAAGTATCCCAGCTTCCTCTGTACAGCAGTAGATAAATAACCTGTGATTTGGGACATCACAGAAATGAGCACCATTTTGCTCTCATTTACAACAATGTAATTTGTGGGCATGATTTCATGAAAATTAATGGAACTCTTCTGGTATAAAACCAAGAGAGATCAGATCAGCACTTGGAATTCAGGGGTGAAATCCTGGCTTCAAAGACTGAACTGCCAGATCCCGAATTTGTTGTTAGATTAGAGTGCATATCCCTGTCATGTGCAATTTCAACTCATGCTTGTAATAAAAGAAGTAGGTTAAACCCTTTAAAGAGAATATATCTCTCAGAATAGTCATTTTTCCCTCCACAACCTATGCTCAGTACAGCTGTTCCTCATGCATTTCTCGTAGTTTTTAATTTTAATTTTTAATTTCCCTATCCTACCCATTTAAAAACAAGGATAAATTGTTTTGTCTCTATTTGTTTTCAAGTAAACCAAATTGACAACAGGTATCACTAAAAACAATGCTAGAGAATAACCTTGAAAAGAGTTTGATGATTTTCAGCTGTCTTTCCCAATGGTCAGTGCTCTTTGAATTACGTGCTGAAAATGTACGCGTCTATTGTGAGTGTATTTATTTCTCCCTTTCTCCAGCAGTCCTTCTGAATTTCTGCATGTGAACAAATATTTTGATTCCTTCGATCCTTTTAATTTTCAATCTTTCTCTTCAAATAGGTGGGTGTTTTCTGGTTTTTTTTCATTTTGCCAGAAAGCCTGTAAATCCAAGTAGATATTGGCAAGGGACTTAGTTCGCATATCTTTCCTTACCTGCAGCTTGAATGCTGGGTTTCCTCTAAGTTTACATTTTCATGCATTAATGCAATTTTCCCTTAGGCCAGTACACTCATTTATTGCTCTCATTGCTGCTTTATACTTTTTAAAGTAGATTTCTAAATGCCTCCTGTTCCTGCAATACCTCCTGTTCCTGCAATATTTAGTATTTCTGCAGTGATTTTTTTTCCTCTGCCCATGCTTGTGCTTCCAGTTACCACATAGGATCAAGGGCATGGTGTGGGGGAGGATCGTGCTGGGTTTATCTGGAGAAAAAGGAGGGCAAAGCTTGCACTATTTGGGCAGTAATGCTTTCATAAAAGAGGTAAATATCTGGAGTTTCTTCAGAGTGAAGTCTCCTGGGAAAAGGCCATTGCATCTGCATTAGTATGTGAGACAAGAAGGGAAAGTGGAAGTGATAGCCACTACCAGAGGAAGGTTGGAAAGTTAAACATTGTGTACAGGACACTGACTTACCTGGTGTGGTTATTTTGCCTTGCTACTCTTCCAGCATTTGCCTCCCTCTAAATTTGATATATAAAGATGCTGTGTCCAGGCCAGTCCCTCTGAATTTTATTTTGTTAATACTTGTAGGTCTGAGCCCGTAGGAGGTGTGTTCTCTCCATTTTAATGAGAGTTATCTTTGGACTAATTGAAATCAGTCTGAAAAAGGATTCTGCACTGTTTCAGCTTTTTCATGGGGAAGAGGAGAAGAAAAGCAAATGTAATGGTTGATAAGAAGGTTTCCTTTCAGTTGATTGAAATGGAAATGGAGGTTTCTGTTAGAGTCAGGAACATACCAAATGAGCTCAGAGTTGTTGTCAGAACAGCAGAGTTTTCTCATTGCGCACTCGGTACAGGCACAGCCAGGACAGAGAAGACCCGTGTCAGGCCTGTGCTACCAGAGAAGCCCCATACTGTCCATCTACACAGCCTTCCACTGGGCCACTAGACAGTGGGGCTTGTAGGGCAGGAATGCCAGGAAGGCAATTATTTCCTGCAAAATTCCTTTTGTAGCTCAGAAATGTGCATGTTAGCATTTTTTTCCAAAACTGTTCTGTTCCTGGGCAGTCAACATGGTGTGTCAAAAACAGATGGTGGTGGTAGGGTGTTTTCTAAAACCTAAACCAGGAATTGTTGCCGAAGGCAGCATGTTCTCTAAAGCGTGATCCCTTCCATTATAAAAACCCGTAACTGAAATCTACTCTGATTTTAACATGGGCCTTGGCAGGCAGCAGTGCTGTTGTACCCTAAGGAATGAAGCTTGAAACTTTGAATGAAATTTTGCATGGCTAGATGAGTGTGCTAAATGGAGCTGAAGGAAACTAACCAGCTTTTTCAAAGAAATTTGCTGGCTGAAATTACTGAGTGCTGATGTGTATGAGAAAAGAAGCAGCAGACAGAAGGTACGATGAAGGAGGGTATATTATATCTTACGAATTATAATAAGGAAGATTATGTTGCCCCTTTTCCTGAAGTGAATTTTGTCATTTGGATGAGTTGGCCTTGTGGAGTGCTTACCTACAGAGCATCATACGCTGTCCATATGGAAAGTAGTATCGTCTGTGAATAAAAAAATTAACATTTTCCCAAATCAGGAATCTCTCTTGACTTGCTTCTAAGTATGATTGTTAAAAGGCACAACAAGGCAACACAACTGCCTTTTCTATTCAGTATGGGAGCCAGGATGAAAACATTGATACAGCAGACTCCTGGGAGGTGGTCGTTCCAGGAGTTGTGGAAACAATTTCTCTTTGATCAGCAAACTCACACTAAAGTCAAGAAGGCTTGGGTGGGGTTTTTTTAATGGAGGGAATGGCTTCCAGACATATGCCTTTTTAACCATGGTGGTAATTTTTTACAGATATTGTAAGAAATGGCACATAAGCTATGAAATATTGGGGAAGGGGAAAGAAAATACTGCCTGCTTTAATTGAAAAGAATGTGGATGCTTTCCATTTATAATGCAAACATTCTCAAACAATGGGTGTCCGTGTTCAGATCATGTCCAGGGAATACTGCTGCTTTCCTTAATTTCACTAGGTGTGAATACTGCTGACTTGGACTGGTTTGATCTTTTTTCTAATAGCTGGGTATCAACTCCCAAAACAGCTAATAATTTTGAGTAACTGAGTAGTGATTTAATTATTCCTGTTCTGAGTTGTCACTTGGGAGGACAATTATAATCTCTCTTTCTATGCCCATATATATAGCTCACTGTCTGAATCAGGTATGTCCATGACATGGTTGATATTAAAATAAAATAGTTTTCATATTTTGAAGCTGGGATTAGAGCAATATTTCCAGAAGGTGAAGGTTTAAGAAATTCTGGGGTATGGGATCACCACCACCTCCTAACAAGAGGATTTACTGTTGCATACCTGCTTGCTGATGGATTCTTTCTGTCTCTCCCTTTCTCCTACTTTCTGTCCCATTTCTTCAGATACAATAGCTATGGCAGCAGCTCTTACTCTTCTCCACGGCCTTACTCTGGTGTGAGTGCCCCTGCAACACCCACTTCTCGTTATGGGACAACTCTTTCACCGCCTCAAGAGACCAAATCCGACAGGTTTGTAAATTAATCAGTGTTTTGACACCAGTTCCTTTATATACAGGAGAGAAGTGTAAGCTGTTCTGAATGGTTACTGGAAATACCTTCTAGCCAGATCTTTTCTAACATTGGAAAGAAAATGGACAAAAATCTAGACATGTTCATTTGCCACTCAAGCCTTTCTCTGATTTGGTGTTAAAGGCTGCATGTATTTCTGCCCCACTTCTGCTTCTTCCACTTGAATGGATAAAACAGAGTTGCTTCACATGTACACTGTTCTAAGTGCTAAAAGGTGAATAAAAGCACATTTTCTTTCTTTCCATTAAAAAAAAAAATATAAATTCAGACAAATCTATTTTCACTTCTATCATCTTAACTATAAAATCTTAGAAATGTGCTTAGCTTAGAATTTCCTAGGCCATGATTTTGTCCTTCCTTGAAAATACATGATATATCTAATTGCGTTTCGTCAAGGGCAAAATTTTTCTTGCTGTCGGTAAAGCAAACTCATAGTAACCCACCAGTTATCAGCTCACTTGGGGAAAAACAAAACAAAACAAACAACAAAGCACAAAAAAACCACACCAAAAGGGGGGGGAGGGAGGGGAAGGGTCACACAACATCAGCAACAAAAAAGTGTATTTTGAAGAATCAAAATACTCTTGAATTATGTAAGGTACTGGGAATAAAAGATAGGAAAATGTTATGGATACATGAAAGAAATTCTTCTTTGCAAGAGATTTGGACCACTAGAAATGAACTCAGCATTACAACTTGAAAGTAAATGGTGGCTTCAAAGGATGTCATGCTGAGTTTAAGGAGGAAAAGTAGAAGTTTTTAGTTAAGTAATTTAATATAATAATTTAATTAAATCATTTCCAATTAGGCCAGATGGGCTTTGGATTGTTTGTTGCTGACTTGGCCTCTAATTCATAAAAATTCCATCTCCCACCCTTTATTTGGACTGAAGGCTTTTCAGGATCTTTCGTATTCCAGTTAATTTTTATTCTTTTTCTTTTTTTATATTATTTCTACATGTTTATAGAATATACATCTATATACGCTTTTGTATGTATGTATATATGTTTGCACCTACCTAATGCCTCATATCCTTTCCAGTCTACTACTCAGAATGGTTCAAGTTAGGTTCTTCCAGCATGCATGTATTTCTAGCCATGAGTTATTGATTTAATCCCTTTTTTTCAAGTGAGTAATTACATTAAGTTTATCTTTGGATAAAGGCATTGTTTTTCATTTGCTCATCTTCCTAGAGTAACTTGCCCCGATTTGTCTTTCCTTATCTGAGTTACATTATTGCATAGTGAAACTATAATAAAAAACTCATTTCACCCCCTTTTACCTCATCAAAATAGATGCAAGATAAGCAAGAATTAAAAATATCCTGCTGCTTTTGAAGTTTTAGGTTTCCAAGCCCCTGTTGTCTTAGGCTTCTGATTGCTGCTACAGCAGAGAAACCCCAAAGTGGTCAAACACTGAGATGGCTAAAGGTCATTGGGCCTGTCCTGCAAGAGGTTGATCTTGCTGGCCCTGCTACAGTAAAGGAAGCAAGCTTTCATTGCAGCGTGTGCATTAAGTGCGTTCCTGGTTTGGAGCCAAAATGCTTTGGCCTCACAGGATGAAGCTGAGCTGTAAAATTCACAGATTCATGGAGAGTCAGGCCAGAAGGGAGCTCTGTAATCATCTGTTGTGACCTGTAATGGGTCTCACAGAAGCTAAATGAAAGAGCCCTGTACCTTCACTTGTTTTCAAGTGGCAGTGCATGACTTCTCCCAGAAAACATTCCTGTGTTCATCATCATTGCTCTGAAAATATTTCGTATTTTGAGGCCCGTTTGTCTAGCAGCATCTTCAAGCCATTACATCTAGTCCTGCTTTACTCCATGAAGCTGGATAGAGCTCTGCCTTTAGCTGTGAGATCTCTCTTACATGTTTAAGTGGCCAAACACAGTGCTCTGAGTTGAATCTTTGTCCTTCCTTCAGGTTATGCTTACTGCTTTCCACCTCACATGATTAGAAATCTCTGCACTCTTGTTTAAATGTGCAGCTTGCCATTCATGATAGTTGTGAACTCACCAGGATTTCTGAAGTTTTGTATTTGAGGGGTGTTACAGCCCAATGCTTTTTGTACATTAGTCTCTGAGTAGCATGAAAAATGTGTGTACTCCACAGGCATGTTGCCTGCAGAATAGATGCAGTTCTGGAAAGTTAATAAAGTTTACAGGTTCAGATGCCCTTTTGCATCAAGTCTTGGTCTTGTTGTTTTTGAGTACACTGCCATTGCAGTTGTATAGTTCAGCAGGCTGTAATGGAGTGACTGCTTTGAAGGGCAGAAGCCTGCTTTTATTTCATTGTCCTGAAAGACATGCATTGCAGAAATGCTACGCAGAGATCAACGGATAGAATTTGCTCATTGGAGTAGGCTGTGTAGTGCATGACGCAATGCTTGGCGCTAATTAGTAAGTGGAAAGTATTGTGGAAGTTTTCACAGTCTTTTATCAATGGTGTTTGCCTTAGATTATGTAAACATTATTTCCTACCTCCTCATGGTAAAAATTTACATGGATTCAAATACAAAAAGTAGTTAAAAGCAGGGAGGAAGGCACTTGATAAGAAGCAGATGCATATAAATGGTTAGCTCCAAGGTGAGTTTTCTGGTTTCAGTAAACTATTACAGTTATCTGAAGCCTCTACAGAAAGATTCCTGTCTTTTATCATGCAGGGAAGAGCTTCAGATGCAGTTCCTGGTACTGTTTATCTGACCTTCGAGAATGAGGAGGAAGGAAGAAGCATCATTTAGAGCAGTGCCCAGCAAAATGATTCATGCTCCACTCAGTTACCCTGACAGGCCTTTCAAACCCTTGGCTGCATTTTGCTTATGTAAACAAGAGCTACAACTTAGGTGGAAAGAAGCAGTGTGGTTGACATTTTAACATTCATACTTTTAAAACCCTCTTTGGCTAAGTTCAGTAGGGAATCCAGAAGCAGTATAATGGAGTACAAAACTAACTCGATTTTATTCTTTGAAATCCACATAATGTATATATTTCTGATTGTACAGCAGAAGAAAAGGCTTACTTGACTGTTTCTTGGTTTCTAAATTCAGCTTCAGCCTTTTGCCAACTTCTTGCAGTACTGTTGTGTTCCCTCATTTCTTTGGGTCCCCTGTGGAGAGGCATGTTTCTGAAGTGCATATTGCAGCCATAGGAATCCTGCTGAAGGAGGGCAAATTGCAGGGCCCGTTCTGTTCAGCCCTTCATTGGGAGAGAAAAAAAGGGATATTGGTTCTCTCGCACGTCTCTGCTTGTGAAAGCTGTTCCTAATGCATAAGAAGTATAACCCAGTCCTCCTGTTTTCAACTGCTAAAGACTGCTTTGCTCCATAAACACACTGCTCACACTCTTCATGACTTAAATCATCAATTAACTCTCTCCCCAGTTCCTAAAGGAGAAATAAAAATTCTATCTCAATTTCTTAACCTCATAAATTTTGGTAACAAAGAGGAAGAGCAAGACATGGCTGGAGCACAGCAGGGAAAAGGCATTTTTCTGTACCTCCAAGTTGTTGCCTTGCCTATGGATAGAAGGTATTTTAAGACTCTTCTATATTTTCATGGCTTGTGCTCAGACGTAGATTATTTCTGTTTAGCCAAAGACTGCCTTCTCAGACTCTGAATCTAAGATGGTCACTCAAATTGAAAGCTGCAGCCTGGAGCTGTCTGTAGCTGGACAGCAAACTCATTACTTGCAAAGCTTCACACCCTCTCATAGTGTGTTTTTGGTGGTGAAGTGTATGCGTTGGTGGTCATGGCCATAGTTAGAGTAGACCCTGAAGGAGTCTATCTTCTAAGGCAAGAGCTCCTGAATTCAGCACCAGCTTTAATCCATCCTGTTGCCAGAAATAAAATCCTAGTGGTGTTTGCCAAGGTAGGTTTCTTCAGATGCATTTGCCAGGAGACAGTTCCCACTGGGCTTGATAGCCTAACATTAGTGCACTTAGCCTTCGTAGAAAAAGCCGTCTTCTCAGGGAACTGTGTTGCCAAGGGAGCACGAGTTCATGGTCCCCATTCTTTTAGTCTAGCTGTTAAATCAAATACCAGGAAATTCAGCTTGCAAAGCTCCACTTCTGGGTCCTTATGGCCTGTCACTGTGAATTTAGTGTCCACCACTGGCTGGTCCCTCTGGGGTCTCATACCAGAGACAGTGGCCATTTTTTCTTGTGGTGAATGCCAAGCACGCCTTACACTCTGAATGACATAATGAGGAAGGAATAGCTTAGTAGTTGATAATGGTGGCCCAGGGCAAAAGCTTCAACTTTGCTGCTGAGATATTTAGAGGAGAAGCAACCTTAGGAATTACTTGATGATATACATTTTGGGAAGCAGTGCTGACTTACACTGGCTTATTTGCTTGTTGAACTACTGTGCAAGCAGTTTTCTTGATTGCAGCTTTGTAGGCTTCATCATAGGACATGTTTAAATAGAAAGCTTAATCAGGTTATGGTTTCTGACTGCAATGTGTTGCTGGCTGAACATGCAGTGTGCAGTGCTGATGCTCAGGGAACACGTACCTCAGCCTGGTTCTACAGGAGGGCTCTGCAAGCTAGTTCCAGGCAAGTTGTCACTCATATGAGAAGAGAAGCCATAGGTTGGAAAAAGACAGGAACACAATGCAAAACCTGTTCACATAAAGCTGTGCATGTAGGGCATTGCCCTGGCATTGCCCTGGCTCTGCACAGCTCTGCCCTGCTTTAGCTTTATTTTTTGTAGCCTCTCAATCCAGTCTAACGTTTATCAGTCTTCTCTTGGTCATTCTCAAGTTTCTTTCCCAAAGGAAGCATTAGTCAGTAGTTTTATCTCTCAATTTTGTGTTTATTTTTGAGAGAAGTTTTGTAAAGATTCTTCAAGTAATGTTTAGTCTGTTTGCAAAATCTTATATCAACATGCTTTTGAATTTGCCATGTCATGTAGGGAGACATAACACGCAGAGAGTTTCTTTAACTGTGAAAAGCAATATGGCTCTTGGCAGCTTTACCTCCTCTTTTGTCTCTTTCTAAGTTGGAAAGTGGATTTATTTTGTTAAAGCCAAGAGACATTTAGAGTTACTTAAGGCCGGAGTAAGAGCTGCTGACTGTTGTTCCTTCTCTGTAGCATTCCCATGACTGCTGGGGCAGGAGCACTTTGGAAAAATGGATAATTAGTGCTTCCTTATTAAGGTTATTAATGATTCTGACCCTTGCTATATTAAAGAAAATCCTGAATATTAACCTTATGACCTAAAGGGATTTCCTCTCATAAGTCATGTTAATTTTTTTTTTTAGCTCCTAAAAATATTCGTTTGTATTTTGTATTCTTGCTATAGATATCCATTTCCATTTAGCAGATTTTGAAAATTCAAGGGGGGAAAACACAGCCATAAAAGAAGAGTATTTCAGAGTCAACATGAATGAAGAAAATTTGAATTTGATAATTACAATTTTGCTGAACAGAGTGGCTTAGAATAAGATGAAATGTTTTCTTCAATTTCAACGAGATTAGAGTAGTTCAGGTTCCATATTCCATGTCACAATATATAGTCTGTGATGGGTATGTTGTCGGGAAACTGCAAATACTTGCAAAAAAGTGCAACATATCTTGTGTCTCCCTGATCTTGTGCTTTTAATAATGATTACTAATTCACTGCTGTGTTAAATGCATTAGGTGAGGTTAGCTGAAGTTTTATTCAGAAGTGTGTTGGCCTACAATCATTGTTTTGGCTTCACCCCAGGTCCTAATGCCATGGTGTGGAGCTATATTCACAAATCCCAGAATTAGACGTGTTCTTCTCGTGTGTTTTCTTTCTGGAATAAGAGTGTAATAACATAGTTGTTTGGCATTTGCTGGTTTTAACAGCAGGCAGAAGAAAGCTTTTCTTAATATTTTCGTATTAACAGTCCATTGTTAATAGCTTTGTGTTCTCTGCAAGGCTAAAAATAGTAGTCAGAGTAAGTATCCTTCTGGATTGTATTTGTGGAATTGAGCAAATGGTTGATATTACCAGCTGGTAACATATGACACCAGCATTAAAATGCTAGCATATATTAGCTGTAACCCCATCTTGTGAGTGATCACTCTACTATGTTTTCATTGAGTATTCACATACTCTTTTCTGTTAAAATCTCTTACCGCCTTTGATTCAATGTCAGATTATTTTTATTTTTTTTTTTTTTAATCCTTTTCAAAATGCAGCCTGTGGCAGTAAGACGTAAATATTGCTGAGGCCTGAAAGTACTGTCACTTTTAACAGCATCAAAGCATGAAAATTACCTGAAGCTCAGGCCAGGCCTTCCCACCAGCTGATTTAGCCAGTTCCACTGCCATTTGCAATTCAAGTATGAGTTCAGCCAAAGGGAATGTTTAAGCATTATTGCCAGGGGAATAAAAAGATAAAAAATCAGATTTTGCAGACAAACCAAACATAGACAAATCCCTTTTCAAATTGTTTAGAGTATTTGAGGAATACCTCTTACCACTTGCTTTTCCTTTTGGCTGTTTTATGGGTTTGTACGCACTGAAAGTAACACCTGTTTCCTCCAGATTTAGTTTATACACGAGTAGAAAATAAAGGATAGAGTTTGCTAGATACTAAAATCTGCTCATTTACATCTGCAGTTCACGTTATAAGAGTATTGATGCACCCAAATACCAGTTGAGTTAGTGTGTGATAGTAACAGTGAAGCTGTGAGTTTATGAGGTTTCACAAAGCAAACAGTCTCAGCATTTGGTGTGAAGTGTGAGCTTCACCAAGGGGAGATGTGTCCGGTCGTGTGGGCTGGACACTGCAGGGTCTAACCACTAAGCAAGCACTAACTCAGCAATGTAAGTGCTGTTTCTGTGCTTGTCCTTTTCTAAATGTGACTGAAAACCCAAACCCTGACTGTTTGTGTTTTAAGAAGTCAGTGCCACACAAGGAACTCAGCTGGCCATATTCCTGTCTGTTTAATTATGACTGGTTTCAACAGAACCTTCTTGCAGCTTTGACTGTTAGTTTTGACCATTTCGTGCAATAAACTGTTGTATGCAATTTGGCGGTCCAGAACTGACTGTGTTTGGGCAAAGTGATTGAATCAGGTATGCATGTGCATGCTGTACGGTAGCTTGTTTCATAAAGCAGTGATTATGGTTTCATAAAGCAACCAGTGGGAAATACCAAATTTTGGCTAGTTATTATTGGTTTGATTAGTTCCCAAGAGGTGGCAAACTAATATGGCACATGGATATGCATTTTTAGTTTCTTAGACATTTGCTTGTTTGCTGGCTATATGGCTATGGAACTTATATTTAGATTGTGAGGCTGCTGTTCATACATCTGCAAATTTTAGCTAAGTGAGCAATGCCAGACAAACTATGCTAGGTCACACCTCCAAACAAGGTGTTTTGGCATGTGGAGACATTATTATACCGTAATAATGTAAGGTAAGGTTAGAATCCTATCTGCAGGATCGAGCTGCACATCTCCGAATGATTCCCCTGTAATCCCTTGGATAAGAATGTGTATTTACTGTGGAACTCCAGAAAGCTTAGCCAGAGCTGAAGGTTTCCAACCAGCTAGATGCTGTTCAGAGCTAAAGTCACTCTTTTGGTCTCTTAGCATCACCCCATCCTTCCCCTTAGTTTTCCTTTAGGTTTCATTAAGTCATAACTTCTTTTGACTCCAAATGGAGCTTGCAGACTTCAGACAAGCTGGTTGGAATGGGATAGGATGAGGATAGGAAGCTAAATATGCAGAACAGGTATGAGCACAGACTTGATAGGGACCCTCTTTCTGCCATCTCTTTTAGTTAATTCTCAAGAGCCTTCATGTGGAGGCACTACCTAGTTTTCCCCTTCCAAGAGCAATTTCTGATGATATGTCCAACCTTATCGCCGTGGGTTTTCATGCTGCCACAGGGACAGAGTTCTAACTTTTGAATCTTAGTACAGTGGTGCTACTGTTTCTGCCAAGAGCTGTCTCTTGCAACATGCACTAAAGGGTCAAAAGTTAAAATAAATGTAAAATATGTTCAAGGGGGAATTCACCACACATACTTGACTGTCGGGGCTTGAGGATTTTTTTTTTTTTTCCTTGCTTTTCTTAGTGCTGAGACGTATTAGAGATTTTTATGGGTTTGAGTGTGATCCAGCGTTGATACTGTAGCTCTGGAGGAGTGCCAGCAGAGAGGCTTACAGAATATCAAGTTTTATACCATCTTATGTAATGTTTATGCGGGTGGGATATGACATATTGAAATTCAATTTATTGAAATTATTGAAATTATATTCATACTGCCTTACTACCAGTGGGGCTGAAATAGGTATGTTTTGTGGCATTCCTGCTTGCACAGACATGAACACTCAGGGAAGATAGGTTTGCATTAATGTTTTTGTCTTCTCCAGCACTTATTTTCACTGGTGAACTGGTGCCATTACGCTAAGTGCCTACATTGTGCAGTCATGGGCATGTAAATAAATGATGGAAAAGGTCTGAGTTCTTAAAAATAACAAAAATTTATGCAGGTTTGTATTGCTGGTTTGGGAACCGTCCTTTAGACTGGGTTTAGTTTCTTTTCAGAAAAGGCAATATTTCTCTTATTAATCCTTTCATTGCAAAAGTCATGTTACAACAATGCACAGAAACCACTCTGCATGAGTTATGTCTTTTTGATTTTATCAGTCTAATTCAATCAGTGTGGATACATTTACATCTGTGTAAAGCTACCCGGTACAGTGCAGATTTTTCCTGTCGAAGAGACAGAAAGAAAGACTGTTTACTCTGTTTACTCTGAGGTCACTTGGTTGCCATGTGAGAGCTTGGTGGTACAATACCACCATGTTGGTGGAAAAAGAGAAGCCAGTCTCCTAGCCAAAGAAGTACTTGCAGTAAAAAGTCAAGCCCAAACTGTAAGTGAATATAAATGTAGCTTTTCAAAAGTGTATTTGCTACTTGAAGCTATTTAATCTCAAAGAAAAAAATAATTTACATATTTGAGAAGCCTTTACTGTAAAGGCTGCCATTTCTGGCCAAAATAAAGTTCCACTTGTTTGACTGGGCATTTACTTATCTTCTCTCATGCATCTTAACAGCCTCCTGAACAGCAGCTAGAAGTTTGATATGCATTGCTGGTGGGAACATTGAGCCTTCTTCATTATAGTATCTACCATGGAGCATCCAGTTTATAGTTATGGTCAGAGGATTGCAGAGAAGGTCCCCTTTAAGACTAATTCTTGCTTAGTCATAAGGCAGGTGGTAGTAAACTGTTCTTTCTGTTCACTATGGACAGAATGAATGGGGCTAAATGGCAAAAAAAAAAAAAAAAAAAAGAAATGTAGACTAGAGAGCAGAGAAGCCTTTCTTTCAGCTTTTCAGTTAATGGGATTATACAGTAAAAAAAATAATTAGACAATATTGCAGTTGAAATAGGCTGAAGAATTCTTACATGTGCTTTATTTGTGCTTCAGAAATTTAGCAATTTAAGAAGCCTACCCTATCTGTCACTCTTAAGCTCACCACAGTATCTCAAATCAATTCAGCAAGAAGACACTTAGCCAGTGCTTTGAAGCATCCATACATAAATATTGCGATGTCATTGTGTTGGTTGGGATTATGTTACGTGCTGAATGATTGCTACTCATTTTTTGCCAGTATAATCAATAAAAGTGACACTAAGAAATCTGATCTTCCTTCTCTACAGGCCAGCTTTGGGTGGTCTTCTTACATCATCTTTTCGGCTGCACCAGGAGTCCTTGGCAGCAGAAAGAGAAAGGCGACGGAAGGAGAGAGAAGAAAGGTTGCAAAGGATAGAACGTGAAGAAAGAAACAAATTCAAGTAGGAACCAAATTTGCTCTCAGTCTATTCCTTTAATGTGTGATGGATTTGTAAATCATTGAGACATTCAATTGCAAAATAATTGAATTAATGAATAGTTTGTGTCTCTTTAGATACCTTTCTTAATCTAAGTATCTTAAGAACTGATAAATTGGACACATGATAAACCAGCGTTCAGTAAACCGGCAATTTTTTTGAGGACAGCTATTTATTTGCCAATTATACTGTGTGGCTGTCTGCAGAGGCCAGGTTTTATTACCTAATATACTTCTCAAAATAAATCTCAGTAAGGCATAGGGTTTGAAGATGAAACAGTGGGAGGAAGGTATCTAAAACGGAGGAAGGGACAACACTGAGACATCTTTTTGGGTTCTGCAAAGTAAAACTGTTTTGCTGTCTTGGGATGTATGGTAGTGTTTTTAAACTACTTTTTCCCACTTTTCTGAACATGCATCTTTTCTTCCTCAAAACAGAAACTAACAGAAGGCAGTTATCAAAATTATTGCTCAAGCTGTGGCCAGGCAAAGGCCCCAGCTGAATACAGGACTCTCCATTTTCACATCTGAGAATATGTTGTGTGCTGTGGGGATCCCAGGATATGTTGCCTGAGGATAGTAACAGACAAGCCTACTCCTCCTGTTAAATCCATGCCTGGAAATCCCAGCACAGGCATTAACAAAAACTACAGTGGGCTTGGGATAGATAAGGAGCCTGTACCTGAAGTAGTTTGCCTACTGCCTGAAGAGTGTACACTAAGAAACCAGTTTGTTTCCTCATAAACAGGAGTGAAAAGTAAGCATAGTTAGAACACATAATGTAGTAATCTAAAGAATGGTAGGATAAATGTTTTGTAGCCTCAGAGTTTGTATTTATGGAAAACATGGCACTGGGTTTCATGTGAGCTTCTTTATTAGTATGCAGGATTATTTTCACTGTAATCATCTCTTTGGTAAGAAGTGGAAATGCCCTGTGTCATAGTGAATTTGGAAAAAGGAGTAACTTACTAGTGGTTGGTTGGTTGGCTGCTTGAAGGAGATACTCTCCTGGCTCCAGAAGATAGCTAGTTTAGAGGAAAATGAGAGGCAGATGGAAGGTGGGAGAGCACCATAATAGGATCTTTGGCAGCCAACAGCTGCCCAAGTTCTCCTGAAACAAACAATCAGGTCTCGGTCTTAAAGGCTCTTCCAAAAAATCTCCCTCTAAGTGGTATCATCAGGCTGCAGCAGTCTGCCACGGACAGCCAAGATGATCTTTCAGAAAGGAAACTCCCAGACCAAAAAAGCCACCAGGACATTTGGCAGCTTGACCTGTTTGAATAGCAGATCTGCACGTTTCACTGGAGATGGGCTACAGTAGTTGTTCTGTCACTAAAAGAGACCCCTTAAAGTCAGAAAAAACAAATTTTTTAAAATATACATCTTCATACCATTACTCCAGAGTCAGAAACTGATTAACTAGATGTCATGACTGTGTTGCATGTTTAAGATGACAATTTTTCAATGCTCGGTGTTTTCATCTTCTAGATTTGAGTTCCATGGTCGCCCAAAAGTTATAACTTGCATTTGAGTAGAGGGTCTCCAAAGCTACCAAACTTCACTGACAGACAGTATCCTACAGTTGCTTAAACAGTTTGGCAGGAGGAGGACAAAGCCACAGCAGTCATGGGCAGTTTTGCAAGAGTTCTTGGGATTACATTATCATATCATCAGTCTGGCTAGAAACCCAGTCTCTGAAGATGTATTTTTGATTAAAAATAGCACTTGCAATTCACAGCCTTAAAACTCGTGAGCAGTACTGGATTTACCCTTATGACTCATTTGTTATCTCATTCTTTCCAACTCTGCCTCAAGAACATTGCACTGGTTTCTGGCACCATTATTGACAAATTGAAGGTAATTTAAAGGAGAGCATCACCAATTGTGAAAGAGCTTGGGCTTAGGAGAGGTATTAAAAAGCTTCATAAGCTATTGCTAGCAAAAGGAATGCTTTACATAATGAGCATTTCTCTCAGTAAAAGGACCATTGTACCTGCTGCATGTATAGAAGAGTATGTCCTAAAATACAAGGGTTATTCTTCAGCTGTAGGGAAGGGTGAAAGCTGTCAAAGGGGAAAGAGTAATGTTAAAATATACCTGCTGAAAAATTCCTAGATTTTTTTTTCCCTTGGAGTTATTCCCATAGCTATTGTAATTCCAAAGAATACTCTGAAAATATGATAAAAGTCTAACCAGGTCAGGGATTTAAAGAATGTAGAGGTAGCCTAAAACAGTAACGTATGTTCCTTATTGACAGACTTTTGAAGAGCACTTGCAAGCAGATGTTTGATATCTATTGGTATGGTAGATGAAAAGTAATTCCTTTGATGACAGAATATAAAGAGAAAAAACAGTGTTTTATTCACAAATGGAATAGTTCTGAAAATCTTCCTGGTACTCACAGGTTACACTGTGGAAGAATCTAGCAAATAAGATGAAAATCTCATCAGTTTTGTCTATCAGATTCAACAAAATATTAAAAATACATTGTAAAGAACTGTCTTGCTGTGATATTGAGGGAGGCTGGATGTTCACTGGGTTCTGCTGTGCTCTGAGTTAAATTTGCATCCACATTTGTGGATTTGACAGGCCTGCCTGAAATCACAGTGCTCAGGCTTCCAAAAAATTGACCTGCCAAAAGCCAAATATGTGAATTACTTGAGGAGCTGTGAGAGGGGCAGCTCCTCCCAGCGATGCAGGGATGTTTGTATCTGAAACTCAGGGTGAAAAATAAAGAAGTGAAAGGGTGTTAGCTGTCCGATGATGTTGCATGCACCTTGTGAGAACGAAGAATTGTCCTACTTGTTAATGCCAGCCCACTGCCCCATTTCCAACCATGGCAACTAAAACACACTGAGGAAAGGTACATTAGGAAGAGGCTGATACGGTATGCTCCCTGCCTTGGTCTGACCTGCCAGGTGCTGCAGTCACTGTTTTGGGGCATTCTAGATAGAGCAGATGAGGACTGGTTTAATAGCCACTAATGTGCCTGCTCATTATGGTAAGGCTAGTTGCTTGTATCAAATTTGAGTTACTAGGTTTCAAAATGTGCTTCAAGTTCTTCACTTTTGGGGTTTTTTTGTAATTATGCATAATGATCTTCTGAATTACGTATTTGGTGTACACATACCTGTGGTGTATGCAAGGATAAGTGTATACACACACTTTTCAGCCTTTTCTACAAAAACAAACTAATCATTTTTATGAACAATAGTCTTCATTGTTTCTAATCAGCTTCTTTGTATTGATCTGTTTCTCCTGCTGTACTTCTACTTCTGTTACCTTATTCTGCTGGTTTCCTCTGCAATTTACTGCAATTCTGTTTCTAGCCGTGATTATTTAGACAAAAGAGAAGAACTAAGACAAGCAAGAGAAGAGAGGTTTGTATAAAATGCATCCATTCTTCCCACTGGTTGTTTGCACTTTCTATATTCTTTACTGTGGAGCTGTCATGTATTTACATTTTTAACTCTGCATGCACAGAACACTTTTATTCCAAAAGACTTCTATAAGAAAGCGGTTGTTTCGTTAAAGTTCTTCATTAAAGAGGAGAATTAAGTCCAGCTGTAAGCACAGCAATAAATGAAGAGCAATGGGACTGGAGTGCATAAGTATGATTGATGATCTATCTTTTATCTATTTGTGTGGGAAAAAAGCTTACTCCATTTGCCTCAGAAATTTGCCAAAATTTAGTTTAGTTATAAATTGAATAAGCCTGTCTTTCTCACCCAGTGGGTCCCAAGCTTTCTAGAGGGTCAGAAAAGGCAGCTGAGGATAAAGGAAGTTAGGGTCACAAACATTGCAAAACTGCAGTCACAGGCTGATGGAAATGGATCTGACCTGCTCCCAGCATATTTTTATCTTTCAGGGCCAATTTTTCTTTGCCAAACTCTCTAAACATCAGTGAGTAAATTGCAAAGCTTAGCAGTGTTTATCATTGAGGTATTGTTTTAGTTTTATTTAAATAGTGTATTTAAAGGGACTGAGGGTTTGGGGTGTTTTTTTCCTTTTATTAAATTTTATTAAATGGTTTAAAAACTATGGACTAGGCTGGGAGCTATGTGCTTATGAAAGCACATTTTTCAAGAAATACTCGACAAAAGACCTTTGCCTTTCAGTAGCTTCATCTCTACCTCCACTAGTAATTACACCCTGGAGGGAGCTCTTGTTTTTACCTGGAAAGTATGTGTGTTACTGAATAAATAGTAGATGAAAAATCATCCAGATTGCTTCAGTTCTGCTTTTATGGTTCTCTAGAGATTTTTCTCTGGAGATACTTCTAGATTGTAAAGAACTGGAATTATATTATCCAAGTATGAGAGCAGCCATATCAGAAATCATTGTGTTGCTGCATTTTGGGTTTGGGTGGTTTTTATTTTTGGGGGGCTTTTCGGTTGGTGGGGGGTTTTTTGGTTGGGGTTTTTTTCTTCCTTTTTTTTTTCCTACAAAATCCTCATACGGGAGACAGTTGGTTTCTGTCAACTGAAGTCTGATCTGTTGTGGCTGAAGTAGCTAATATTAGAAAATGGTTTTGAAATCTCTGAAGAGTAAGAAAAAAGTGGATGGGCTTTCCTTTGTCCTTCCAGCCAAAACAATTACAAATAGTTTAGAACATTTTCTGAAATGAAATGCTTCTAAGCATGTAAGCATCATACACTGATCACAGCGGAGTAAAACCTTTTACAGCAAACATGCTTGTCAGCAAGATTTGAAACAAATTAGAAGCAAGCTCTCCAGCACTTTCAAGTTGTAAGGGAACACGCCAAGTAAACTGGAGTACTTTTGAGGAAGTGTTCACCAGAAAGACATCATTGCTGTGCAATCCAAGACAATTTCACTGGTCAGTAGGAATGTGTCTTTGTCCTTAGGGCTCTTTTGAACTGAAATGTTAGTTATCAGTTCTTCCTCAGAAAGAGGAAAGACACGTTTCCTTTGACAGCACATATATATTGGAGAAAACTTCTGCAAGTTGCAGAAGTCTTGCACCTATTGTCCATTACACTGGCATTTTGCAACTATCTTTTTAACACACACCTTTGCACAAGTGAAATTTCGTTTCCTATAGCAAGTTGCATGTTGACTTGTCTTAAGAGAATGCATGGACTGTAAAAAAACACCATAGCCAAAGTCCTAAAAACCTAGTTAAAATCTGGGTTGTACATTTCCTGTGAATCAGTTTGGATAAGTGAAAAGAGATAATATTGAACACATAGAAACATTCTGTCTGCTATTGCGTCACTCTGGAGCTCTAGAATAGGGGCATCCACTTTCCCAGTGGCTCTGGAGTGGTCTCGGTATGATGGAGAAAGATTCCTGCAGTTTCAAGGGGTCTGAGTGTAACTCAGCACCATTTGTTCCACATGGTCTTGACGTTCAACAATTTGAGGCCTTTTTTACTTTGCTTGGTTGGGTGTTTTCCATTGGTAATTTAAAAATAAACTCAAGAAAGGTGAGCTCCCAAGCCCTCCCTAGTGTGATTTGCAGCTCAGATGCTCTTCGCCCCATGACTTTGTTGGTACATAAACATTTTGAATCATCCTCAGGGCATTCCTCAGAGACCTAGAGATCTCGCAATGATATTTTCATCCACTTGAAGATGATAAGTGGAATGTCATGTTCATGAGGTATACCAAATGGATAGCCCACAGACTTTTGGCTTTTTGTTTCTAGAGAAGAGTCGGCATAGTGGTGATGATGTCGACAGATTTCCATGATTTAAAGGATCATGGAAGTATATTCAGAGGCAATGTGTCAATCCTGTACTGGAGGAGCTACACCCCACAGTACAGCAGTGGAATGGTAGCTCATCCCTTCGACTCCTTCAGGTTTTGGTCTTCATGAGACCTTGTGTATTTGATGCTGGCATTCATTCATTGTTAGAGAGATCAGCCAGAAACAAAAAGTAACCTAAATAAATGTAATTTATCAAGTGTGAAGTGTTAATAACTGATTCTTGAATTGTTTTTATTTCTTGGCTACGCTGCTGTATTTGCTTATTAGGCTTTCCGTTTGATAACTAGTTTTGCTGATGTGCTGCTAAGAGAGTTGCTGTTCTGGTTCCCTTTTTTCTTTCAGTATAATGAACAGATATATTTTGAGAAGGCACATCTTGATGATAGACTTCTGCTTCGCTGGTTGGCTGTGCAGCACACAGCTACAGAAGCTAAAATGTTAAAGCAGTTTAAAAAGAGCTGAGGACTATAAAATGTTGTAGCTCCCCCTATTATAGAAGGATCCATCCAGATTTTTGTTGTACTCTATTGGCAAACTGGAAAACCCTCCTCAGCGGTAGCCAGCTGGTCTGTACCTGTTGGAGCTAAGTGATTGATTTTAATGGCTCTTTATGAGTCTGAAGTCCCATCTGCTCTGCCTGTGTGGAGAGGTAAGGTGCAATACCTAAATAACCAACGTTAAAAGAAAGACTGGCTTCATGAACTGTAACAGAACACTAAGCTTATGCCAGTGAAAGGCTTTCTCCTCTACTGAAAAGGCAAGAAATCATTCTCGAGAATTGGCTTCATCTTGGAACTGTAAACAGTTCCTATTTTATAACCATACAAGTATGTGGCTTGTTATATTTTCATCCAGAGTCTGTAGGGGTTCTTTTTCTTGCAGAATTTGTTCAAAGCCTGTGCATACCTCTGGAGGAATAAAAGAAAATGAGTTTGTTCTTCATTATTGCTGTTTGCAATAAAGCAAATTGCCTCTGAAAACACAAGGAGTGCTCTTCAAAGACACGTTTCTATGCTCTATATGGATGTTTGCAAATGTGCATGCCTGTGTGGCTGCGATATGCACTAAGCTTGTTTGTTACTACATGTGGCTGACTTTTACTCTGCCTGCTTTTAATGCACCCTCATACACTAATCTGGGCTGTCAATGAGGCAGAAGGGGGGAGGAGTGGTGTTCCCTGTTACAAAGTGTTTATCACAGTGGGTTATAGGAGGATGACCACAGTGTTTCGGGGACATAAGCAGTAGTCTTGATTAACCTGTTTAACAGTTCACTTGTGGGTAAGACAAACAGTCTAAAGCCCGATCCAACTGTAGTCAGGAATTTATTCCTTAGCAAATAATGGTGGATAAAATTAGCAGACATCTGGAAGAGGCACATATTTCAAAGTTATTTTGGTCAAAATGTATAAAGCACACTATGAAGAATATGATTGGTAGCTGGTCTTAATAAACAGTTAGTGAGTTCTGCCTGCCTTAAATGCAAAACAGATGTATCTTTGTTCTTTTAAAGTGACTTTGATGAATAAACTACATGTGACGTCAGGTACAAGCTATTGGATGTCTGAGTCCGGCAGAGAAATTTTTTAGAATTAAAAAAAAAAAAGAAAACTTTCCATTGTAGACTCTGGAGAGAACAAAGTGAATTCCAGTGCATTGCTCTCAGAGCAAATAGAAGCAGGTTCAGAGACTTTAGATAGTCAATCCAAACCTTTATTATTGGTATTATTTTCAGGGAGATCTGTTTTTGCCTGCTGCACTGAACCATTTTCCTCTCCTTGCAGCAAGTTTCAGACTCTGGCTATTTGCATCAATATTAAGGGTCTCTGGCTTTGGAGGGTTTTTTTTACTTTTGCCCCCCCTTTTTTTTATTCTTCTTTTGGATTTTATTCCCTCCCGTTTAGTTTTGGGAGAGGGAGGGCTGTGAGGTGGAGGAGGGTGAAGGAGGAGGGTGAAAAGGAGGACAGGCAAATGCTTCCAAAAGGAGAAGGACTGCGCAGACACAATACTATATCTAAAGGCTCTTTAACTCTGCTGTGTTTTGCTTTTGTTTTGTCATGAGCAATTTAACATTTTTCAGGGAAATAGTCTCTGCTTTGGTGTGCATTTTTTGGCAGATAGAGCAGGCAGGCAGTTTAGTGCTGTACCCCTTCGGTCAGGAAGTCAGCTCATTCTCTGCAGGTGTTTCATCCATAAACAAGCATCAGCCACAGACTTCTTTTTCTTTACGGAAACCCTCTGGAATTTAACTTTCAGATACAAATACTTGGAGAGGTTGGCAGCAGAGGAGTATGAGAAGGAGCTGAAGAGTCGGAGCGTAAGCCGAGGCAGAAGTGAGCTGTCCTTGAACCTGAGATCTCCTTCAGCCCCATCCTCACCTGCCCCATCCTCACCTGTACCCAAGTGTGTCAGCCCAGCATCCGTAGACTCCCAGGAAGAGCTGAAGACCCCTTCCGCCCCTTGTGGGACTCCTCAGCCTTCAGAAGGTAAGTGAAAAGGAGGGCAGAGGAAAGTGATTTTATCATAGTTTCTTTTGGGCTAGCAGTGTTTTAGATGCACGAGTCCAAGAATATAACCTCTGAGATGCCAAAGTAAAGGGTCGTCTTGTATTGTTTCGTGCTGTCTTCTTAAATGTCCTCTTTTTTTGCATAGATTTGGATATCTTCTAGTCTATTGAAGCAAAGAACACACTGCTAATTGTGGCTATGATTTATATTATCACTGTCTGTTGCTATTAGAATGGAATAATTGGAAAACAGAGCATACAGAGGGTCTTAATTTTAGCATCATGTTCCTTGTATATTAGAAGTTACTGAATACTAGACCAGTAATATTGCTGCCAACAGATTTTGCTTATGTGGATTCTCTGAAAGAAATGCAACAGATGAATGCCAAGATTGTAATAACCTTACAGCAGAGCAAAGGCTGAATGGGGCAAACTGAAAAGGTCTTGAATTGAAGGCAGGGAGAGTGTTGGTTATTTTTAACACCAAGAAAAACTTAAAATTGTAGCACAAGTAGTAAAGGACTTAAAAGAGACCACAGACAATTAGTAAAAAGGAAAGTATAATTAGTGTTTGCATGGTTGGTTTGCTGTCATATAATTTATTGGTGTGCAGAGCAATATTTTTTTTGTGTGCACGTCATTCTGCTACTTGCATCATGTACCCCTCCTTCAGTCCTTGAAAAACACCCACCATACAGATTTGTATTCGCGCCACATGATGTTGCATTAACACTGGGAGCTAGAATGCATGTTGAGGGTGAATTACCGCCGTCATTCACTTTGATTTCATTTGATTTCCTGCTACATGCTATTGGTGATTAATGCATTTGTAACTTGCACTGCTTGGTTTTATTGAGTGTTATGGCTGGTAGCATGCTATAAAGCAAGGCAATTTAAGAAAAAGTTACAAATAAATACCGAATGTTGCATATGTTTATCCTCACTGTACTAAGTAGGTGAAGTTTATTTAATTTAGGTTTATATATTTTCCTAATTATATTCCCAGTTTTCTTGTTAAAAGCCTCAGTGGAATCATTTGAACTTAAAAAACATGGGCATTTTTCTGTAATACTGATATTCAGAAACATCCAGAAGGTCTTTTTTTTTTTTAGTACAATATTGCTTTTAAAGCAAATAAGTTGGATTTTTCCACCATTAGGGTTTCAGAGCTGGGTAGGGAGCAAGTATCTCCTTTATGATGATTATTTAAACATACTTCTCCTGGAAACATTAAAATAAAAATGCAGCATGAAATGGAGCAGCACAATCCATTTGGAGAATGCATTTAGAGCAGGTGTACCGGGCAACTTCAGGCAGCCAGAATATGGCAAAGCATTCAACACATGTGTAGGCAGGACATCACTACTAAAACTCCTGGCAATATCAGCTGCATAAGAGGGCAGCACCTGGCAAGTTGGTAGCAAAGAGGGAACATATGGATGGGGCAGGGTAAGCCTCCAGCCAAGGGCAGCTACAGACAGATGGCCAGGGTGGCACCAGAACAGGGTCCTGAAATCTGCATACTTCAGCAGGAGCTGTGCATAAGGAAGGATGCTGTTTCAGGCTTACTAAAAGCATTGGGAAGATTGTATGCAGTAAGGAGCACGTGGGCAGGGCAGGCTCACTCATATGGAGGTGACCAGATTATTAGATATCAGCCAATAGCTGGCAGGCTTATTTTTAGATTTTGTGCCATGGCCTCTAGACTATTAACCAAGTTTTTTATGCTCCATAATGATTTAAAATCTCAACTTTTACTATCTTTAGGAAATGTTGTGAATCCCATTTCATAGATAGAGAAACTGAGGCATTAACTCACTTAAGCCAGTTGTAGGAAAGCTGAAATACAGCCATGGACAGAATCCAGATTACTTGTACCCTAAGCAGTTGCTTGGGGGTCACCATTTTACCAAGAAACGATGAAACTGCAGAAGGAAAATGCTTCCTTGGTTCTGCGCATAGGACCTTCCAAAGACTCTGCAAGACTGGTGTTAATGGATATGTGATATTCATCTGCAGAATTCAGAAGCTGAAGTCAAACGGGAAGTGTGTTCCTCTACTAGCAAAGTTTCAGAGTCAAATTTATTTTATGCCATTTTTGCTGAAGTATTCTTTAGCCATCCAGTATCTACTGGGCTTAAGAAGGAAATGGATTTTGTCTGTGGAACTTTGTCCCATGCTGTGAAATGTCTCAGTATTGTTAACCAATATAAAAATCTGGAATTACTGAGCAGAAGTGTTTTCTCATATAAAACAATTGGTTCCACTAAAGTAATCAAGCCTTGTAAGACCTACTCTCGTAAAACTTGGGGTATGGCATTCAGAGGAAATGAAGGCAATCCCATAACTGCAAAGTGGAACTTATTATTCTGTTTTAGAGAGCTACTTCCTCTTTTGTAATTTCATTGGAGAATATTTTATGAAAAGCACGTGTGCAGTAAAGAAGAGCAACAATAACCAAGACATCTCTGAAGTCAGTCAACAAAGGAATTGGAGATGAACCCTTCTCTGAGAGGAGCAGATTTTTTAGCACTTGAGGAAGTAAGCAGGCCAATCCACCTGCACATTGTGGACAGTAGGAAACCTTCTGAACACATTAGTAGCTGAGCAAGGTTCAAACACTGCCTAAAGTATGACTGGTGAAAGCATCTCGGTAAATGGAGAAGCACCAGGCTCTGAGGGTGCAGTGAAGCCATTGCAGCCCCAATTGTAGAGCCAAAGGAACCAGAGTATGGGCAGTCAGAGAAGGAACTTGGGTGGGGGACAAAGGAAGATAATTTCTGACTTCATGAAGAAAGAGCCAGTTCCCTACTGGTAATCAATGTGCTAGTTTTTACCATCACAAGGAATGGGAAGAAAAGATTGGGATGGGGGTGGAGGAAAAGAGAGAGTCCCCGATGAATTCATAGCAAGAGGATTCCTGTGGTGGAGGAACCGAAGGGAGATAACAACCAAGACTTTAAGCAATGTCAAAACAGTTGAACCAGTAGGGCTTTGGGTAGGTATAGCCATCTTCAGACTTCGTGTCTGTATCCTCAAGAGAAACTTAGCGTATGTATCTCCCAGCTCCAAGTAGAGAGCTGAGAAAATAGATAAAGAAGTACTTGCCTAATCTATTACCCTTACAGGGGATTAGATGTAGACCTAGAGGGACGTTTGTTCTCTCTGAGGGTTTATAGGACTATGGGGTTGAGGTCTTATCTGCAGGTACTAGGGATGCAACATCTTGTGTCTGCTTCAAAGTTTCTTTGTAGTTGAATATCAGAAGAAAAGTCACTACTCTCCATGTCCCTGTATAATGTTGTAAGCACGTAGCCACATTTTTCAGAAGAGAGCAGCTTGCTGTCCTTTCTAACCTCTCCCTCAAAAGAGGGCTGCCACCAACATCTGATTGGATCATAGCCGATCAGGTTGCTAGGGCTTTATATGACCAAGTCTTGAGAATGTCAGAAGACGCAGCTTGCACCATCTCTCAAAACAACAAAGTCTTTACACATTCTCTTACAGTGTCTCTTTTAGTGATGAGGTTCTTGAGAGATTTCAGTCTTCCGAGAAGTCTTTGCATTTTTTTTCCAATAATACATTTTTAGAGATTAAGTTCTGGCAGAAAAAAAAGAGGGCATATGACTCAAAAATTAGTCCTTAAATACACATTCAATTTTCCTCTTCCTGGTTAATCCAGATGAAACTTCTGCTCATTTGTTTTAAGGAGGCAAGAAACTAAGCCTTGAGAGAAGTATGAAAATGGCATTTGCAAGTGAAGAAAGATTGCCTCTACTAATGAACTACTTTTGTCTGGTGTGAAAATGGATCCCATATATAAGAGACTAAAAGTACAAGCTCATTTTCAATAGACCACCACCAGGCATTCACTGAGAATTGTATTTTTTAACATCTTCAGAAGTTCTTACCAATATTGTCACAATGGATCACACAATGGAACTGCAAGTGATGGGCACACTTTGATGGCTTTGTTCTCCTGCTAGAGTTTGCTGTCATATTTGATTTTTCAGCTGCTTTTTAAGGGAAACACTAATGGACTTAGCTTACTATTTATAAGTTATTTGGGTTATAGGTGGATTGCTTGATATTATCCCTAAAGAGAAAGAGACTGTCAAAATGGAGAGAGGAGGTGGCTGGTCTCTTTTCCCAAGTAACAAGTGGTAGGACAAGAGGTAATGGCCTCAAGCTGCACCAGAGGAGGTTTAGATTGGATAGCAGGAAAAATTTCTTCACAAAGAGGGTGATCAGGTATTGAAACAGGCTTCCCAGGGAAGTGGTGGAATCACCATCCCCGGAAGTGTTCAAAAACTCTGTAGATGAGGCCTTTAGTGACACAGTTTAGTGGTGAATGCGGCAGTCCTGAGGTAAAGGTTGGACTTGATGATCTTAAAGGTCTTTTCTAACCTAGCTGATTCTATGACTCTATGAAAATGAGTGTCAACATATCCTTGTTTTGTTATAGAAGTGCTTAGATGTTGATACTCCTTGAACTCAAGAGAGCAGCCTGTGTCAGTATACTACTCTTTGTTATATATTAGATTCTGCTAAGATACTGCATCTTTCTGGTATGTGTGGAATATTCCTTGTTTGAAGAGTATCCAGAATTCTTTTGAATACTCTCTTTTTGTCAAGCATTCCTTACATCTCCCCTGACTTTATCCTATTGAATCTTCAGTGTAGCTCCTAGATGATAAAGGTGTCACAAGCATTAACAGTCCTGAACACATTTTAGTCAGCTTCTTTCTCCACCTGGGCTGTTAGAGTTTACATTTTCAGTTATTGCATGACACTGTTTTGAGAGAGATACATATAAAATTCATATGAAACCATTATTATTCTAGGATGAATCGATGGCAGTTGTATATATGGACCATTGCAGCGTGGCACGCTCAGAGTATTTCGTGCTACAGTTAATTCCATGAACTCCTGAAGGATTCCTAAGCTTTCATCTCAGTTATATTCAAATCTTGGCTTGACTTTAAACTGCTCTTGTGCTATACCTGCACATTGACAGCTGTGGTCAGAAGCACCCCACTGGGATTCAGAATGTCTGCCAGCTTCTTGCCAACTCTCTATAATTTTGATTTTCTCATAGGCAGTGTCCAGTGTATAGTCATATGTAAGGTACATTTAGAGAGACAAAACATGTGCAGAGCTGCTTGCATTTCTAAAATTAGACTTTTAGATGCTTTTTATGTGTAAGAAAGGTAGACTTCTAATTGAGAATGTTTCAGAACATCTTAGAGGGATTTGAGTGAGTATGAACCATATATTAAACATGTACATTTCTCTCATAAATTATATATATATGTCTGCTTATTTAAACATTTAAACATTAAACATCTAAAATCAATTGTGAAAGTGTAGAAGCTTAGCTCCAGTGAAATCGGTGGCAAAAAAAGCATTGCAATTTTATATACTTATATGAAATGAAGTGGAAGAGAAGATGTACTACTGAAAGCTAGCTTAAAGACATACATGTTATTGTAAAGATAGGCACAGACATTGCTAAAAATCATTATTCTTTGGTCTCAGAAAATAGTCTAGGCACACAACATGAAACAGTTAACAGAAGGAAAAAACAAATATGACTTGATCATTGTAGTTTAGCCACCCAACACACAATTTAGTACAGAGGGAATTTGGGAAGTATGCAGAACTAATATGCATGCCCATTTTCATCACTCTTGCATGGCCATTTCAGTTTTCAGAAAATTGTGATCTGCTTGATGTGAATATGTGTGGATGCTTTTCAGTTTCTTTGCAGCATGCAGAGAATATTTGCATGTGAAAATCTACTGTTAAAGCTCAAAAGCCTAAAGGTGAATGAATTTCACTGTCAGTGATAAAGCAGGGAAGAAGAAACCAAGTTTACTATCAACAGTGTTTGCTTTATGCCAACTGATAGAAAAGCTAAGTATGCCATATGCCAACCAGTTGGAAACTAAATTTGTCCCATATGCCAAGCAGTTGGAAACTTTGTTCACTTTCGATGTGGCTATTCTGAAGTAAATTTGCATGAAAAAACATATGGTTTTTGTCAGCCAAATGTGTGACAGTGCCATTTCCAGACTGTGCCATTCAACTGTGTTAATAAAACTAATATTTGTACTTTCTCGTTGAAGTGTTCCTCATCAGGTGAGAAAAGAATTCTTCCAGAACCCAAAGAAAATTCAACCAAAAGCCACAATCTCCCTCCTTTTTGCTTTTAAAAAGATCTCTTCCTTCCTGGCTCTGTCTAGGCACTGAGCTGTCAATGTCACGCTCAGGTGGGATGCCCATTTTCTGCTGGTTCGTTCAAATCCTTAGATGTGTCCAACACTCCAGCTGTGGAAGTGTGTATAAAAATAGAAGGCTGGCTCCAGACAGCAAGTGAGGGGGTCTGCCAGGCCACCTTCATGTGCAATGCTGTCGTCGCACAACATTCATCACTCTGTTGCTCTTAATGTTCAGCATGCCATGGACTTGCTTTTTATTTTTTTTCTGTAAAGCACTTGTACAACTTTCACGTCGCTCTCATTTAGAGGGGTGCGCCTGAGACAACTCCGTTGTTAAGTGAATATCTTTCTCCCATTGTTCTCTTCACCAGTGAGTGCCAGTGAACCTGAACCAGAGACAGAGACAGAACCAGAACCAGAACAGGAGGCTGAGGCCAAGCAGGGAACGGAGACACCCAAGGAAATAGAGGCTACAGAGGTGGGACCAGAGAGTGAGGTGGAGCAAGGACCAGAAAGAGAGCCAGAAGAAAGTGCAATACTCAGTGAAAAAGAGAGGCAGAATGAGGAAGTGAATGAAAAAGACAACTGCTCTGCATCCAGTATATCCTCAGCAAGCAGCACTTTAGAGAGGGAAGAGAGAGAGGACAAGTTAACCAGTGACAATGAAACTGGTAAAGTGAAGTTTTTTCAATAATGAAGGGTTTCTGGTGGAAAAAAAAATGTTTAATTAGCATCTCTGTTGTTGTGTTAATTAACTCCTTTGCACCTATCTAAGACTTTCTTCACCCTGGCCAAGTCTGGTCTACTCTCTGCTTGGAAATCCACAGCCGGGATGGGGTTTCTATGTTTGAGGGACTGTAAGACCTTGATGAAATTAGGTCTCCTTTGATCTGAGACAATTTTCTTCTCCTAAGATAATATATTAATTGTGGAATCATCATGTTGCAGCAACTTGCACCTCTAGCTCCCAGAGAATCTTCTACACGTAAAACTGTAAGACAAGGGGTTGTGCTGAGAGAAGTTGTCATGAGATTCCAGATACCTTTTCTCATACTTTTAGCGGAAGAGAAAGAGCATTGAGGGCTGGGATGTTTGTTCCTTCCCTCCAGTTCTCCCATCTTGGTTAGGCTTCAGAAAGCAGAGAGAGATACATTGGAGCTGCTAAAGATACGTGGCCATGTTTAGCTGGTGTGGAGGAGGCACATGAAATAGAGCTTGACTGGAAAAAACCATTCCTGCAGTGAGCAGTGGTTCTGTTCAGGTGTGCCACCAGGCACCTGTAAAGGCCCAGCCTAGAAGACACCTGAAGAACCAGCTTTCTACCTGAACAGATAATGACAACCAGAGCTTGTCATCCAGCCCTGTCGGGGAGGAAGTAAAAGGCAAATTTTGAACCTTTGATTAATTATTCTTTTCCCCTTTTTATAGGGAGGTGAAGGAATGTACTGTTATTAGGGCATTTGGTTTCCAAGTTTTCTTGGGTCTGAACAGTTGAGTTCATTGTCCTAAGTTTCCTAAATTCTAGACAACAAAACAAGAATTACTTCATAGTCTGAAATAGTCTTGATCTTTCTTGAAAGAAGAGGGATAACTCTGAATCACAAGGATTACCTCACAGAGATAAACTGTTAGATTATACTGTTCATGTTTAAACCCCATCACTTTTGGGTTTTTTTTGGTGCTGGTGGTTTGGGGTTTTTTTCCCTGGGAAGCATTAAGTTGATTTTATTCTAAATTTAAGAGCTAATTTCTTTTCAGCCAGCACCGAGATTGAGTTACCTAGAATGCTATTGTAGTCTTAAAGAATGTAGATGGATATATATGTAGGAAAGGGAAGGGATGTATGACAGATGAAGGATGCTGTTACACTCTGGCATGTTCCAAGGTAGTACAAGCGCAAATAAGGTAGAACAGCTTATCGGATTTTGCCCTCATCTTGTCAGGTACCAGCCTGTTACCACTCTAATTGTTTATGTGCTTTTTGTTAAAAGCTAAGAAACGTACACTGTTATTGAAAAATCAACATCTTAAAATTGACCTATGTTACCAGTAGACCAAAGATTTACTAGGTTGTGCTATGTAGGAGGTCTCATGTAGTGAGTTGTTTGCTGTCTAGTAGGTGAGGAGATTCAGAAAGCAAACGAGAGAGCTTTCTCCAGCAGTTCTCACATTTCCAACAAGCAGTTTGCCATTTATGAGGTGGCCCATTTGTTCTGCCCAGGTGCATTAAGGACAAAGAAGTAAAGCCTTCGGTCTTGGCTCTTCCTTCGTTAGCTACCCTGCTGAATTTGGCTTCCAACCAGTCATGTTTCTCCAATGGTATTTCAAAGCTTTACCTGTGGAGAGGAGTGCAGAAGAGGCCACCAAGGTAGCAAGACTCTTCACTGATCTTTGATCAGCTAGGGCACATGGAGGAGTCTTGGGGAGCCCAATTTGGAGATTTTGTCTGAGGGAATTTTGATGAGCAGTTTTGCAAAGGGATTAAATCCTGGAGAATCCCAGCTGCTGAAACTGAGAGCGGGTAGGTCATGAGGGATTTATAGAAGGGATCCTGGGAGCAAATCTTTGAAGGAAAAGCTGTTAGTAGGGGGAAATCCTTGGGGAGGCTCAGCAGGTAAAATCTGTGGTGCGGGGAAGGAGTTGTCACATTGTCTAATGAAACTACGTCAAAGACGTATCTAAGAAATTACCTCAGGTGACAAGTCTTGGTGAGAAAGCAATCCCATAGATAAGGTCTTAAGAAAAATAAGCAGGTAATGGAAGCTGTCAAGCCTCCTGCAGGAAAGTTTAAAGAAACAATTCTGGAGGTTGTAGCCACTGCTGAAAAAGAGTCTTTCTTTTGTCTGGGGTTAAATCTCTGGACTCATCTTAAAATGTGGTTTAGGGGAGAGTCATTGCTGTCCATATGCTTTGTGCTGTGAGACCCATCCTACATCTTAATGTGGTGTTATTATAAAGAGGTAAGGAAGAGTTGTGGGGCCCTGGATGTGGATCTCACCAAGGGAACACCTTCTCAGAGCACAGGGCTAGATGGTGAAAAAGCAATTCCATTGAAGGAAGCTATAAAAGATGTTTAAAACTCTAAAGTATTAAAAAAGGTGAAGAAGGGGAGAAAGGAGAGAAACACAGATAAAATGGAAGTTTAAGAGAAAGGGCAGCTGACAGGTATAAAGGAAAATGTTTAACCACAAGGGGCCAAAAAGAAGGCAGGCTAGCAACCAAAATGAAATACGTTTAAAAATAGAGTTCATAAAAAATACATTAATAAAATGTGTAAAGACTATGGGGAACAGAAGGAATCCCACACAGGAAATACAGTAAGTGTGAAAAATTATCTTTGTTCATGTTTAATCACTTCGTATGATGCCCACTAGAAAAAGAAACACCATACTTTTTAGACACACTATCCACATTGGTTAGCAGTGTTATATTAAAGGAAATTTAGTCACAGAGACACATCATTTATTTTTTCAATTTGACCACTATAGTTTGTTATTTATGGTGCTGTCTCAGACATGGTATTTTGCAGATTATTGTTGAGAAAAGCAGTAGTCAGAAAGATGAAGCTTCATTACAGTGATGTTAAATGATTGTGATGTGGGAAGAAGGCCATTGGGCTTTCAATGCCACCATATATTACAGGGAGGATAACAGTGCTTGATGATGAGCCGCATTTTCAAAGCTCTTTTATAAAGGTGCTCATGTTCCTAGAAATAACTAAAAATCTTGCTTATACTCACTGAGTTGCCCTGAGAGCTGTACCCTGGGTATGCAGCCTGCTCTGGGGTTCAAATCCCTCCCGAGCTACGCTGATTATTTTCAGCTCCCATTCCTTTGTTGAGAATTACTCCCAGCCCACCAAGATTGGGCCATGTATCAGCACTCTCACTTATTTCAAAATTTTCAAAGCTAGTGCTTGCCCAGTTTCAGAATAATTGTGCATGTGTCCCCCAGTTTTTTCTAGTGAGTTGGAGAGTGTTCTTGGTGCTTTGGCTCCCTCCCCTTGACTCTTTCTGTCTGTGTGTGTGATTACAGGTCCATGGTCACAGACCATTCAGGATGCTGGTGTGAATGAACAGTGCAGCAACATCCTCAACAACAAGCGGTTTATGCTGGACATGTTGTATGCGCATAACAAAAAACCCAAGGATGAAGAAGAGAAGGAGCTGGAGGCGAAGGAGGAAAAGAAGGAGACGGAGGAAAGTGAGGAGTCGCTCACTAGCCTAGCCAGTAGGATCTCTATCCTTCAGGCCACGAAGCAGGCCAAAGACGAAAGTGTCAAAAAGATGGAGATTGGAAATCTGGACAACCAAGGCAGCGTGAAAGCCTTTGCAGAAAAATTCAACAGTGGTGAGCTGGCCAAGGGGACAGCTGTGCCTGAAGATGAAATCAGTGAACAGGTCCCCGAGAAAACTCCAGCACAGCCAAAGAAGGAATCTGACTACATCTGGGATCAGCTCATGGCTAATCCTAGAGAACTTAAAATCAAAGACATGGATTTTACAGACTTGGGGGAGGAGGATGATGTAGATGTGTTGGACATGGATATGGGTCCTGGGGACTCCCTTGTTCCCCCTCCTCCACCTCCACCTTCCTTTCTGGGTTTGCCTCCTCCGCCACCTCCCCCGCTGTTTGGATGCCCGCCTCCACCTCCACCCTCTGCTAATTTATTGGCTCCTCCTCCGCTGTTCAGCACTCCTCAGGGTTTAGGGTCACCCCAGGTTTCCAGGGGTCAGCCAGCATTTATAAAGAAGAAGAAAACCATCCGTCTGTTTTGGAACGAGGTACGGCCATTTGAGTGGCAGTGTAAAAACAACAAACGCTGCAGAGAATTCCTGTGGTCGAAACTGGAACCCATTAAGGTGGACACTTCCAAACTGGAGCATCTCTTTGAGTCTAAATCCAAGGAACTGCCTGTCACAAAGGTATAGCTCGTATTCAGCTTGTTATTATTTTGCTATTGTATTGATAGTTGTTCTGACTTAGATCTACGTGATTTATGTTGTTTATATGAAAATGGTGGAAATTCCTGGTTCTCACTTGGCCTATGATGGATGATATTCCATGGCCTGGAACTAGGAGGTGAGTTTAGGGTGGTGTACATGCCAAGCTGACCTCCTGTCTCAGGTCTGTCAGTTTTGGGACATTAATTCAGGTGGGGACTACCAACACATTCTACATTAGCTTGTTCGTGGCTGAGTGCCAAACTAGCTATTGAAATCTGAAATATTTTCTGTTACATTCATATAGAGGTCATGGCATGATGATTCATATCTGTGTGTTTGACAGTTCTTCACTTGGTAATATTTTCCTAATCATTATGTGGAAAGGTTAGAATATCAAACTGGGTCTGCTGCAAAGAGCCTACACATGTGCTTTGTTCTGAGGGATCGATTTATCAGCTGGACCAAGTTTACAGCTAAACTCTGCAGGGGTGTTGGATTTTTGTTTTATGCTGGCAGACAGGCCTATTTTAGATCCGTAATTTGTACAATGTGCCTCTCCAAATTTTAGGATAGAAGCTGGCACAGGAAATACCTCTGTGGCTAGGGTTCCCTCTTCCTTAGTATTGTTATAAAATAAATTCACAAAGGCTGGGTGACATGGCTGTTTAACATTAGACTCAACAACAAAAGGGAGTCTTTTATAGTTACATTTAGTAGGAATTTGAAGTGGCATTTAAAAAGTTATTAGCTTAAAGTTTGTTTTTCATGGCTACATAAAATTCTAAGCAGAATAATCAATATCAAGGAAGCAATCTTTTTTTCCAATTAAAATGCTTGTAAAAGATGTCCATCTCTCTTACTTAAATAAATCACTTACATGTTTTCTCTGTATGCCTATATGTTTTATAGTGACATAAAACCCCATCAGCACTTTGAATATTTTACTTCTCTTTGGCTGGCAAAGTTGTTATCTGTGTTATCTATCATATATATTATTGTTTGCTCTCATCTAGGGAGACTGGATGTCCCACAGTAAAAGTTCTCTGTGTCACTTGTGTGGGTTATTAACTCAAAATTTTCTAATAGTTATTCTTGAGCTTCTTGGCCAAGTGGAAACATTGCGATTTGAACAATCAAGCCCCTCATTAAGTACCTAGCAAACAACAGGGACATACATAGGTGGCTTGCATAGATCCTGCCACCATTGTTCTTACCTGACATAGATGCATGTAGATCTGAAACGTGTGGCACAGCAGCTCTAAAAACACATATAGTTCATTTGGCTGAGATTAATTTCTTTAATTCCTTTTCTGCTAAGGAAGGAATGCTGGTGACGTTGTGGTGTGTTACTCCTCATCTCTCTCCCTGTAAATACAAATCTGCCACAGATGGTTCATAGATGGAAGGAATGACAGCATTTTCTTAGATCCATAAAACATTTAATTCCTTGAATTGAATGTGGAATGATGACATATTTGCCATTTCCAAAGTTTAGCTTTGTGCTAAATGCCAGTATTGTAATGGATCTCTCTGGCTGACTCTTATTCTTTTATTCTCACCCAAAATTTTGATAAAATGTTAAATTGTAGGAATTCTAACATATTTACTTTTGCAGTCATTAACTGTGCACATTCCCAAACTACCTTTGGCCATTTTCCCTCCCTCACACTTGCTTCACAAACCTGCCTGATGCTTTGGCACAGCTTTTGGCTTCTGGCTGGAAGATGAGTGAGCAGGTTTCTTTGAAATTAGTGCAAGTCTGAGGAATGATTTAGGTGACTGCTTTCCTTTTGGAGACTAATAACTGCTCTCTGCATGAGACGTTATACTTTTGGCTCTCTTTCCACCCCGTCCCATAACGCAGACATAGAAGTCTCATTGTCTCTGTAGGGAAGACAATGGTGACCAAGGAATATCATAGTGGAAGTCTACCCAGACTTCTGAGACTCCTGCCTGGGTATGGAGAATCCAAGCAAATCTTCCAGGGTAGGAGATGATCCTTAGATCAAGTGAGAGTGGGAACAATTAAGCAGACCACTGAATCCATAAAAGACTTGAGGTTTGGTACAAAGATTGCACTCAAATTAGGACAGCTCTCGCTTTTTCCAGACTGCTTGGTTTATTTCCAGGGAGTAGATTCCCCGTTGTGTCTAGTTTCTCCTGTCCAATGGCTGCAATCCAAAACAGGTTTATTCTATAATATCGTAAAGTCTGACTCACAGCTCAGTTCAGCTGAAGAAAAGAGCACAGAGCAACAAATCAAAAGTCAAATCTCAAGATTTCATAGCAATAGATGGAACTAGGAGCATGGAAAAGGAACAGTCCAGAAGGATGAGAGGAAAAGCAAAGTCAGGGGGTGGGGGGTTGGCTCTATGTTATGCATATGCTCTTTCATACAGCTGTAACCAATTTTACTCCAGTTTCTAATCCTTCACTGTGATTTCCACAACACATAGCTATAAACAGCTACTTCCTGGCTCATGAGAAGTTTTTCATTAAACAGAATAGACTGCAGTAAAATAAAGTGGATTTTAAGTTGTCGGATGTAATATGGGGAGGGGGGTGCTGGGAGGTGAGATTCTTAATTTTAGGAAAACTTATGCCACACTGGACAACTTGCACAATGATTATAGTTAGTGGAGCACCTTTAGTTGCAGAACACTTATTTTCTAGAATATGAGACCACGATGTTATGTCTGTGAACAGAAAGAGTGGTCAGGTATCCCTTCCAAGCCAGTCTAGCATTTCTTTCCTTCTCACTCCACCAAAAAAAGCAGGTATTTTGGCAAAGTACTTCAAAGTGTTTATTTTTCTGTGATGAGAAATGAAAACACATAGATGCTACTGAATCAGCCGTGGTTGTTCAGCCCTTCTGCTATCCACTTCGTTGTGCATGAAAGTATTATTTTGCTGATTTATCTATACCCTGTGGGATATAGTGATCCATCATGTGCCCACAGACATAGAAACTAGTAGAAGGAAAAAATTAAGGCACGTGTTTTCATGTACATATGTATATACATGCCTAGATACATATTCCTTTTGAAAACATTTGTTGTAATTTGAATAAATGCCAAGGCAAGTCATAAATGTGGACCAGAATTTCTGAAAAATATTATATGTATGTATCCTGGACAAAATCAGTGGCAGCTGAGTGATTCCATTTTAAACTCACAGTGCTAAATCCTTGCTAATTGAGATGGAAATTAAGAAAAAAAATGCCATCTGGCTATTAAACGATTGCCCATTTTGTTCTGTACTACTGATGCAGGTTGTTCTGCAAGTTTAAATGCAGAAGATATTTCTGACTTGATGCTCACATATAATTACTTATTTATATGATCACTGGAAAAGTGTTTTAAATTTTCCTACATTATTTAAAGCAAAGAGGCATGATTTAGACAATGTGCTCATCAGACCGCAAATCACCTTCTGTGGGATGATAACGGTTTTTAAGTAACCTGCCTGGGCTACACAGCCTTCAATAGAGGCAACAGAATCTGGCCAGTTAGGTCTTGTAAAGATCTAAAATCACTGTAGTTGTTAATGCATTGCAGGAACATTTGTTTCCCACAGATTATACCACCTGATATATTTGTAATTCATTTAGTATTTACAGTTAACAGTATAGTATTAAGAAGTTCAGGGGTTATGTTAGATATTGACGCAATAAAATATAAAATCAAGGGCACTAGTGCACTGTTCCCTCAAGCACTTGAAGTCATTCTCTGTTAATGAACTTATAAAGCCCAGCCTGAAGTCACCTAATATTGTAATAGAAATTAATAGGTGTAGCTTATTTCAACAGTCAGACATTTACATGTGTGCAATTTAATTGCAGACAAAAAGCAGTTATTTTCCTAGGGGTAGGGTGATAAAGTTCATAGTAGTAAAATCTTTCTCGTTTCTTCTTCCTTTTATTTATTTGGAAAGGATTTTTTTGTAGCTTAGCCATTGTCTCCAGAATGGATTTAGAATCTCTTCTGCCCCTGTTTTTGAAGAGTTACTTACCCCAAAATTTTATATTCCATATGCAGCTATAGCTCTGGAAAATACTTACACACATACATCCTCTGTACAGCTCATCTGTCTTTCATAACTCACTGCTAAGTAGCAAGTGCGCTGTTGCAATCGCAGTGATCCCAGTGGTTAGCATCATATGTCCCCCAAATGAATGTCTCTCTTGTCAGACTTAGGAGCCTAAAAACAGAGCTGCAGATTTGAGGCTTACTTACCCATACCGCATGTGGGAAGCCTAAATTTAACTCCTTTCCCCCAGCCTTTTCCCTTCTGCATAAATTCTTTGAAGCTGTGTAATTCTGTGCTGCAGAGGACAAGGTAAAAAGTGGTGGTTTAAAAATGGCTTAGTGCAATACGGACTCAAGAGGAAGCAGTCCCTGGTGAACCTCACTTGTTTTTATGTGGCCTTGGCCACTAACTGTGGTCCTGAAAATGTGATTGATGGCCCTGAAATTAGAAATGACTGCTTTAAAGGGGAAGCTGCATCTCATGTCCTTCAGGTAGCTCCCAAGAAAAAGAGGACTCTCTTACTCAAAGAAAGGAAAGTTCAAGAAGGCTTAAGGGATGCTTTTAAGGGATTAAGAGAGCAGTTTTGACAGAACAGGTGTATAAAAATTTGAAGCAAAGTTTATCTTTGCTCTCCTAAAATTTATCCTGTTTACTGCAGAAGTGTTGTTTAAATTTAAAAAACCCAACCCTCTGATTACTTTCAGAGGTCATACCCATGTGGTAGTCCCCAACTCCTGTAAACTGCACTTGCAGTCTCATCTGCACACAGAACTTGCATCATACCACATTAATCGTGTAGGCATGATAAAAGTGCTGTGGTGCCACACACGTGCTAGGCAGGGTGCTATGACCAGGGGTGGGCAAACCTGTTCCTGTGCAGGCAAGGAGCTGAGTTATGCCAGGAAAAGGCATCTTTGTAATGAGAGAACATCATTCCCATAATGGACTCCAACAGCTGGAGGTATTTTGGTAGAATCATATTTGCTAGCTTAGTTCTTCCAACGCAGAAACAGCATGTAGACCTGACAGTAGGGTATGTTTTGACTTGGTGACTGTGGTGCAGACCCAAAGGACATGGAAAACAGTTTTGTGGTCTAAAAAGCAATCCTTAGCACAGATTGAGAATTTGTGCTTTCATTATTGTTTATACTGGAGGTAAGATCCAAAGATTATGTCTAGTCTCAAATAAAACCTTGAAAAAAGCAGAAGGGTTGAAACTGTTCTGCACCTGTGAAGGGTTTGACAGACATATCATGAGCTGCAACATAGAATATCCTTCCTCTGGCAGCCACAGGTCAGCAAACCATGCCAGTGTCTCCAGAAAGCCCTCTATAGTTCCTTTGCCAGTGCCCAAGGTGGATTTATAACACAGGAAAGGGCTGGCAGGCAGGTAGGAACCACTCTGTTTCCCAGCCAGCCAACACAGGCAAGAGAGGGTTAGTGGCCACTCTGGGTTGACTTATCCAAGGGGTAATTGAGCCCCAGAGCTCATCAACTGCCCAGCTGCTGCACCGCTGACCCTGTGGCAGAGCTGCTGCACGTCAGAGACAGCTTCAGGCTTTTTTCAGACTGACTCCTGCCCCAAACTGCAGTGTTCCCAGCCCTCGCAGGGACTCCCGTGTCTCAGACTAGCTCTGCTTTGCACAGCATCTGAGACTGCATTCATCACTCTGGTTAAATACTGGCAGCTCATGCTGATACCAGCAAGGATGTGGTAGAAAGATTCAGTTTTTTGGATGGCTATAAATTAATTAGATTTACATCCAGTGTCCTCACCCCTGAGTAGGAGCAGCCATTAGTGAAAGGAGTGACTTTATAAAACAGGCTGGAGGAATAATATTCTTCTTCTCTTCTTTACCAAGAAAACTGCTGCAGATGGGAAGCGACAGGAGATCATTGTATTGGACTCAAAGCGAAGCAATGCTATTAATATTGGCCTGACTGTGTTGCCCCCTCCCCGCACTATCAAGACTGCTATTTTGAACTTTGACGAATATGCCTTAAACAAGGAAGGAATAGAGGTAAGAAAGAATAGTCAATGTCTTCAAGTCTGCATTTTCAATGTTTCCTTTATTTTTTTTTTCTAATGTTGCACATGGTAAAGGCCAAACTTTTCATGGAACAGGGAAAAGGGGATGTATTATCATGACTGAGTGTTGAAACTGATCAACTCAATGCAGTGTGCTCAGAAGCATGTAGTATTCACCTGAGATTGGGCATGCTCAGTAAACACGGATTCTCTGCTGTGTTTGTGTCTAAGTAACAGTGGTGATAATTCCTGTCAGGATTTTCAGAGTGTTATCTGTTCCTCTGAAGCTTGACTGAAGTACTGTGAGCAGCAACAATAGTCAGGGAGTTGCTAGGGCTGATGCAACTGGTACAGGGTTTAATAAAGTTCATGCCCAGCTAGCTGTTGGAGTCATTCTAGATTGTATATCTAATGGAAAACAAATACAGTGACTAGTTCTGCTCAAAATAGCATTTTTGTGTTACTGTTGTTTGAAGAAAAGCAGTTGGTATAAAGATTACAGATGATGTAATTTTTACCATTACATGGTTGACTTTGCACATATTCTTACCAAGATCCAAGATGAGCTCTGTTGGTTATTTTTTTTATCAAAACCTTTTTCTTCTATGAAGTGTAAAAGAAGCCTGCTGCTCCCCTGGTTTTTTTCATTGTGGTTGCATTCATTTCAAATCTTTTTTTTTTTTTTAATAATCCTATATCATCTACTAAGAGTAATCTACACAACCACAGATCTCAGCAAGTGGCCGAGGTGCAGAGGTTGTATATTGGTTCACAGTCACCTTTCAGTGGTTTGGCGCTGTGCTTCATGATTTCCCCCTTTGCACCTTCACTGTGCTGACTACAGAAGAAAATGAGAAAAGCTGGCTGGAATGGAAATGGAGTTGCCAAGAGTTACATGCAAAAGAAGTACTTAAGGCAAAAAGATCATTCTAGCTAGAAGGCAAGGCCTGATTTATCCCTACTAGAATATAGTTTCTTTCCAGAGCTATATTGCTTATTTGCTATATATATACCTTACTCGTATTATGAAGGTGACACATCAGGCTAAAAAAGAAAATTTTCATGACTCAGCCCATATACCCACCACTGCAGTCTGCAGTACCAAGTTTTAAAGTGCTGGAGAGAAGTACCCCTCCAGCCAAGCTCAACTCACAGACCACCAGTTAGATCTCAATGCTGTAGGCAGTGTTGCCATACAAAGTCTAAGATAAAATGGATGATACATCTTCCATGTAGTATCTCTTTTGATTTGTGTCCTTCTCTGGCATGCTTAACAGAAGTTCAGCTGCTCTGCCCAGCTCACCCTTTCTAGTACCAACATCTGTAGCTGAGCTGTCCATCTGTCAACCACCTGTGGTGTCCACAGTTGAGAGTGCCTTGTACCACCACACCCTGCTTTGGGTGGCCTTCCCATTAGCTGCCAGAAACCTGTAATTTCATTTAAAATAGATATGCAGGTAGCTTTCAAATTTAAGAATTCGGATACCAGGAAATGATACACTGTTGATAATACTTGCCCAATGTTAAAGAAAATGGGTTTTCTGAGGTTTGAGTCCACAGCTTGAAGCTAAGGATGTGAGTAATCCTGATGTGATCATTCAGATGTTTAAAATCAAGAGAAGGGGTGGTGGAGCAGAGCCTGTGTACTTTGCATCTTGAAGCGTGAAGCTTTTAGCAGATCTAACACTGGAGCAGGACACCAACAGGGTAACAAGTTACGTGAGCCATCCTTTGCCTCAGCTGTGAGCTCTGTGCTATGTCTCTTTCCAAGGAGCATTCCCACTATCGTGTTAGTGTGCGCATGGCTTTAGGTCTGCTCCTTGGTGGATAAGTTCAGATTAAATGGTATCTTAAGACTGACCTTAGTGATTAGACATTTAACTCTAGCAGCTAATCCATACTTTGCTTTTTAACTTCAAATATGTAACTAAGATAGGAGAAAAAAAAATTCTCCAGGTATTTTAAAGCCCTCTATACCTAAGTATGTTGTGTAGTTTTAGGCCATGTGTTTGAAGTGATTAGGTACTCATGACCTGTGAAAAAGGGCAGAAAATGGAGGCATGGTGCTGGAGAGGCAGATGTAGCCCATTTAGCATGCAGAGCAGGCACTGTTAGAAACCTGTGTTCAAAGGAATACAAATGTGTGTCTGCAAGCATGCATCAATCCAACTAAAAAATTTTTGCCACCTTACGTTTGCCAAAGTGGTTGTGTTTTCCTTTCTTTGAAAGCTTGGCATTCATTGTGTTCAAACAACTTGGAGCTCGCTGTAGGAGAAAGGACTGCCTGCTTAGCATGGATGAGGACTTTCTGTGAGCTAAGCAAAAGAGGCAAGCTTAAAATCCTGGAACCTAATTGTTATGAAGTGTATCATGGGCAACAGCAAGAACAGGGTCCACCAAACAAGTCCTTGCTGCTTGTCTTTAGTAAAGGAAACGAGCGGGTCCCTCTGTAAAGTGTTGCTTAGTAAGAGAATGTGGATCAAAATCTAATTATACCAAAGAGTATAATTAGTGATTAATTTAGCAGAGTAAAATTGGGGTAATGCTGTGAGGAAATTAAGGTGGGTTGCTTTGTTCTTTACAGTTTGAGATGCTACACAGTATTGATGCACAGGTAGGTATAGCTTTTAGTAAAACTACTTGAAATTAAAGCCTCACCAGGTATGCTAGGCCCTCCATACCCACATTTCTAAAGTAGTTTGAAGCCCAGGTGTCTGGAGTGGCTAGGTAGCCCTGAGATGTAAAAAGGGGTAAGAAATGAGAACCTGGTGTTAAAAAGGCAGATGGTGACATGTATAAACAAAAAACAAAATTTTATTTTTGGGAACTATTACGGTTATTTAAGTTTTTGTTCTGCTAGTGGCTGTGGTATGTTGGCATCTGCAGTTTCCAGTTTGTTTAGCTAAAGCTTTGTAAAGTGTGATGGGGGCTCAATGATGCCTTGCTGGGTGTACACCCATGGTCAGTGTATCCCTACCCTAACGAGTTTCAGACTTTATTGAAAGAAAAAAAGCTACACTTGCACTCCTTGCACAAACCAAAACATCTGCTACAGTTTCTGTGATCAGCAATGGCATGTTCATGTATTTCAGTAGAGAGCTGAGGAAGTGAAATAATCTGACCAAGACAACAGGTGTCAGTTCCTGACTTACAGGGATGGCTATCAGGCATTTTGGTTGAAGTCCCTTCTTGGAATTGGATCATTTTTGGAAGAGTTGAAATAAAATTAGTGCAGGCGGCCTCACTTGCTTTGAGTCCTGGCCTTCATATACTTCTACGTTTTGTTAGAGTTTCTGCAGGTAATGCAGACACTCATGTGTCTCGTTAATAGCTGCCTGGAAAGCTGAAGTGTGAGAGCCTTTTTGGAGCGGAATCGTCTGCCGAAGACTGTCAAATATCCAGCAAAATACCCACTAAAAGTGTATTTGGTTAGGGGCCTCGAGCCATAGAAAGCTTTACATCCAGCAACAATCGGATATTTAGTTTACTATTCTTTTTCAGGCTCCTATTCACCTGGTAAGATCAGCTGAAACCAAATATGAAAGCCAAGGCATCCCTGCAGCCTCATCTTCACTGAGAAGCCCCATTATCTCTTGAAAGAGACAACTTAAGCACCTAATTTCCACAGAGGGTCCAGCCTATTTGCAGCCTCTGGTTAGGTGCTTCCTTGCATCCCACACTGGGCCCTGTAACCATCAAGCATATGAGGTTTATAAACTTTGCCCTGTGAGACTTGTAAGGCTTTCTTCTTAGAAATTTTTGGAGATCATACATCAGGGTGGCTGAGCCCAGGAAATAAGAGGTTTGATTCCTTTGCTGAAAGATCAAGCAAGCGGCTGGGTCCAGCAGTCGAGGAGCATGAGGATTCATTATCTCATGCGAATGGGATCTCCAAAATTTCTTTTTCTCCATTAAAAGATTTCTGCATTGGTTTTCCTCAGAATATTAATCTGTGGCCCAAACGGTCGTGTGAGAATGAATTAGAGGTGAAATACGTATATCTCGCATATTAGCGGATATGAGCATAGAGTTTGTTGATAACTGATTGTTCTTTAATTGGCATGAAGAATGCTGTGCATGGGAGAGCATTATGAACTAATGATTAGATTCAAAGCCATTTGTGATTTAATGGTCACATCAAGTGCCAGAAACCTTTTGCCCTGCTGTATTTTTATGCTACTTTACTGTCAGTGATGTTTAAAAAAATAATAAAAATAATAATAAACTGCCAGTTGATGTACTCATCAGTTTCCAGCACTGAACAAATGGCTCGAATTAGTCACAGGTTGGAAATCAAGAATAGGAATCAAGAGTAAAATCAAGAGTATTTTACCACTTGCACACCAAAGATGATGACCAGCAGGATCAGAATTATTTGCCTGAGCTGATTAGAAGTGTGGGTGAGTAGGTGGTTGTTATGGGGTCAGTTTGCACCCTGGATGGTGTAAGACCTGCCAGCAGCGCTGGTCCCATTGAAGCAGGGCTTTCAGCAGCAGGGGTGATCCTTGGCAGCTGGCACAAGTACAGGCTCTTTCACTTGGCATTCTCTGCTTCACATACTACAGTACGCAGCACAGCAACCTTGCAGCAGTTGGACTTGAATGCTTTTTGTCAGCTCCATCTGGCTTGCGGTGTTTACATAAAGCTCAAGGAGGAGGAGAGTCCCTTTGGAAATAAAGCTTGCTGTTTCATTGCTCTCTTTAAAATGCCCGAAAGCAGTGCAATATCCCTAGAGGGAAGGCCCTGCACCACCACAAAATACTTGTGGGATCCCTGGGTAACTGCCAAAAGTCCTAGTTATTTGTAGGAGGCAATTGAGAATTACTGCTGAAGTGTTAGCCTTCAAAAATGCATCAGAAGCATTTTCACATCCATCATATGGCTACTGCTAAACTCTCCATGTATGGATGTTCATATGATCCTATTTGCAAGTTTCCCTGGCTCAGCTGAGAGAGTGTTGGCTTCTTGTTGTTTAAGCTAGGAGCAGGCAGTAGGAGTCCTGACTTCTTCAAAGAGTATTCTGCAAAACCACTCTTCTTATGAGTTTCAGTCTCAGCCTGTCTTTTTAATGAACTTTTTAGATGAGGATTGGTCAAGCACTGAGAAATGCCCTGAAGCAGCTACTTACAAATCTAGTTTAATGTTAGGTGTCTCCTAATTTACAGATTTCAGCATGTGTGGATGGATGGATGGACGGATAGATGGATGGATGGATGGATGGATGGATGGATAGCACATCTCAAAATCCATCAAGTGCTATCAATTGGAATAGTTGTACATCAGAGTATTTTCCAAACAGTCATTGACAGGGAAAGGAAAAGCACCAGAGTGTATTGAAGGATTTTCTTCCTCTTCTTTTTTTCCTTAGGATATTAATTTGTTAAGGTAGAAGCTTGCAGTGTTCAGGCAAGGAGGCTTTTTTAAATTTTCTTTTTTACTGACAGGCAAAGCCAACATTACAGAAAGAAATATTTATGTTATGGAAGTCAGCATAAGAAGATGGACAGCAGTGCAAATGCTGTGGCTGAAATTAAATAAGTCCCAGTTCAACAAATTGAACTTTATTTGCTAGCTTAACTCTTTTGTTCTTTGCCTGATTGACCAGGAAAAGTCCCGTGCTTTCCATGCTTAGCTCTAGCGCTGCACAAGCAGCCAAATGAATAGCGGTATGGGAAGGGGGCAGTCCTGCTACTTTGATGAATTGGCCATGTTCACTTCTGGAATAAGGCTGTAGTTTGGATTGGCAGGTCTGATAGCTCTGTGGCTATATTTTTATTATTCTCTCCTCCCTTCCAAAACAACCTCTATCATTACACAAGGCTACAGCAAAAACATGTCATTCCTCAGGCGAATAAACACAAGTTGTGTGGAAAATCTACTGCTTTGTTTTAATGGAGTATTGATCAGCAGGGTAAAGACCTCAGCTTATCCGATGCCTTTATAATGTTTTGCTTTTCTTTTTGATTTTAAATACATTAATTATGTTAAAAACTAGTTAAGAAGCAATACCTTAGAGAGCAATACTTTGAGAAGGAAAGCTGGCACACGCAAACCTGTATGCAAAATCCAAGAGTTAAAGGGAAAATTTAAATGTTTTCAGCCATACCGACAGCAGAAACTGAAAATAATGAGATCCTTTTTCATCAATATTTTAGACTTCTCAGATCAAAAGGGGCCATATGTTATGCAATGCATAATTCAATTTGAAATTCAGTGCGTGTTCCTTGGGAAGTTGTCCTCAGTTCAGCTGAAATTTTTGGGAGAGACCTAATAAGCTGCAATAGTTGTCACGTTTCATAAAACCCAAAACAGATTGAACAAAAAACAATAGATGTTGAAAACAGCGAGGGGCAGGTGTCCTCAAGTTATTTCTGTATATCCACAAGTGCACTGGAAGAGTCATAGATATTGAGGCTAAAATGGACCTTAATACCTAGTTTGACCTGCTGTAAATCGCAAGCCACAAAGTTGCACTCCTTCTACCTTCGCTTCCATATCTACTTTGCAGAAATGCAGCCAGTTTTGACTTAAACATGTGAAAGCTGAGGAGAGCAGTCCTAACCAGTCTCCCTCTGTCTGCTTCTGTGTTTCATCCCATGATTATGCTACTGAGCACAAATGTTTTTAAAAAGCATTTTAATACAGATGCAAACTGCAGGTGGTTGAGATAGCAGGCCTTGTTTTGCTTTTCTGTGCAGTGGGGTTAGTTCTTGATTACTACAGTGCTGTCCTAATTTACCATCCAGGGACTCTAATGCTGCTGCTGTGAAGTCACCCAGCATCCAGCTCTTGAGCTCTTCTTGGCCTTGCCACTGACACCTGCCTTTTGTCTCCCTTCATAGAAAATACTGACCATGATCCCAACTGAGGAGGAGAAGCAAAAGATCCAGGAGGCACAGCTGGCAAACCCCGATGTCCCCCTGGGCAGCGCTGAGCAATTCCTTCTCACCCTCTCCTCCATCAGCGAACTCTCCGCCAGGCTGCAGCTCTGGGCTTTCAAGATGGACTATGAGATAGTGGAAAAGGTGAGAAAAAAGCGGGGAGGCAGGGGTGGAGACTCTTCCAAGGCTTTGCTTAATCTTTCCCTGACTTTGCTGTTATATGAGAGTCTATTTTGAGGAAATGGTAAATGGGTCACTTCTGTTTCAGTGGCCAACCAGGAAACAGCTAAAATAATCCTTCATAAACTATTTCTTTTATAAAAGAAAATTAGAGATTATGTCTTCCTTCCTTTAATTCGTCAGTAATGACATCGAAACAAAGAAGAGGGCTAAATCCTTACCACATCTTCTCCAGATATTGTTATTCAGGAAATTCTTACTTCAGAGCAGTGGGAATTTTTCTTTGGATAAAGATTGAATGAGAACTACAGTGTTCAGCCTTACATCGTACAATGAGAGTATTGATCTTATATCCATTTGAACTAAGGAAAACACCATCCATTAAAGTTTTTTCTGTTTATAACCCTCATTCAAAATTATAAACAAAAGATAAGACAAACTTCAGGGGTGTTCTGTTAAGTCAGACAGTTGTTGCCACCTTCTTCATGGATGGCATTTATTCAGATAACAATGTAATTGCATTGTCTGTTATGAACGATGAATCCCAGATAAAAATTTCAAAATGACAATGTATAACCTTGGTGCATAGCTGAAAGAGAATGAAACTGTAGGCAATTTCAGCTACTTGCTGATTTTCACAAGCTCTTTCAGGAATCTAGCACAGGAACCTCATCTGGCTGCACTTCTGGTGCATAGAGAATGCATAGCCCATGCACTCTCTTCAAGCAACTCTTTCCTGTATATATTAATATTGTTTGTGTGTCTATGCACATATGTTTATATTAAAAACTCAGTATAAATTTGTATGATATGGATTCTGAGAGGTGGGACATGCTTCTGAAAATGCCTGATGTTTACCTAGTCATTGTTATTTAATAAGTTATACAACAGTGGACTGATTTGCAGGCAATACTGTCAAGATTACTCAACCTCTGCTTAATTTTCTTAGATTTTAGGAAACGCAATCACATTAATATTCCAGATTTTTTAATTGTGACATTTTAGTCTTAGACATTTATATTTCTGCCTTGTCAAACTTAAAATATTTGTATCTAGTCTGAATGCTTTTTTTGTCATTAGGATATTTTTTTACAGTTGGTTGTTTTGGGATTTTTGGGGGGATTTTTTTTTTTTTTATTCTGCTACAGCTATTTATTCTGCTTTGAAGTTACCACAAGGCTGATGTGTTCCTTTCATGTAAGCTGAGTTAGCTGTAGTTGTTAATCTATGTGTATACCTAGGGTATCTAGCTTCCTCCCAATTGAAAATAACATTTGAAGCACTGCTAAAAGCTAAAGAAATTGAGTTTTCCTGTTGCTCATCCTATAATGTTTATGCCACAAAGTTAATGAATTGCCAGCTAAAATCCATGTAGAATGGATGCTAGTATAAAATGTCTCAAATACTTCAATTGCTCAAAGAAGCAATAGCTGGAGCGAAGATAGGACCAGTATTTTTATCCCTGTTGAAAGGTAGATAAGCCAAAGTACAGGAATTACCGTAAAATGGCACGAGAAATACCATATGATAACTCTGATAAAATAAGAGGAGCATGTGATAAGAAGCCTAGCAGACAAGCATAGATAGGACAGACAGTTTGGGTTTTAGTTTAGTGAAGAGGAAGATAGGGTCAGACATCAGAGGTAAGATAGAGAGCGAGCGCAGTTGCGTGTCTCCAGTAACAAAAGGTTAAAGTCAGAGTTTAAATTCCAGGTAACCAATAAACATAAGCATTATTTAGACTGAGATAAGGTACCATCAGCATATTCAATTAAAAAATGAAGTAGTTTGCATTAGCGATTATCATAATAAGAGTCCCAAGACCTGCTAACTTTTTCTGTTCTTTAAACTATGTTTTTGCAGAAGATCCATCTGCAAATGGGCAAACTCTTCATTAACCTTAGGTGCCAAATCACTCAGCTTCACAGTTTTTTGTCATTTTTTCATCCAGCATCTGCTTGATTTTTTTAAAATCTATTTTAAAATTAGGAAAACTCAAAACAGTTCAGAATGCATTCATATTATTTATTGAGTCATACATGTATTTTAGGTAAGAATTTATTGAACCTTACTGTTATTTCTGTGAAGTTGGAAATTTTAGATGGACAACAGCATGAAATGCTTGAGTTGTTGGTGTCAGGCTGGGGTTCTTATTTAGGAGATTCTTGCTCATCATCCAAGAGCAGAGTTTTGCCTAAGTCGGTCTTAGCTCCATCTCTGTCAACCTGGAAGAAAACCAGCATGAAATTGTTCAAGAAAAGGGTCAAGTGAGATATTGTTCATGTCTGTAGAAAAACTTTCTATGCATAATGGAGTCATATTTCTTGGATTGAATTTAATTAACTAAAGCAAGTCAGAGTACATTTGCAGCCTCAGACTGTGAGGGGTTGAACTGAATGGATGCTCATTCTTTGGTCTTTTCAGAAAATAAAAAAGAAAACTCTTTTCCAATGATCTATTTTATAATGTGTATACTGTTTTAAAACGTTGGGTGTACCTAAGGTACTGTATACCTACTGAAGGTTGTCAGTGGCACAATAGTTGTTCTCACTATAGGCATAGGCACAAAGAGCTTCAATTTTAAATCTTCATTTTCAGACTTTCAATTGCTTTGAAAAATTACACTGTGTTACTACTGTTCTTTGTATTGAACTATTTATGATGCAGATCATGTCAAATTTCATTATCTCAAAGGGAATTTAAAGGTCTTAGAAAGAGGAATAGAATCTTCTGTTATCCTAGACCATTTTTTTTTTTTTTTCTTAAGGTCACTCTGGGCAAATATATCCTTATTACTGACAACTTTAAAGGATCATAAATGAATATAAGCAAATGTAGAACTCAGAAAAGTAGAAACTGTAAAGAAAAAGACTTGCTTCAGTTTCTCTTCTGGGCAGAAACATTACTCCTGACTCTAGTCTTCCTGGGGACAGTGTGCTAGAGAAATAAGTGTTCAAAAAGGTTGTACTTTTGGGTGATGCTTGAACTGTCTAAAAATTTTTTAAAGTGCATCAGAGCTTTTTAAGTTTTACGGTATTATCCTGATACTTTCTGTTGTTTAAAAAGGGTATGATAATTTATGCAGCCCAGACGCAGTTAAATACAAATATGGCAAGTTACATTTTGGTCATCTCAAAGTTCCCATCCCAACCAAGTTTTTATCCCTCCCAGAAAAGTATGACATGAAGTTCTATAGGTGTAGTAAGCTGAACTTAATACTGGTGTAGCAGGTTGCTAAAAGTGCATATGCCAGATCAGCTGTGCAGAACGTGTGCTACATCCTTCCTGTCCCAGGACCATTGGATTCATTGCACACAGATAGTTGAGTTCATTTGTGCACGTGCATCAAACATTTATCAGGTATTATCAGATGTCTTGCAGCCAGAAATTATGGACCAATCCTCAAATTTTATTCAAGTGTAATTTTCAGGTGAAAAATAAATATGTGGTAAATAAGGATACATGATATCTAAGGATATGTGGTAGCTCTGCATTATGTATCCACCCTCTTTATGTAGAAGATGAGTTTTATAGGAAGCAAGAATAGGTATTTCATCTGATTATACACTGGTTTGTGTTAGATTTTAGTGCTACAATAAAATAAAAAACAAAGACAAATTATGTGTACTATATGCAACATAGTCTAAGCTTGTATAACTTGCATGTAAATAGCTAAATGAAGGAATACAGCATGGCCTGCTTTGGAAGCCTTCTATGTTACCTTTTTATTCACCTTCAGAATATTTTAAATTAACCTTTTAAGAATGATTTTTTTAACAGGCTGCAAATTGATACAAGTAAAATAGTTCAAAAACCTGTGTTCAAAGCAGATGCAGAACAGTTTGATTCAATGCCATGATGCAGCAAAACAACTAAATCAACCCTGACTTTAAATCAATTCAAAGAAATATGTGCAATAGTTTATCTATTTTAGTTTTAACTTGGTAAAGTCTTGGATTATTTAGTACCTCTCCTCTAATGTATCAATTACTTTGCTCACTATGCCATCTCTTAATTTGTCTCGAATTCGATGTATTTCTTTTTCTTTTCAAGGGATGAATTGTTCTTTAGTGACTAGAAATGTATCTTTCCTTTATCTTTGTACTCTTATTTATGGTAAAATAGCACTACACTTGTTGAATGACCCACTGTATTTCTCTAAGAAAGTGAAGTTCTCAGCTATTTTACCTCTTGGTCTAAAATAACTGCTTAATTTTGGCTTCTTGGCTCATAAAGAGTGTAATAATTTGGGAAAAGAATGCTGCTCACAGATGCTTAGGATGGTATTTGGAGATAGAAACAATGTGAACTGTTACTGTGCATGCAAAATAAATAACCCTGGGCCTCACACAAAGACATAGAAATAAACTCCATCAACTCAATTACCCTCGCTCTCTTCCTTTGAACTCTCTGGTGTGTAGTGCGCTTCCCGAGGTAATGGAACAGAATTTATGTTTTCAAGCCTTATCAGTTTACATACCTATACTCAGATAACGTGTGTGAATGGAAGATGCATTAAGTTCAAAGATTAAAATGAGAACACTTGTAAAGCTTGATGTTTGCAGTGGTGGGTTGGGATTTTTTCAGTTTTAAGGTCACACAAGCACAAAACCACATCTAAAACTCAGAGGTGGCCATCGCTGGAAGAAAGTTCTAAGGTCAGGCTACAAATGTCAAGTCAGCCAGGGTTCTAACTTTTTCTAATAGTTTTTCAAAGATTAGAAACTATATTTATAAGAAGCTTTTTTATCAGTTGGGGCAGGGGCACGTTCATGCATGAAACTCCAATGCAGCAGCCCCTTCTGATTTTCTCTCCTGTTTAGAATCACAGAATAATCCCCAGGACAAGTAAGGCAATTGCATACATAAAAAACAACATTAGGAAACTATTTTATGTTTGGGGTTTTTTTTATTTTCTGTCCTTGCATGTGATGTATTAGCTGGAACATGGAAGAAAGCCAGCACACATGGCCAGTTTGCACTCTGCAAGATGCCAGTTCAGGAACTTTTTGCAGTAATTAATCTAAACCATAGAATTAAAAACTTAAAGCAGCTATAGCCAACTGCAGCCTTCACTTTCTTGTTTCAATTCTCACGGCAGGAAGTTGCAGAACCACTTCTAGACCTGAAAGAAGGAATGGACCAACTGGAGCACAATAAAACTTTGGGATTTATCCTTTCTACTCTACTAGCCATTGGCAACTTTTTGAATGGAACCAACGTAAGTGTGATATCCCAGCATTTTACCTGCATCTTTTTCCTTCAGAAAAATAGAAGTCAAAACCATTATGACAGTTGCAACCCAGTATTTATTTTTAACCAGAGAAATAATTTAGAAAACAGAACCTATTTTGTCTTTTTATTGGATGTCAGCATGCTCTTTGCCTCTTTTTGCATAACCTGAAGGAAATGTGGCTCTAGGCACTCTTCAGATATAACTCCCTTGAGTTTAATCTTGATGCTTTCTTTCTAATTGTGAGAACTGTGTCATGCATCATTCCACTGCAGATGGACTAATTTTAGGCCTACTCTTCAACAACTTAAAAATATGTAAAAGCAGTAAGTTCCTTCTCCTGCAGGATTCTTCCTCTTCTTCCTTCCCCTCTGCCCCTATTTGGTAATCCTTTTTGTCTGCTAATCTGCATGGGAAGGAGTAAACATTTGTCTCTTTAATTTCTTCCCTTGTTTCGCCCTTACAGGCCAAAGCTTTTGAGTTGAGCTACCTCGAGAAGGTTCCAGAAGTCAAGGACACAGTGCACAAGCAGTCCCTCCTGCACCATGTCTGCACTATGGTGGTGGAAAAGTTCCCAGACAGTACTGATCTTTATTCAGAGATCGGGGCCATTACTAGGTCAGCCAAGGTATGTCTAGTGGGTAAATATATATATGTTTTTTAAAAAAACTCTTTAAAGTGAAATATTTAAGATTTTATTTTAATCTTTGATTTTTGGTCACAGCACTTTTTATGCATGTGGATTCATTGTGTTGTTCCCACTGAATTTCAGATGCCAGCACACTCTCTTCTGAACTTTATCTCTGTCTGTTAGGTGGTTTCCTCATCAATACACTAATAGGCAGCCCTGTTATGACAGCCCTTTTAATATTATATACATTATTAATAATATATATAACTATTAGGAACCATTTTCAGGTTAAAACTTTATTTGTTCAGTATCTTCAAATTTATTTATTCTGTAGTTTGACGGGATCTTTTTTTTAAGGCAGATGCCGATTGTATTTTAAGTGGAAGGAATGAGCTTTTTTGTTAATAAAATTGTTTCCAGAATTAAAGTGTCCTTGAAATATTTTAACTCATTTTCTGTCCTCCTCCTAACAATAATTTCTATGAGTAGGAGTTAGGGAAGATAAATAGAAATAAAGGAAACTTGTGGCAGCACCTGTTTTTAAGAAGTGGCAATCCCTTGCCTAATGCAAAGGTCTGGTCAATGGCTCAGCTTGGTATGCAGATTATTTATTACTGCTGCTAGCACCTTGTTTGGCTATTGGGGGAAAAGGAGGAACAACATGATCCTGAATAATACAATCTTTTTTAAAAACGCAAAACTCAAATCTTATTTTGGCTCCTTGCACAGTTCTTATGACAATGAATTCATAATCTAATTTTGTCTGCTGTTGAATTTGCCAGTTTCAGGATTTACTGTCTGAATATATTGAACAGTCAAAACTTTGGTTTTTATCTCTCTGTTTCATAGAATAACTTAGGCTGGAAAGGACCTCTGAAGGTCATCTAGTCCATCATGCTGTGCAGTGCAAGATGAAATAAAACCAGGCTGCTCAGATCTGTATCTAAGTCTCCAATAATCCTTCTACTTTTTTTTTTTTTTTGAGACCATTTCCACACTTTTTCTCCATCTTACTCTTTAGAATAGGTTAAACAATAGCAAACACAGTATTCCAGCCTCTCCTTATAAATGTTATATGCTTACTATATTGTCCTGTTCTGCTTGTGAGATGTCCTGAGGGTTTTTTTGTGGTTTTTGACTGTTGCTATCCTTTTGACACCAGTTGTCTTTGGGCAGTTCACAAGGACATCCAGGCAGCCTGCTGAGCTGATCGAGCAATTCGGAACTCAACCCAATGCACAACGAAGTCCAGTACTGCCTGCAGCATGCACTTCATTGTGATCTGCAGTAACGAACATGATCTGCTGAAGCAGATTTACTGCTTATCTCTCAGTCCCCTAATAATCTTAAATCAGGACTAATCTAAATAATTTCCTGCCATCTGTACATTTTACCCTGTCAGTGTGCTTCCTTGTTTTCCAGATAATTTTGAATTATAAAGTACAAACAATAAGACACCTGCTGTTAACCCTGTCATCAGATGAGAATCAATATGTATTCCTTCCTTTCTTTTGCTCTCTTAACCTCATACTTCATAGGTGGCCTTACATGAGGCTCTTGTAAAGATTTTGGAAGTGTAATTTTCTTTACTTGCTCTTACCTGTCCACTATTTTATAAGCATATTCCGAATCTAGTGATTGATGTATTTAATTTCCTGTTATTCATCCAGGTTACCAGGTATAATGATACAGCTTGGAGCTCTTCAGTCTCCTGAATCAACCTTGGTGCTTTTGTAAAGATAGATGAAACTTTGCTATCCTCTGATCCTTAAAGTTACTAAGTGTAATGAAAGCATACTCACTTAGCCAGTGGCTCAATTTCTTTATGTAATTTGCTGCCAGAATTCTTGTCTTCTGCTAGTTTAGTGCTTTGTAAGATATCCTCCTCCAACACATTTGTTTCTACTATCAGGTCTTCAACCTTTCTATTAGTTCACTTTTATTAAAAAATAAAATATAGAAAAATAAAAGCAGGTACCAGAATAGGTTTCTCCCCAACATCCTTCCTTCCCTTCCATATATTTTGTCGTCTTCAGTTTTTATCATCCCCAGTGATGCAGGACCTCCTACATATTTTCTTCTTTTTTTTTGGATACCATAAAGGAATTTGTGGCTTTTGTTTTGTATCCTTAGATATTTGCTCTTTGGATTCCATCTCTGTTCTCCTAATTTTCCTCTTGCACAGCCTCTGTTTAGGCTCTGGTTTATTGCCTCCACTGAGGTTGGTTTCTCATGTTTGGAAGGTTTTGGGTTTGGGTTTTTTTCCCCTTTGAGTGATTCTTCATCTCTTAACATTTAGGTATATTGGTTTCTACTTTTCTGCTTCTTCTCTTTGTTAAGAAGTTATTTCCCTTCATTTTTAGATTGGGACCAAGTTAATCACTAAAATTAAAATTACCATAAAAGAGAAGATCCTTTGTTTTCCAAAATCCTCACCACTGCGCATGGTGTACTCTCACGTGAATCTCGTATTTTTCAGTCTCAGAAAGTGGAGGAAAGCTCAACCTAATGCTGTCACGTATAAAAAATTTTTAGGTCTAAGAACGTGCAAGATTGAGCACAGTCTTTCAGTCTGTGGTTTGCTGATCTAGTGGCCCTGCCCAAAGCAGATGAAATTCTGAAAAGGCCAGACAAAATCACATTAAGAGAAATTATAGCCTTAACCTTCCCCTTGATGCCCAAGGTCTCCCTCCTTGGGATGTTCCTGCATGTGTTATACCACTGATGAATTACTGTAACAAACTCTATTCCCACTTGATCTTAACTGCCACAAATCAAAGAGTTAGGACATGGAAGCCATCCAAGCTGCCCTATTCAAGGGAATGTTCACAGACAAGGCAAAATCTTGGTTTAGGAAAGCTGACAGGAAAGGAGAAGTAATATTTCACTGTGGATTAGGCTGTATTTTGAGCTCCATTTTGTCTACAAACATCTTTCAGAAACCACAAAGGCTAAACAGTTTCCATCCTTTAGATAAATAGAGATGCCCCTTCCCCTGAGATGCGCATCATATGAGAAATTCCTCAGCCTTATTTCATGAAAAAAAAAAAATAAAAATAAACAGGCTGCCTCATCAGAAAGGAGTTAGAAAGACCAGAAACAAAATGGTATAGTTATTGCAAAATTTGTGGGTTTTGTTGAAGGACCAAAGTCATAAATGGCAAAAAAAAAAAGCAGACACATGTGAAAAAATTGCCAGGAAATAGAATTCTAGATAAATAGAAGTGTTCATATTTCAAGTTGTTTTTTCACTGGAGCTGTACCAGAACTGATGTACCTAATACTGAAGCAGACCCCAGATTTCTGCAGGTATTGTTCCTAGAAGTTTCCTTACCAGTAGAGCAAGGGGTTGCATCAGCACTAGTATCTTCTCTGTTAGTTAATAAAAGACATGTTCTTATAAAAAATGTTCATCTTCTCTCTCAACCCCATAGGTATTTTCCCCATGCATCTGAAGCTGACCAGCTCCATAGAGTAAACTAGCAATTGTCTTTTTCTCAACCTAATTTTCATTTACTTACAAGATACCAAACTTCTGGCTGGTTTTTAACCCCTGCAGCAGGACACTTTGATTATTTGCAGATACTAGGCAGAGGAGATACTAGGCTAGCTTTTGAAAGTAAGCAATAGGAAATGTTAACAATGCAGGTGAGGGGGCAAGGATTACGGGTAGGAGAGAACTTAGGACCAGACTAAGATGTACAAAGGGGAGAAGGAAGACTGCAGCTGCTCTCCAAGGGGCTTGGCAGTGAGGCATGGGTAGCAAGGAGGTGTCTGAAACAGAAGTGCCCTTCTGGCATGCTGTAGTTTCTGCTTGATACACTGGAAGTCAGAAAAGGAGGGAAGATCATGCTGCCTCCTGTGCTGCTTCAGTGGGGTTTCTCTTGTCTTACTTCACAGGAAGTATTTGTGTGCAATTATCATTCAAGTATGCTTTCCCTATGTTTTTTCAAACAAAAATTAATGCTGAAAGTCAAATTATTTTCCATGGAAAAAAGGGGTGGGGGGGTGCAAGTTTCTTACAGTTATATCATTTCTTGTGGCACCAGCTGTAAGGACTGTTACAGCTGCACCAGTTCCTGGCACTGGCTAGCAGGAACAGAGATGAAGACAGAGCAGGATGAGGCAGATCCTCCTAGTTGCAGGGCAGACTGGGGTGAGGGGAAAGAGCTTCACTGGCAAATGAGACTTCAAGGCTTTGCCTGAAAGAGGCAAATTTTAGCACATGTGCCTGGCAGCACTGTGGTGTTTCAGTAACGTTCCAGGTGAAATGACTGGAAGTAGTGTTGAAGGTGCCATAACACCATCTGAAGGGATCTATATCACGACTTACTGGTATGACTCCTCTTCATCCCAGATTGTGGGAACTGTCATAAAGCATCTGCAGAAAGATCCCATATTAGTACGTTTGTTGTAGATTGTTTAAGGAACTAAAATGCAGTGGAAATGTGTATATAATTGGATAGACTCATCAGGTCACACCTCAGTAAGCACCTCTGTCCTTCAGTTTTTAATTAGTGTATTGATGCAGGTATTCTCATTTCCAAAATTATTTTGGCAGGATGCCACCTCTTACCCTAGAATTAGAAATGTCTGGACAGAACCTGCTTTATATTTTGCTTGCTTTTGAGAGCTGGCATCTACTTCACTTAAAATGTGTGACCCACAGTGTGCAAGTCGGAGTAACATTGGTCTTGGGATGCTTCACTGAGTGTCACAACACTTAAGCCAGTGTGGAAGTACTGGAGGAGACAGTGTTTTGAACGTACGCCACAGAAGGTCGCTGTACTCAGATGACAGTGTGTTTGCAAGGAGCAATTCTCAGAATTTCCTTTGGCTTTGAACCAACTCAGGAAAAGAGGAAGATTTTGTGTTCCCTGCCAGAACACATCCCTGTAATAATGTGAGAATGAACAGTCTGACCTTACATTATAAACAGTTCAGACTAAGCTGTGGTCTGCTGCAGAAACTATCTTGAACTTTGAGGAGAGAAAGATTTTGTCTGTGATTAAGTATATCTTTCTATGACATGTGATAAAATACTTGTCATTTTATTGTGAATCTAAAGCAACTTCTGCCATTGTGAAAACATCAGTCTTCTATTTAATGCACCTTGTGGGCAGGATGAAAATGCAGACATCCAGGTCTTAGAAAATATCTGGATTTGACATGTTCACCCCTAAAAGAAACAAGTTGTAGCAGTAAACAGTGAATATAGTATCAGGCAATGGAAAACTTATACAAGGATACCAAGGCTACAGCTACAAGTTATTCACTGGCCTTCAGAACAAAACTTTGGATAATTTAAAATGATTTTGGAAAGAAGTGTTTTTTAAGTAGAAACCTTAACTTCACCAGTTTTCTTTCATTTATTTGTGTTGGGGTTTTTTACTTCCATCCAGTTGTAACACTTTTTAAACTGTTCAAGGGCTGAATGTAAATACAGGAGGCAGGAAACATGAGTATAATCAGGTGCAGCATCTTTGACTTTAGGACAGTTTTGTACTCTGTAGTGGAGCTTAGCCGAGAGACTAGACGAGATCTAGTATGTAAAGCATATTCCAGCTAAGGGAATGCTGAAGAAAAATGACCTGTTATCTCACAGCAGCTACAGTTGTTTGCTGTGTATAGCCATGCATACCTGGAATTGTATATGCTACTCTAAGGAATGTATAGCAAAAGGCTTGAGACAATGCATTTAATTCCCAATGTCACTTCAAAGCAGCCCTTCCTCTTCCCCCAGCAAATAATGAGTCCAGTTCTTATGTTGCCAGGAGATATTTGTGGCCACACAGAGAAATAACATCCCAGCTCGAAGCCAAGAAAGACTCTCTGATACGTGTCCTACCTGAATGACAGGAACATGGTCTCATATTTAATGAATTAGAAAGTTTTAAAGTTGTATACGCAGCTGTGATATTGGATGTATGGCATGGAGTTGAACTTGAAATAAGCAGACCTTTTAAAGGAGTGGTGTTCATGGAATCTAAATGGTCAGGGAAGTAAACGCTGAGCTATTTGATGGTGGTGGTAGGTTTTGAGTCAGGTAAAAACTAGCCTTAACAGAAGGCATTTGGGCAGTGTGTGTATCATGCAATATTGAATTCTCAGCCCAATGAAGTGAAAAATTTGGTAGAATTCTTTTTTGTGGTGTTGTTTATGGCAGAGTCATCTGTTACTATGGTAGCAAGCAATAAATAATGACATAAAGGGATTAAAATGAGCACTGGCATTGCTGGCATGTGATTGGAAGGTTTGTTCTTGGTCTGAGTGTCATTTGTGCAAAATATGGTGGTGCATTAAATTGAAAAGTAGAGGTTTTTCCGTATTATTTTTAAAGTTGCTCATTAGTAATTTATGGCAATAGTGTCCTGAAGGAGGCTGACCCTGATCCTATTTGGATAGACTGTCTTTGGCTACTCCACTCCGATGCAGCAGTGTCTGCAAAGGCACTTCCCAGAAGACCGAAGAGTGGGCCTAGAAAGAGATCTCACAGATAAATAACAAAGAGTTCTGAATATTTTACAGCTAGTGTGATAGCTGTATGGAGAGGAACCTGGCAGGAGAAAGGAGGAACACATCAAATACATCCCAGGAGCATTTAGAAAGTTGCTTTTTCTAAATCGGTTTACAAATGAAAATAAACATTACATAGTGTCTGAAAGAAAAGACGTTTTTATTTTGTGTAACAACCTAAGAGTACTTATTCTTTTGCCTGAGGAGAAAGATTTATTTTTAAAGTTGTAGAAGAAGGTAACAGTAAGCAGGACCAGCAAGCTGCATGTATTTTGTACATATATGTACTGAGGAGGAAAAAGAAGAATGTATGTTTCCACCTTCCTCCAAACCCTGGGACCCAACACAGTATCTGTACGTTGCTATCCAGTGCTTCTTTTACTCAGTGGAGTATTGTCATAAAATAACGTCACAGCAGTTCTTGTCCGAGCACCTCCTATGCTGAGGTCTCCAGGAGCCACAATTCATCTGAAATCCATGTTAGTCCCAGCATGACCTTCCAGCTGCAGGCAAGAATTGGTGCATTTTTCCTTCCAAGACAGAATGAAAACAAAATGGAATCATGTCTTTCTACTGTTTTGCATCATGAATTCTTTTAGTAAAATGTTGGAAATAAGCACATAAATAAAAATGTGCAATCCATGCACCCTTGGGAATGCTGTGTGGACTGGCAGGGAGTTAGTATGGTATTATAAATGCCTTTTCATGTTTCCTTTATATATGTTAGATATAATAATTGTCATTATTGCTCCACACAAGTTCTTCTTCTCCTTATCACAGGAACACGTAGTTGAGGTATCATTTATCATCATTGTTACTGTTATATTTGTATATAACACATTCAGTGTTGGAAGACATCCTAAATAGAACAACAATACCAGCAAAAATAACTTATAAAAGAAAAAAAATTAAATTATGAGGCTATTGCAGAACAATGTGACTGCTTTTACACCTGGATCCTGTGTACAAGTGTCCACAATTGCAGGAGAGTCCAGTTAGAAGATCAGTGGCCGGTTAGTGCATCTTCGGCTTTAATGTGCTAAGAGGTTTATGGCTAATTTCTTATCTGAGCATCAGCACTGAAGAGAAAAAGGAGATGGAAGAGGAAACATGAGGGCAAGGTATGTAAATTAAGGAGACAGAAGATACAGTGAGGGTGACTGTGCTTGCCACATTACACTGCTTCCCACTGGATAGCATCACATTAGTGATATTGCTGTTGTGAGAAAAAGGGAGAGAAGCTTGCTTTCTGTGGTTTGAAATGTCATGCAGGTAGTACTCAAGCTGCAAACTATCAAATACTTTGATATATTTGGTAGGAGAGTCCAAATATTTTTAACTTCAGAGTTTTCCTTTTGAGCCAATTGAGCCTGAACATTGGAAAATCTCACTTCTGCAAGATTTAGTAGGAAAAATCTTGTCAGCAGGCTGATAAATGCTAGTCTTTTTGTTTGGTTGCTTGGGGTTTTTTAGAAAGATTTGAAGGCTTAGCTTTGTTACGTGATGCTCTGTTGGGGGCACCTTGGATAGAGGGCAGGGATGTCGTATAGTACATCCCGTGTGAAGAAGCTTCACTTAACTCCTTGCATGTAAGACCTAGAACAGACTGAAATGCAGGAGATTCTGTGTCTACCTGCAAAATTTGCAATGGTGAAATAGCACTTCAGGAAATACAGGTGGGGTATCTGGTTGTCTCTGAAAAAAATTGATTTTTAATACTTCACATGTGGGGAATGCACAGGTACATTATCCTACATTGGATTTCCTGCTTTAATCCTTCCAGGAGTTAACAACTTCTGCTCAAGCACAGCCACATGTGCTACACAGAAGTTTATTCCAGGGTAGCTCAGGTGGCATCCTTCGTGCTGCAATGTCCTTAGGGCTTCCCCAGAGATCTGAATTTTTGTTTGATCTCAAAACATTCCTGTGCATCCCTTAGCTCGACCTGCCACCTCCAGTCCTTACTGGAACTGCCCATTCTTGGGAATTCTCTGGCTCTTAGAAGATTCCAAGAAGCAGGGAATTTTCCATATCTTTTACCTGCAGATATGTTGTTTTCCAACGATGTCTCTTAAACTTAACAGGTTTTTAATAGATTAAAATCCATTTTCTTTTCAGTGAATGCTTTATGAAAGCTGTCATAAAATATCAGAAAATTAGATTTCTCTGCTGTAGGGGTTGAGAGACTTCCCAAACCAGGTTGGGTAATTCTTACTATTTAAGACCTAGAAATAGCTCCTCTTGGCTCTTTTTTCTTACTAGGAATGCTAGTATTTTTCCCCATGTGTGTTTTATATGTGTGTATATATATACCATCTGTAGACCAGCAATGTGTTTATCATCAACAGTGAAAATACTGACCTGGGAAACACCATATGCATTGATATGGATATAAGGAAAACAAAAGCCCCACAGCTGCTCCGCCTGCAGGGCTTTTCTGAATAGCAGAACGGATCAAAGGATGTTTTTATTTCCTTGTGAAGAGGAAAAATTCGTCACTTTATAAATCACAGCAAAAACAAATCAAATCAATACCAGGAGCTTTTTAATAATAATAATGCATTTCTTATGGCTATCCTCAGTATAGGTCTCAGCAGTGGATGCTGCACACAGCTAAAAAGAGTGAAATAAAACCTGTTTCTGACACTGGTTTTCATTTAGCATAAAGGAATTAGCTGGAGTACCAGACTGTAACATCCCAAACACTGACGTGTTTAGAGTCTGTGAGCTAAATCTGTATTTTATAGCTTGAGTTCATCTGAACTGTGAAGTGGTATTGTAAAATAAATTTTTCCTTTCCTCAGAATTCAAGAACATGTTGAATAGTTTTACTTCATCTGTTGTGTGCTGTCGCTGGGTCACTAATGCACTCTGTCTAGTTGTTAGCAGCGCATCCTGAAAGTCTTCTGTAGACCATTGCAACTTGAACACCTTTTTTGATTTATGAATAAAGGAGAAGCTGTCTCTCACCTTCTGTGGAATGTGTTGGCTTCTGTCCTGATGAATATTACTGTCGGATGCAGTCATTCATTTTAACTGTGTTGAGAGGCTTTCAAAGCCATTATATGATCTTGCTATAAGCCAGCAAATTCGTACTGTATATCAAGGGATGAAAGTTAGTGCTGAGGTCACTAAATAACACTTACTTTCAATAGAGCTTTAAAAAATTCTGGCCTGTGAATTTTGTGATTAGAAGTAGATCATCTATTAACAAGTCAGTGCATGGCTAGGGAAGACATCCAAGTGCTTCCTAAATTGGAGAAGTGTTGGCTGGGTGCAACAGTGAGCAATAAACAGGGTATAAAAAGCCATGAGTAGTAGAGAAAAGGACAAAGAAAAAAAGAAAGTATTTGTATTACCTCAGAAATAACTGAGTCGTGCAGTTGCTTGGTGTAGGCATGAAGTTGTTAGCAAGGGAAAAAACACATCACAGTGTTTTCTTGTCCCTTCCATAAGTGTTAGGCCTTCAAGACTAAAACCAAATATATTTATATATGGGTGTTTCTTTGTTTTCAGTTTTTCTTACTAACTTTTCACATTTAGACAAGTGCAACAGAGAAAGCTATTTCTTAATTATTTAGTAGTAGTAATTACTAACATGAATTAATGTTGTGCTGCCACTACGTTGACCCTTTCTTATACATACATTGCATTGTACAGATATCCAAGGATATTACGAGTGTTTTTGCTTAAACCGTTACATTTTCTTTCCTTTTCTTTATTTTTCAGGTTGACTTTGAACAACTCCAGGAAAACTTGTGTCAGATGGAAAGGCGGTGCAAAGCATCATGGGATCACCTGAAGGCTATAGCAAAGCATGAAATGAAGCCAACTCTAAAGCAAAAAATGTCCGAGTTCCTTAAAGACTGTGCAGAAAGAATCATAATCCTGAAGATTGTTCATAGAAGAATAATTAACAGGTACAGAATTAGATTGGTAACAGCAATATCTTGATAATAAATAACTTGCTGAAATTTTAAATGATGACATCATAAATGTATTTTTGTATGTGTTTAATCCACATTACAGCAAGTAATGTTACCAGGATGTATGTGTACTTTGTTATAGACACCATTTAGGAAAGATCCCGCTCCAGAAGGTTTCTGTATTTCTTATGAAATGAAGCAATGGTCCAGAGAGTCATTTTTTCCCAAGGTGTGATAACCGACTCTTTTAACTCCTAGTGCCCAGAAGCTAGGAGCCTTATGGTTAAGTTGCTATATTTTCTGACATTCCCTGAATATTTTTAAGAGGGGTTTGGCTTACTGTCTGATAAACAAAAACAGGCTGTAGCAAAAAAAATTCCAGTTATAATGACAAATTTGTCATATGCAGAACTTGAAATGAGTCTTGTATAATGAGTTTTTCTATATGCAGCAGCAATCCTATTTGCAACATCTACAACTATGTGTTTTACACCTACACAGCAGAAGATTCCTCTCCTTAGAACTTGCTCTTGGGTTTAATTTCATCCAGTGGAGTTAACAGTAATTGTAGTGCTTTTAAATGTAGATACTCATGATACTTTTGCAGTACACCTGGGCTTTTTATTTTCAGATTCACAAATATAGCTTAAGTCATCTGAGTAATTTATCTCTGTACCTGCTCATTAATGAAATTTTGAGAGATTTTCCAACTTCTGAATAATTTCTAAAATGCTATGGTCAAAATTAAGATCTAGGTACCAGATGATCCCAAATTTCACAGAATGACAGTTTCATTAGGGTTGGAAGGGACCTCTGAAGATCATCTAGTTCAACCCCCCTGCTAATGCAGGTTCACTTGGAGCAGGTTACACAGGAATGTGTCCAGGTGGGTTTTGAATGTCTCCAGAGAGGGAGACTCCACAATCTCCCTGGGCAGTCTATTCCAGTGCTCTGCCACCCTCAATGTAAAGAACTTCTTCCACATATTCAGATGGAACTTCTGTGTTTCAGCTTGTGCCCGTTGCCTCTTATCCTGCTGCTGGGCACCACTGAAAAGAGTCTGGCCCCACCTTCTTGACACCCACCCTTAACATATTTGTATGCAAATATGCTCTCAGTCATCTCCTCTCTAGGCCCTGCTCAGCCTTTCCTCATAAGAGGGATGCTCCAGTCCCCTAATCCTCCTCATAGCCTTCCACTGGACCCTCTCCAGTAGTTCCTTGTCTGACTAAAACTGGGAAGCCCAGAACTGGACACAGTTGGACAAATTAGTGGATATACACTTGAGAAGTTGATTCAGCTCTTCTTTTTGTTTTCATAATGACTTAGTTTTCATGCCATAAGTAAGCAGAAATCCCAACTGCAGTGGAAGGGAAATGAATTCTTTTCCAGTTTTCTGGAACTGGATAAACACAACCAGTTTTCTGTTGTGTTTATCATATGCATTGTACAAATAGGAAAAAAAGTTAACTTTTTCCTATTATGTCCTAAAGCTACTACTGTAGTTCTCAAAAACTGTGTCCATCAACTTGCATCTTTCTAGGACTGGGAAGACTTTTTGTCATCAGGGATGTAGATGCAGTTAAAAGGAATTCCCATACATTTTTAAACATTCAGTGCACTATTGTAAATCATGCAATATAGAAGCAGTAGTAAAAGTGGCAAATAGTGCGAAAGCTCTGAATTCCACAGAAGCAGTAAAACTGTGAATTGAGAGTATTCCAAACTAAAGTACTTGGTAGATAATATAATTTTATGGTCAGTTTTGTGAACCAGAAATTCCTTCCTTCTTCTGTTTGCTAGCCTGTAAATCTGCATTCTTCTTGTCTAGACTTTCCCCAACATCCTAACAGCCTCTTTGAAGTTGCTTAATACAAATAAATCGAATTGAAACTTAATATTTTTTCTATAACTGAAATTAAATTGGTCATTCACACGCCAAATTAGTCATGTAAAGTAGATGGAGTTCCATAAACATCTTATCTCCTGCATCAGCCTGGGAAAGTAGACTGGGATGAAGTTATCATAGGCTAGACTTTCATGGTTTTAATTATAAAACATGCCAGTGTTATGCAAAGCATCCATGAAAATTCTGTAGCACAAAAGAAATGATGGGAGCTAATAAAGTAATAAATGATTCACTGATTATTTATTTATTTTCCAGAAACCATCAGTAAAGATTTTTTCCCTCTGCATTTATGAACTCATTGTTTTCCAGGTTTCACTCATTTTTGTTATTTATGGGCCATCCTCCCTATGCAATACGTGAAGTCAACATCAATAAGTTCTGCAAAATTATCAGCGAATTTGCTCTGGAATACCGTACCACCAGGGAACGAGTTCTGCAGCAAAAACAGAAACGAGCAAACCACAGGGAAAGAAACAAGACCAGAGGGAAAATGATAACAGATGTAAGTGGCAAAATATATCTCCCACAGCACAGATTTTTAAAACTTTCTTTCACTGAATGTCATATATGAAGTGTTATTTTTCTTTTATTCTTAAGAGGTTCTGCTACTGTAAATAATGAACCCTGCTCTCTTAGAAGTCAAAATTTTCAAGCCCTTGACTGTGTACATTTTTTGCTTCATATCAATTTATAGAATGAGAGCAAATTGAAATTAAGCATCCATAAAGTGCATCTCTGTGTGTTGCACAGACAGTAGCCAAAATATCTAAAAGGCACCAGGAGCTTTGTGTACCTGATCAGAAGGAAGGTGAAAAAAAAAAATAAAAAGCATTTAAATTATGAACTGTTGTGGCCATTTAAGTGGTTACAACTGAATTTAAATGAATTTTTTTCTCCACTTTCAAATATTCTAATATAATCCTTAATCTTAGTGTTTTATCTATTTTTGTGTGTGTGTGTGTGTGTATATATGTGCGCGCACACACATTGCAATTTTCTTCTTAACTTTAAAGCACAGAACAGCCAATTTTATGGGAACAGACTACTTTGGGGTTCTGAAATAACGGACAAATTTATGTTCACAGTGGATATTACCTTGCGAACTTTTTTGTTTGCAAGTATGTTTGCATGCTGATAGAATAAATTAAAATAAGATCAGTTTTCTCAGCATAGTAAACTTTAAAATGCCCTTCATTTTTTTTAATCTTTTTTTTTTTTTTAAATTATTGTAGTTTGACTCAATCCCAATAAAGTTTTAAGAAGTGCCAGTACTTAATAAAAGTTTCCAGCTGTCTCAAAATCCAAATCTGGAGTCTCAATTAGATGCGAGTGGTTCATTGCACATGAAGCTACCCCTGCCTTTGGCATGAAAAGCTCTACACTGATTACAGTTTTATGGCTCAGGCTGTGTGGGTCAAAAAAATATATATGTGTTGAAACTGATATAAATTGAGATTGTATTTAAGTCATTGGCTCACAATCATTTGTAGACCTTTCCTGGAAATATCCTCTTTAAATTTGGAAATCTGCCTCATCTAGAGAAAATATTAAACCTGTATTATTATCTCAAAAGATTTTCCTTTTGGTTTAGCCTCAGGTTAAGGAAGAGGCTCTGATTTTATGTGAAGGGTCTAATATAGTCATGCAAGTTTTCAAAACTACTAGTGGGGAACTGAGATAACTTTCTTCGGTTATTTCTTGGTTTTCCTGACATATTCTAGAGGAGCTAAATATAGCATTAACCAAAGAGATAGGTAAATTAAAATTTTCATTTCCTCAGAGATCTTCAATACTTCTTATAAGTTTAAACAATACTGAGAAGGAGTTACAGTTTTCCTACCATATGATATAGTGTTTCTGTACTACTTGTCCAGAAGAACTGGTTGTAGTAGGACAGAAAGCTTCTCTATGTCCTGTTGCTGCAGGAAATGCGAAGGGAAAAGGAAATCTGATCACCAGCAGCTGGGTTCAGGAAGCAGGGAGAAGGGAACCTTTCAGGCCATAAGAAGGCTCAGGGTTGACAGCTTAGTCAGTTAGGAGCAAAGCCAGCAAAAGTGGCTGTATTCTGAAAATGTAAGAAGGAGACAGCTAGGCCTTCCCCAGGAAAAAATACTATCAGAAGAAGTTGTCTTGTTCAGCTCAAGATAATGTTGAGACTTGAAAAGAATTAAGTGCCATCTGAAAGACAGTGTTCCACCTAAAAATATCTTGCAGGTCCCCAGAAAGGGAGCATTTTTTGCCTAACACTAATTTATAGTTTTGAAATGGTCCTATTAGCTTAAAAACGAAAAGTCCACTGAAGTTAAAAAAAAAAAACAAAAAACAAACAAAACCAAAGCAAACAAACAAACAAAAACATATAAAACAAAACAAAACCTACATTCTTTTAAACACCCCTCATGGAGATGTTCTTCAAGGGAGCTATTCATGTGGCCATATGGTTATTTCGGGACTTCCTAAGTCTCTTTAACTGTAGCCCAGTAGTATGGTCTCGTTTACAGTTCATGTGATTGCAGTGCATGGTAAAACAGAATTAAAATTGCATCAGACTATTTGTCACAGCTTCTTTTGTGAACTTCAAAGTTACATCTACCTCAAAACAAGTTTCCAAGTCAGCAGGATTGAAGATATTTATGTGAGAAGAATGATGATAAAGGGGAGTTTTATTGTCGTTTTGTGTTGGCTATGGTTTGTATCTGGTCTTGATTTTCTTACTGTTTTATATTTGAAGGCATTGGAAAGGGAAGATGTATCAGTAACTGACACTGTGTTCAACTAGTTATAAAACACTGGTAGAAGAAACTTTCGATCTTGAGATTGGAATGAAACTTAGTAGAAAGTAGTTCTAATAAGAAGCTGTCCTGTGGAATTTTTATTTCTGCTTTTGGTGACTTAGAAGGATTGTGTGGTTATTTGATATTTATGTCCCTGTCCTTTAGAAAGTTTCGTCAGGATCTCATTTTTATCACCTTATAGTACATTGCTTTTAGGCAGAAGAAGAGGGATTTTAGCAAAAATCAGAAAGGAATAAGCCAGAACCATGCCAGTTCTTAACAAGAAGGCACATATCACCTAAACCTTGGTCCCCCCTGCAGAGTTGGAAGGCAGAGGGGTGCTGGCTTTTTGTGTGGAGAGAGTCTGCTGGCTCCATGCGTGGAGAGCTTGCATCAGCTTTAGCAACTGCTCACATGGAGTAGGGTTGAGAAAGATGATGGGAATATTTCTAGTCTTTCTTTCACCCTTTGACCACAGAGATCTTTATGTCCGTATGTTCTTTAATAGCTGAAGTGGACTGAGCACTGACAGTTTAAATCTTAGTGAATGTTGTCTGCAAAAGCGAGAAAGATAGGGGAAATTAAGGGGAAAAAACAGAAGAATGAGTTGCCACAGTTTCACAGGGAAAATTGTCTCTGCAACTTTGTGTCTGGCTTTAGCCAATGATAGCATTCACTTCAGGCACACTAAAAACAACAAGCAAGCAAAACAAGGAAAAATCCAATTATAAATATAAGTCTGAGCTTTTTAATGAATTTTAATAATAGTAGGTAATATAAGCATCTGTATCCCAGATTTATGAAACTCTGCTTTTTACAATACTTTAGAGTTTAAATTCCAAAATTGCTGTGTAATATAAATAATATTTTGAAACAGCAAATCCACCGCATAGAAATGTTAGCCTAAACGAAAAACAAGATGGAAGGAGGAAGATCTCAGATTGTCCTGCAATATCCAATTTTGGATGACAGAAGAATCAAGCTGCCTTTTTTTCTTAGAATTAACATCTTGTGCCTGCAAGTATTCGCTATAGCAATATGCTTTCAGTAACTTTGGTAATATTACAAACAGAGTGGAGTACGTTGCCCTAAAGTAAGTCCGCAGCAAATCACTTTTAGCTCAATTAAATGGGCAGGAAGGCCAGCAGATGGGACGTTCTCTGTACAAATCTAGCTTGATATAAAGTACTAATATAATACACTTTTATTTGGAGCACACTCTTCGAAATGTGCATACTCTGCTGTTTCACCTTTCCCTAAGTGCCTTTTGCATATTGTTTAGCTTAATTTGCTCTCCTCCTGCCTTTTATTTATTAGATTGACGTACATATGGATTAGAGTACAAGCATGTTCTTGCTTTCCATTATTCTCCTGTCTGTTTCTTGTTCATGCCAAAAAGTGAACAGTGGCCTTCTTCAGAAGAATTGCTTTACAGTGTGACATCCTGCCATCTGGGAAAAAAACAAATGGATCTTTTTAATGTAAGGGGAACATACCTGCCTAGGTCCCTCTGCAAAACATCAGCCCATGTTTCCGTTAGTGCCACTGTGTCCAAAGAAAAATAAGCATCTCACTCTTTGAATAAAACATACCCTTAAAAAGTAATGTTAATGTACTGTTCAGCACTCTCACAGCTAATCTTCTTATGGAGATTGTGCTGAAACTAAAACTGAGGGCCAAAGTAAATCAGGCTTTCATTTTTAATGATGAATGTTTCTGGAACAGAATGTATCGAGCCCAGACAGAAATCATAGCTGAGATGGAGATAAGGTCAAAAATATGTATTAGTAATACTGGGGAGGGGAATAGAATTGGTGGAATGTTTCTTCTAAAAAAACAAACAAAAGCCACAAATAAAAAATGCATCAAATTTCTGGCCTATGTTTGTACTTCATAAGCAATGAAACTGAAAATTATAGAAACAAGGAGCCCAGATACTTGGGAAACTGTGTTTTACTTTGGGAACCTTCCATGTGGGGCATCTTATAACCCAGTGAAGAATTCCCCAGGCGTTTGGGAACACAGCTCTAAATAGCTTGCTAATTCCCTGTAAATCCCCAAATTTAAGAGCACTCCATATGCCACAATATTTTGATATGCCCATTGCATTTAATGTAGTGTAACTGTCAAGATAGTTTTACACGCCTGCTGTCACAGAGGGTGAAAACCCTGAATGACAAAGGATAATTGCACCTCTCTAATTTCCAGGATCTGATATTGGGCAGCTACTGAAGAACTTTAATCATTTATTCAAAGACTACTCAGCATTTGATTTGAGTGCTCTGTTAAACTGGAAGTTGAAAAGCCCTGTCTTAAAATGGAATTAGAAGAAGTACTTAAGTGTAGGAGAAAGGAATTGCCGAGAAGCTGACCTCTGCACTGGGAGAAAGAGCAGCCAAGACCTCCCTGTGCTGAACAGAGCTGGAAAAAGGAGACTGAGTCTTTCCTAGTGCTCTCAGTTTCCACAGGGCAAATAGTGGGCAAGCAACCTCATGACTCAAGGGAAAGAAATAGGATGGACTAGGGATAGTTTCAGTTCATCATTTCTCTATAGGATGGGTTAGGGGCAATTTCAGTTCATCACTTCTCTAAGAAAAATTAGCGATTTTTTATCTGCCCTACTGACAGTCACAGTCTGTTCTACATACAATTAACTACAAAAAAAACCAAGCTGTTTGTCTAGGAATTAATTCCTTATATAATTTGTATTTTTATGTCCTCTTACAATTGCATAAACACTACCATGGTTACCTCTTACTCTGTTGTGGTTTGACCATACTGTCTTTCCTAAATCTTCCTATTTGTCCTTCTCCACCCTGTCCTTTGTTTCCGGTGGCAGACCGATGAAGAAGAAGATGCTGAGGTATGGTTCTCTGAAAAAGCATGTCATTTCCATGTCCCCTGTGTGCTGTGACATCTAATTTCTAACACAGATAATATGGACTGCTCAACTCCATCTGTTCCACTGCAACTAGGAACCATGACATTTTTCTCATAGCTTTTCGGCTCAATCATAAGAATGCATTTTTACAGCCAGCTTTAACCGTAAGCATACCTGTTCTAAATAAGGATATCCTGCTCTGAGGCCTTAATAATTTTAAGTTTCCTCATTTCTTTTCCTTAATGTCTGTTTACAAAACTGCAAAGGATCCCCACTACCCAAAACATCAGTGATCTGAATGTTATGGGGATCATCAGTTATCTTGGGCTATGGATTACCATGATAATTTCATACTAATCATTAAGCTGTGGAACTCAAAATGGTGTTATTTTATAAAGTTTTCAAAAGCCTCAGGATATCGGGATGCAAAGCAAATTGTAATGGTTCTCCTTGCTGTATGAATTGCAAATAAGATATTTCAGTCACCATAGAGGTGAGGCATGGAGTGGTTCATGTCTTTATTGCCAAGCATTCCTGGAGGTGATGTTGAAAATGAATAAAGAAGTGAATAAATAACTGAAGAACCATAATGTGCTAGCTATATTCATAATAAAACAATTTATTGGTTTGAGGAGCATCTACTATGCAATGCATTTTTGTTCATCATTAGAGCTTTCTTCAATTTGCCAAACATAAACAATGTGGCTTAATGCTCACTGTTTCATAATGGCAGTCATTTGCTCAAGAGGCTGGGGTTTGGGCATTAATCTACAGCAACATCTGAAAATTAAGGAAGTGAAATAAAAGGGCTGGCTATAGAGCTTCTCCCCCAGTGATGATTTGAGCTGTATAGCTTGGGGCACAGAAAGAAAATTGCATGAATTAGCCTGTTTATGCCAATGTATAACTAACCTGTGTGAACAGTAACCAACAGTTACCTGAAGGCTTTATCCTTTGGGTTTTTTTTCCTGAGATGGTATGGACTAGCTTTACAACCCATCATGTAAACCAGAGTATTCTTAACGCAAAAATGGCTTGCACTTTCATACAAGTTTCTCTCTAATGTTTTTCTACTTTCTAATTTCACATGTGAAATTCTAGCACTTGCCTACTTTCCACATGAAAATGTTGCAAGCTAATATTTTAAGAGGAAAACAAACTTCTCACTATCAACGAATAAATCTCACCCTGGTATATTTATCTCAGTGCCTTGTAGGGATTATTGTTTTGCTGCTCAGTTAACTTGCTGTCCTACCCGGAAAAGTCATTATGTTAAAATAGAATCACCATGTCATCAATTTCCAGATAAAGTAATTTCAATTTGCAGCTTTGACAACCCCGGGGACTTAATCAAAGCTATGAATATAGGGCCTAGTCTTTTCTTCCAGTTTACCATTCTCAGACAAAAAGGCTCTGCAGGTTTTCATCCTTTAACCTGACCATCAAGAGAATAATTAATGTTGTTTGTTATGCAAAGAAAGAATAGAATGCAGCACACCTTCCTTCATCTGTGCTGAATTGGCCAGAGTAAGAAAGATTAAAAAAAAAAGAAAACATATTTCAGTTTCTGATGCTGAACTGATATGACTGAGAATACAAAAGGGTATTATTATCCATTGATGCCTGTTTGCTGTTGACAGAGAAGGTGTTTTCTGCAGCCAGGACTGTATTTTAAACATGCTTCAGCCTTTCTTGTAGCTAAGAGCAGTGGAGCAACTACGAACATCACAGCCCTTTATAGTCTGAGGCTGGGAAGGGAGAGCGACGCAGGAGTGCAAGCTCTTCTCCTTAGAAAGTATCTGTTTCTGCTGTTTTCATCCGTTTCTACATGCCTGCTGTCAGTAAGCAGTGGAGCTGCTGCATCCAGGCACTATGCATGCCCAGCTAATGTAGCTGCTGTTGTTCACGTAGTCGTGGTGACAGTGGAATCACGGGGGGGGCTGGGGAAGCAGAGGGCAGATTCCTAAATCTCTTGTAAGGTTTTGTTTGTTCTTCTAACTGCTGACTGCAATTTTTGTGTGTTGGCCATGAAATAATTTGGCTGGGTGTTTTGCAACTAGGGATTTTTTCAGCGTTACTGATAATGTATTCTAAGGTTACTTGTAGATATTTGTGTTTTAGAACAGTTTGAGAATTTTCTGTGCAGCAGCGCAGAGAAACAAGAGGAAAAGGTGTCTCTTCCTAGACCACTCTCCCCATTTTGCCTTGTTACTGAAAAGTGATTGTACAGAAAAAAGTAATTTCTTGTTTGTGTCAGGTCTCATGCTGTTCCCCTCAGTGTCATACCTGACCTCAGATTGGGTCCAGCCTGGGTCAAAGGTTTCAAAGCAAGTCCTTGCTTTGTACCTTACACTGTCAGAAGGTCAAAATTCTAAAGCCTAAGCCAATACATCTGTTTTTCCTCTGATTGTATCTGCTCCCTGCTGTCACCTTGTTTCCAGTTTATCCCTGCTTAGGGTGCATGCCCTGGGAGAGGAGCAACTGTTTTGGGAATAGCTGCACTCCAAGCCCAGGAGGACACTTTTCACCTTGCAATTCACAATTGCATCTCTGGCCTATTCTCCATGCTGTTTTCTGTTAAAACAACAAACCTGTTTTCCTCCCTCAGTCCGGCAAGTTCTCCAGCAGCTCACCCCCCTGCCAGAGCCAGCCCCAGGGGCTGCAGTACGCTGAAGACGCTGCAGAGCATGAGAACATGAAGGCTGTGCTGAAGACCTCCTCCATCGGTGGGGAAAGCACCACAACACTTGGGGTCCGCACTCGAAGCCGGGCCAGCCGAGGTAAGTGCCAGGAGTTTCCTTTGGCCACAGTTCCCATGGCATGGTAGCCACACAGTGGCTGAAATGCAGGTCGTGGCCACCTTGCATAGCACTCGCAGCAGAAATGATTGATGGGGAAGGAGAATACGCCAGTGGTGTTCCCATGGTGAAGTGGTGATATGGGGGTTGGAGATGTAAAAGGATTTGCCTGAAGTTTTAACATGTGTATCACAGCCCAAGTGGTGCCTGGGGACATTAGGATTCCAAGCCTGAAGAAATTCCCACTTGTCGCCCCACTGTGAACATGGCTGCCAACTAACATCCCTATTTTCACTCTTGTTCTCATCATGAAAGCAAACTGGGGCATCCGAGAATCCGTGGTGTGGTTTTCTTTTTATTTTCAATAGAAGCAAGTAGAAAGTAGCAATTCAAATTGAAGTGAAAGAGCCTTGCAGCAATTTAGGAATGACTGGGGAGAGGAAAAAAGGTAAGAAAAAGATGAAGAATCTTTTAAGCACCTCCCTGCTAAATTGCAGAGGTAGTTGATTAAGTGGAGACTAGGAGCATAAAAAGCTGCGGTGGATAGCCCTGCATCTCCTTGCTGTCCTGGCTGATACCAGGTCCACAGCGCTCTGCTGTTTCCAAGTGTCAGCATAGGTGATTGCTGAAAGCTGACAGGGATGAAATGAAAACCTGACTCAATCCACCAATTCCAACACCTGATACTGTGCCACAACAGCTCACTGGTACAACCATTCTTGGCAATGGGATAGCCTTGTTTTTTGTCCAAGACATAATTTTGCTGGTACACCTTTTCATTTAAGCAGCCACTAAACCGCTTTGTTTATGCTAAATCATTTTACAGACAGTGGGTTCACCAGTTTATTTTCCTTCATCTTCCCCTCACCTCCTCCCATACATGTGATACTGGAAAGAGGGCTTTGGAGTGAAGGTGATGCACCAAAACCCAGGTCTTCAGTTTTCTGTTATTTCTTTTACCTCACATTTGGATATCTTACACTTTCTTGATTCTCCTCTGGTACCACTGATAACACAACCAGACCATCCACCACTGAGTCTGTGTGTGTGTGTGTAATTTATTAAGGCTCAATCCTGTCTAATTTAGAGGTTTCACAGCCCCAATTTAAGAAGCGAGTCAACTACTTAAAGTACAAAGATGAAATAATTCAGATTGCACTGCAACATGCTGAATAGCTGAAGTAATCCCCTGAATGCCAGCAGGCAGTGTGTCCTGATAATGAGAGTCAGCTTGTGTTCACCTGAAGAATAGCAGAGGCAGAGGACGGGTGAGCCAGACAGAGGCTTGTCACGAGCACTGTCGTAACAGAACTGCTCTTGATGAGAGCCAGGAGACAAGCAGGAGAGCAGAGTGCTAATCAAAGCTGTGGTTTATTGGTATTGGGGACCTGATATAGACTGGCCTTGCAAGTGAATTTTTAGCTGCTTGCAATTCTGCCACAGCCACTCTTTTGCAAAGCTCGCTGTCAGTGTTCACACTGCATACTAGCCTTCACATTAAAAAAACCCCAAAAAGCACATGGAATAGTAGTCTGTAGTGGAGGAACCCAAAGATGTGTCTGTGGAGTGAGGAGTGCCAGACCCTTGGGTTCGGAGACATGGCTCACTTGTTCGTTTGTGGTTTTAACCAAAATTGCTTATTTAGCTTTTCAGCTTGCCAACGACTCTTGCTCTTCTGCTCATAACAGAGCACACGCAGTTGTGCCAGGACACATACAGCTTTGTCATGAGAAGGTGAATTCTTCAATGTGAAAGGGACAATGAGACATGTCAAAACATGCTTTTTGCCCTTTTCATGTCTTTGCTGTAGGCTGTGCGATACAGATGCTAAGAAATTGATTCTTACTCTCTTTTGGTACAAAGGACTTGTCTTGCTGATTTGCATCAATCTCTAAGATGTGCCATGTCTGATAGTCTCTCTGTAATAGGAATGGAAGGAAACTTGGTCACACAGCACTAGCAAAACTTGGTTTATAGTCAGTCTCTCGCAGACCTCTGCCAGTTGTATGGTCAAGAATAAGACTCTGAGGCTGAAGGGAATAGAAAGTTATAATTGCATTTGAGCTCTCGGTTCTCTGCTGATACAGCAGAGATTCTAGGGTATTATTTAGAAATGTTCTCCATTAGGCAGAGTCTTCTCCTTTGGCAAATTTGAAGTAGTGATGACTGAGCTTCCTGCTGTAATTCCCCCAAAAAACCAATTGCAAAACCAAAGTGACGCAAGAGACTGACTGTCTTCTTTTCCCTCAATTAATTTGCTGGACTTTTCCAGGCCGTATTGGTTCGTGGAACGCTGGCAATGACGATTCACCTAATGCAACAGATGATGCAGCAGATGAAATCATGGATCGCATTGTGAAGTCTGCCACCCAAGTGCCAAGCCAGCGAGCAGTGCCTAGAGAGAGAAAGCGGTCACGAGCAAATAGGAAGTCATGTGAGTATACAGCTATACAATTTCTCAAAATAAGCAAATGTGCAAATACTTACGTGTATCTGCGTAAGAACCAGGCCTTTAGTAGGCAGACATATTGGTAGTTCATAGTAGCTTGTGTGTATACTTATGATTGATGTGTATTCCTTTTACTATTTTTTAAATTATGTTGTATGCAGTGGGTAACTCTATCTTCTACAGAACTTGAAATGTCCATAGCAGTAAAAGAAGAAGAATAGTTTATGGTGCTTTATAGCTGATGACAGTACTTATTCATACCTAGAGAAGTCAGATCAGGACCTCAAATGGAGACTGCTTAAAATGCTTTAAGGTACTATGAACTGGCATAAAGATTATTAGTTGTATCTCTAGCAGAATTTCTTCATAAAGCAAAAAGTACTTTGACGTATTTCACCTTTTAAAATCTTTCTGTCTAGTGCTGTGTACTGTCCTTCCACAGCCCTGAAAGCAAAATGTCTACTGCTGCTTGACTGCAAAGTGGTTATAAAGGAGCTTAACCGCCACAGGGAAGAAAACGTAGCACATTTATAAGGTGATCTTTCAACGGTGTAGAGTGGCCACAGGGCTGAGCTGTGGTACACAAGTTTGAGCAATTTGATTTCACACTTTAGTAAATACAGTGTTTAAGGAGTGATGGTCTTTCTGGTTGTTTTTTATTCCTTATGTTCAGAGACTACTGCCATTACTATGAGAAGGATAAGTATCCGAAAAACATAAGATTTTAGTGTTTAATGTCATTCACTATATGTGGCTTTTTGACTACCTTTCCGTCCATCTTTTTAGCATTTCTGGGAAGTTAGGACAAAGAGGAGACAACAACAGTGAGTGAAAAATCACACAGATTTTCCTTTTTTTGTGGAATTGTTTTAACATAGTGGGTGACCAAATACATTTGGTATAAGCAGTGATTGCTATAAACTAGCATGTGCTGACAGCATATTTACTTTCCCCAACATTCTAAGAAAGGAACTTGCATGTGACAAGAGCAAAAGCAAAGTGGACACTCTGGTTAGATAAGCCAGACTCTAAGCAAAGAAAATGAGCTGACACTGGATTGTCTGTCTGTCTGTCACACACCGTGCCGTACTTCTTTGTGGTATCACCTTCTGCTTCTACCCACTTCCCCACACAGTTCCGGCATTCTGCACGGGCTGACTACCCTAGTTGGCTTGTGCATATCAAATAAACCTCCTGTATGTTTGCCTATTTCCATGGTTTGTCCCATGCTAAAATAGTTCCTCTGTTAGCAATGCCACTTTTATACACACACACCAAAAGTCTTATTTCTGCTTTTTACCAGGTACCTTTTTCCCAAGGAACCACTTGCTGCAGAAAAAAACAAAAACAGAAAAACAACCAAACAAACAAACAAACAAAAACTCCTCCCAGGATAATGTTAATAAAAAGACTATATGTTTTTCTAATGAGCTGGCTTTTATATTCAGTAAAAACATTAACAGGGATTAAGCATTCAGTAAATGTTTAGGCTGGGACTGATTTCCATTGTAATTAATCATGAGCTAACTAGTCTATGATTCTGTGACAGAAACCAGCTCTTTTGCTTGTTTGTTCTTCAAGATCTGGATGAGACTTTTAATTGGACTAAAAGGCAGTTTCAAAACAAACATAAAGTTCAGTAGTTTAGCATCCCTTTCAGCTGGCATGTGCTGAAAGACAGTGTGAAAGGAGAATATCTTAACTGAACTGTTTCACTCTAATAGATAGTCAGTATACCTAGATAATGAATAAACAAAGTAGTTTAGCTCTAAAACATACACTCAAATGGACTGATAATGTGGTATCTCCAGGAATGGAACAGAGACTGGCCCTTGTTAATGCATGATGCAAGTTAAATGAGCAGATCTTCTGGGTAGAAACATAACATAGATCCTCCATAAACCTGTTAAAAAGTCGATTTTTAGGCATGCTTAAATGATTTAGGTTAGCAGATATTTATTATCTGCAGAGCAAAGAGAGCCTATTATCTGATGGGTTTGATTCACCACCTTCAATCCTCAGGCTCCCATACACATCCTTTGGCTTTTGCCTTGAGCTCACTAGTCAATCTATTCATGGACATCAAAGCACACCTCAGTTGAAAGGAATGATTTTCACTATGCATTATATTGCATATGTCTCTCTGCTTTGAGTGCAGAACTGGAAATCTTGTCAGGCTTACTTAGCATTTAGCAAAGATATTAGTGAACCTGACCTGAGGTACCTGATCAGAAACCCACAAGATTCATATGCAATTGCACTGTAAACATTTTCTGTGGTTCAAGTAGAAAGTTCTCATGGGCAAAGGATTTTTTTGCCATAATAAAAAAAAAAGACAGAAGTGGAGTAAAAAGGATGCTAAAGTCATTTATAACTAGGGGAAAACAGAAACAGGAATATGGAAAAGGTTAAGTTAAATTCAAGAAATAGTTGGAAAAATTAGACATTTTGACATGTTCATTTGAACCATTTTACCTTTTGTAACTGTTGAGCAGCATGACTGTATCTGTTATGCAGAGAGCTTAGTTAGATCTTAATGCCATAGACGAGTTTGAACTCTGAGAGTAACCAGCAGAACTATAAATTGAGAGGAGGAATAAGACAGTGAGTCATCCAACAACAGGCAGATGGAAACATCCATATCTGTTTGTTGAAGATATGAAGGGTCACTGATATGTCCAGATATGACTGAAATTAACTGAGACCTAGTATGAAGGAATTTGTTCAGTGGGAGCTGAAATGGACTACAGAAAGCTAAGGTACATGGTAAGTACATAACAACTGAGTTCCTGTGATGATCTGCAGGGAGAGAAGTTAATTCTGTGCTAAACCTTTACACAGTGGAGGTTTTTAAGGATAAAATTTGACATTTAGAAGTACAGTAACCAACTGGAAGTCATTACCTCATGACGGGGGGTCAGTGCGCTGCCTACCAGACGTACTGGAGTGGTGTTATATATGAGAAAACAATCTTACAGTTGTATTCATTCATTAGAAGCCTCATCAGAAAGCCACAGGATTGAATTAGCCACAGAAACTGAAATGCTGTCACCCCTCGAGGTGGTGGTTCAAAGACAGTTTCAAGGCATGTTGCCATGGGAAGCTTCTGCTGTTTTGTTTCTTTCTGATGTCCTTATGCTCTGTGTAAACAACAGACCCCAGCCTCCAGAGATGTCAGTTCAGCATATTTTAAAATCATAAAATACAAACTAGGTTGAAAATACATTGTTTCTGTTCTTGAAGACTGAGGGCAGCTTTCTGTGAGAAAGGTTTTTATAACATTATTTTATAGCATCAACTTAGAAAAGAAATAAAAAATAATATAATTAGGATTGTCTGGTTCTCCCATGAGGTTAGGATGACCTTCACAAATGATGCCATAACAAACAACGAGTGCAAAGGAAAATCTGGATAAGGAAGTTTTAAGAATCATTCTATTTGATAGTCCAAATTCCAATTAATGCAATTGCTGAAGTTAATTTTAGCAGCTTACAGAACATTTTTACAGGCATTGCACCAGTGGGAAAATAAATATGAACTTCTCTGCATGAGATACCACTGAGATTTCAAAAAACAGTCAAGAAAGGAGGTTATTTAATCAGAGAGCTGAATTAAAAATTTTGATATAAGGTAGATAAGCAGAGTTGCTGTGAAGATTACAAGAAGTGAAATAAGACAAGAAATATTATAAAAAAGAATAGGTCTTCTTAGAAAATCCTGTTACTAAACGAGAGTTTCATACCATGATGAAACAGCCTGTGCCAGTTGCTTCAAACTGGGAGAGAAAAAAAATACATCTTGCAGTTGTGGCAGCTTTGAGGCACCAGAAGACATGCAAACATAAAATAAAAATTTTACTTAAGTACATTTAATTAAAGAACCCCCTAAAAACTCCATAATAGACAAATAGGATGATAATGCTGTTTTCCTTCTTGTCCTGGCTGCATATTTAAAACATCCATACCCTAATATGAAATCAATTCTCTGTTCTTTTGGGATTAGGCTCTTATGGTCATGCCATTTCTGTGTTGATCTCATTGAACTGAATGGGTCTATCTCAGGACAATGATAGGATTCCCATGAGCCAGCGTCATGAAAAATCATACTTTGCTTTATTAATCAAGAATAAGCATATGGAAGGTATTCACACTAATTCTGGCATATGCAGAGCAACACTTGGAAATTGAGCCAAACAGGGTTGATTTTTGACCTGTGTAAATGGCCATGGCAGAGCTCTGAAATAGGATCGAGAGAAAGTCCTAAGGGTTCATTACCTTTTTTAGGCGCTGATTAAGCCACAGGGTAGCAAAACCAGACCAGCTGACTAGCAATTACCTTATGGCTAAAACATGAACCTGCAAGTATTTTCCTCCTTTATGAATTGTTAGTATTAACAACTTTCATGCTTGAAAGTGTGTCTGCTGGCTTCCTAAAGTCAAGGCAGTGGTCAAGGAGTGGGGATCCCAGTGCAGTCTTGCCAACAAATCATTTCAAATAACTGCACTAAGGAAATAGCCCTTTAAAGATGGCTTGACTATACAGCACTGTTTGCATCTGGTAGGGCCCAGGCATGGCTAGTATTTGTTGGTGAGTAGCACAGTGGTGGTTGTATTGGATTTTGCTGGAGACACTGCGTGTGGATGTTGCAGAGTTAAGAAGCTTGTTTTGTTTCAGAGTGTTTCTCTGTGTGCACTCTAATTTATCTTCGATTTTATTAACATTGAAAATCTGCTTTAGATTTGAGTTAGAGAAATGTGGGATGCGTCCCTGCCCATGGCAGGGGGGTTGAAACTAGATGATCCTTTCCAACCCACACCATTCTACGAAATGGGTTCGAAGCACGTAACAGTTGAATAAGAATTTAATCCAACATTCGAATGAGACAACTTGATCAAAATTATTTGTGATGTTTGAAAAAGAGAGAGGAGAGACATGATAATGCCTTGTTCTTCTGTTAGGCTTTGGAATCACATGTGAGCCTAATAATATACCCTCTGAGTGACCCTTGAGATATGGAAACATCTCATAAGGATTTATTGATGTATTTTCATGATGACTTGTAGGGAGTAAAAAATTCTTAGAGTCATTATGCAGAAATGAATCTGAGGCGCCACCCAAGAAATCTACCAGGCTCATACGAGTGCCCTGTGGAGGAGATAGGAACTGAGTTGGGATTACCTGAATCCTGGACAAACAAGCTCAGGGCCAGGGGATTAAACTTAACAACAGAACATCCCAGGTTGGGTATTTCATCTGAAATTGCACCTTCAGTAAAAGTGAAATAGGAGTTAGCACACTGTCATCAGGTGCCAAAACATGGGAAAGACCTCTGCCAAAGGACCAGGCATGGAGACAAGTTTGAAGACAAGTTTTAGTAACACGTGCAGTGCTGTTTTGGAATAAACATGTTTGTAAGCAAACAAAATGTTACATGGGTGACTATTTGAATCCAAAGGTGTGTAACTTTTATTTGGCATTCATAGGGTGCTTCGGTTAACTTTTTCTTCTTTCCTTTGTTTTTTTCATTGTTTTTCATTTTCATGTCTCTTCACTTACTTTTTCTGGCTATGAAAAGATACAGAAGTGCCAAAATACCAGGAGGGAGACTGTTCCTCTGGTATTTATAGCCTGACTAAAAGCAGGAGTTAATGGAAATTATGCTTTAAAAAAATAAAAACCTTACATAAAGAAGGTCTATATAAAATGCTTTAAAGGCAAGCAACTTCACTTAGAATTTGAGTAGCTCCTATCAGGAGTTAGAGGACGGAGCAATCTAGTTAGTGATGCACATTTAGCAACAATTCTTTACATTTAGAAAAAGTAAATATATCATAGATGATATTCACTATCAAAGTCTGTTTGTCCTCACACGAAGTACTGAGCCTTCAGAAGGTCAATACCCAGTTAATAAAAATCTGATTATTGAATGAAAACAGAGCGTGAGATAAAGCACTTAAAACTCTGGCAGCTGGAAGGTTATCTGCATTAGATGCCAAGATAGCTAATGTCTTTTGGATGCCTTTTAAGTAATGCAGTCTTTCATGTTTAGGATGGCAAGATCTTTGCAAAAATGATGGAACTAAACTCCATAATCTCCAATAAATAAAATAAAACCATAAATAAAAATTATTCATAATAGTTAATGAATGAATAATAAATACAGTTGATCACAGTGATCTGTAGAAATTGAGGTACCTGATCAGGGTGAGGCCTCTGTAGTCCCATAGCTCATCTGTGCCACAGGCCAGCATCAGCAGCTGTAGGAAAATAAACAGGATAGGTAGGATAAGTTGAGTAAGCTATAGGTCTCATCATGCATATTAATAGTTGTAATTCAGTGTGTCTATTTGAAGCAGGAGGCTGAATAGCTGGTTCCATATTTTCATTTTTCTCAATTGTAATTGATGACATATAATTGTGATTGTTGATACTAATACAATTTCTGAATAGGTACATTTTTTTTATGAGTGTTCAGTTTCTGCTTTACAATGTTGCATTACATTTACTTTTATAGTTTTCTTTTAAGATAACTGATCTTGACAGACAGGGGCAGACATTCTTCTTGTTAACTGTTCAAATGGGTAGTACCTATGTATTTTGTTGGCAGTCTCCATGAGTCTCAAACTGTATCTTTCATATCTCAAGTTTTGTTCAAGAGTGTTTGGCTGGTCCTAGAACTGTGAAAGTGAAATTGCCATCATTCCGTATAGTTTTACACCATGTAGTCTTCAAAACAAAAGACTTTTTGAAAGCCTGTTTGAAAAATCCAGTAAAAAAAATTGCTTGTAAAAAAGGCTTAAATTCATTTTCCAGTTACTGTTTTAGAGGAATCGCTGAGTCATTTCTATAATGAGTTTTATTCTGATACAAATTATTTGGTTTGGGGCTCCTATCCTCAAACTTTCTGCTTGAACAGAAACATCTTTTCTGTGTAAGGGAAGTCAGATATAAAATTAACCCAGCCTGCACCATTAAGTAAGTTAAGTGCCTTAACTTTGCATTGGATTCCAGTACCAGTGTTTAGAGATACTGTGCAATCTAGTATTTACTCAAAATTGAGCAGCATTGTTTTAATACTGCAGTTGAAAAAAGGTGGGAAGTCATTGCATTGATCTGGGAAGTCAGAATTAAATACGTGGTATTTATAGAAAATACATATTTTTTCATCCCTGCTTCTTTCAGTTCACAGGGGGAAGACGGAGATGTTGAACACTACACAGACATTCACATGCACTTGTATGTTAGAATTATCCAAGCACAGAGGACATGATTTAGGAACAAGGAGAAAACTGCTGCTATAATGGCTTGTCCCTAGTGATTTTAGAGTGGCTGTGACCTGATGGGATTTAATGCCCACCCAGACATGCTGCTCTGTGGAGGAAGAGGTGTCTACTGCTCAGATTTTGCTCTTAGCAAAGAGTGCATCCTGGTAGGAGGTGACACCTGTGTCCCAGCAGGATCCTACAGACCATTGGCACATCCTTGTGCTGTGTCTCTGGCACTGGGACAACCAAAAAGAGGGAGTGTTCTGCAGTCTCCCATGGGCTTCTAGGCAAGGATTTACAAGTGCTGGAATTTCTCTGGCCATCTCTTCTTGGCCAAATAGTACTTTCTTTATTGCAGGAAAGAACAAGCTGAAGGTAAAGTGGGAGAAACTGGCAGGAGATGAGCAGCTGATAAAGAGCAAGTGATGTCAGTATATGTAGGAAATAAAGCTGTTCATATTCCCAGGTCACAGGGTATTGGTATTGATGTTTTCTATATAAAGTATATAGTATGGTGTATACTTCTGGTACTTTTTCAACTGTAGTTCTGTAGAGAAAGCTAATTTTACTTCATTTGTTTGCATCTTACAAGAGATACAAATAGTTGTTTTCACTTTCAATTCTGCCAGTTTGCCATTCACTATGTCAGTGAATCCATCTACACTGGCCTCTGTTTTCATTTTAGTTGCCATATTTTAAAGGCATGTTTCAAGCTTTCGAATTCTTGTCACAGGATTCATTCCAAAAAGTGAGATATGTAAGTTTTAAGTATTAAAAATATACATGTGGTTGAGTTGCACACCGTTAGCCCTAAATTGATAATATATGTATTTTGTTTGGTTTCTTTGTGTATTAATGTGGCTTTCAGGCTTATCTTCAATTAGTAATTTACTCCTTATTTACATCATCCTTCTTTCCTGTGAAAGATGATGATTTTCAGCATCTGAGTAAGAAATCAGCAGCAGTGCGTTGCTAGCTGACAAGATCACAGAGTTATTATGGAAAGCGCTTCATGTGAGAGCAAGAAAAGACAGGGAAGTTACAGGGTTGCTTTTCCACTTGCCTTACAAAAGCAGCGCAGTACCAAAACCGGTCTCCTCTGGGGCTTTCCAGTAGAGCATCTCGATGTCACAGCTGCCAAAGAGAGCCCTCTGCTGCCACGAAGGAGTTTAGCACAAGGATCTGTGAAGGCAGGAATTTGGCTGCTCTTGGCTGGAGTGTCAAATGTGTTTGGAGGGAAAGCTCTCTTAGAAGATGAACAGAAACGTTTGACATGGAGCTGTTCTGAATTTATCTTGCCCCAGCACTATGTCAAAAAAATAGTATATGGGTAAATTTATATATGGCTTTCTCTAGGCAGAATAGCACCACCTGATTAGCATAATTACAAGATTGTTTTGATCACAGGTATTTTTAATCCGATGGGCTCATAGAGTGATGCCTTTATTTTCCAGCACAGATTCCTAATGGGGAAAATTAATTTGTATGCCACAGAGCCCGGATAGCCAAACACGGTCACACTCCTCTTCCGAGTCACTCTCCAACAGACAGCTCTGTGTGTTCATAAGCCTGAGCTACCCCCTTAGTGGGACATCTTAAAATTTCATGTGGAATGTAAAGGCTGCATGCCTGAAGCACTTGTGTCAGATGGCTTACTTTCATTTTTAATGTATAGTCTGGTCTTGAAAATAGTGCTTACATGCAGGCTCAGTGGCTAGTTAGCTCTATGCTCTTGATGCTTTATTCCACTATTAATAGTGGAATCACTTCTGACTAATGAAATTAAGTGTGAGAAATGATGGCAGCAGGGTTGCTTTTAGTAGTAACTTTTTACAGTGGAACTCACAGAAGTCCTGAAAATTAGAGGGTTTATATCATAGAAGGTTTTCAAGGAAGGAGTTAAATCTTCTTTTCTGCTTTACTGTTGGAACTATGTAAATGATGATCTGTGAAATACATAAAGTTGGAAACTTTAACAATTTCAACTACATGTTAAATATTACTTTAAAACCCGTATGTTCTTCATACAGCCCAGGTTCTCTAAAGCAATGTTACTTTTTGTTCCCTATAACATAAGCCATCTGGAGATGAAACACAAGTTCAGCTTTCCTTACAGAATGCCACTTTGTCCTTTTCCACTGCTCAACTCCTCTCTATGTCACAGCCCTGTAAGTTACACCTGGAGATGCTTGTGAGCTACAGAATTTCTTGTTAGGAGGCTTGTGCCATCTATGAAGTGTTAACAGAACTCAAAGCAAATCTGCATGGCAATAATAATACATGGATCTTTCTATGAGGCTGACCCAGACAAAGGCCACATTTCAGTTGGCTCTGCTTCTTCAGAGAAGTGCATGATGAAATCCAAAATTTCACCTACAAATTCCTGTAAGAAAATCTCTACACATAATGTTTTAGTATTTTTATCAAGCATTTAGGCCTACTTGTATTAAGCAATGATATATGTATAATTAAGCATAACTATATAGATGGTGACATAAAAACACAAATGCAGAAAAAGGTTAAAATAAGAGAATATGAAGAAGACTCTCTGATTTAAACTTTTGAGTTGCAAATTACCATTGCTGGACTCATTGGAGTAAAATCCAATAAAATATGTTAAATGTAAATATATGAGAAAAGTGACTGAGTGTGCAAACTGGGTGTGGATAGGTAAAATAAAATTAAGATACCTCAAAAGAAATGAGATGATGGAGCTGGACTGTATTGCCTCTTATAATCTGCCCTTCCTACTGTCCTCACTGTGTAGTTTACAGCTACCTGCAATTTTCTTCATTCCAAAACAGCAACTAGCAGCTGTGTTACCTTTGCAGCTAGAACAAGAAGAAAGTTCTGTGCCTGCTACATCTTCATAATAGGAATGACACTAATTCTGTGATGACTTGAACAGGAAAATGGTCATAAGCTGTTCTGCATTTCAAGTGACTCATCCATACAAGCGTAGACACACATGCCAAAGGCCATTGCAAATGCTAAAATAAATGGTGCCAGCCAGACTGATCTTTACTGTTTATTGAATCTTAAAAAAAAAAAGGTAGTTGGAGGGGAAATCAGGAATGCTATTTGCACTTTAAAAAAACAACCCCAGATCATTATATTCTACAAAGCTACACTTAGGGAATCACTCTTTTTAAAAATACTCCCAGTGTACTGCGAGGGCTATGTATCTGTGTAGATTTTGACCCAGCAGGCAGAGGCAAATTCATCGAGTTCATCATAAGCACACTGTATTCTAACAAGATATCAAATAAAATTCAAGATTTCATGATTAACAAAGAATATCATACCCTCTGACCCCAGAAAAACAACATTTAGTTTCTTGGTTATGGGATCTCAGCAGGCTTTGCTTGTGACAAGAGTAGAAGTTATTTTCTGTGTTATGTTTCTTTACCAAATGTTTTAAAAATTGCTTAAAGAACCTAAAAGGTCATTTGAAAGTCTTATTTTTACTGTCACTGCCTCCAAATTGCATTCCATAACTCAATTTAATGTGATCTGCAGCAGGCCAGGATTTTTACAAGCCAAGATATTATGTCTAGTCCAGTTAGAGACACGGCAGAGTTCAGTGAGGAGGGAAAAGTGAAGATCTAGTTTAAGAAATGTAATTTTGCAATACCTATAAAACATGGAAGGAAAATATCTCTCTGCATTCAATTTTGATGACTGAACATGTTCATGACCTTTCCTAAGGTAGAGGAACCCTACCAAGCGCTTTATGAGGAAACAGACAAATGTCTGAGGACATCTGTTTAACAGCATGTCAAGACAAGGTTCACCAACCTCCCAGAGTAGTCCCTGCTCCTGTAAATAACTCATCTTTCTCCTGGCTTCATCACCCACAAGCCTTTATAGTCCATAAGCCAGTACAGAGAATAGTGGGGCTGGAACTTTTTCTTGTGTTACCACTGATACTGCATCCATCCTTCAGATGAGGAAATTTACTGTAATTTACACATATTAGACACAAATTTTATAGAGAGACCCTTTATCAGGCCACTTTCATATCCATAGATACAAAATGTGTTGAACTGGAAGTGGCACAGAACTTAATCTGTGTCAGACTGGCCTGTTGCATTGTAGAGGCAAGAAGTCACTCATTTGAGTCTGGACTGGGATTCTGTCAGCTGTTACCCGGTTGCATGCTGATAGTGGACAGCTTTAGTCTTTCCAGTAGTCACAGTACTTTGCAGTATTTGGCCCCACGCATTTAGTTTATACAACTCAGCAGCCATCAGTGTTTATGTGAACCATTCTGACACTGAAAAGATTCTTCACATCTTTGCTTTTTATGAACTATCTTCTTGTCAGTCTTATTATGACTACCAAAGTCCCACATTGTTTGGAGTTCTTTTCTCCTAACTGCGGGCCTTAAAAGCGTAAGTCACTGGAATATCTTAAATCCAAGTTATCTTTCTCTGTGTTATAGGAGAGGAGGAAATTCAGAGAGAAATCTTGCTTATGTAAAGACTTCTTTGTTTTCCTCCTTGTTTTTCCATGAAGATGGTTTCTACCATGATATTTTAACTCCTGATTATGACTTCTGAATATAAACTCCTGTAATTTTCTTCAAAGAAATCTATATGTTACTGTAAATCCTTTTGGCTTTTCCTAATAAACTGGTAATTCTGTCAATGAGGCTGATGGAGGAATTTAAACAACTGTATTCTGCTTGGTGGAAGTGACAGAGGCACACATTTCAGTTGCTGGAGTCTCAGCCCAGTTACTTGTGCGGTAGTAACTGCACTGACCTAAAGAAGGTTATTTCAGATTTACATTGTCATAAATAAGACCAGAATTCTGCTTATTCCAGTCCATGACCAGTGTTAGCAGACCAACCCAGTTCCTATTAAGCATTTACAGACAGGAATAACAATTGTTTCTTCCCTTACTCTTCCTGTCTTACTATCTGACAAGAGAAACAGCTTTGTTTTACAGTGGTTATTGCGCTTAGTGTGTATGTGAGTGATTGTGGTCTGAGAGAGTTGAGGATATGTGTAAGAGTAGTCATGAATATGTTTGGTTTGACAGTTCTGCCAAAGTGTCTAAAATGTGGGAATTTATTCTGCGTTCATTTTTCCAGTTCACTTTTTCCTTCAGTGGGAAGATGTAAAGTCATCTAGACAGTCATCCTGTGAAAATTTGGTCTCGTATATGGATTCCACTATCTGCTGGCCAAGCTAGCTATGTTTGGCTGCATGTTATAGAGGGTACAGAAAAAACATATTCAGGGGAGAGGCAGTGCAGGCAGCTAAGTGTGTGAACTGCACAGGAAAATCATTGCTTTTAGTAAGACAGAAATATTTCTATTTCAGCTTTCTTGGTTTTGTTCTTTCACTCCTCCTATAGTTCATTTTGATACAGAAATAAGCATTGGGTGATTCATTGAGACCTTAAGACCCTTTGGTATTTCATAGCTCATGTCTAGAAATTAACATTTGTCACCATGGACATTTGGATGTCAAATTTGAGAAGTATAAAAGGATGTCAGCGATGAGGACTGACTCAGAAGTCCATGTTGGGTATTCTGCACCATGGAGACCACAGCATTTTTTGAAACGTCTTGCCTTCTGGTAGTACTTTTTTAGTCTTTCTTAATCTTAGTTTGAATTTATTTGCATTTAACCTTGTACTGTTTTAAGCTAAGCATTGTTAAACTTGGAAAATGTGGCTGATCAGTGTTGTAGGAGAAAGGGATATCATAAAAGGCTGCCATGCAGACTCTGAGTGGTGTTCAATAAGTATGCAAATACTGTAGGAGAAAGGAGTGAGCCTTGAAGAAAAAGGTTTTGATAATTACACATGACAATTACACGTGTCACTCCCAGCTCATTTGATTAACCTCAGTAATTGTTGAAAGTGGTTTGACTATCAAACATAGATCACATTCATTCTACTTGCATGGTATCAAATGTTCAACTACACCATGTTTTCATTTTCTCTTATCCTCTTGTTTTCTATACTGATCCATTCTCTCCTCTCCCTCCTGCTGGAGCCTTGAGTGTGACCACCCAGTTTCAGTTGGAGGTCTTAATTGTGCTGGGTGATAGCGATGCAAGAAGTCCTTAACCACTGTTTGCAGTTGATTTCTCAAAGAGTTTCCTCTAGGCTTCATTATTTTGGGGCTCCAAATATATTTTGTTCAACATAAACCGATTGTTTATGCTTTGCATGCAGCTTAAACTTCTGAATGTGCGTTTTGCACTTGAGGAACATCAGCGTGTGGAGTGAACACCCCATTTGTGTCTTGAACTAAAGCCCATCCACCTGAAAATCATGGCACTAGTAAAACGAAGAAGACACTAATGCTTAGTGTGTGCAGTCACATAGTCACTTCTTTCTGAATAAAAAAGGCAGTCACAAATTTAAAAAGTTTTATGTCAGGGCTGGTGTTCAGAACACTTCATAGAAAATTAAGAAACAAGAGTTTGGACTAGATTTATCATCTAAATTCAACTAAAATGCTGCAGACTACTAACGACAAAGATGATGTAAATGGGACTAGGACAGGACAACCATACAGAAGAAAGGGGAGCATCTATGAAGACAGTAGTGTTAATTATTTGAATTAACTATAAAATTAGTCACATTTTTACTCTTTTAACTTTTAGAGTTGGGGTTTTTTTACACCTTTAAAGGGTCACATAGGATTTAATCGTGATAAATTCAATTGAACCCTATAAAGAACCAAAAGGTCTTTTAAAAATCTATATGAAACTGTGAAATAATAGGGCAGATGATACCTCCTATGGACTGAAAATCAACTGATACAATTTCAGAGGGAAAAAAAGAAATCTTAAAATGCTGTAGTATTTTTTCTTTAAAGTTTTGGTTGATTACATGTCAAACGACAAACGTCTTTTCACCTGACTGGAGTTGCTGGGTACTTGATGCTCCCATGGATTTGGCATAAGGCATTACTCAGTGTTTCTGAACTCGAAGCCCTGAGTGCATAGCAACTTTTGGTTTGACTCAGCTTGCATGTTAACAGGGTGGGTTTTTTCTATCTGAAAGTCTTGTGTAACTATCACTTCTAATCATTTGAATTTTCTTTCTTTGGTTTTGTTCTTTTTGCCTGCTTTTGGAACTTATGATTATCCAGTGAGAAGGACACTAAAGAGCGGACTAACACCAGAAGAAGCCAAAGCACTGGGCCTCATCAGCACCTCTGAGATGCAGGTTTGACATGACGGGAGGTGGTGACGGGAAGAGCCGTTCATCTGAAGCACACAGGCTGACAACTCTTCGGTGTAGCATTGACCTGCCAGCCTCCTCTGCTGCTCCCAACATCCCATCCTCTGTTAGTTCGATTTTAATAAGCAACAAAAAGCAAAACCCCACAGCCAGGGCAGAAGAAGGATGTGCCGCCGCTCAGCACAACATCTGGACAGTAACTGAGGAAGCGTTTGAGTGAAAGGTGAAAGTAGGTGAAAGTATGTGGCGGCTTCTTCTCATGGTGTGTTGGTGTGGGTAGGAGGGGGCTCCCTCCGAGTTATCTGTCGTTATGTGAGCTGTGTTTACTTTGGCTTACCTTGCGCCCTGTTTTAGTCATTGTAAATGTATGGCATTTTGTCAATGCAACAAACAGTCCTTAAAGAGGCAAAATATGTCCTGTTACAGCAACCCCACTTTTCCTGAAGCAGATTCATTAAGCAAAGATGCACAGTCTGTGCAACCCTGTGGTTTGTTGGGTTTTTTATTATTTTGCCACCAAAGAATGTAAAAATCTATGTGTACCTTTGTATATGTACAGAATGAATGTGTGGACATATATGTGCGTGTATCTAGACACATACAGTCATGGTGTGAAATCATGCTCTTGCTGAAGCTAGCTGGACCATGATTTTCACTCTGGGGCCTTACTGTTCCACCTGGACAGGAGGAAAAGAATGTATTTTCATAGGAACTCAGTGTTATTCAGTGGGATTCACCCTGTGGGGCAGGAGATGGCCTGTAATACAAGTGGAAAGTTTAGGATCCTGAAATCATATGTATTAATACACACTCATACTGTACATAGCAGCATGCACACAGAGGAGAGGACATGGTATGCCTCCCTCTTGTTGAGCTATGGCTGTACTGTGCATTTGTACAGTTTCAAAGAGATCTATGCCAACAATTTTACATACTTGATAAATGCATTCAGATGCTAAGATCAAGAAGTTTTGTTCACTTGCCTGTGCCCTTCATGCTGCTTTTCTCTGCTGCAAGATAATGTGGTGGTGATTTTATTTCAAATTGATGGATCTGAATATGAAATGGCCCTGCTAAAAGCCTGCTGTGTTTTTGCTGTCCTTTATTTCTGTGACTATTTTTGGTGCAAGTGGAGAGGGTACCACAGTGAACACTCCAATATGTTTGCCCTTGTCTCGCTGTTTTATAACTGGCTTTTATAACTGCCCTCAGCATGTGTGTTTGAAGAACTTTTAGTCCACTCATCTGCCTTTCAGTGGAGGGACATATACAGCAGTGAAGGTGAATTGAACACAGTCACTCTAGCCAGTGCTGAAGCATTTTGAAGAGAACTGCAAACAACAATAATATAAAAGGGAACTTTTAAAGCCAAAGTCTGTATATGGCCAATTGATCCTCAAGGATGCACAAGATTCTCTTTCCATTGCCTTATCCTCTAAGATTAAGGGTATGTCTGCACAACAGTAACAGCTGAGGCTTCCTCCAAACTAGTTGACTGAGGAACTGCAGCGGTTTAGTCATGGTAACAGTTTGATTTTGGCTGCAAAACACACTTGAAAAGTAGAGTTAATTAATAGCCTAGACTGGGCTCCTAATGCCATAGCTATATTTCTTCTGGCACCCAAGCTAGGTCAGGTACTTCAAGTTATTCAGCTCTCATTAAAGAGAGGAAAATCACTGAAGGTTGTTCAGGGTAGTTAAACCAAACACTAAACCTTTGAAACCTCGGTCATCCGTCACATCGCATTGATCATAGCATCCAAGTGATGAGAGAACCAGATAGCTGAAAACACTGCAATGAGACCTGTGGTTGAGCATCCTATCTATGCTGTCCATCCTCTTGATCGTAACATTTCATTCTTTATCTGCCAATGCCTCAGATCTTCACGTGTCGAAGTCCATGGGGTAAAAAGTCACTGATGAGTAAAGGAGTAAAGGTTCTTAAGGACAGCAATGAGTTGTGGTTTTCCCCGCAGCTTGTTAAAAAGTCAGTTTTTCAGGTAGGCAGAGGGCAGTAGTTGTGTAATTAATAAAATGTGTTGTGTATTTGAAAGCTATGGAAAGGAGAAAGCTGGTTAAGGTACAGAAAGAAGTGGCATATAATTAATTTCACTGTAAAATAAGCAAGTCCTACGAGCATCTGGATTTTAAAGTGGAACTTTATGTGCTGCTCACCATTATGGACTTTTTAAATCTGTCTTAAGAGAGAGGGTGCTTAGAACAAAGAAATGAAGGTAATGGGGGTTTGTGGAGGTCTTTGAAGTTTGAAATGACAGAAAGACACCCTGAATGTAATGGTTATGTTAAACTGTGATACTTGCTAAATGATAAAAGAAGCAAAAAGGCAACAAAACACATCTATGCTGACAGAGGTCCTATATTTGATTAGAGGGAGAAAATCAAATGCATTTCTAAAACTGAATATTTTAAAATATGCTGAATGTGCAAAGTAGGTGGCTCTTGGTGACCACTTGCTAACAGGAAACAAATTTGTGTTTCATTAGTACAGTATCTGTTTGAAATATAACATAGCTGATGAATTACTAACAGTTGGGCATATGTATTTCCAAGAATTGTGCAAAAATTGTGCAAAACTTCTTATGCTCCTTATGGAGGAGAAAATGAAATTTGGGGAATGGGGTTAGAATAAGTTCAGAAAAAAAACAGCTGGTTTCTTTCATTCTCTGGATGCAAGTGTCTTACATCTGAAGCATATTCTTCCTTGTCTGTTTTTGCATTATGTTTGGTTTTCTGTTGCTGCTCTCTATCTGTGAAACCAGTACCCATTTTCCTGAAGAAAAACTTAGTCTTGTTTATGCAGCAGTGTACAGCTCAGATTAATTCCACCATCCTCAGTGTTTATTGCTACCAAATCATCAAACACAGTAACTTTGCAATAGCTGCAGAAAAGATTTCCATTTGGGTTCCCAATAAAAATGGCCACTGACCCGATGTGCTGATTTGTAAGGTGGCAGTATTTCCTCTGGAGTTTGCCAGCATGTCCTACCTGTGGGAACAACATTTGTTCCCCTTCACCTAACTAGTGGATTCCAGATGAAATGGAAGAATTGGTTATATTTGCATGCCTCTGTCTGTCTAACCAGGTTGTAACCTTCAAGTTTTGAGTTGCTGCTGGCCTCTACATCATCAAAAGAGCCCACCATAAGGATGTAATAGTTGTTTTTAAATGTGTGTGAGGTATGGATTGGTTTTGTGACAAATATAAAGGTCTTGGAAACACGATGTATTAACACATGTTCCCATTTCTCATTTATAGTTCCATGAAGGCTGTTTTTAAACACATGCAGCCATAATAACTACCTCCCTTCTCTTTGTCATAGTACCAGTCAGCTGCAAACGTAGTGCCCAGAGTTTTGTACCTCCACCAAGCTCTTGGAGTCGCAGCTGGTGTTCGTTTCAACACCCATCTGCTGCCAATAATTTGTCTGTCCGCCTGCCACCATAATGCCTTCCTGATTCGGATGCTGAGGTAAACTTTAGCATATGAAATGGCTGCCAAAGGGAAGCTACCCTAATTTCCTTTCATCTCCCTTGGTTTTTAAAAGCAGACTGCATACAAATACCTTGTATTCCCTTGTTCCCAGCTGAGGGATAACTTTCAGTAGCAGTTATGTGGCTGCGGTGAAGAAACACCCCCAGGGAATGCTGTGTGCCACAATCGAGAGTGAAAGATCCCTCACAAAAGTTACATTCATCACTCTTCACTTCTCATAAGGCCAGGCACCAGGCTTATGGATTCCAGATGTTTCATAGCCCCTTGGCTGCTACATATGACCCTTCTGTTTGATAGTTACCTGTCCATAATCCAAAATCAACAAAAAGTGTTGTTTTAATGAGGGTCTTTCTTGCTCCAGTAAACACTGGAAACAGCATCAAAAGCAGTTCTCAAAATATATTTCTTTTTCTCTTTTGACCCCCTTTTATTGTAAATCTCTGCAGTCATTGACTGACAGCAAAATAAGGCATCAGTTTTGTAGATAAACAAGACTTTGGCTTAGGTTAATAGAAAGCCGCATGAATATCTAGATAAGAGTGCTCCATTCCCCCTCAAGGTACTAGATAATGTGGCAGGATGACACCTTAAGTCCCCAGTGTGCTATGCTCTATATGTACCACACAATACTGTGTGGGTATTGTTTTCACAATGCTTTGATTTCACTGAGATGAGATGGGGACAAGGTGGTAGCCTACCAGTTTCACATCCTTGATCCTCCCACTACAACTCGTAAGCAGGCGTACACACTGCCTGCCTTCATCTAAAGGGTGTGCAGGGACATGGTGTCCGACAGAAGCACAAGCATATTCCTCTCTTTTTCACTCCTCTGTGCTCACTACACATGTACCACTCCTCTCATCTTCACGGCGGGTCATGTGTGCGTGCATAGGCAAAGCCTGACCCTGTACCGTGTCTGGATGATGGCTTTGTGTTTCCAGCATTGGGATGCAAGAAACACTTGCATAAGCTTCAAGGACAATGACTGTCATGTTCCTCTGCAGGGAAAACTGCCAGGTACTTACAGGCTCGGAAAGAAAATAAACTGAAGCATTTTTGAAAGAGAAAAATGTTTGGTTATAGGGAACTGTTGAAAATCATTTGCAAACACGCGACCAAGATGTAAGGCCTACCTTCCTTATTTTCAACTGGGACAGCAACTGGCTCAATTGGCATTTCAGATGCAATCCCAAGAAGTTTTTGGCAAGCAGTTTAATAGTTACATAGCAAGGAGTATGATGCAAGGAGTTTCAGAGATGTTGTATAGTTTTATGTTTACGCAAAAGAAAACTATTAAAATTATTTCTAATTAGTCCATTTCACATTGAGTGGCAGATAGAGATATATTTTGTTTAATCACTATCTAATACAGAGGCTTCTGTGAAAGAAAAGGTTTATTTGTAGCATTTGGAGCATTTCTCCTTTTTAAAGACTGTCTTTGCGCATATAGTGTCCTTTTTTGTGAGCTGGGAATTGTAAAAAAATGTAAAGTAGAAAAGGACGTGTTTCTTAGACGAAGGAGAAATACTGTAAAATTGTGTAAATGTCACTACTCATGGTTTTTTTCATGGTCTGTGTAGCATAGTGTAAAATAGGCTTTCCAGCAGTGTTATTCTGTGAATTGTAATTTAAAAAACAAGCCATGCATGGTCAGAGATATTATCTACAGGTCCTTTGGTTGAGTTTTGGGGTTTTTTTTGTTGTTTTCTCATTTTAGGTGAATTTGCTTTATGTTAAATTTAATTGTCCATGAAACTGCATTTTTTGTTTCTCAGTTTTATTTCATAAAGAACTTGAATTACTCTTTAAGGTTTTATTACACACAAAGCTCACCTACCGTTTGTATTGATCCTTCAGAGGCTTCGTCACACTTAGTGTAAACGGGGGATGGCGGTGGTGCATGTTTCTTTTTAATGCACTCCTCACTGCCTCTTCTCCCCTTTTTCCTTGTTTGTTTTTCTTTTTTCCTGTGCCATGCAGGGTCAATATGGAAAACCGACCACAGACCTGTGTCCAAAATTTCTTGATATAAGTAGTTAAAAAGCTCACCTCTACAGCATTATGTAAACACATCTTGCAATAAAGCTTTATAAAGCACTGACTGGGCTGATTCTGGTTTTGTTGATGAAGCCAATCACGGGAGCTTTGGTGGGAAATGGGTGGGAAGAGGGGTCATGGGTTGTGTTTTTTCATATCGTCTAAGTACCTGCAAAGCCACTATGTGGACAACAAAACAGCTGCCATTAAACCATCTGGGTGGTCTGATCATAAAAAACTGATCTTTTACTCCTGGTTTCACAGTTCAAGCCTAATTCCTCATCTTGAATGAAGAAAATGAAAATGTGTCTCTGGTTCTCAAGGATTTTGATAATCGAACCCTACAAATCCTCACTAAACATACAGGGTTACTGCTTGCTTCCATTGGCTCAGAGTTGGTTCCTGCCTTAAAAATACTCTGTGCACAGAGCACATTGCAGAAAGGTATGAGATTTATAGAAGCAAATATAGATAAAATGAAAGACTACCTGTGCGCAGGGGAGCGTTTTGGATTGTCTCTGCATCAAGACGTGAAACACTTGCCATGCCTGCTAGGGCTTCATAACTGTAAAGGTGGTCAGTAAACAAAACATGCCTTTAATTCGGCTGAAATACATTTCTTGCATCACTATGGTGTGTAATTTTCTGGTGGCACCTATGAGTGCACCTGGACAGGCAACGATCTTGCAGTTTTCTCTATTTTCTGATGTCTGATTCTTCCTTTTCTGGCAATTTCCCAGCACTTGAGGGAGACCAAGTTGACAAACAGGACAACCCTGGCCCTATGGAGGGTGAGCAGTAGCACAGGGACTCTTGCATATGCTCTGCCCGCAGGTTCGGTGACTACGATGAGGAGAGGTTGTCAAAGTGACACGTAGAAACCCAAAATGCTCAGATTTCCATTGCAAATCCTGCAACAAGCTACTCGCAAATAATGGTTCTTTAAGTTGCACATATTAGAAGGTCAAAATACTTTATTGAAAGACAGCTACGCATGTTTATAGCAGCATCCTGGAAGATAAAGTAGGTTAACTTAGAGTCTGAGAGAGATTTTCACCTGTGATTTATGAGATTGTGAGAGCTGATATAAAATGCTAGGTATGTAAGCCTCCATTGGGAAAAATACCACCTTCCTGCTTTTTAATTAGTTTCTAAAGTTATTTCAAATAAAAAAGGTGCCTTTTGGGATACGGCTGCATCCCTGAAAGAACTGCTTAGCATTCCAGATGCACTGGTGTAAAGTCTAGAGGATGAAAGGCTACTAGCCAGAAATGTGGTAATGCTTTTTAAAATAAATATATAAACCAAGTTTATTGGCCAGACACTTTTCTTTTCTATCACAGCATATCCATTAGCAATTCTAAATTCCAGATGTGCAATGACAATGCGTACATATATTTTTCAGACCTGGTGCCCAGTCAGAACTCATATGTTGTCACAGAGAAGCCTCTGGCCTGTAGTCAGGGAACGAGTAAGTATGTAGATTATCCATTGCACAGCTGCATGCCTTGGTTTATAGACCCTTCAGAACAGTTCGAGAACACCCAACTGAAGAAAAAAATACATTTTTTTTCCTATTATAACTTCTCCAAGTTTTCTGATGGGAATGCAGTTTGCAAAAAGGGAGAGGGCTGTTCTTGAAGCTTTACCTCTTGCAAGTTTCTTCACAAGAAATGAGGAATGATGGCTGCACTCCATTAGTCAACTGTCTGATGAGATGGACCTCTGCTGGGAAATCCTGAGAGAACACAGTCTGCGTGAGGTGTCACGCCAAAGAGGGCCTCTCTTCCCAGCCTTTCCTCAATGGTTTTTGAGCAGCAGACAGACTTACCCATCTGCAGAGGTATTCTGCTCAATAATAACTGCTTTTCAGTTCCCAGGAATCAAAGGGGCTTTTCTCCTTTCCAGCACTCACCCCTCTTCCACTGATCCACCAAGCTGCTCTCTTGTTTGAGCTGAGCCAAGAGCCCTCCACTTATTTTTATTACTATTCCATCTTGAGAACACCATGGAGCATGTCAGTGTACAGAAGATGTGTAACAGCACTGGGGAGGGTCAGACCCTTTCTGTGTCCCAAATAGGACTCCTAGGATTACCGGGTACATCCTGCTCTATTATTTCTGTAACGATGATGAGAAAAGCTTTAAGCTTATGTTAAAATCTTTCTTACAAATAAGTTTATAGCCCTCTCTTGGTGAGTGTGCAGATCTCTCTGCCTAGACAAGAGACAAAACGACTAGTCTTTACTTCTGTATATATTTTCCTCTGTTTGATCCGTGCTTAAGGTAATACAAGAAGAGCAGTATGAAATAAGCAACAAAGAAAAAGAAAACATCAGTGAAATCCAACGGCACTTCAAACTGTACAAATGTGAACGCAAAGGTGAGGTCAAGGCCATGTCATAGCCTCCAGTAAATATTGTACTGGATCTGTCACAAGGCAACATTAGCTAAGCTTGTCTTGGGAAGAGCCCCACCTTTGCTTAACAGCAGTGGTTTAAAATCTTCTCCCTGGTATGGGGAGCACAAAAGCCCTTCCAGAGCCAGGCAGAGCTCAGGTGAAGGGCCGACAGGTGGCAAATGCTCTGGAGCATATCCGTCACCTCAAAGGCATGTGCGGTGACTGGCACAAATGGATATAAATGTTTGTATTAAAAACCTTGGAGTAACCTGTGAAAACACATTTGCAGGTATCTAAAAGGTACAGCAGGGTGAAAATTCTCCTTTTTAATAAAGCAATGAAATATTCAGACCCTTGAACGAGAGCTCAAAAAAAAAAAAAAAATGAATCCTCCTTCCATCCATGTCCAAGCTTCCTATAAATATGCAATGGGAGGCTTAAATAATCTTGGCAAGACACAGCAAAGGAAAATTATTGTTAAAAAGGGGCCCTGGATATCATTTCAACAAACTTTTTCCCCACATAAACTTATGGAAAATTATTGACCTCATAGCAAAGTCAAGAAAGAAAGAAACTTCTTGCAAAATGCCAAGATATACCTATTTGAACGTGAACTAGACTGCCTTGACATAGGTTTGTCTGGAACACCTCCCAAGAATGCTGCATTAACTAAAGGGAACAATAGCTGTTGCAGATTAATAAACAAAAATCTAAATAATCACAGTGTCAACAGTGCTGATCTATATAAAGCTAGCTGAATAGGTATATGAGTATAATGATAAAGTATATTGAATATCAGGCACTAGTGACTGAAGCCAAATGAAAATTTGATGCTATTGGCTCTGTGAGCAGTGGAAACAGCCTGACGGACTTCAGTGAGATTGAATCAAGCCCCCAAAGATAACTATTAGAATGTTAATCTTGATGGAAAATTGAATTGTTTCTCTGACAAAAAGACCCTAAATCATTTTAGTCTGATCAGTTTCACTGGGGAATTTTCTTTCAAGTACAGATAGCACACTATAGCCTGAAAACAAGAGTGAATCCTTGTTTCCAGAGAAATTATCTCAAATGTGTTCAGATTACAAGCTTGTGGGATGAAATACAGCTATCATCCAAAATTATATAGTCTGGAAATTCTATGCCTTTTTAGAAGCCAAAAAATGGCAAAGTCTGAAAACAAAACAACCTGAAGCAGTCAATTGCAGTATTTTATTTTTTTCACTATGGGACATGACAACCATTAAAATTCCTCATAGGGAAATAAAATTTTAGTATAAACTCTATCATTGTCACAGAATTCTTTAGCATGTCTTTGCAAACAAACACTGGTAGATGGGTTACTAGAAACTAGTAACTTTAAGTTTAAGGCTGGTCTTAAGAACGAGTGGTATAAGAAGTTTCTTGCCATGCAGTTTTGCTTAATGTCATACTTCCTTCTCTAAATCTGCATCCTCCATGCAATGTTAACTTACACCATCTTTAGGGTTATTCTTTCCTATGGTGAGAAAGCCTTAATGACAAAGACAAGATTCTTATTTTGATATGCAGGTGAACCCACGAAGGAAAACTGAAGAGAGAATTTTAGCAGCCCCACTTCAAGTGTTGGACTGCGTGAAGACCAGATGCAGGAGTAACTCTAAAGGCTGGGAAAGGGATTTTAGCTGAATGTGCAAGGTAGAAAGGCTGACTTTTAGAGAAGTTGTGTATTAATTAAACGACATGAAAACAAGAAGGGGATGGATTATGACCTGTGTGACTCTTAAGGAGAGAAAGGCACTGTGCAAGAGAAGCTTGGATTCCTCAGCCTCTGGCATCAGAGTACAGGACTCTTCTTGGGGTGATCACCAGCAGCTTTGTGGCCTGTGACTCTCCTGTTTTCAACATCTATTATTGAAGCAGCAGCAGGCACAGAAATGGCCAGCAATTCTCCTTGGTAAAGGATACTCTTCCCTTTTCTCACATCGAGTAGCCTTAGGGGTCCTTCAAGTAACATTGTGTACCTTTAGGATGGCTAAAATATTGATAAGTGCTACTAGAACTGATGAGGTCAAGGAAGAGAACAAGCTGGAGGCTGCAGACAAGATGCCAGAGTCTTTCAACCCCAGCAAGGGAGCGCAGAGAGGCCTCTCATTTCAAGGGAATTGAATATTGTGGAGACGGCTGCACTGTGCTTTATGTTGCACAAGACCTTGGTAAGAAATATTTCAGTCATCAGCTGGAAGGATTTGGCAAATGTCTATCTCCCCTATGCAAGCAGAAATTAGAGGTGGTTCTGAATGCTCAATGAAAATGTGCGGTTGGTTTCTCCCCTTGTAGCCAGGGATCTCACAAATACCACTAACAGAACCTTTGGTTAAACTTGGGATTGTTTTCTTTTTCATCAGTCACTCTTTGTGCACCCTGATAAAGTTATCTCACCTAATAAACCATTTGGGCCAGCAGAGACCAGGCACAGGTTAACGCAATTCATCCCCAGCTGCAAAAACTGATCAGAGGAAATAGGAAGATGGGAGTCAAAGAGCTCTGTGGTCTCCTCAGTTGGACTGTTAGCAGCTTAACTTTCTCCTTGGCGGTGAAAAGGGTGTAACTGTGGAGAGAAAGCTGTCTTACTGCAGTGCAGAAAATGTATATGTTTTCTGCATATAAGGACCACAATTTGCAGGAAACTCTAAAAGTCTTTACAAAATGTATGTTGTTCCTGACAACATTGCCATCTTTACAGTGTTCAGGGGTAGTTTTCTTGCGAAGTCTGAGTTTGAAGAGAATAAAAGTCATTGAAAAACATTTCTAACTCCAGGTAGGTAGTGGTTGGCTTCCTCTTTGATCAATGTAAAGGTTCCAGTTATTCATTGTCTTATGTTTTTGTTTCTGGGTTTGGGGGTTTTTTGGCGATAGGTTCCAGGAATTTGTTGCACATGATCTATAAATTTCCTTGTGTGGTCTCTCACACCAGCGTGCTGACCCAGGACTAAGAACAGACTCCTCAGATTAGGTCCCTGACAACACACAATGTCCCAAGTAATATCACTATGATCCCTTTCTATGCTTCCTTCCTGGGATCCAGAAATAAGTAATCACATACAGGCCCATTGGGTTGAAGTGCTCATTTTCTAATGTCAGCTTAATACCCAATACAGAAACTACTGCTAGCAAGTGAGGAACGTAGGTAAGCTGATGCTCTTTTCTATTTCATGCAGAAAATTTTCTGGTTGGGTTCTATGGTTACTGCCACAGAGAAATGTAGTGACTATGTACATGGATGCATAATTTTTGAATAGGTGATGGATTAAATTCTGTAGGCAATCATACCTACTCAGTTCTGATGACTTGGCAGATAAGCAGAAAACAGAATATGTGTTTCAATTACTACTCCTTTATTCTGATATCTAGCAAGATTTTCTTGCACTTTTATGAGCTACAGGTTTAAGCTGTCATTTGACCTCACAGCACAAACTGATGGAGAAGAGAACTTCTTTCTCTGCTTTGAATCACATCTTTGCAATTTGGAGCTGTAAATGCATTTCAGAGTAGACTGTAGTACCATTAGATACAGAATTGTTTATACAACCCTTAGTCATGGTTACTGATCAAGATGTTGAATCAGGCTGATGCTTGAGCTCAGTATAACTACAGTATAAAATAGCACTTTGGTACAACAACAAGGGGAAGAAGCAATCTTTGCTTGTTTCTATTTTAAAATGTGAATGCAACAGTGCATTAATGTCAGAAAATTTCTGGCTGTCATTAAAGCCTACATTATTCTTAAGTGGATTTTCCACTGTAGATCCTTTTCTGAGGTATTTTGACTTTGTACCACATCATAGCAATTGACTTCTTAAAAACCATGTGATTCTTAAGAGCAGCCCTGTCAACATTTCAAATGTTGCAACCAACCAATTCAGGTCTCTTAATTGAGAGGACAGTGGTTGCAGGATAACTGCCCTCTGGCATGTGATTTCAAAGTCTTTACTTATACTTGGCAGAAATTACATTATCCACAGCTTTGGAAAGAACTTTTGGCTGAAGTTTCTGGCTGTGACAAACCTCATGAATATGGTTATACCCAGAGGGTAACTGCAATTGAAGTAGACCATGAGGCTTTGGAGACCTTTTTAGTGTTTTAATGATAGTCTTCTCTAGCTGTCACCTCTGAAATTTTAACGTTTGTGTATGAGGCTACAAAATATCCCTCCCATCTAAAATATATGTCTTTTAGATTATAATGGACTGGTCACTGCTGACCTGTGCAGCTGCATTAGTTGCAACTGCTACAGTTTCATTGCGTGTGTAAACAAGGTGTTTAGTATTTAATTGTAGGCCAGTTGCATCCCAATACAAAATGCCAGTGACTATTTGAGCACATAACTGTTTGCCCAGATGTTCATACAGTGCAGTTGAAATGAAAAAACAAACAAACCAAACCCAGCCCAACCAAACCAAATGATTCTAGAAGAAGGTCCTGAAAGCTCCCGCAGGGACTGTGGTTGATTTCACACTGTAGTATACTGTATGTTTGATTAACTTCTCATCAAGGACACTTCTGAAAAGCAGAGCTGATGCCACACCTCACACAGGTGACAAGACATCTCAAGTCATCCAGACATCACCTGGAGGAGCACCTCGTAGAAACAAGCTGGAGTGCTTAGGCAAGGCTTTATGAAGCTGGAAGGCAGCTGGCACTAAGTGAGTGGCACTCCCTCTGTTTATGCTGCAGATCACACTTTGGCCAGGAACAAGCAGATGACCAAATTTTGCTGTGGGTCTACACGAGTAGCTCCCAAAGACCCGAAAAAAGCAAAGAATGTGTGTCTGAAGGGAAGATGAAACTAGTGCCTTTAGAGCATGAGAAGTCCAGCTCAGAACAGGTAATCAGCACTTAGTGTAGATAAGGAAGAAGTTCTTTACTGTGAGGGTGGTGAGGGACTGGAATGGGTTGCCCAAGGACGTTGCGAATGCTCCATGCCTGGCAGTGTTCAAAGCCAGGTTGGACAGAATTTTGGGTGACATGGTCTAGTGTAAGGCATCCCTGCCCTCCAGAGGGTATTGGAACTGGATGATCTTAAGGTTCTTTCCAACCCTAACCATTCTATGATTCTTTGATTCTGTGATTCATATTGTTCTTTGCACACCTACTCAACCTCTAACATGTGTCAGCAGATGATAGTCATGAAAAAAGCGACCTTTGTAAACAGACATCAACAGCACTTGGGCTTTGGCACTGTATAGGTAAGTACATGTTTGATGTGTTACAAAAAATTGATAATGCAGTTCCTTTGCATGATAGCCAAAAATCATAGAATCATAGAAATCAAGCAACTACAGCTGCCCTCATTGTACCAGGAGAGCCTAAGAAAAGAGTTATGGGATGTGGAGCACTGGTGGGATGGTTCAATCCACTTGCATGTTACAACAGCACCTTAACCTGATGGAGTAAAGAATATCACAGGGTCCACATGCAAAGTGGGTAGGACAGTGGCTATACTGTTTACAGATGCAGCTGTGCTATTCTTACGCTTTGCTGTCATGTGTAGATCCATATGTTCGCTTTGCCACTAACGTGGCAATCACTGCTGCATTGATATCCTAGTCTGTTGGAATACAGCACATGAGAAAACCAGCTCTTAATGCATTTGAAGTGCTCTGTTGATGCTTTATAGCATCCACTGGTATTAAAATGAAATGGAATTCCTTTTAAAGAGCTAAATGCCTTCCAGAATGCCTAATATAGATTATATCTGCTTTGTTACTTTTATAATCCAACCTTGTTTTTCTCATCAAGTAATGATCAGTAGTTTGCTTAAATGAACTTATTTCCTAGGTCCAGCAGGTTTACCCTTCACTGTCCCTGACTCCTGTACAGTGTTTGCATTCTGGAACCCTGCTGGTATTCAAAGTATTATTAAAAGTTCATTCCTCTGAACTAAAGATCCTCAGTAAAAACTTTCAGGACTTTTACATTTTTGGGCCTGATTATTTCTTCTGTTTCTCTCTTACTGCATACTGCTTAGAGTGGTTAAAAACTTACTTTTCTCTTACGAAATGAATAGTTCATTCTGCTTCTTTACAAATGCAGAACAGAAATACTAATGGCATGCTTCTGCCTTTTCTCCGTCAACATTCCTACATTAACAGTTAATAAGCTACACTTTTGCAAGGATTAATGCCTAGTCTATGCAAATTTCTTCACATTTATAGCTCTGCTAGTCATCATTTCTGTTTCTACCATCATCTTTTTTTTCATTTGACATTTATCACCTTACAGATTTCACTTTATAACTAGAAAACTGATGAGCTTTTAGCCAAAGTTATCTTCTTTCCTCATTGGAAAATCAGGAAACCCGATTATCTAATCAACAGCTCTCACAGAACTCCAGTTTTCATTCACAGTTTTCTCTCTAAATTTTCCATGTAACTTTTTTCCCTCTTTTAAATTTTTCAGACTTAAATACCAAAAATAATACTGCATAGAGCTATTCTCTCTGCATACATAAGCTGGTTATGATCACAGTGATTTAATATATTTTTATCTGTCATTAAAATGTTCAAAAGTTAGAAAGTGTTAGAGAGTTATAGGGGTGGGATTCAGTTACAGTGAACATCCAAAAAAAAGTCATGGTCATAAATAATGAACATGGCAAGGTTCTTGAACAAATTCCCATACTTATCTACTATGAGATTTATTGGGTAAAATGTAAAATTATAAAAATGTCAGTAATCACAGTGCACTTTTTCTGAATATGGCTCCACATACATACTGTCTACCATAAACACTGTAACTGCACATTTTTTCCATCCACTCAATTTGCAAGCCTGCCAGTTAGGTCCATACATTTTGTGATCCTATTGACTTGAGGAGATGGTGAATTACAGAAGTAAAAGCTTAAAAGATCCATGGAGTACCAGGGTGTCCTCAAGGAACAGTAGAATTGTTTTTAGTGGTCTTTACTTGCTAACAGAAGAAGGCATGGTTAAAATCATGCTAAAAGCAAGTTTCTGTTTCTGTGTACCAGTCCTGTATAAGTCAGAGCTGACACAGCCAATTAAAGCTTGATGCTCTTGCCTTCGCTTGAAAAATGCCACTACAGAGCTTATCACCAAGATAAAGCTCTTCTTCTGCCCACTGAATGAGAGAACACCCTTTTGAACCTAACCTGTTACATATAGACCAGGTTTGCCCATGCAGAAATTCATGTGTACTAGGGAAGGCCACTCATCTCATTCCTCAGACCAGGGAACTCCCGACAATTTTATCTTCATGTTTGAGCTCTATACCTACCCAATTCAAATCCTAGAGTCTAACTCAGAATATTTCACACTTAATCCAAAATGTTTTTATTTTTATCACTTGTTCGTAGCAGTACTTCAGTAACGCTTCTCGGAAGTCTTATTCCATTGGTAATCCCTTTATTTGTAAATTATCTATAAAAGGCAAGAAATTTTAGGAAGTTTTCTTCTCACAACTTAGGGATCTAGCAATTTCAGGTAGGTTAGATTAGTCTAAACCTCCTTCTCCTAGAAAATTAGAACCCTACAAGTCCTTTTCCTATTAATCTGGAAATGTCTACGGGCATCCTACTTTTCTAGCTACTTAAAGAAACCAGAAACCCTAAGAAAATATTTTAATCTACTCTGAAAAGTCTGTAAAATGGTGGCTGAGAATACTATTCCAGCCAGTGACCCACTGGCCATAAGCAGCTCTGGCTGCCTCCTGTCTTATTTGGTTTTCTACTGAGGAAGAGTTGGGTTGGGTGTAGAGTGGCTTCAGAGTGCCCAGACAAGAAATATGAATCAAACATGCATTGCTTAGCTGAACTACAGTCACAGAGGGCAGGGAGCTCACCTACCAGCAGCCAAGGTGCTTCCAGACCACTGTGTGCTCCCAAGCCCCATCGCTTGTTATCTAAACAAACCCAGGCTCTCTGCTCCTGCCCCTTCTGCTGTCATACCCTGTTTTTTCACTGCTCCCTTCATCTCTCCTTTCTCTTACTCTTTCCCAGCTTCTGGCTGTTGGCAGAGGTAATTGGAACATCTTTCCTTCAACTGGAAGAGAAACAGCATCTTCTTGTGGGGACATCAATGTAGCAGGTGGGAAGCATGCATAGGATGCCAGCCAGCTCACACACACGTCTCTGGGGAGGGACGAGCATGACAAGTGCTCTTGCTTTTTGCCAGGCTGTGCCAGCTCCCTCTTGACTCTACCACTTGCTTTGAAATGCCTTTTCTGATTTTTTTGAGTGAACACTTCTGCAGTTCGAAATGCTCAAGGGAAAGTGGATTCCTTGGTCCTGGGCAAGCTATGTAACTTGGCCAATTTAATAAATTGGCTCATAAGCTGATTGTTTTTGTACCTTTTATTCTGTTTGCATACTCACTCAAAATCATCCAAACAGAAAATGAGCACCTCTGACCACCAAATGGGGAATCCTTACTCTGTCTCACCTACCTTTGACCGCACTGACTGCCCAAAACATACTTCTTATGACCAAGCTGGTAACAACCAGCTAACTTTTGATCCCTCCCATCCATTAATTATAGGATTGGGCTTTTCAGCTTGTGGCTTTCAGAGGTGGTGTCCACCTCCTTCATATGACCCAAGGAACATCTCTGAGGGAGGAGGATGCTTGTTCTCACTGGTTTTCTTGGCTGACAGAGCAGACCGAGGGCCATCTTTCTGCTATAATGGCAAAGAGCAGCCTTATGTCTCAGGAGTCAGATACTCCAGAAAGCACAAGGCTGGAGAAATACCCATACACAATAAAGCATATTTCCTATCTATGACAGCCTTTGAGATCTTCTTTGGCTCTTGGATGAATATTACCTTCATTTTACTGAAATACTAACCAGCTCTGCCACTTAGTATATTTAACTATAACTGAGGGTGGCGTCTCCCACTGTATATTCATTCACATTGGATGAAGTTGGCAAACCAAGTAGAAGGTTGCTATCTCTTGCCTTCCTCCCCCTCCTTTTTTTTTTGTTCATTATCTTGGAGGCCTGTATTGCAAGAACAATACACTGTGAGCTGAATTAAAGAGCTGTCAATGTAAGCAGCCTCATCCTGTCCCTTTTCATTTTAGCACTTCCCATTGTACTGATTGTATTCTGAGGGTGTCCTTGGCCAAGGATATTCCAGGCTAACATACGGAGCAAAGCTTGAACCTTCTGTATCTACAAGTCTTGACTATTTGAGGCAAAAAGCCTTTCATCTTGAAAGCTAGAGAGACTAAATAAACGTCTTTAAGCTATTTAATCAGCAGAGAGGGGATGAGGTGGATTACTGGGTTACACAGAACAGCGTCTTATTTGGAGGGGGCAACTTTAGGACAGGAGCGAGTAGTATTAGGGCACTCATGAATTGATGTTGAAACCAGATACAACAAAGATGATCTCCAGGGTATTCTTCGTGATCCTTTTTATCACTTTGTTGTTGAAATTGTTTTCTAATATTATTTATTGTCTCAAATATCACGTTCCCATTTCTTGAAGAAAAAAGGCTGCCCAGTCTTTCATCTCCTAGTTGTATTTCTTTGCCTCATTACACATTTGTTTTCATGAAGTATTTGATCACATTTTCCAAAAAATATTTAAGTTTTGGGTATCTTTCTAAAAGATATTTTTTTAGTTCAGCCAAGAAGTTATGGGCCTAAGGCCCATCTCTACAACGACAGAAATCAGACAAGTTATCTATTGTGATGGATGTTGAGTGGGTCATAATAATGTATAAATACACTGCTGGCCTTATTATAGGGTAGTCACTGTATGAGTATATTGATTAAGTCTAAAAAGAGGCTATAAGGAAACAATGACTCAAGATAAGCCATTCCACAGGAATAGGATAATAGGAGACCAACTGGCTCCAAGAGCACTGGCGTGATTTCCTGCTGAGACTATTGGACTGATTTTGTCTAGAAGGGCAACAGCCCAAGAACTGACAAAAACAAAAGGAGTCCCTCTTTCCAGAGCAGAGCTGGTTATTGGAGAGAGAAATTATACTGATCTCAAGACCTGCAAGTCCCCATATATAGAAAGAAGGACTGTTACAAGCAATTGGTAAGGTGCACATGAACATAGTATGAACTATGTTTAAAATAAATGTTCATGCACTTTTTTGCTGGTTTTAAAACAATTTGCAAGGTTTCTTTTCATTCTGTCATAGCTAAGGAAGCATTATGCAGGTCTCTAATTTGCTGTGATCTATAAGCAGATCCTTTGGGTTTATATCATTTTCTATCCCCTCCTTTAGTAAATCTTGTTTGTAATGAAGCTGCTGGGATTATTATCTGCAGTGCACCAACAAATGGAAGGAGTTTCTGGAACAGCAATGCCGTGATGTGGCTCCCATGTGGTGATTTGTAGCACATTAGTGGCATAATCCACTTACCTGTCACTGAAGAGGTGTTTCCCTCTCTTTCATGATTGCTTAGATGTACAAACTTAAAATTGTCTGCACACACCACTTGTAAACTCACATTTCTAAAGGGAACTTAACCCCCAAGGACCATGTGTTTTTGAACTGTGGTTGTCCCTTGTGTATGTTTGCATCAGTATTTAGTGGCATAAGAAGTTTGAGTTTTGAAAAAGCTCTGATGTGCAGCCTGGAAGCTGTCATCTCAACCTCCTGCTAAACTCTACATAAAAGACAATCTATTTCTATATGTAAGATAAAAATTTGGAAGTCGAAATATTTTATTTGGTTCTTCTTTTTGTACGATAATTCCTCTGTCGGGTTGCTATAGTTACCACCAAAAGTTATCCAGGTAACACAAGTATTGAATTATACTTTTACTGTTAGTTATACATGGCATAATGACATTTTGGTCATACGTGTTCCTTGCATTAAAGCTTGACATCTGATAACCTCCCTTACTACAGATGTGTGCACCTGGGTGTTGTTTACGTCATTAGAAGCTGTGGGAAGCATTATCATGCTCATGAAGATGTCTAAAGGGGCCCTGAAGGCAGAACTACAACTTGCATCTCCTTCTTTGACAAGCTGATCAGGCTCAAAATCAGGAGTTTCTTCTTTTGCCCAATTGCTAAGAGAAAGACCAGTGACTGGTCTCTGATCTACACCATGCATATGTCCTAGACTCATCTCAGTTTTCACATCTGCAACCTCCCCTGCAACGCAGTACATTCATTCCTGTAGTAGCAATATAGAAGACTGAAAAAACTCAGTCTGCACCTCAGAGCCCAGCTGGAGAGAAAAATACCACACATCTCTGCTACAAAAATCACTGTGAAAGGAAGCAGGAGCTTCACAAAATGTCATTTTATTAGTTACAGTTCAGAGCAGAAAACAAGTGCAAGCCTACAGCTATCTTCTGGGTTTATGCTAGGGATATAGAGAATCTTGCGTGCCTGAAGTCTGGGGACTAGTAGATATCTTGGAGCCTCTCAGGAATTCTGTGTAATTACAGTTGTGTTGTGATACACTCTGACTGGGTATTGTTAATCTTCAGCAAACTCTATCCCATCCTTTTAATGCTTTTATTAAAACTCTCACTCAAAGAAGAAAAAATACCAAGGAAAAGAATACTAAAATTCAGAGTGTGTACACACCCTTCCAAATGTACATTTATATTGCAGTGGGTTTTTTCTGCTATTTTGACAGCAACAGCAGATAATGAATGTAAAAGTTGATTTAGTTTTCCAACATTTGTACAACTGTCTGAAAGATGGCCTTGAAATTTCCTCAAAGAACAGATGGATGATCTCAGTGCAGTCTTTTCAGCAAGTAAACACGTCCTTAGTTATTCTGCTATTCTCTGGCTTTTGTGAAACTGAATTAGCCCTACACTAGACTTGCTCATTTAACTAGGATTGTCCATAGTGCCAATGTCTAACATTAATTTAACTCTCTGGATGGCAGATATTGTTGACAAACATACAAGCCAGTTTTTGCTGTTAGTAGCTCACAGAAAAATGCCTATTTCTGTTGATATTACTGAAGGCAGAAGTTCTGCAAAAAAGTACACTTGGGCCAAACCACCAAAGAAGAGATGGTAGCTGAGGCATGGCAAATGTATCCACAGATCATAGAATCATAGAATGGTTTGGGTTGGAAGGGACCTTAAAGATCACCTAGTTCCAACCCCCCTGTCATGGGCAGGGGCACTTTCCACTAGATGATCCAGCTTAATGCTACCTGTGTGAAGAAATTAATACCTCATGTAAAGTTAGTGGCTGTTTTGAGGTTGGGATGTAACTTCAGCAACAGAAGGGCCAATCCTTACTCCATGACTACTGGCAAAACAGAGCTGTATAAAAGCTAGGATGTAAATATGGACATACGCCTGTTTTCTTGAGCTGGGGTCTACATGAGTAAGGTCCACGATTTCCCCTTATATTTTACACTTCATTCACTTTAAGTTATGCTATTTTCTTTTTTTGGCAGTAAGTAGATGGTGACATGTTATTTTCCAATGCATATAATTTCTGTGACAAGTCCTTATGCCTGATACTTTTCTCCAGTTCCAGTTTAATCAGGCATCTCTAACATTATTAGTAGAGAACATACTTCTGTCTAGAGCAGGTGCTTAAGTACATCCTGTTGTTAATGCAATATCATTCCAGTTGGATGAATATTTCAGGGTTTTTTACTGTCATTCATCTGCCTTATGTTTTTATATTGTGCCTGTAATTGAGATGAAGGTTGGTCTGCTTGATTTTTATGATATCCAAAAGAAACCCATCTATCTGCATACCTGATACTATGTGCTGCCTCTAACACCTGGAGCCAAATTTTAGCCTTTCCATACTTTTGTTTTATTCTAAAGCCTTCTTGCATGCAAAGGAACCTTGCTATATATAGTTTATTCTCATGATAAGGTAGAAAAGAGGGGATCATATCATCAAATCTATTTGTCAAATACCCTTCCACATTATCTTTTACCAAATGCCTGGGTATTGTAGAGCTCTAGGAAAAATTAATACACACACACAGAGGTACACAAAGATTCCCAGCTATCTATTTGCAGTATAGAGAAGTAGGCGTTGTTGTCATCCCACTCAAGCTACGTCAGGTTGTGCCAGGTGGGTAGCCAAGACTTCCTTGGAGTTAAAGATTTTTCCATGCTCAACACTTTAAAGGTCTGCATAGACCAAAGATTTTCTGAGCTTTTCTTATTTTCCCATATTAAGGTTCCCTATTGCAATGTGTATTTCCCCCTAGCTTCACCTGCAGGACTCCTCATGACAAAGATGTGTTTCACCAGATATATAGTTTTCATGGCTGCTTTGCAAATTTCTGAACTAGAAATTTCCAGCCAGCCTGATTTTGCCTGCTGGTGTCAGTCCCTCTGCCCTGACTTCTAAGCGTGGAGAGAAAGAAGAGACTGGTATGGTAGAAACTTGTCATGAGACTTATTAAGGAGGACACTTTGTCATGTGTCATCCCACCATAAGGATAATATTTTTCTCTGATATTTTTCAAGATATTCTTCCAGAAATTTCCCTAATGTGTCCATGAGCAACCCGAGTTCATCACCATCCTTTGGGCCTTTCTCTTACCTGTATCTGCTTCAGCCTTCTGCCAGCTTCATTCATTGGTAGGAGATGCCTCTGTCTGTTTGACTTCATTATCCTTTCCACATTTCTCACTTTCATTTTCTACGAACTGCTCAATTTTTTATGCCTCTTTTCAGATGCTACAGATCTTTCTTTTGTTGCAGACGTACTTTGAAGTTTCAAACTTACAACAGTAATCTTAGATAAAATAAGGGGAAAAATTGAATCATAGCAAACAAATATGTCTTCCTAACACTCCTTATATATTGTGCTGGCTAAGGTGTTCTTGGCTTAGTCCGGTGAATAGCTTCTGTTTCTAAAAAATCATCTCTCTGACCACTTCTGCCAGGCTTTTGTCTTCTACAAAACCCTTCTTAAATCTATATGCTACATCATTGCTCTAATTAGCCATCACAGTTTTTGTGATTGCTAATAGATCATTAATTTACTTTAAAACAAGCCCATATAACAGTGTTCAGGTAACTTGCATGTCTTCAACATTTTTTCTGTTAAGATTTGGTAATGAAATATGCTGCAGTGCATAATAAAAATGTACACATCAAAGGTGGGGTATTTTTATGGAATTGAGAGAATGAATCCTAAAGTTGCAGGCAGATACTTCTGGAATCATAGGAGAGTTTTCATAGATTAATCAGTTCCATATTCACAGTAGCTTGTACATCATTCATAACATTTAAAAGTAATTAGCATAGATATCATAGAATCATAGAATGGATTAGGCTGGAAAGGACCTAAAGATCATCTAGTTCCAACCCTCCTGCCATGGGCAGGTGTCAAATATGTTTGTATGTGACCATTTATGGATACTATACTGTAGATGTTATTTTTTTCTATTTTACTATAGAATTCAATATTAAAAGGATAGTTGAGGCCAGATTTCAAACCTGTCAGCACTCTGTCTTTCTTGTGGCTGAGAAGAAAGGAATATAACTACCTGTAAGTTTGCTGTATGGGTTGCACAACATCTGGTGAACAGCTGCTTTCTAAAGACAAAGTTATTCAGATAATCTCACTGAATAGCTTTAGGGTGCTGTCTAGCAACAAATGGCAGAAACAACCTTATTATGGCTTATACCTAATGCTAGCCAAAATGTGTCTCTTTTTTTTTTTTTAAAGTACTTAACACCCAAAAATATGTAGCAGGGCATGTTTCCTGGGCATCTTCACAGCATTAACACTTGTGATGCTGCTGCCTGTAAAAGCTGCTCTGAAGTCCGTTTGCAAAATGGATTGTTTCTCATTAAGGACCTACATTCCCTTTGGTTGCTTGCCATGAAGGGAAACAGCAGGTCACAGTTATGTGCAAAATTGGTAATAAGCCCATGCAAAGGAAATAAATGCACCGCAGCATGGTGCCAGCAGTTTCTGGAACCTTGCTTAGCACTTTCACATCATATCTTTGAAGCTCTGAGGAAAAACATTGGGATGCGGGATGCTCAGGCATACCTCAGCACACTTGTACTCTCTATCATTTGCTCCATTTCTTTAAAATTAACGAAGATCTGAAAAATGCTCTCAAAATATCTCTCTCCCATTTAAACCTCCTGTGTGCTTGCTTCTGAATTTGCAGACAGACATGAGTTTTCTTTCCTAGGAAACTTTGCAATAGATGTAAGCACTTGGCAAACTCTTGCCTTCTTGGTACTTCCATCACAGATCTGAGAACAGCAGTAGTTGCATGGAACTGATAGTTGAATTGGGGAGAAAAGAGATGGAAGTGTAGCTTAAGGTGCACCTGAAGCACTGTTTTGTAGAAGTGAGACACCAGATGAGCAGTTGATTAGCAAAACAACTTTTTGAAGTTTCATCTCAATTTTTTTTGTGTGTGTGTACCTTGTTGTAGGCTGGTGGTTTGAAATAAATCAGGATGCAGCAGAAGTAACTCAGATACCTTTGTGTTGCCATACAGAAAACTGGTCCAGTTTATGGAAGACAAAAAGTCTTAGAAAACAGGAAAAAATGGATCCATCCTGTCTAATTCTCTGACCCACAGCAGGACCAATCTCTCCTGAACTATCCATGGCAGATCTGTATTTAGTCTGTTCTCATGTCTCGAGATGTCTCAGCCTCCCAAACAAGTCTTTCCAGACTGTTATCCTCACTTGGAGAGTTGTGCCAATGACTAACTTGCACTGTTACACATTTATTTACTGTAGAGATGAAGATGGTGCAATCCTCTCAGTATCTGAAGACCAGTCTCCTTGGACTAAGAAACCCCAATTTTTTTCTCATTAGCCATCAAGGAAAAGCACATAAGTGACAGGGTTGGTGGAACCTCTGGAAAGCTACACTTCAAAAAATGGGACCTGCTATTTTGTGCTGTATATCATCCATATGCTGCACTGGATGAGCTGAAGACCTATTTGAAGTCTGTCTCACGTACAATCTGGTATGTATTGCTTCTGCATGTAAACATCTCTTTAAACAGGCTCATATCCTAGTATACAGATGGCCTGTAAGTCTACAGTAGTTTTTGCTATGATATGTTCAGAAAACAGGCAGACTTTGTCTTACACAGTAAAAAAAAAAAAAGTAGTACATATGGCTCTGTATGTGCCTCAAATCTCCAAAGGTAGGGAAGTGCTGTAAATGCTTCACTGACTCTGTGCCATATTCTCGTGTTGAGTCTTCACACATGTAGCAATGTGTTGATAGGTCCAAAAGAACCTCAGATTCAGTTGTTTTAAAACTTTTCTCTTTCAAATGCAATTAGATATCAGAAGAAACAATCAACTAATAGAAAAACAACAAAATGCACACACAAAAATCACAGTTCAATTTGATTAACTTCTAGATAGTGCTTCAAGCAAGTGGATATTGTGAGCACATTCATCCTAAAGGACAAACGGCATGTGGATGAATGAATCACTTCCACAGAAGTGACATTTCTTTTGATATACTTAGGACTAAAGAACTGGTTTAAAGTCTCACCTCCAATTTTCCTTGCTGCTGTTAGGAATCAGACTCCCTAGTAACACAACAAATGATTTGGGTTTTTTTTTCCAGTGATTTACATTCCTTTTTACCTCTCTGGTGAGGGATTCTCGAGAATTAGGTCATGCCAGTGCTTGTAAGTGATACAGATAAATAAGTCTTCAATTCTGCAGTACAGGCTGTAGCTGAAGAGATTTGAAAATAAATAACGTGAGATACTCTGCAGGAAAATAAACTTGTTTAAAATGTTAGCCCTTTACTGCAACTCAAAGTGGATGTAACATCAAAAATATTTTCAGAGATGGATTACATCTTCATTTTTATTTTATAATAATCATTATACTTTTGTCTGAGGTAAATAGGGGATGTAGATCAGAACTGGAAACCACCTTAATAGTCTACTTGTCTTGGTTTTGGCTGGGATAGAGTTAATTTTCTTCCTAGTAGCTGGTACAGTGCTGCGGGTTTAAACCCATAGGGGCTGGGTTTAAACCACGATGCTTACTAAACCAAGAAGAATAAAGGTCCTACTGACTTCCAGCTTGGCCTTGTAGAATTGTATCTAAATTAGTATTAGTTAAGTTTGCCTGGCAGAGGAATATTTTCATTCCGATGAAGAGAAATATTTCAAACACAGTAGATTGCTTCAGGGCTCAACTACTTGTATGCACCATCTCTTCTGCGTCTCACTAAGAGCAGAGCTAGAATGACAACATTTGGAGTTCACAGCCACATATTTTTGCTGCTTTGACAAGCCCCATCTGGAAAGTCAGTTGCACAGCAACATAATGAAGGAAGTATTTGCAAGAAGTGTTCATCCAGAAGACAGCTCATTTCAGAGCTGCTTTGACCAAATTTTGGGCCATAGGCTGCTCCACTTCCTTTGCTACATTTGGTAAAGGTCATCAAGGGCCATTCTACTCTGTCAGCATGTAGGGAGTCTCATTTTTAAAGTGCTAAAAAAAATCTATCTGAAACTTCTGATTTTAAGTGATAAGAATAACATGAGGAGAAAAAGAGTGTTGGTTGATTCTAAGAAGCAGTTAAATTAATGTCAATAAAGACTCACATCGCTCAAGTGGCCTTGGTCACTTCTGTGACCATACAGGTGGCCCAGATGCTCCCCGCCACTCCACTGCATGCTGTTATCTTTAAGATGAACTTGCCATTATGGGAAAAATTCTACTTCTGTTTTGTTGAAACTGTTATTCTTACAGGGGTGACTTGTTTTTTATCAAAACACCATATTTTCATTAAGATCATGCTTTCTTTGAAAACTGTTTTCTTCTGCAATTATTGTATAGTGTATTGTAAAAGACTTCTACAGTCTTCTTCATCTGAAGCCATATGTGTGAAAAAGGGGTGAAAACCAACAGCAGCCACCATCAAAACCTTCCAGATAGTTCCCTGTGTATTTACATTCATTCAGGGTGTATGAGAAGCTCAAGCGTGCTTTGCCATTAGAGAGATCATTAATCATTAATTAAAGTCATTAATCACCACAAGTCACACCAGATGCCACTCTCATCAATTTCTACCAGAGGCTTGATATTTTTTTCAGTGATGATACAAACCCCAGTATTCAGTCTTTAAAATAGCAAAACTTTAGTTACACTTGAATTAATCTGCTCCTCCTTTGAAACGAAAAGATGAGCATGAATTAAAGAACAACATTCCATACTTAGCTGAGTTAGGGATGTTTTCATAGTTAAAGTCTTCAAACTTTGAAAGTTCAGTATGTAAGCCCTGACTCTACTGAAGGAGAAGAAAGGCTAGCATGACACTGATGGTAGGTTTTTCATTTTCACCTACCTACCTCCCTCCACTGGGTACATTTAGAAGGGCTGCTTCAGCCTGATGCCAACAGTAGTTGGTATGCCTGTTGTAGTGGCATACACCTTCCTTCTTGTCTAGTTTGCTGCAGTCTCCTCCTTATGGCCTTTCTGTTCATTATGAAGTTGAGGATGCACAGCTGAAAAGCAGATCAAATGCATAACGTTCATTTACATGATTTATACTACCAGCTTTACTGCAGTAGAGGTGCAGACAGATGTCTGCAATAGGCAAGTGTCTATACAGGTGCAATACAGATTTGTATGCCAGAAAGCTTGGGCCAAGAGTAGAGCCAGATAATCTTCATTTTGAAATGTGTTGAGGAGTGCATATCTCGCATATTGTAAATTGCCCACCCCAAGAAGGTTCAGAGGGGAGAATAAATTTTCAATTTAGACTGAAATATTCAAGAGAAAGTTGAAATAGAAAATGTTTGGCATACTAAATGTATTCTTATTATTCAGCTTTTTTTTTTTTCTCTGCTTCAGCTTCAAGCTAACCTTAGGCTAAGGAGGGAAATGAAAGAGTCTTGTTCTTGTGATGCAGGAGTCTTTTTCAGGTGAAACAGAAAAAAATCCTGAATACACACAGTTTCTAGACACCCTGACCTTGTTTCAGTGTTGGAGATGTCTAGAATGGGAATTTAAAAGAGAACAGTAAAAGGACTTTGTAATTGCACATCATAGTCTCTGTACTAAACATGGCATCTGTCATAAAATGGGTATTTTCCAAGGTACCTCAACTCTACTGCTTTAAATGATATGCAGCTGAATTCATACCCTTGCTAGGAGAAGAAAATAAATGTTTCTTCAGGTCTGTTTAGACCCATATTTTTTGTCCACAGCAGACTAAAATCTGGCATCTTGCTTGTGGTTAGAACATAAAACTTTTCCCATTACATTTTGATAACATATCAAAAAAACACTTCTTGTTACAAGGAATTCAGAATTGCGACTTAGGCAAAATAAATGGGAATTACATGAAACCCCCAAAAGTGCAAAACTAAAAATTATAAAACCACAGAGAACAAAACAAAAGCTTGAGAAACATACATCTTCAGTAGGGACAGACACCAAGTGGGACAGGAAGTAGTGCATATGTATATTAAAAGATGGTTATCCCTTAACACAAGGAAGCAAGTTAGATTTGTATTTGTTGGGCTGGGTTTGGTTTGTTGGGTTTTTTTCACTTTTAGCATTCGTCTCATTTTCACCACAGTGAGACTTTTCGTCATAGAATCATTTGATAAAATTTTGGATAAATCATCTTTATTCTGCTCTGTTGATTTCAGAGTTGTTGAGCCCACCATATTTCTCCCCACTGTGTGGACTTCCACGGGAAAAAAAACTGGCATTGTAAAACTATGGTCTTCTCTTTATTTCAGATGTGGTTTTGTCCCTCTCTGGAAGGAACCGATTGAAGTTAAAGGAGATGGCTGCATTTACTGAACCCAGAGGAAACATATCTCTAGCAATTCTTCTCCCTGCTTGAAAAGGATTCATTGGTGGGGTGATGGTAGGCCCAGGTCTAATGTCTAATGTGCTACTCTGACCTTCCAGTCCCTACAACTTTTGTCCTACATCGGCATAGCAGAGGACCCTCTACAGCAAAAAGGCAGGTGTAAGAGACACAAGCTGTTCTTGCCTCTCAGTTGCACAGCCAATAGCCTTATGGGCAAGCAGTGGGGCAATGTAAACAAGTGTGTTTGCCTAGGTAGTGATGCATGCTTCAGCAGCTGAAAGGAAGGACACCTGTTCTCTGTGTTTACAACCATCTAAAGGTGAGCATAACCCTTGGGTGCAGTAAAGTTCAGTTGCGTTTTGTCAGTCTGTTTCTCTGCTCTTCATTTTCCCAGTGCATGATATTTTATTACTTTTATATCTCACCACAGTAACACAGAGAAAGATTTATCCTATTTTTCAACTCATGGTTAGAAAGTATGGAATATATTGGCTCCATGTAACACATCAGATTGGTGACAGAGCCAAGCATTGAATGCAGAAATCTGGAATCCTAGGGCAGCCTTTAACCCACAAGGTCTTTGTTGCACTTGGAAGGAGAACACAGAGCCAATACTGTCTCTGCTGCAGTATCACTGGAAATTATAGATAGCCATAACCTTTATCATTCACTAGCATAGCTGGATATTACTCTAAGTATATGTGAAATGTGACATAGAATAAGAAATGCTACATGGAGAGTTGGTTTTCTGCTGTAATTTTCATCTATGTTGCTTCATTGAAATACAAATAGCTGAAAATTCATGTTAACAATGCATTTTCATGTTTCAAATATACAGGCTTATTATTGCTGTGATTATAGGATATTCCCACTTTTTAATAGAAGGTTTAATTTTAACCACTGAAAGTCAAGAAATCCAGGAGTTTGTGCTTTAAAACAACCTTTTTTACTACAGCAACCCTATAACCTATTCAATATTACATCATGCTCATTTCATTCCTAAAGCTGAGAACAATCCTGCAATATGACTTTCTATTTTTTCCTTCCCTCTTTGCGGCATTTCAGGATGATTTGAGATGTACGTATATATATTTCCCCTCCCCTGGCATTTTATACAGTCTTTGCAATAAAAGCCATACGACTTTCAAGATATTAAACCAAAAGACATTTGGAAAAAGAAGTTGACTTATGTCCTGTATTATTTACTCTCACAATACTCAGCAGCAAGAAACTGATCTTTGATCATACTTCCAGATGAAATATTTTTGTTACTTTTTTTTTTACCATATGAAGTATTAATTGAACAGTGATGCTTTAAAAATGTGCGTATGGAGACAGTTAGATCCACCCATGTTATTGTAAAGCGACTTGTTTGATGTTTCCTATTGTTCAGTGCAAGAACATCATTAGAATATCCTGTCTGGCAAGAGAGGCTATCTTGTTGAAAATGAACCTTTGCCTCAGATTTTTTTCATTTTCTCTTTATAGTCAGTCTAAATCTGAAACTCCTCAAATATGCTGCTGAACTGTGTGTGTCAGCCTGGATTCAGAGATCTCTGCTGCTTCATATGGACCAGAGTCTGTGCCCAGAGGGCACCGCAGACCCAGGACTGTCCCTGTCCCCTGGGGCTCCCCCCATCCTGCCCAGGGCCCAGCACCCCATCTCAGCCCACAGAGCCACCAGTGCCTTCCCCAGTGATGTCACAGCAGGGCTGGTCTCCAGCTTCCCACAGCGATTCCCTGCCCAGGCCAACTGACGAACTGGTGATAAAGAAAATATTATTGTATTGTGAATGCCAAAAAAAATGACAAATAGGGCAGGTATTGAGCTAGTATGAACAGCACAGCCTTGACGTGCACTAGCTGTGGACCTGCTTGGCACTGGCTAGCAAGTACCATGCAGAAATAGCTGAGATGCAGCAAAATGCCATTACACACCCAGTAAGGAACACTTAGGCATTTCTGAAGTACCATAGTGGTTGGTATCATGCGGCACTGGCACATGTGCCTTTCTAAGGGAGGTTGCTAAAAGTCAGAAGTGGATTCTACCACCTTCATATAGAGTTAGAGTAGGAAGCCCCTTTCTGACACAAAGTGTTGAATCTGAATTGTAGCATTGCCTTTAAACTCTTTAAGCTCTTATGGAACAAAACTATATACTAAATTTTAATAATAGAAGGCTTGAGAGATTGCTATAATACTCCAGTGTTACAGCCTGCAGATCCATTGTAACTAGTTGGACCAGGGAGCCATAAAGCTTAAATAAAATTGATGAGCTGTGCCCTAACTTTGTGTATATTAAGCTTTTAACAGAGATAATGTTCAGCTGCTGATTATCTTTTAAAGCTGTGCTCAAACCTAACGAGCAAACCTAAAGAGTAAAATAGTATTATTCTATCTCATAATTTATTATTTTATGTATTCACAGAAGAAGCTACATTTTTTCAAATGGTTAAGTAACAGTGAATGGGCCTGTTAATCTGGCAAAAGCAACACAGATTTGGGATGCTGAGCTTGAATATACGCAATTTTGTCTATCAGCAGCAGAAGTACTGGCAATTGATGGTTAGTCACTGGTCACAGAATTTTTATTGTTGATGACAAATAACAAAGCTTAAATGTCACATTTATCACTGGGTTTGTGCAGCTCTGTACAAACCATCTTGATGGCAAATGTGAGGCCGTTTTAGCTCTCAGCTTGATGCAAGGCTCTGCAACAAAACCAAGAGAAATGCTTGTTTATCAAGGAAAAAGGACAGTAACTGGCACAGACCACAGAAATAGTTCTCCTATTACTGGGTTTGTGACAGACCTATTTCCTTTTTAAATGGGGGGAGTTGACTGGGAAGCTGTATTTCACGATTGATGGTTAGAGGGCTGGTTAGAGCTTTGATTGAGCAAACGGAAAATATTTGAATGAGAATGAAATGAAGGGCAACAAAAAAGGAATCCCACCACACCTTTCAGCTGGGTAGCTGCTCACAGTAGAACTGGAAGTGAAAGACACTCTTCAAACTGAAAAATCCAGTGTATTTCTTTCACGAAAGCCCTGATCCCTAATGAGGCCTTACCCTGGCCACCTTTAGTGCAGGAACAGATAGAGGAGTATAAACTGAGGCTGAAGTAAATCCTTCCTGAGGGAAAGGAGGCATATTGCCTTGAAGGGCAGCATTAGCATTTGTGTCCCGCACAGGCACACATGAAAGTCTGAAAGCCTTTATATTTTTCCTAGCTATGTCTCATAGCCTAAAAACATATTATTTTGCTCTATGAATCACTTAGATTCTTAAGTCATAGTCGTTACAATGGCACTGCTACTACAGCAGGGAATCACACATACAGCTCCTGCTGTTTTTAAACAGGAATTTGGCATCCAGTTCCTCATCCACCAGTTTAATAATTCACCATTTTTTTGTCTTTTCAATACAATTATACAATTAAAGAGATCACTTTCCAGTAAGTTGATAGGTGGCTGTACCCTTTGTCAGACATCAATGTTAATGGGAACTATGTGGCTAAATGCTCTACCTACCATTCTGTAAACTTACCCAGATCTTGGAATGCTTCCTCACTGCTGCCTAGATAATGCGATGATGGTGGATTTTTTCCCTTGTACAGATAGATTTCCCAATAAAAATGGTGGGTTTTCCTCTTTTATAGTGGTCTTTTAAAAACACCTTTTGATGCAAAATACAGTAGATACTGCACATGATCTCAGTAAACGGTTCTTGTTCAGAGACTTCCTTGAATACTCTCAGTGGCCTCTTCTGATATTAAAGTACACCACTAGGAATATCAAATTACTGTCCCACCTGTTTCCTATACTGTGTAATGCACTTTTAAAGCTCTGCCAGAAACATGAACAGAGTTAATGTGTTATCAATAAAAGGCCTATAAATTACATTACACTGCATACACAGGTATTGTTTTGATATGTTTACAGATGCCTTTTGCTATGCTGTTATTTGAGTTTGTTGGGGTTTTTTTATTTGGTAAACTATAAGGGTAGTATAGCTGCATAAATCTGTTTGTCACAGACAGTGAAAATATACACACGTAAGTTACAGTATTTTTCTAGAGCCTGTTCTTTGTTCTAGGTGAATGCTAAGCCTTCTCAGTACGGAAGGGCAGCTTATTATAGTCACCATAGTCAAATTGTTTTCATCAACATCACTTCAGGGGCAAATAGTTATTCTCTGGGTTAATCACTAAGTGCTGCCAAGCATTATCTGGCTGTTTCCCAAACTGTTTAGTTAGACCTCTGAACGTTCATAAGTTCTAATCCACAAAGCAGTAAACATGATAACATCTAATCATGATACCAAACAGTATTTTCATTCAAGCGTTCATAAAGTATTTTCCATTCTGCAATGAACAGAGATCAGGGCTGAGCTTCACTGAGAGAAACGTATTTTCTGGAAAAGTGCTCTGATGCTGCTCATTTCAGAAAGCTTGCAAGGTAAGGGCTCGTCTTCACCAGATAATTTTCCCAACACAGTTTAGAGAGGCCAAGATTTGCTACTGATCACATTATCCAATCCTTCAGTGGAGAACAAGTTTGCACCTCTCTAAACCTGAACAGATCCTGACTCAATAATTAATTTTCAATGCTATTAGCAAAATAAACTGATGTATGCAAGAAAAGACCCAATTACCCACCCAATATGCTTTTGGCTATCAAAGCAAGAATGTCAAAAAGAACCAGAATAAGTACTGCTGTTGCCATAGTAACACATGAATTCTAAAGAAATGGCTAGCCCTCTAAAAGCTTAAATGCATCCATATGCAACAGCTTACATGTATATATGTGATTTAAAGGATTCTTGGTCTTTTCCCTGGTAAAATTATATGTCTCCAGTTGGAGTCTTTTAGTATCTCTTAATTTCTCTAATGGAAACCAAACATTCTAGAAAATGGCACATGAATAGCCTTCCCCACATTATACCACTAAGAAGTATATAACTAGGTATTAATTTAGGTCATGTAAGGTAAAAGGGAGCCAGAAGTGATGTCTAGTCAGCTTTTCTGCAAATATTTTGACTAGAGCAAAGAGAGCCTGGGAAAATCTGTGTGGTGAGCAAAAGACATATTTTAGCAGATAAAGCTTGCCAGGCTTGCCAGAGCTTAGGTAATGAACAGCATCTCCAGAGCAAGCAGGAGAGAGGATAACACTTCACCAGAAACCAAGGATAGGAGACAGAGCAAGAAGAAAAAACCCCACACAGTATTTTCTGATTGAACACACTGGCTGGTCCCTCTATGAGCCATCTTTTAGACAACCCAGCAAAGGAGCTAATCTACCTGAGACCTTCTTTAAAGGCAGGATTGCACTGGCTCATATACAAACGCGTATATTTGTTATGACGGTATCTAATTTTTAAATAACCAGCAAGAAAGTTTCCTGAGAGAATCAGACTTTTTATTGCTGCAAAGCAAAAACAGGCTGTAAAAGTCCTATTCCACAGGAAGCTCTATTCTCGGTCCAAACCAGCTATTTCCTCTATTTACCCTTTTCTGGGTCAGGAGTAGATTCTCTGAACTTTTCCACAGTTAGATTTTAACTAGCAAAAATAAATGGGAGTAGATACCACTTTCGTTTTCTCATAGATTTTCAAAATGCCTGATGCTCTGTAGTTCTCGTTACACAGCTCAAGTCTTTTCCACTCAATTCAGCACAGCCTGTCTTCAAGCCTGGATTCATTTAATGGTAATTGCACATATAGTCAGGGTGCTCAGTTAGGACAAATAGACAGCAGGACCACAGCAACCTGGAGGCATGTGGTGTATGGAAACACAGACTTGGCACACGGTGCCACAGTGGGCACTCTAAGGTTGTGGAGACAGATAAAAAGTGTGTAGGCATCCCTATTTTGTGTTTCATGCCAGCAACAGGATATGATTATATGCCATCTGCCCATATTATGATCAGCAAACTCCATTTGCTATGGTCTGCAGCATATTAACCTTCCATCCCTGACCAAACTGTTATTCTATGCCTTACTACAAAAGTTCTGCTCAGTAGGTTGTTTCCTTCTGTCACACTGTTTCTACATATGCTGCTTCTTCCTCCACCCTTCTTCCATTCACTCATCTGCTCCCTTTTGTACCTTTTCCCCACTTCTCAGCCCTCCCCCCTGTACACAGCCCCTCTGGAGCCCAAAGCAAGGTGAACACAACTTAGCAGGCACCAACCCTGAGCCCAAAACTCTATAGCAGTCCCCCAGGCCCTGTGATTCCTTAAACACAATCCTCTCATCCACATCCTTCTCACCCGGCACTTCCTAAGAGCATCATTTTTCCCAGTCCCCTATGCGGTCATAGGCAAGAGTCCCTGTTGGAAACCTGTCTGTGGGCACATTTCCTTTGTGGTATTTAGCTGAGAGAGCGGGTTATGGTGGTCATATACAATACATTTAACATTCCATCCCATAAATGTAGATTTTTAAATCTACATCTTACATAGCTATGAATAGGATGTCTTGAAGTTGAAAATAAACTTTATTAACTAATTCTTCATTTGCTGGAGAGGTTTGGAAGGTACACACTACAATATCATGCAAAATATCATGTATACCTTCCAAAGAGTATTTTGGAATCTCCTTGTACTAACCAAAGACTTTTTTAGGTTGGGTTTTCTTTTTTCTCCCTGTTATCCTGCTGCACTCTTCCATGAATCTACAGTTGGCTCAAGATGCTGTGTTCCTTCCTTGTGCTAGTCTGTAAGTATCAAGCTATATGTATGTCTTCACATGATGTGCTTTATCATGCTGCTGCTAATGTCTTGGGAGGGAAGGTTTCTCCATGCTGGAGATGCTGCTGATACTTTTTTCTTCAGCACTCATTAACAGAATAGGAACAATCATAACTGTCTGCTCACCTTGGCCTTTTGCCCGTCTGTGTATGTTGATGATGTGATGCGATTGATTTGCCATTCACAGGTAAGCTGTACAAATTCACTGGAATTACATTCCTCTGGGTCCTACTTTCTGGGCTATTTTAGCAGCTGAAAAGCTTTAATATTTTATTTAGTGGTAGCTGCAGGAGCGTCTGACAGCTTGTCTGATTCCCCAAGGCTTAAATATGTGCATTATAGTGAGGATTTCCCACTTTTCCATCAAAGCTAGCTAAAAATACTGTGCATTCTGGGGAGAGGGAGGCAGGGTGTTCTGATGTGTCGGTCTGGATTTTCTCTGCTGCCTGTTGGCATTGTCCCATGTAACAATCCTGCTCAGCTTTGATCACATTTGGAGAGTAGGTAGTGCATCTGGCTTTGCTGAGAAACTCTCTTCTCTGAGCTGGCCTACAAGTATTTTTGTGATTAATTCCTCTTCCCAGTGATCTGGGTATGATTACGCAAGTGCTTGCATATATGATGTTATGTTGGACATTCAGTTTCTCTTAAGAGTCCAGTATCCTTAGGCAATAGGCAAGGCTTCTCTCCTGCTGTCTGGCTGTTCTGGAAATATGATGGACATGAGCACTTGTAAATCTACTTTGTGTAGTTTGTTTTAACATTCCTGTTAATCACTGTGCAGAAACTGGCCTGTATTGACCTTTGCTACACACATTGTACTATGTTCTGATTTTATCACATGGCAAATCTCATTTTCCTTTCTTGTCACCATAATTTCATGCCACAAAGCTAACTGGATAAAACTTCATTTATAATTTTTTCAGCTCCTCACTGCTCCTAAGCTATGGCATTACCATATCAATAGTCTGTAGTGAAGGTGTTTTCAGCAATTAGCAGTGACTAATTGCTAAAGTGACTGAACTTTGCTTTCTTAACAGTTTCCTATCTTCTTTTCCTTATATTGTTTCTTCTGCTTGAAGGGTTCCAATCACATTTTTCTGTTGTAAACACTATCTTGCAAAATAGTATTTTTCTAGTCTGGACATGCCTTTTGCACTCTGGGGCAAATTTTATATCTTAGCACTGATTTCTGCCAGGCATAGTGTTCTCATTTTTGTGTTCTCATCTTTCTTCGCCTCTGGTCCTGGTTTGTTTTAAAAACCATTTGATGTGCTTCTTTGCACTTCACTCCTGTTAGTTACAAGTAAAACCCTCAGCATCCTGCATTTTTCTCTTTTAGTGAGCTTTGACACAGTTTCTGTTGCCATAGTTACCTGACCTAAAAGCAGGCATTTATCAGTATCACCCTTTCTCTAAAAAACATACAAGTCTTAGTTTTGTCTCTTGCTCTGAATTGTTGATTTTGTTTCAATGTACTTTTTCTTGTAATTTCATGCTTTTTCTGTGCTACTTGATGAATTCCAGACACACCTTCTCCATTCATCATTAGCCTTTAGATATGTTTTGTTTATTGACCTAACTACATATCAATGGATGCATGTCACTGACAGGTTTCTGATGGCTCTCTGAGATGTCGCATCTTTTGTCTCTACCTTCATAAATTAATTCGTCTTTCACTATTGGTTAATTTCACAACACAGGCCTCAACCATTTAGCTAACAGTGGTTGTTCTCTTGGTTTTCCAGATTTTTTGACATTTAGTGCCTAAAAACATTTTTCATTTCTTACACAAGATGTTTCTTGGGAACAGGGAGCTACAAATTGTCCTTAATTATTTGCTGCTCAGTTCTTCCACCTGGAAGAATGTCCACACCTACAGGCGATAATCACAGCTTCTCTCCTCTCCCTACCATGCAGCAATTACACTGTTGGGAGGGACTGCACTGAAAGATATTAGTCAAAAGGGAATAACACATTTAAATATCTGAGAAACCCAGATTAGACATTGCAATTCGTAGTGGCACGGTGCCTGGGATCTTCTGTAGAGTAAGTCTGGCTTTCCTATTTAGTATCATACTAAAGTGCCTCCTAATCACAGGCTGATCAATTGTAACCCTCTACATAATGCCCAACAGGAGTCTGAAGATAGTGTTGCACAATCAAAGGCCAAGTGCCTGTTAACTGTCATATTCCACGCAAAACCCTCCTCTTTCCGCAGGACCACAAAGTGTTGAGGGTTACACAGTCACCATACCTATAAAGACAAAAACATATAATGTGTAAGCATATTTTATCCAGGTTGTTCTTGTGCAACTCACCCATGCTGTGTGCAGAGAGAGGACCCAACCCGGGGCCCTACTCCCAGCCTTCCTCTACCAGCACTTTCAACCTGGTGCCACAGTATCTGCTGCTTGCCCAAGCAACCACTGTCACAGCAGTTGTCTAGCTGCTTTAAATGAAATAAGCTTGAAATGACAATACTTGAGGTGAGAAAAGATAGTCCAAGATGAAAACAGTTTTGTTCTCACGTAGGTTCTCACCAGGCCTTTGTATAAAAGGAAAAGAATTTACAGTCATGAAATACCCTTGAGCATTCACTTTGGAAGCAACCCATTCAGTCCTGAGTCATCTGCATTTGTCTGACTTGATGCTTTTCTTCAAGCTTTTTGGGCCCAAAAACGAGAGACATCATAATGGAAGACAGTATTGTAGAGGGCTGGTGTGTTTTAAATAGCTGCTTTAGAGGGGAAAAAAGAAATAATTCTTATTCTTTGCCTGAAGCTGCTGTCATTTTTAGAATAATGTTTTCAGCACAGTTTTAAGATTTGGGGTTTCATTTTGGTCTAGGTTGGGTTTTCTGGTTTGGGTTGGTTTTGGTTTGGGGGGGGTGTCTCTTTTTCTTGCTACAAGTGTCTTGTGATTTTTGGCAGATGTTCTGGGCTTGTTCTTTAGCACAAACTCTGGACAATGAGCTCGTGAATTCAGAAGCATTTGCTTGTCTGAGTTGGGATCTCTGGCTTGCACCTCATTCCAGCACTAGTTTTGGTGCCATACAGAACTTGCTGGCTGGTTTGAAATGATGACACAGACAACTCTGTGTGCTTAGAGGAGAGTCATTCCAACTGTCCAGGCAGGAAAATTAGGCTGCAAAACTGACAAAACCAGATCTAACCTGCAGCTGAATGCTCAGGACCAGATCCTCAGATAAATTAAATTATCATTAGGTCACTCATGTTAATGGAAGGATGTGCTGATTTACCTCCACTGAAGGTTTTAGCTGGCGTGTATATATGCCTGTTGAAATGAAGATGGTTTTCCAATAAGTGATGTGATTTTGAGTCATTTGTTTAGTACATTTTTCCTTTTATTCAGTTTTTACTGTCTGTCCTTTGCTTACCAGGGCACAGTCACCACCTCACTGGCCCACTCAAAGATTATAACTTTCCTCTTTCCAGGTCTTGGATAATCAAGCATTAAACAATTGCTAATACCAAGACAGTATACAGATTATTTAGCATCAAAAGTAACCCTTTCTGGTGCAGCTCTGAGTGCTTTCCTGTAGACAATGTGAAGTCCTTTTGCCACAGCCATTGCCAGGGCAATTTACACAGAGCTTAGATGATAACAGCCACACAACAAGGTTTCAGTTACAGTAGAGAACCAAACATATTGTTGCTATTCAGGATATTTGTTTTGGCTTCTCTCTGCGAACAAGTATGAAGATAAAAGAGTTCCAGTAGGTAACTGTTACAAACTGTTTAGAAAATAATGAATGCTCTTTGTACACTGGATGCCTCCAGCTTCCTGCTCTGTCATCATAAGAACATGAAGAAAGGCTATGCATGGAAGGGCAACACTTTTACCCTCAACAAAACCCACATCTTCACAATGTCTAATTAACCTGTGGAAGTCACTGTCATATTACTGACGCTTCAAGAAGGACAGTTTCAGTCAGACAGTTTCATTATAACCAGACACGTACTAGAACAAAAGTACTTGGTACTTCAGAAAACAGTAATAGAGCACTGAGAAGGCTTTTCTGCTCGTTGTGTTTGAAATTTATTTCTGTCTAAAGTATTTGGGAGGGGCCTTCTTAAGAAATTAGTTTTATGTTATGATTCAGCCTGCCATAGAAAGTCTTATATTTCTATATTTTGATATGCTTATAGAACACTCCTTTGCCAACTAAGTAGCAGAACAGTATTCAGTCTTTATATAAGACTTTTTATTAACATATCCAAATACTTTCCAACTAAAATTTATGGATATAGAAAGTAAGACTTGAAGGAACAACTCAATTCTTTTGCTGTTATAGATCATAAATAAAATACAGGTTTTTTAAATTAATCTAATGACTTTCTCAATTCTTCCTGCTTGAAGATTGACTTGGAAAATTCATGTACATTCTTAATTAACTTTGCTTTAAGAAGTCACATTATTTTTAACAAACTCAGTTTCAAATGGAATACCTTTTTCAAGAATAACATTCTTACATGATGCTAATGGTAATAAATACATTATTGCATGACTGGAATGTCTTTTGAAAACGTGAATAGTTCCAACATAAAGGTCCACTGATGTAATGATAAGAAGTCTCTTTGAAAAAATTGTACAGTAGACTAACAGGCTTTTTTCTAAGAGAGGTCTTAGGGATGTTAGAAAGTAAAAACAGGGGTTAATAGACTTTTGGGAGTCCACGGACTACTGATAATTAAGCCACAAGCTGTAACTAAGAACAATAAGCCTATTATCAGTAGGATTATATTTGCTATACAGCAAAATGCAACTCCACTGGAAAATGTATGAGGACCTGCAAATCAAACAGAACTGAAGGGTACTGCTCTAAGCAGATAGCATGTTCCTGCTCCACAACAGCACAAAATTTGAGAGCCACAAATTGCTTTTTTGTTGGTTTTGACTTTCAAAATGCAAATCCTGGCTGCCAAAGGCTGCATGAGTTCGAAAACATAACTGAAGAACTTTGTGTAGAAGATCCATTGAAAGCTAAGAAGTACAAAGAAAGAGGCAGTCAGCTGTAAACAGAGCAGGTAGAGAAGGTGTAGGAGGGAGTACATCATATGGTTGTCCTGCTCTTGTGCTCCTTTCTCTATGTATCCACTGGAGGCCACTTTTAGGGATGGGGTAGTGGAAAAGACAGATTTCTGGTCTGCCATGATAGGGCTGATCTTGTTACCTGTCTTCACAGACAGGCACTGTTAGGGTAGTCTTCTTGCACAAGAAAGCTGTACCACCAATTGCATGCTCTGCCTTCTGCATTCATTTTGTTTTGCTTTGTTGCTTTTTGTAACATCATGTCTTGCTCCATTTCTTTCAAGGACTGGAGAAACAATCAATGTTGTCTGTTTGTGGATCATCTTTTTGGTTCTGATAATTTCAGAATGCTAAAAGCCTAAAAAGCAGGATGAAAGGAACATTTCTGGTAAGGAGCTCTCAAATGATACTGCACATAGTGGCCACCAAATCAGGAAATCTGGCAGCAGTCCCCTCAGCGAAATTTGCTTGATATTACAGTACGTGCATGGCCTCTGAGAACAGATCTATAGAGGTGTCGGCCAATTTTTTCATCTGAGGTAAGCCATTTTGTCACTGAAGCTGTTCCTCCACACTTAGGCAATAAATTAGAAAGTCACTGTCTCTGGACTATTTGCTGAGCTTTAGTCTAGACTTAGAATCAAAAGTCTTTAGTTTCTGTGCTGCTCTCATAAAAGGCATTTCCTAGAACAATAAATAACTAGTCTAGGGTCTCAGATACTTTAAAAGCTACACTTATAGTTACAGTTGGACAAATACTGCACATTTTTAATGTAAATAACCATATAAAGTTTTAAATGGTGCATGGGTCACTCTCACACTCCTTTTACATTTGTTTCTCTGGAAACATAAAAGTGATGGAGTTTTAGCAGCACTTAGGTTTGTGGGAACAAATTTTTGAGGTCACATATACTAACATATTACTGTTCGTGAAAACTAGACTGCATATGTAACTACTCAGATCAGAAGGGCCTTTAGTTCACATCACTACTTCAGCTATGTATTTGTGCACGCTAACCATAACCAGAATTGCAAGTCTTTTGTTACTTAAACACATAATAAGAACTTCAAAGCTTTAACAAAAATTTTAAAATATCACTTAGGTTTAGGTCCTTAAAGGATGGAGATATGTAAAGATTGGTTTAGGAACTCAAGTCTAAAGTGTAGATTCTCAAAATCCTCAGTAGGTGTTTAGGTGTTAGTCTGCCAGTGCTCAGGTTTCTAGTAGGAAAGCTTCACAGATGCCCAGAAAGCCACCTGCTGAATTAATAGCTGTTCTCTGGAAGAAAAGAGAGACTGTCCTCTGTAATTCTGAAGTACAACCCCACATGTCAGTCTTCAAGAGACTGCAGTGTAATGAATCCAAAGTAGAAAAGATCAGCTCATCAAAGGAAGGACTTAAGGCTTGCTGCTGCCTGAATGCCTTATTATTGGTAAGTTTCATTATCTTCTTGATCTTAAGCTCCCAACTCTGTGCAATGAGTGAAAATTCCAAGCTTGAACTATGGTTTCTGCTTAAGGGTACTCTTGTATCAGATGCTATAGCACTCATGTTCTTTAATGGACTTGAATCTCTGTACCCACCTGCATCTTGGGGAGCTAAGTGCCTATGTGTCTCCAACAATTCTGCAGTGTCTTCCTGAATCTTTAAGTACCTCACTGACTTTGAAAATATTACTAGAAACCTTGCCTGTATTTGATAGCCACAAACAGATTTAAGGGATCATCTTCCTACCTCACAGAGTTCTGTCACTTCATCATTTTTATAAAGCACTAACTACATTTCTGATGAGAAGAGGGGGTGAACTGACAAATACTAATCTAAACAGACCACTACTACGTTGCAGCAAAAAAAAAAAAAAAGATTATGTTGATCAGATACATTTGTTATAAATTATTCCGCAATTATAGCTTGTTGTATAAATACACCAGTACTTAGTCTCTCCATAATTCCCATCTTGCCTCTTGGATGCTTTCGCACAATAACAACAAAAGCAAAAGCATATGTAAGATTAGGTGCCACTACTGAAATCACTCAAGTAAACACTTCTATTGACATTAACTGAGTCATTATTTTTCCTTCCAGACTTAAATCTTGACTTTTTGGGTCTTGACTTACACACAGGATCCAAAAATGGCTGACCGAAAGGACATCAAAACTGTAAGATGTAATGGATGATCTTCAAGTGTTCTGTCTGCACGGTTTTCATACAGAAGACAAGGGCTTTTAGGAGTTCAGCACCTTGCTGGATAAATCTGAAAAATTAAGGAGGAATATAATTCTATTGAATACAGAGCCCCTGTATTTTAGTAGGTACTTTATCAAATGGTAGTGGGGAAAAATTAAGAAGAACTAACCTATGAAGCCGCTGAAAGAGCAAAGTGAATGGAGCATACACGTGAATAGCAATGAGAGTAAGCATTGCAGTGTAGTTTTGGAAAGGTTTTCTAAATGTGCTGCAGACATTCTTGGCTGCCTGCAATCATCAGATAAAAGCCTACATAAGGATGGTGAAAAGAAGAATAATAGCCACATTTAAAGGATTTGCATGCCTAGATTAGTAACTCAAGGCTAGAAGTTGTTGATCCGTAAGCGAGCAATATTTAGTAGGTGTGAAAAAGCAATTCCAATCATGTCTTGAACTGGAACATAGTTCAAATCCATCAAAAGCAATCAATGACTCAGTACCATCAGCTTAGAAGTGAAATTTAACAAAACACTGAAGTTCAAAGAAATCTCCCAGCCATACTGAAGAAATCAAGCAGAGCCAGAAATAGGCAATACAGCCTTGACAGAACTTTGTGGTAAACAGATGAGCCTCAGCTATTGTCTGACATTCTGAAGACAGGACAGCAAAATAGAAACTGTTCTCTCCAAAGTGAAAATAAATGTATGTTTTTGTTCAATCTGAAGTGACGCTTGGTTCCATAATCAAACAACATGAAACTCAAAGAGATGCTAAAGGTACATACAGCTGGATTTACTACACATAACAGTTCAGAACACCTGTAGCAAAATGACTGGTTACAGGAAGAAAAGTCACCAATAAAGCCAAGAAAACTATCAGATGTGAGTCACAATAATGGAAAGACTCTACAGTTCTTGTTATTTAATAATTTAGAGATATCCACTACTTAAACGTGCAGAAGACTTGTAAAGTGGTTAAATGGGCATTACTTTTTTCCATTCAATTGACGTATAAACTTAGGCACAGACAGGTTTCTCTAGTTTTTCTCATCAGCAGTGCTGAGACATGGTTTATCACAGGCTTGGCACAACAGGGTTTTTGTGGGAGCTCTTTTGTAAATTACTAGCGTCATAACACTGATTTGACCCTGGTTATTCAATGGTTATCATGAACCACGAACTGTTCTGGGATATGCAAGCTAATAATACCTTCCCTAATCTCATTCAGCCTCAGCATTAGACACCTGAGCCAACAGCTATTCTTTTCTGTCAGTAAGAGATTGATCGAAATGACAAATTGCAAATAAAGTTTACTGATTTTTCCTTTTAAATGGGACCAAACCAAGTGCTGTGGAGAGACTTTTTCTTTGATCTATTGGAATAGTCATTGGAAAGAAAAAACACCCTTCTCCAAACTGAACATGTTGCTTCAAATCTCCATAGCAATGAGAGAGAGATATTGGCAGAACCTGGTTTGCTCCTGAAAAATATCATCCAAAGAGTGAAGTCCTGACAACTCTTGTTTACATTTTTCAGTACAAATTTGATTTGCCAAAAATTGCACTGCAGAAGTGGCCTCAGTAACTAAAAATTTAGGTTTGTATTCATTTAATGATTTCTCCTTTCCTCCAGATGCCACTTTAAATGACCTTCATTCCTTATATTTTTAAGCCATTTCTAAGAACATTTTAAAATCTTATTCATTTAACTGGTGAGGATATGGAAAACCAGAAAGTGCACAGGGCAATGAAACTAAGGGGCCATTAAGTTTGCTAAGCGATTTTCTGCAAATGCATCAGTTTCTGAGCTCTTTTGTCCATGCTGAGGATGGCTGACTGGCTGCAAGCCTGATTGAAACCAGACTGGAAAATCAACAGGCAAGCAGGCAGGAGATGGGTAGGTGAGTGATAAAAAGCACAGAGGTGGAAAGGTAGATAGCTTACATTTGTATAAAGTGCGGTCTGGCCAAAAAGCAGTCTTGCTTGGAATATCCACAGAATATAGGAAGCAATGTCTTTATACTCACACATATACACCCTTGTACATATGTACAAAAGTAGTTTTTCATACCGTAGCACATTAGCATTCAGCTCTGATAGCAACTGTTTAAAGCAAACTTCTGACTTCTCCTCACAAGGCTTGCAAATCATTTGCAGGCCCTTATTAAAGAGAACTTTGTTTAGCACAGTATGCTAAGAAAGCATTGCCACTAGATGAGAGCATGCTAAAGCCACAGCGAACCATTAGAATCAGGTATCACTTTTTCCATGTGCAATGCAAGATTTTCCAAGTCAGTGTCTGGAATTCAAACCCAAATACGTCTGAATCTCAGATGAGGCTTTTATCTGAAGGAAAAATACTCTCATGAAACAAGATTTCAAACTAAGAAGGGGACAGGCATAAAAATCAGGAATGATTTACCGTAAATCTCATCTCCATATTGACTTGTTTGCCAGGATAGCAAAGCCTGCAGTGTATCAGTACGAGCCCCCAACAACAACACAAATGCCATGAAAATACTAAATATATGAGAATTTTTTTGTACCTGTGCCTGTTCCTTTGCAGCTTCCTGTGGTTGAATTCCATAAAAAGCAGAGTGTTGTTGATTCTAATAGTTGTAAGCCCAAAAGCTTGACAGCTGACTGCCTTCGTTATGGTGCCTCTGTATTTGGAAGATAATCAACACAACACAGAACAAACACTAATGTTCAACCTGCTGAAAGGGCCTTTAAGAGCCTGAGAGTTTCCCAGAGAGGGACTGCAGTATGGAAAACTCTTGCACACTGAGTTTAGGCATTTGGTCAGGAGATACTGGCAGAGAGACAGAGCACTCTATTCCTCAATCTCCCTGTAAGGTTGCTGCAAGGCTTTTTAAGGAAACAGCAAAAAGGCTGAAAATGTTCTGCTGAGTCTTTCCCAGCATTTCTCCTTTTCTGCAATAAATCAGAAAAACACAAAATTATACAAGGGAGACTTTCCAAAATTAAGAGACTCCCCTACAAAGTTGTCAGAAGGCTGCATGGATACTGGAAAAGTCCAAAGTCACCAGAAGCCCTTGGAAGGACAAAATAAGAATGAGATTAAAGCGATTCCCAAATTCCAGCTGCAATCAGAAACTATGAAACACCTCAAAATCCTGCTTTCTTGATGTTTCAGAGTTTGCAGATAAGGATTAGGATGCGAGCTGAGTTCAGTGGGGTGAAGATCCTTCACATTCTCCAGTGTATGAGGGAAATGGGGAGAGACTTGTCACAGGAGCCAGTTAATGGTCCAGACAGTAGGGTTCCTCTTCTGGCACCCGTCCAGACTATGTCGACCAATCAATTCAAATAAGTGAAAAATATAACACTGTCTTCCACAGGACAAACAGCAATTCTTGGAAACACAGCAAGAAAGAGGCCACACGGAGCACCACAAAAAGACCCAGCCCCACGAACCTTCCCCAGCCTCCAGGAAAGACATTTTTCTGTGGTGACAATTATGCCTCCATATTTCTGGTAATCAACTTATATAATCAACTTAGATGCCAAAATTAGTAGCCTAGGAAGTCCCTAGGTGTTTACAGTCAATGAGGAAAGACCCAGAGTGTATAAAATGAGCTCCCCCAGTGCCATGCTCTGGAAGACATTTCACCTTCTTCTGTTGATTACAAAAGGATTATAGATGATGAGTTGGTTGACGTCTACTGAGCTTAGACTAACTTTTCTTCTACTGCTGCTCTGTGCAATGAAGACTGTAAAAGAAATTCCAACTGAGAGAGTGAAATCAATATGGAGTTTCATAAACATTTCCACACACTCAACACCTTCTTCCCTCCCCACTCCTCAATTTCTCAAAGACATACAGGAAAGCTTTCCCCCGGCCTCCCCCCCTCTCCCCCCCCAAGGAAAGACTATGAATGTTACTCTTCCAGCAGACTGTCCTGACCTAACACCTTCTTCAGCAGGCCCCACAATGGGAAATGCAGGGATTTCTCAAAAATGTCACTTTTTCAGACTGAAGAGCTTTTGCTCACAGCTAAGCTCAGCTGTTGCCCAGAGGACTCAGAGCTGCTGTCTGTGAGATTCTATAAACGATTACAAGTTGCAGAGAATTGTGAGTCTTACTATTTGATAAATCAATTTAAAGTACATAAAGCACAGTTTATTTTAATGCATAAATACAAGGGTTGGAATTAAAGCAGAATTTTCAAACTTCATTCTGCAATTCCTGCCTACTTGATTTAACAGTCTGTTTTGCTTTAGTGTTCATTTTGTTTAGAATAGAAAGTTCTTTTTCCTGCTTTATTAGGCCCAAATTCGTAGTTTAGACCTCTTTCTCCAACAGATCATATACAAATCCTATCACATTGGTTTAAAATATTTTTTTTAATAACATTACATTATCTTTTCATCTGCCTTCTTAATTTCCAAGTGCTTGATGAGCCTTTCTCAGTTGGATAGGTGGCAAATTCCCAAATATGTTCTATGCTGGCTGTACTCCCAAGTGTCTGGGGTGTTAGGATTCACAAAGACCCAGCAAGGACAAGTTGAAGATTAGGAATATAGCAAGATAAAAATGGTTCCTAGGATGCTGTGGACTACACATTGGCTAGAAACACATTCTGCAGGTTTCACATGACAAAAGATAAGACAGATCTGGGTTTCTGGAAGCTGTTGCATGTTTAGGACAACATCAGACTTCCTATTATCAGCATCTGCTGGTCTTGAAAAAGATGGTGAATAAAAGGCAATAACAAATTTCAAAACCATGGGGCTTCTGATGGGATTGGATAGCAAACCTATCTGAAGTTTGATTTTTTTTCAGGCATCTCTGAGCCTGCTTTGTGAGGTGAATGAGGGCTGATAATGCTACAAAGTGCCTGGCTACCTACTGACATCTTTTCTTAGGTTGTTCAGGCATCTAAGAGTGTTGTCTAAAACATCTTAGAAAGATGTGAAGGTCTTGAAACATGACCACAGAAGAATACAGATGAGCACTTGGCATCCTTCCTGTGCACTGTATGTCTCATACAGTGCCGAAGCTACTTTCTGCAGTTAATTCCCATAAAGAAGAAAAAGAGGTCATTATAATCTGGACTATAACATACACCTTCATTTTGTTTTCTCTCAGAAAGGACTTCAGTTGGGACACTTGGGAAGAGTCCTAGAAAAGACTGAGGCTCTTTCAGTCTCAGTTAGGACTGGGCCCTCTAGCAGATACTGTTCCTCTGGGATGAAGCAATTTTTCCTTCTCCCGAATGACAGTTTGTATTAAATGGCCAAAATGATCCTCTATCATTAGCAAAATATTATGTGACTGTTCCGTAGTATCCCATAATGCTATTTCTGGGCCTTGAAAGAATAGCAGACATACTCTGAAAAATATCTTTGAGATGAATTTTAGGAGAATGTTATAAAAAGATAAATCAAGAGGACAGCATTTGTCTATTCCATTTCTTTTTGAACTGAATGTTTGCAATCTACCCATGACAAAGAACTGAATCTCCATGTTAAATACAAACACTTCTCTGGCACTGTCTCCCTTCCACATGCCTTTTAGTCCAGAGAGCATTTTTTCCTTTTGTGGAATGAAAAGAACAACTTAAAATGCCAACTTGCTAAGTAGAGTGAAAGAGTTTGTTACCTGTGTATTTTGACACATTATATCTATGCTAAATTAGCTCTGGTGAAACAAAATAGGATTTTTCTTTTGAGCTGTGGCATATCAGTGTTTCCCTGCCTCCAGCATGTGCAGACTGAATCTTTTTCTAAAAAACAGGAAGAACCAAAAAAATCCTGTAACAGTCTTTGCCCATCAATGTTATTTCATTATTAACTTGGCCCTGTCTGATTTTTACAGCCGTGGTGTTGAGCTTGATTCTTTTGTCATCCTTCTTTATTTACTTCTCCAACAGTAGTTACTCATTGCCAGAAATTACATATGCTGGGCAGATGCAGAATCCAGATATTATTGTGAGTTTTATTTCTCCAAGACTGATATCTGATTTTACCTTTTGCTCCTTTCCTTGTTTGTTTGAAAGCCCTTCTAATGCCCTTTTTGGCTGGCATCATGGCTTTGCAACAGCAATTTCACATACTGTGCCAGCTTCTGGGGTCAGCTGAAAAGAATCTGAATGCTGTGACTCAAGACCACAGATGTAAGATATATGTATAGCTGAACGCCCTGCTGAAATACTTTCAGGAGCAGCCATTTTAGGATCTGCTCTTGTTCAGACTATAATTAAAAGCGAATTTCACTTCTAATTTTGGGGAAACACGATGATCCCTGCATAGTCTAATTTCAAAATTTGGGGAGTTTACTTTCTGATTTAAAGAAACTTCAGAGGAACATAATTATGAAGGATTGGCAGAGAGGAATTTAACCAACAGTCTCGGTAATATCTCCAACTCTGCTCTTTCTGTTATGGGCTCTGAAACAGCATAAGTAAGACACGTCTGTATTCTGTCACACAGCATCTGTGCCGGTAGCGCTAGACTATCATTAGTATGCAAAAGAATCAAATTAACATCTCACATTATATTCTGGAGGGCATCTGAGACAATAAATCATCTTATTTGGATTTGTATGTGCTTGCAAACACCTTGTTTGCTTTTTACTAAGCAATACAGCTTATTTATCGTTCACTGATATACTCCATCCCAAGTAATAGGTACTGTTAGGTACAGCAGGCTTATACTTTGATACTATTTGTTCCATCCCTTCTCCTTTCTGAATGCTGATGACATTCTTGCAAGATGCATCCATGCTGTTCCAGAGTAAGAGCAATTCCACAATGATTCTTAAGTCCCATTGATTTTTACAGAGCTATTTATACTTATGCTGGCATATGCTTCAGTATCTTGCTAAATTAAGACTTTAAGCCACTACATTCCCCCATTGCTTTCTTTTATCCTTGCATAAAAACACAAAACCTATTAAATCTGGTATTTGAACCTAATTTTTAAGACACAGACATCTGGGAGAGCTTCTAATATAAATGTATCGTTAAGCGATTCAGCAACTGGAGTATTACACGGTTATCCTAGGCAGTTAATAGGTTTACTCAGCTGGTATGACAACCCATATACTACTCTCTACTAACTTTACTGCTGCTGAGTGAATATCATAAATCATTCATCTCTGCCATTGTCTAAATGATAAACAACTCATCTCCAAGATGACGTTCTGAAGCAGGAGTGAGAAGCTGAACTTTCTCACTGTATCCAGGTGTCTGGAAAAAGTTGCGGCAAGATACACCTGGAAAAGGGTTATAAGAGAGGTGTGAGGAATGACTGATGTAACTATTGCATTGCCTAATCCTTCTAATGCCGTCCAATAAGAACGCATAAACTATTTGTATATTGTAGCGATAGGACAAGGGGTTCAAACTTAAACAGGGGAAGTTCAGGTTAGATACAAGGAAAAAGCTCTCTACTGTGAGGGTGGTGAGGCACTGGAACAGGTTGCCCAAGGAAGTTGTGCATGCTCCATCCCTGGCAGTGTTCAAGGCCAATTGGACAGAGCCTTGGGCAACATGGTCTAGTGTGAGACATCCCTGCCCATGGCAGGGGGGGTTGGAATTAGATGATCTTATGGTCCTTTCCAACCCGAACCATGGTATGATTCTATGATTGTATAATTTGAACAACAATGCTTTGAAAATTGTTATTATTAATGACATATGTTTATAAAATAATACGAATGTAATTTTGAACTTTCCAGATTTGTTTTAGCATAATGACAGGTGTAACCATAGGTAAGTGCTATTTAACTTTTCTTATGACATGTGAATCCGACATATGGAGAGGTCAATTTGGCACCAAAAGTGCTGTTAGTTTTCCTCATTCCCAGTACAACCACTAAACACTGAAACAAATCTTCTGTGTTCTTAAGTCCTATTGTGGCAATCAAAGTAGAATAACAGGTGCCTTGAGCAGGCAAGTAAGGATCACCCTCCTAGCTCCATCTCTCCCGAAGGACAAGGAATCCTGGAGAGGTAGTGTGGTCAGATGTTTTAATAGAAGAGAATTTATCCCAAAAATAAACTATATTACTGTATATTTTAGTTTATACAAATTAGCTAAGGTAGCTGTTGTAAAGCTTGGTTTAGGTTCTTGTAACTCTCTCTAGTGAGACTGAGTCATTACCATCAGCCTCAAGAGCAAAGCTATCAAACTTTTCACTACAAAGTCTTTTTTTAACAAAAAATTTACTTGATGTTTTTCCCCTTTTTTCGTTTTCACAGAAATAAACTTAATTTGAACATCAAGGAGATTTTTCTTCTATTTTTTCCCCTCTTTTTGTCTCCTTATATTAGAAATCATTGCCTACCATTTTCCTTCTGCTGATTTGTTTTTACACACAGTTTTGCTGTGCCAGGAATTTTTCAGCACTTCCATACCTTTGGAAAAATATGTGAGCGCAGATCTGATAATTGTTTTAGAATTGGAGCAAGTCTGAATAGTTGTAGAATAGCAAAGAATAAAAGTATTTTGGGAAAAAAACCCCCAAACACACCAAAAAACAACAAAACAAACTCACAACAAAATAAAACAAACAAAAAAACCCCAGAGGCCCAAGTAAACCCTGATCTTTTTGTTCATTTTTTACACTCAGTGGAAAAAAGTAGAAACAGGAAAAAATAACTATTTGAATATGCTTTTCTGAAAGGTCACAAACATGTGGGCGGAAAACCTAAAATCTCCATTCTTCAGGCTTCAGGATAAAAGATATTTCAGAATGGCAATACGCATTTTGCAAAATTGCTTTTCCATGGTTTGAACCAGGTCAGGACTAAATGTTCAGTTTTGGATAGAACTCACATCAACCACTGTAGTAATGTTTAATGGTTAGAGAACTTGTATGAATCATACTATGATTTATACCTTATTATGCACAGAGAAGTTAATAGGATGCTAGGGCAAGTGTCCGGAAACTGATACGATATCTTTTGTGTAGCTTGCCAGCAGGACTTAAGAGTGGATGATATGTTAAAATACTCTTACTTTAAATCATAAAGATACACAGCAGTAAGCTGAATAGTCCCTATCCAAGAAAAGAACTGCCCAAGCAGATATTAATGAAAAAATAGTATTGTGTGTGTTCAGTCCCAAAATGTCCTTTTTAATGAGCATAGACTCATGCAAGATGGGCAATTGTCAAACCTGGGATTTAGATTTCCTCAATTTTGCAGTGTTTGAAATCCAGAACCAGATCTGAATTACACAGTTCAAGCCTAATAAAATAAACACAGGTGACATCCACACACATTACAGAAATCAATGGACGTTTTATCATGTGCTCCAATGAGAAAGAATTTCACTCTGAGATGCACTTGGAATCAGGGAGCCTTGCTGTATTAAAGTTGCACAAAAAGTAACTGTTCATGACTGTGAATTGGTCCGCAATCAGAGAAACGGATGAAGATGAAAGGTCCTATTAACTTTGCCATTAAAGTCCAAAGAATATGTGTGTAGACTTCATCTGTTAGAAGCAGGCTTTTCTAGATGAATGAAAACCAGGATTTAATCAAGCTAAATTTCTAGCTTGATTTAAGCTACATGTATATGTGATGGCAGGAAAACTTCTAATCATGCATTTTCATTACCAAAAGGATTTTGGAGTTCTGCCATTTCAGAAGGGTCATCAGGCAGTAGTATCCCATAAGAACAAATTGAAAACTCATATAACTGAATTATAACAATTTGTTAGCAGTTATTTATCATTATTCCTGATAGGAATGCACAGCAAAACAATTCTGAATACAGTGTCTAACACAAAAAATCCATGGAAAAAAATGAGAAGAGAACAGTCTAGAAACCAAAACAAACTGGGTATAGCTTTTGGTGCAAATAACTTTGTCTGTAATCTTCTTTCTGTCTTGTAAATAATAAACGTATTTCTAACACTTGTAGGATTTGGATTCCTGTTGATACAGAGCTCTAACAGCAAGCCATGTGTGACTCCAGTAAGACATGATAATATTCTATCAGCTCATCAGTTGGACCTTTATACTGGAAACACCTGGCTCAGTCACCATGTGAGAAATCATGCCAAGGCATGAAAATAATGTGATTCTTTTAAAGAGAAAAGTTGTTTAAAACGTCCTATCCCAGTTTATAGGGCAACTATCCAAGAATAATTATAATATTGGAAGGCAGATAAGAGGAAAGCATGTTTATTTTTAAATTGTATACTATATAAAAAACATTACACATCTAGGTAATTTTGACACATTCCTCTTTATTTTGAGCAATGCCTTCTGCAAATTACTCTGTAAATGCTAATCGATGTGATGTTTTGAAATCAGTAAGAGCCAATGAACCTAGCAGACAGCTTCAAACTGTCCAAGTGTCCATTTAACATAATTTTGTGACAACACATTTTATGCCAGCACATTTTTCGGGAATACAATGATTCATCCTATTTACTTAGCTCAATGCAATAACTAGCAACCAGTATTAAGACTGTGCAGAACCACAGCTGTTGTAAGCGGCATGTGATGGGACCACAACTCAGCCAGAGTGTTAGCGTGAAGCTGTGTCACTGCCTGAGTTTTACCCAAAGGCACCATTCAGATAAAAGGAGACTTGTATGGTATCTGCCCAGCTCTAACTGGTAAGACAATTCTGGTTTGCACTGGAAAAACAAGGAAGCATAGATAGTAACCGCATAGGGGGGTCCTACCTGAAAGCACTGCTAACTGAGACCTGACCTACATCTGCCCTCTCCAGTGGAATAGGTATGTGCTGGGAGAACCCAGGTAGTACGGTATGTGGAATGAAAAGGGCTTCTTCCTCTTCCTCAAATGTCGAAGGAACACTGGCTGAAAAATACAGTTAAAAACTATCTATCTGCTCTTTTGCACTCGTGGAAATTAATTGTTTTTTCATTGTGCTTTCTTACATGAAAACAAAACTGACAGGGAGTGGAGAAATATGGGGAGGGGGGTTGTATATTAAAAATACAGTGGGCTAAATCCAGCTTTCTTTGTATAGCTAGGCACAAAATCAGTAATACAATTCACGTAAGTAACCTTAGCAGGATCTGGCACTCAATCTTCTATACAGGTAAAACCAAGTTTGTGAGCAATGTGGTTCAGCAGAATATATTCTGCAACTAACCTGTGCACACATCTGCATTTGAAAAAGATGGGATGTGCTCGCTGAAAGTACAGCATGTAATAGAAAATTTCCTCCAGAAAAGGTAGTTCTTTTTCACTTCCATGTAGTCTCACTGAAATTAAAGGAAATTGCACATAAGCAAATGGTAGAATATTTTGACTACAAGATGACAAGGATGAATATCTTGTGAATGAGAGAGGAAGAAGATTAACTCTCCCAGTCAAAACACAGTATTTAATTTAAAGCAGTTACAATTTTTAAAGTATGTTAAAATTTGGAGGTTTTTTTCCCCGTTGTTCATTAAAAAGTGTGACATTTTCCCTTGTTGCTTTTCTAGAGAAAAATCCAGCTAAGGATATTTACAAGAATGATTACTCAACACGCCATTACCAAATTACATATTTTCAGCTGAAAACTAATGCCAAATTTGTTTACCAAGATAGCTTCTCTAGTGATGCTAACCTGCAAAACCTCTTTGTGCCACACTTTTATCCACTCAGGTACATAAAGTCTTAGGAGCAAGGTCAGGATTTATCTCTCAAATTGACTGTTCCGGAATAACTGTAGTGCACATCCTGCACCTTCAGGTTTCAAAATGACAGATATATCTTGCGGTGTACATCACAGTAACCTTGAGTACTAGCAGTTTCAACACAGGAGCAAGTGTGAGCATCTAAAATGGTGTTACTGTTCAGGAATGAGCTATGGGCCTTGGATAATGTTGGCATCAGCAAGTTTTTAAACAGAAAAGGTCGTATTCTGAGGGGTTAAATAACTGCAGTTGTTAAAGGGAGTGACTTATTTAAAATAACTTAGGGTCTCAAGTGTAAATGAGTTGGAATTAGTCTTCCAGGTGGCTTGTGCAATGTGAGTTATTTAGGTTACAGAGGTTTACTATCATTTTAGGTTTTATGACAAAAACTGCTGTACCAGATGCATATAGGCCAGGATTTACCAGCCTGGAAAAGTGATGACAGGGTGGTGATAACAGAACTGTGAGTGGTGGAAAGAGAGAAAATGAGTAGGAAGAGATTATTTGTGGTTCCTTGCAATACAAAAAATAGGGCAGATTAACTGAATTTATCAGCAACTTAAAAACACACAAAAGGAAGTAAGTTTTAACAGAGAGTAAAACTAAATTCTGGAATCCATTATTAAAGGATAATTGTGGACATCAAAGTAAAATTGGATTTAGAAAGGAATTAGAAAAATTCAAGGAAGGAAATCCATCAAACACAAGCGTATAACTTCAGACAGGAAATATTTTGATACTGAAATGGTATTTGCACACATTATTTTAATAAAGAAAATGTATTTCCTATTTGTGACTAGATTATAGCTGTTACTAAAATTCACACTAGATATAGATATTTTTGTATCATCAGATATTTCTGTAGATCACCATTTTTAATACCTAAGAGAAGATATTTCTTAAAATTGCCTTTTGGGGACAGGTTATTTTTCTTTCTTCTTTTTTCACTTTTGCTACTGAATGCAAAGAGAAGAATATTTCTTATCCTTTCTTCTCCCTGATTTTTACCATTTTATTCCCTTTATTCTTAGTATTGGTTTGGGGTTGGGAAGGGGCAATTTGATTTTTTTCTTCAAAAATTTGTAACTGAGTGAAAGCTACCACGAGGCAGCTGTGTGAGTGGGGTTTTTTTAGAAAGCTGAAGAAAATGACAGTGGAAATGAAATATAACCATGCTGATGTCAGAGGAAAGCCCTAGTGGACCATTCCTAACTGCAGTCAGAAGAGAGGTGCCTAATTCATAACTCAATCAGTTGTTGACAGAGAAGGAGAGGAGAGACAGACACAGTCAGAAAAACAAATCCCCAGAGAAGATGATAAAAGTCTGTGGCCTGACAGGATCCTGATCTCGGCCTCTCAGCCTTTAAACCTCTCACACTGTAGCTCGTCATTAGTAAACATTGCTCAGAAGAGGCAGAGAAGGAACACCACAAGAACAGGGCCACAGGAGCCAGAAACACCATGATTAATGATGTTCTGCAGACATGCAAAAGCAAACGCACTCCATGTTCACAGCATCAAACTCAGCTGCAGTCTAACAATGATTCCCTAATTGTTCTCTTGGCATATAGCACATGGCTCTTCTTCTAAAAATCATTTTATATTAAAATTCCTGGTAAACCTTTTATCCAGACCAGAGTGAACTAAGCAGTGAAGCTTGTCCAGGGGAAAGAAAGAGCAAAACAGCTGGAGAAGTGGTGGAGAAGGGTCTGTCTGGAACAAAGACTAAACATCATGCTGTAGCTAACTGCACCACTTGAGAGAAGTGAAAAAACAGTGAACTTTACACATGCCTTGTCTAAGGAGGCCACCTTCCTGCCAGAGAATATTTGTCTCTGGCAAGAGCAAAATTTTCTCCTGAGGCAAGTGTGAAGGGTAAGGCAGAAGCTGAGGTGCTCTCGGGATGCCCAGCCATTAGACCTACTCCTCTGATACCAAACCACAACACTGCTGCAGTGCTAGATAGAGGCAAAGTCTGGTTTGCTGCCCCAGAGGTGGGAGAAATAATAGAAAGGCTCAGTTTTACATTTACAGTAACCCCTGCCCAAAACCAGAAACATCAAAATATCTTGCATTTTTGATGTCCTTTCAGCAGTCACATACCACCAAGTCTTGACAGTTGGTGTTCATGGCAGAAAACAAACTTTGATGTTTTCTTGTCATGATCTTTGCCAGTATGGCTATCTCACTGTAATTTTAAGTTATCTTGGTGGTTCCTCTTGGAAGAATAAATTGAAAGCCCTTTCACAGAGCCCTCAAATTGGGAACTTTCACCTTTTGTTAGCCTAGGTTTTGGAGCTTCCATCACCACAATTCCAGTGACGTTTAACACAGAAAACTCTATAATAGTCTGAAAATAATCTAGATACAGAATAGTCAGTAACTTAAGCTTTCAACTGAATGGTTATTCATTACATATCTTCAGCTATTACAGCCCTGGTTAAAAAATAAAGAAAAACCCCTTGCTTTTCAATCTGCTGACTCCAGAACAGGTTTGCTCGGAAGCTCTTGGTTTTCTTCTGGGATGTTTTGTCCAAAGATAGCCTTCAGGGGTACTGTTCTATTGTTTCAACGTAAAATCTTTTCCATAGAATAGCTTTTCCCTTTCTTAAAGCATAATGTTGCATTACTCTGCCCAAGACACAAAGGTTAAGAGAGTCTCTGAGGTCTGACCACAGAAGTGACACCCAGTCATACTGCCAGTGGGGCTGGCTACAGGTGGAATGGGATGGAGGAAACAAAGTCACACCTGGTAGTAGAGCTGTACCTGAGATGCTTATCTCAAAGGATGTTATTAGTGGGCAGGATGTAATCCTAGTGAAGATGTGAACACAGGTAGCTGCAGGCAGCAGAGGTGGTCTCTCACTACAGGAGCTGCTCACTTCTCTGCTTTTTTGAGGTGGATGCTTTGTTTTGGCACCTGCTTTCCCCTTGGACTTTCCAGGCACATATTGCGAGATCTACCTAAGCTTTGGGATGGCTGTGATAGGGTCTGGAATTTACTGTTGAAGGTAATTATAGTTTGGGATTGATTTAATCTCAGGCTCGTTGGTTTCTTATAGTCGTTTGTGAAAGAATAAAGCTGATGGCTTTTTCTTCTATGCTTTTTTTTTCTCTAGCAGTATAGAAAAGCACTTACAACCCAGAAAAGATTCATTTTCTCATTAATGGAAAAAGGTAAATAATTGATAAAAAGGCAAAAATTTACAATCTATAAACCAGTATTTCCAGAACAAAGTGAAACACCAACTAGTCTTGCTATAGACATCAACTTTCCATCCAGCACTCCTTAATGAAAATAAAATCCTGTGGCCACATCTAACTTATCAAATGGAAAGTCAAAGATGCAATCAGAGGTTCTACCTGGGTAGCACCTGGTGGCACACAGAGCATTTATTCCAGATGTGTCATCAGAACCACTCATTCACCACACACCCACACAGAGCAAAAAGCATTCATTAAACAAGTAAGAGTAGAAATTGGAAGATTTATTCTGGAGACTGTTGAAAGCCTAACAGGAAAGCAGATTTTATTCTTATCAGCTGGGAAAACAATTGCAAAATATAAACTTGTTTTGCCTGGCTTGCATTTTGCTCTCCCTCTTTTCGTTTTTAAGATGATACCAGCTCTGACTTCTGTGCAACGTTTTCATTTGTTTCACAGTCCTTTTTTTTTTTTTTTTTTTTTCAGAAATTCTTTCACTGGCAGCTACCTTTATGTCACTTCTGATTTCCAAGTTGAGGCTTAAAATCTATTCTGTGGCACCAATATAATTAGTGGCATGTTGACAGCTGTTCCTTGTTTTCTTTTAGTACTCTATCAGATATATTTTACAGCCCAAACAGAGACTATGGAGCTAAGTGCATTTTTTTTACAGCAGACTGGAAGAAATATATTGCTAGCAATGTTACTGTGACAATATATATACTGTAATAATAAAGCCGTATTTTAAACTGAGAGTAGTTTGTAATCAAGACCAAAGGTAAATGTAAAAAAATCAGGGAATGTTAGTTGTATGTAACCTGAACGTCTGGAAAGTGTTTCTTAGCTTATGCACAATGAAACTGCAAAATAGGGGGCAAAAAAATCGCTCAGATCAATCAGGGCTCATTCAAAAAGCTTGTTTCTACTTCCTTGCAAGTACTGCCATGAGCCAAAGCAAAAGCTGGACCTAGTGTGCCTCAATGCACAGTTCATTGCACTGCAGTGTTCACAGCATCACATGCCTATTCATGTCCAGGCCACTATAATAGCCTTGGGTGCAGGGAAAACTCCAGCAATGCTGGTTGAATTCCATTTTATCTTAAATCTGGTGGGTAAGGATATGCATTTAAGTCACACTTGCCAGTGACTGCCTGCACACTGGTATCAGTGAGAGAAGCATGGACTATACAAACTGGAGGTGAACTCCAAACACTGCTGCAGGACTGCTATACACTGGTGGCATTCTGCTGAGGCCACTGATGGTATATACCCTCCTTGGCACTAATATAAGAAAGATAAGAATCACCTTTGCTATAAACAAGAAACTCAGATCATGAGTTTACAAGTTAAAAAGCGGGTAGGGGGAAAAGGGACTGGGGACCTGAGTCTGGCCTTGCCATGCTGAGAATGGATTAAAATTTCACCTACAATGCAGATCTTCCCCATTCTGCCACAAGCCATTTGGCCTCTTGATACCAAATGCTGTTTTCAGTGGTTTACCAGCCCTCAAAGTTACTAAGACTAAAAGCATTTGGCTATGCACCTGAACGTCACAGGGATCTATAAAATTTCCAGCCTTTTTTGACTGTTAATTTAACTCCTATGTGTTAGGGTGAAAATGGACCTGCAAGTCATGTTTCAGTGCCTGAGTGATTCCCTCTCCAAGCTGCAAATTAGTGTTAGGCTGGTAAATCTTCCACTCTAAAAGATCAAAGTTTGAGGGTAGAGAGGTCAGCACCAACTTTCTGGTATTTTTCTTGCTGAATGGGAGATGACCCTTAGGAATTTTTAGCAGGCCCCTTAAGTTTAGCAGGCCCCTAGCAAGTTTGCAGCTGACAGGTGGAGAATGGTAAGGAGTAAATGCCATGATGGCATATGGCAAAGACAGACACATCAGAATGAGGACATTTGGCAGCTATGCATTCAATCATGAGAGGTATTATGGAGTAAGATGAGGTGCTTACCATAGAGGTACAGCAGGTACTAACTCAGGACAATTGTCTGCGTTGTGTGGTTACCTTCAGTGCACATAACAAGCTTCAGATTTCATAAAAAGGCATGCAGTCACTTGAGTGGGGAGGAAAGGGATTGCAGGTCATTATCAGTACAGATTGTACGCTAACTGGAAGCAAGCATTGATTGCTTGCTGTGAGCCAAATTTCTTCATCATACCATATGAAGTCTATTGCCATAGTCCTGGTACCTTACGAGACCAATGGAACTGACACAGCTCAAAGCTGCTGGAGCTCCTTCCTTATAAAAGAAGCAATATAGGCAGTTCTGGCAATCAATACCTCCCTGTCCTGACAAGTTTTTCTGATGCCATTCCATAGTCATCGTGCCCAGATGACTTTCTTGAGCTTTTTGGAATATCCAGGGTAGGAAGGGATGCTGAAAAGATGGTCTGTTGAGTACAAGCAAACTGAGATCTGTCTTAACATGGAGAAACAACCTGCCTTATGTGATCAATTGTTGTGTTTTGAAACCAATATGACTCTAAAGTTTTGTTTCATCATATTAGGATATGTATTTATCTGCAGAAAATCTTATCTATCTGTGCCGTAAGGGCTGTCTTCATCCTTCCTTCTTAAAATGCTTTGAGTGATTCCTAGTTCAGACAGCTGGATTATTTTATTCATTTATTCATGAAACAAGAATGACTTTGATCACAGCTAAATAGGTTTGATTCAAAATACCAGGCAGTAACCAAGAAGTATACAATGAGAAATTGCTTTTAAATTATTTAAATATGCTTTAAAAATTTTTTATTCTTTTTTATCTCATCTCTGAACAGAGATGAGAGGACTATCCAGAAATTACTTCTGAATTGTTGATGATCAGTACCATCACTCTGTGCAATCTGAAAATGTCAGGAACTGCTTAAATTTACATCACTGGTATAAGGTTCCCCTGGGGGCACATACTTTTTGCCATTTTCTGCCTGGAACCGAGAGTGGTATTACTACAGCTGGGTGATAGTAGAAGTTGTCAGGAGGTGCAGAAGTTTACTTCAGGCACTTCATAGAAGTGGAGTGCCTTTCTATAAACAAAAACCAGATTATACATACCGTAACAGTGTGAATCATTAGTGTGCAGCCAGCCCTTGATCATACAGAAGAATACTCCAGTCCATAGCACTGTCATGTAGACTTTATTGATTCTGTACATTTTCTTTGAGGACTGCTAAAAAAACAGATTTCTGCCTACTCTATGAAACCTAGTGAAGTACATAATGATTACATGACAAGTTTCTTACTTAAAAGGACTATGCAGGTCTTTGATTTCTTCCACATTCTGACTTTTAAATGACCTCTGATAAACTACCTTGAAAATAAGAATGCATTATATGGAGGGGTGGTTTGTTTTTTTTTTTTTTATTTTCAGTACTGTACAGTACTGTTATTGTTGGGCATCTGCTAAAAGGGCAACACAATAGGGTGCAAGAATCCAGGAAATCTCTGGATATTAGATATAATTCTTCACTACAGATGGGCAGTCAGTAGGTGTGTCCCACAGGAGGGACCTGAGGCCATACAAGGATCAATAATGGTTAACGCCTACTAATGAACCAGGCAAAGAGATAGCATGCACCCTCAGCAAGTTTGCAGCTGACAGCACATTGGTGGGCATATGGGGAAGTGGGGGAAGGCAGTCAGTGCAATGGAGGGCAGAGCAGCAACTTGGATGGGCCTCAATAGGCTGCCAGAAACATCACAAAGCTCTAGAGAGAAAAGTGCCACATCTTGGGACTCTGCAATGCAGGCGCTGCAGAGTCCTGGGGCTGAGGCTAGGCTGGCTGAGGAGAAGCTCTGCAGGAAAGGACTTTCAGGTCCTACTGGCAGAAACAGGTATGTGTATTCAGCCCCTGTGATGATGGAGGATCATCCCGTACCGGGCAGTATTATCACACCACAGCCGGGCCAAGGGAAGGGGTTCTTCCCCTCTGTTTGTATTTGTGAGACAATGCCTGGGCAACTGTGCCTGGCTTTGTGTTCTTCAGTACAAAGTAAAAAGCAAAACACTGGTAAACTGCACAAAGTCTCACAAAGTATGGTTAAGGTGACATACAGAGACAGGTGACCTGTGTTTATTTGGCTTGATGTAAAGAAGGTTACAGAAGGATCTAATTTCAGCCTTCAGTTACAGAGAAGGGCGCCCTATGCTCTTTTGGAGGTGCACAGGGAGAGTCTGAGAGGCTATACATGAGTTGCAGGAAAAAGGGAGGTAGGAATGAAACTGTATCTGCTATTTCTAAACCACTAGTGACACCTAGTTTCCAAGAAAATTATCAGTAGCTACGTCAGCACTGCAAGTTAGAAAAACGTGTCAGTTTGCATTACCATGATACAGGTTCAGTAATCTGAAAGTTCCGGACAGCAAAACACCAAACTAATAGACCTTGATAACAAAGACACATGCATTAAATCTCTGCTCCAGTAAAGGACACAGAGCTTGCAGGTGTGGCCTCTTGGTAGAAGGCACTGATGCTGTAACCTATAAGAGATATTTCCAAGTCTGTGTCTGTGCCATCAAGCTAAATCATTTATTTCTCATTGAGGACTGACGCCCTGATTGTCCACACACTATACATATTGTTGGGCACGGAGACAACCTTTAAGACGCTACCATCTGCCTCCTCAGATGGGAACTCGTGGACAGCTTACTCACATGCAAGTCCTACTCTTACAGCCAACACAGATGCAATTGAGCCGGTTCTGGCTTGTGCTGCTCTGCTTACAGTACTCCTAAGACACTAGAGTATTGTGAAGGCCATGAGCCTCCTTTCCCTCACACTGGCCCCAGCTCAAGTTCAAGCAAAATATATGGACACTTTGGGCCCTGGAGGACTGTACAGGGAAAGGCTGGGTTCTCCTTTTTGGGACAAGAGCAAATCTCTGGCAAGCATGTTGGTTTAGAAATTCTATTTGCTGGGGACAGAAACTCACAGGTATGTGACACAGCATACAGGTTCTGACAGTCAGAAGGAAAATGTCTGACAACAGTGCCTATGGGCAGCCACAGCCTCCCAGCATTGCTACAACACTCAGCTATAGCACCCTTACCTTGCTTCCAAATTTTCCTGCCCCCCACTCACCATCTCCAAAGAGAAATAAGAATCCCACTTCCATAGGTATGAGAGGGTTTTACTATAACTGGGCAGCAGCTGTGTCTAGATGTGACAGGATAGCAGAGTCACACAATGATAAAGCATATGGTGGCCTGGACCACTACCAGACAATGACAGCATGTCTGGTCACCACTTTATAAATCACAGATGTCTGAAGAAACATGGACTTTCCATTGCATTCACAGCTGACTCTTGCCCACAACTGCTTATCCATCACCAACTCTGACAGCGTTTTGAGTCAGGTATGACAAAATGATGGCACAGAAAACAAGTACAGCAGAAGACCATGTCACTGACGACTATTGGCAAAATTACTGGCTTGAGTCATGTTCCTGAAGATATTGCAAGAGCAAACTAAGAACCTCTACTGGCTACACAATCTTCCTTTCTACATATCCTCTCTTCATTTATCAGTCTTTCCTCAAAAAGTGGGCTTAAAAATACAGTTTTAGGCTGAACAAACAAACACCCCTTGGGAACAGCCACCTAGCACTGGCAATTCTCAGGTATGCTTTCAGTGTAAGAAAGAGAGAAGAGCTAGTATGAGCCAAAAAATACATGGATTTTATTTATGGACACCCCATACATACAGGGAAACTGTGGCTACTGAAGTAATTGATAGTTTTGGCAACATAACTGATGGCTAGCATGTAGAAGATTTGGCTGATGGTTGTGCAGTAGCAATTCTAATAGACTTTTCCATCCTACTCAGCTTGCTCATTGATCAGTAGGAGTTTGAGAAAAAGCACACTCCAGAAGACAAGTATCCTCTGTACTAAAGGATCCAACTGATATGAGCTAAGCAAGCTAAGCCCTAGAGCGTGGATTTGTACTTCAACTCGTACAAGCACAGATCAAGTTGTACAAGCATATTGCTCAACAAATGTGAATAGTATAGTATAAAGACTTAATCTAGAGCACTACTCCACCATTCTCCTGCTCAAAGAGGGCCACATATAAGGTCAGATCAGGGTGGTCAAGGTTTTATCCAGCCAAGTCTCAAAAATCTTCAAGGATGGAGACTGCAAAATCTTTCTGGGCAACCTGTTCCACTGTCTGACTGTCCTTGTGGTGAAAAAACTTTTTCTTTATATCTAGCTGGAACCTTCCATTTCAGTTTATCCCCACTGTTTGTCAGCCACTCATCATCTATGTCCATGAATCACTATTTTCTCAGTAATCTCCTCATAGGTATTAGACAAAGCCTCCACTTCTCCAGATTAAACAAGGCCAGTTTCTTCTGTCTCTCCTTCTGGGTTCTGTGCTCCAACCATTCGACCATCTTGGTGGTCTTCTGCTGGACTTACTCAGGCTTATAAATATTTTTCCTACACTAGGGGAGGCCAAAACTGAATGCACTATTCCAGATGTGGTCTAATGAGTGCTGAGTAAAGGTGAATAAGTGCTTCCCTGAACCCTCTGGCTATGCTTGCGGTAGTACAGCACAGTATGCGGGCAGCCACCACCTCCAAAAACATGAGCTGAGTACACAGTAACAAAAATCCAGTGTCTGCTTCCCACAGTTGAATGGTTTCTGGGACATCATGTCCTTTACTGGATCACAAAGGTGAATCAGCCAGTTCCTTTGATTTAAAGTCTAATTTAAATTTTTATTTTCAGAAGTTTCAAGAAGGTTTTTCACACAGTATATCAATACATTGCAGAGTTTTCCTTTTCCTTGCAGAGATAACATTATTTATTGTTAAGAATGTGCTTTATAACTTTTATGCTGTGACTAAGATCTATATACACTCTAGGGCACATATTAATGATCCATTAATATATTTCTCAGATGTTTAAAATTACTCAGCCTAAAGTTTCATGCCTTTCTGCACACCTGAATTAATATATACCCTGGTGTGCTTCCTTGCATAGTTACAGCACTCTCTCTACTACGGAAAACTGGGACTTGATTGCATCCATATATTAATCACAGTGTATGTTTACATAGTATGACTTCACTTAATAGTGTAATGATGAAGAAGCCGGATGTACAGAGCTGTCTGGCTGAATGCCTGACTGAGGAAAAAAGGAAGGCTTTCTACAAACATTTTTACATTTCTACAGAGGGCCAAAGAAATCACAGAAATGCTAGAGAGGGTTTGTTGTTTTTTTTTTTAAATACACAATCTATCTTTCTCCATAAAATATGGGAATGCCTTGCTGGATTATATATATATATCAGTAAGTGGGTTTTGTTAATCTCCTAAGTAGCAAATAATTTCTGCCTCTAATGAATTACATTAAAAGGTGAAGTGCTTAGTGGCAGGAACTCATGTCAAAGAATGATTACTCACCCTGAGGTTTTTTGGCTCCAGTAAGCAGCTCCTGTAAGTAACTTCAGTGGGCTTCCTTCCATTAAAGCTTTCTTTTATTCTCTGCCTGCAGGACTTCACACTGATTCAAATTACTATTTATTTATTGATTTATAATTTCTGACAGGGATATGCCTCTTGTTATACAGCTAACAAATAGGGTTTAATGTTTCTGAAGAAATTACCCAGATGAATTATCATTTCTCAGTCAGGAATCATTTTACAGCTATATTTCAGGGTCTTCTTCTTGCATTTCTCCATTTTTCATGCCCTTACTGGGATACAGTAGTAGGATCATTTACATAGCATTGGGCTGTGAGATGCACAAGCATATTGTGACAGATGGAAAAGTAATTTTAAGCATGAAACTTCAGAAATTGTTACACTGGATGGATCAGACATTGGAGCAATAAGAAAGAACTGATATGCCAGGGTTGTATTTCTGAGATCCAGGTAGCAATAGGTATGCTGACTAACATAAATTGTCAGGCAGGAAACAAGACTAGAGAAATCTCATTTCTCCTTTAATATTATTGCATCTTCTGGGTGGGACTATTTGAGAAAGAGCTATAAAACAAAGATAAAAATGCTGAAGGCCAGCCTCACCCAGAGAAAGCTCTGGTTTATTCTGGTGCAAAAGCTTGTTTCAGCTCAAATCTCACATGGCTGATGAGCAATGTATACCAGTAAACCAGTATATATATACATAGATTGTTTTACTACTCTATGTAGTAGTGTAAAATAAGGGTTCCTAAGCAATTCTAGTGAAGCAGAGAATATTTATAAGGATAAATAAATCATCCAGTTACATCTCTGGGCTTCAAGAGAAAATGACTTCTAAAGGTGACAGATATTTGGGGGGAGTGCCCTGGAGGAAACAATTAAAGTTAAAAGTTACTCCAAGAGACCAAGACATGTTCATATCAACAAACAATGCAATGAGATACATAGGCTTGGTGAAGAGCGAAATAGTCAGACGGTGTGTATTTTTGATATAGTCTACACCTCTTGGTTTTGGCAGGTAGAGTGCTGTTCTGTAAAGCAATAGCAGCTTATTCCCACTGAACTACATGATCACTGGAGTACAGACAATGGCCAGTTTCATGTGGCTTTCCCTGTTTTCCCTCTCTGGGGGCTCTGTTAACCAACATCAGCTGCCACTTTTGCCATTCCTTTGGCCCTATCTGGGACAATCTGCCTTACCTGTCTTGATCTTGATCTCATTTTAAGTTTTGCCTTTTCTTGCCAGTTTCAGAGAAAATAACCTGTATTATCTTATGTTGTCTTACCTTTCAAATGCTTATTGATAAAAAATTATGCTCTTTATCATGTGGCAGTTTCATTTTGATCATGCCTCCAAGAGTACCAGAGGCTAGATTTGCTGACAGGCAGTCCAAGAAACAGGGTTCAATGTTGTGATGATCAGCTGGAGTGGTTGAGGCACACATACAGGTTTATGGCTTGGAAAGGTTGCTTTTGAGAGAGACCTGGCGTAGAGTCAAGATGCTGTGTGCCCTAGTATCTCAGTAGAAGCAAGCCTTCTCTTTGAATTAAGACTGGGTAATAGAAATGCTCAGATATTTGGAGGAGAAAAAGCAAAGATGTGGACTGATGTGTTTTATTGTTTGTTTTGTTTTTTTTTTTTTTTACCCTTCCTACAATGCACTATAAGCATTGCTATTTTAGACACAGATTAGCCCTTCTCATGTTTCAACACTTCCCAGGATTCCCTCAAGGTAACAGAACTTTAAACTTCCAATTGCTACTAGGAGTAAATTCCCCTCTTACGAAAAATTTCATTTGGATGTCCTTGAGGGAAGGGAAAAGAGAAACAAAAAATCTGTGACCAGCACATGAAGTAAGGATGGGGTACAGCCTCTTGGTGAACAGAATCTGAAATGTGATTACATCTTTGGACTACCTAGAGCTTCCCAGTCCCATGTTCTACAAAAACATTGACCATGTAATTTATTCACAGTCATTGTCTTGCACTGGGCTCCCTTCTCCGGGAGTGGGAAAACATAGCGGACTACCACTAACCCACGGTGGCCAGACAGAAGGGTAACAGTGCAGAACTGTGCTCTTCGGAAATCAGAAGAAAGACGTTATTTCAGTTCGTACACAGGAATGAGTGGAAGGAAACTTGCCATCTGTTGGCAACTCCGCTCCTGTGGACATGGGTGAATTTTTTAAAGGCAGGTGAATAATGTATGAATTGTTTCTGAATGAAAGCCAAGGTTTTCAAAGCTCCACAGCAAATGAATCCTCCATTGTGCATACCTCCTGTCTGAGAGTCACGCCACTTTGAATAAGTCTCAGGGTAAATGCCATTCACTGACTGTATAAGCATAGCTTGTAAAATTAGATTACTGATGTAAACATTTACAATTACGAATTTAAAATGCGCTACAAAGATTTATGGGGAAAGTTAAATCTCAATTTTGCTGTATATTATATTACAAACGATGTTATACACAGATGATAAATCACTCTCTGAGCATTACAATGTATATTTATTTACTGGAAAAAACCTATCTCAGAGGATTTATTCTTGTTTGTAAAATGTCCTGATAATATGGGATGAAATATGCAGAGGAAACAGTAATGAACATTTCTACAATCATTACTAAAATTCTCTACCAATTTCTTGCTCTTTCTCCTTATCTTTTTTGCTTTAACATCAGAATTTCATGTAATCTATTCTTCTACATGAAATAAATGTTTCTTTTCCCATGGTTGCCCACAAGCTTCTCCTTCTAATATCAGAATATATATCTCTAGTAAATGGTATTTTAATGCTAGTTACAAGATTACCATTCATATTTCATGTTTCTAATGCTTGCATCCATATTAGCTCTATCTTAATTTTACTTCACTGCCCAGTTCTACTTAATGACAGTGTCCTCTGCTGTACATAGCAAAAATAGCATTACATTACAGGTTCTTTCATTCATGATGATCAAAATGAACTGATAGAAAAAGAGACTCTGTATGGACCTGTGCAGCTTCTCACTTAGTATTTGTCAAAAGCATTTCTCTAAAATGCTTCCTAGCTGCCTCAAAATCATTCATGGTACAGTGATTTTACAAATAGAATTCACGTCAAAACCTCCTAACACTCACACCTTGCCCTCACCAATATTTTGTGTTTAAAGGAAGGAGTTCACTAAGAACCAATGTGAAGAAAACTGCCTGAAAACAAACCTCTGGGACATCTTCTCTGAACGTTAGACATGAAATAGGGAGAAAAATCTTTGTAAAGTTTTAAAAGGACTGTTTTTCTAAACGAGCTTTCTGCTGTTGGGTGAGGACAAACTGGATGTGTGAAAGGTTACAGGAATACTCTGGTTTAAAGGTGGATACTTAACTATTGCTGGGATGTCCCAAGAGTAAGGTAAATGCACATTTTTTCTAATACAGACATAATTTAATGGAAATACTAAAAATACTACCTAAGACACTAACTGCAGTCATAATTATTAGCTACAGAAACATGATTCAGGATAGACCTGTAGGAGTTAAGGTGGGTAGTTCAGTTCTCTGAAAATGTCAGTGAGCTGGTGATGTTTAAAATAAGAAGTGATGTCAGGTGTTTTCTAGAAGAACTGCAGGAAGGCCAGAAATGCTCACATTAAGACTAGAAATGCTGCTCATGTCAAGCAGCATACAGCACTTTCCATCTAAGAACTGACTTGGATCCTTCAGCTTGAAAAATGACTTAAGATGATACAACCCAAAATCTATGGGAGAATGCAAAGGTGAGCAGAGAACCATTTTTCTTCACTATTGCCAAAACAGCAGAAGTAGCAAGGATTCAAGAGAGCTTTGCGTGAACAGGTTTGAAACAAGTAAGAAGTGTTTTTGCACATAAATCTTGTCATTGAACACTGGAATTGTCACAACACTGCCAATGCCATAAATGAGAAATAAAATAAAAGGCTTTTAAAAATGTGTCTAGGCACATTCGTGTAGTATGTGTCCACCTGCAAATATGAAATACCACGCACCCCGTGTCACAGTTCTTAAGCTGCTAGAAGGAAGAAACCGGTAGGCCTGGATTGCCCTGGGGACCTTATTTCTGTCTGTTTTTTTTATGTTATTTCCCAGAGCAACATGTTGATATATCTGGACTGTTGCAGCACTGCCCCATAAGCCTGCTTCTGCTCTGCACATCCTACGGCTTCCAAGAGCTCAGTGGGAAGCCTCTCCAAAGGCACTTGTAAGGCTCGGTTGGCACCTACAGGCCTGAAGGGAGCCCGGCTGGCGAGCGAATGCTACGGCAAGCCACCAAGGGAAGCACTGCGCGGTCGCTGCCCAGCTACCTCAGGCGGAGCGCACCCCACGCCCGCGCCCAGGAGCCGCCCGGAGCCTGCTCGGAGGGACGCGAGAGGCGGAGCCGCTGCAAGCCCCACCCCGGCCCCGCTCCGCCTCGCTGTGGGCCTCTACCGGAAGTGAGGGAAGGAGGAGAAGGAGGGCGTGGCGGAGCGGGGCCGGGCTGGGAGGCTCTCCGGGAGGTTCGGCCGGCGCCATTTTGTTCGCGGCGGGCTGCCGGGGAGCGCGGAAGTGGCGGCCGGCGAGGCGGGAAGGGACGGGGCTCCTGCGGCTCCTCCCCTGCTGGGGTGTAGAGGCGGAGACTGAGTGCGGCCGACCCGGGCCGGTGGGGGCGGCGGCGGCAGCGAGGCTGAGTCGAGCGGAGCCGAGCGCGGCCCGGCTATGTCGGCGTTCTCGGAAGCGGCACTGGAGCGGAAACTGTCGGAGCTGAGCAACTCGCAGCAGAGCGTGCAGACCCTGAGCCTGTGGCTCATCCACCACCGCAAGCACTCTGCGCTCATCGTCAGCGTGTGGGAGCGGGAGCTGCGCAAAGGTGAGCCTGGCACGGCCGCCGCCACCCTGCCGGGCCTTGCTCCGCCCTCGGGTGCCGGGTGCGGCCTTCCTCGGGGGGGGGGGCGGTGGCCGCGGCGGGAGGAGGCCACCCTCGAGTGTGCGGCTGCTGAGGTAGGGCTCCGCGGCCTGTCGAGCCGGGGAGGAGGGAGGGAAAAGAGGGCGGTCCGGCCCGCCCCGGCGCCTGGGGGAACGGAGCTGCCGGGGCAAATGTTGGGCCCCGCGTCTCAGTGTCGCGATGACTGTGGGATGGGAGGCGCTTCTCATCCCTCTTTTTTTCTCCACTTCCCTGGCTTCTCTTTTCTCCTTCCCATTCCACCTTCAGTGGGATGCCTCTGAGGAGGCCCCTTCTCGTGTTTTACTCCCTTTTTTTATGGGAAGTGGGAAAAGGAAAGGAAGGAAGGAGGCAAGCACAGGGCTTAAGGCTTTTTGTATTAATACTGGTAGTTATGGCTCTTCAAGATCACCCTTCCTAGGCCCTGTATTTCGTCACCTATAATGATGGTAATACCACTTGAGTTTCCTGACACGGTGGCTTTGTCCACTTATGCCAGCAGCTATTCTTGTAGGGCAGCTGAGGATGGGAATATTCTGGGGAAAGACCAATTTAATGTGTCCAAAGTAGTTTTTACTTCCTGGCTTTGCCAGATGGCTAATATGAATATTGGCATAACAGAAATGTGTGTTTCTTTAGCAGTGTTGTGTATCTGATGTTGAGTGTGCAGACTTAGACTCTTATTTGGCTTTCTTTTTAGTATGAAAGAACTTACAGCTATAGGTAGTGGTTCAGGGACTGAAAGGCAGAAATGGCATGTGAAGGTTTACTTGACCTGATTGGAAAATTATATGATCTTAAGTTGTCTCATCCAAGAAAAAGAAAAGTCTCTTGCTAGAATTCTACTTTGCTATAGGAAGCGTTACAGTTTTACAGTAGCTTCCTTTGGAGCTCCATTAATATGTCGCTCTTTAATGGGGAAAGTAGAAGGCTAGGTTTTCAAGTGGAGAGGGAAAATAGCATTAAGCTGTTACAGGACTTAAAGAAGAGGAACCACTCAGTTTCTCAAAACTAAGAGGAATAGCTGATTTGCAGAAATGATGTGTAATGGAATACAAAGAGTGCATGGCTGGATCACAGTGACCTCTTGGTTAGGGGGCATAACTTCATAGCAAATGAACTACCCTTAAAATAAATATCTTGTGTATGAAGTAATACTAAACTGTACAGTATAATATGGAGCTATGTTCCTATGAACTCTGTAGGTTTTCACGTGGCTCATTTTCACTTTGTTGCAAGCTTGCTTTCTTGTTCTGAGGAATGATCTCCCATCTGCATCTGAAACATTTTATGTTTCTGGGCCTTCTAAACAACCAGCTTGGCTGTTTGGTGTTTTGAATGATATCAGAAAGGCATCTTGAACTAATTGGAACAAAGCCAGAGTTTTGGTTCCTCATCTTAATTAACATGCACAATACCAGTTTATAATAATCTGTCATACTAATGGTCAGTCCTTAACTTTAGTGTTAGCATAATTTGCCTGTTGTGCTGTTCAACTAATTGGAGAAATGAAATGTTTGAAACTTCAACAGGGGAAGTTCAAGTTTGATATAAGGAAAAAGTTTTTTACGGTGAGGGTGGTGAGGCACTGGAACAAAGAAATGATAAATGCTCTAACCCTGGCGGTGTTCAAGGCCAGGCTGGACGGAGCCCAGGGTGACGTGGTGTAGTGGAAGATGTCCCTGCCTATGGCGGGGATCTTTCCAACCCAGACCATTCTATGATTCTATGAAATATGGCTTACACGTTCTAAGGTGGCCTTGAGAGGTAAGGATAACAATCTTAAGAAGTCATGAGAATGCTTTGCTTTCTCTCAGCTTTCAATGTCTGGCTTCCACTTTTAAGCCTGTTTTGAGCTTTGGATGAGTATAGCTGCTATAATTATTTTCCTCTGCAGCTTGTTGAAGTTGTCATCCAGCTTTTGCTGCTGCAGAGTAAGATTTTTCTGGTGACCTCTTTTTGGAAGCCAGCCTTCAAGGGTCTGTAGAAACCATTGATACTCTGTGTCAGGTAGGAGCGACCTAGTTGCTTTCAAGGTCCTGCACCTTTCCTACTGGGCTTTTAGGCCTGGTGCTTCTTTCCTATGTTCCTCTGCCACTTCATTTCGAAGCTGGCATAGTTAATATACACAGGATGTCTTTTAATTTTTCATCTCTGATAAATAGTACCTGAGCATCATAAATGTTAGCTTACAGTGACCCGGTACTAACTCTTTGCTAATTGCAGCACGTAATTGTAAAATGGTCCCTAATCCCCAAAGGGTGGATTTAGTGGTCTAAGCAGAAAGCATGTGGAAAATGAGAAGGAAAACCAGTATGCTGTGGTGAAGCGACTTGCATGAAACATCACAAAGCAGAACGCTGGCAATGAGGTCATAGAGTAAGTTTAGGGTTTCTGACTTACCCACCAGCCAAATGGTAGAAATATGATTTCCCTCCTACCTGAGAGGAAAATGATCTCTGTTTGGGGAATATGAACACAAAAATTATTGGCACTGTCTGCTGGTTTTGCTAGTTGGTAGTGTGCTAAAACTGAAAATTGCACCTTGCCTTTCTAAATTTTATTTCCTTTCATTGTATTTGTTTTTTATTGTCGCCTCTGTCTCCAGACCTTCCTTCCAGCCTACTCCCTTTTGGGCTCATGGAACATTGTATAACCAAGTTGAAAACAATAGTGTGATACTACATTTTCTCGTGCTAAATAAAAAGATCCCTTGATTCAGATCAGCTTGCACGAACCTTTCTGAAGATGTCTTTAGTTATTCATGAGAACAAGTGCTAGGATCACAGCTCTCTTTTTCCTACATATTTAGTTCTGACTCTTTTATTTTTAAAATAGTCGTTGTCTTTGTATTATGTTGGAGGTGAACAGGCAGCTTTTCAAATGTGTGTATAACTTGGGCAACATAAAATTTTAGTCACCTTCTGTTTACTTGGATTGATTGATTGTATTCAGGACCTATATTAGGGCACCTCTACAGATCATCTGTTTCATAAACCTTCATCTACAGTTGAACTTTCACTGATTCTCTTGGTGAATTCTTGCACCTAGATGTAAACTTGGAGAATGGTCAAAACTTGCATGTCTTTGTCGTAACTTGGAGCAGTTGTACTGGGTTTGTCTTGCTGAATTCCAGTGTTGCTAGGGTTGCATCAATACAGTTGATGTAACTCTGATTACTGAAGGAGTATGCATATATGCTTTTTTCCTAATACTACCATAACGCTTATATTTAGCTCCTAAAGTACTAGCACGCAGAATTCATGGGGTCCTTCTTAGAAAGAATAAAATATTGGAAGAAAGCTAGTATAAGGTATTCTAGAATTCACTGTATTGTGAAAGTACTGATAACTCTGAATTCTCCAGACGCACAAATACATAAGGAAAGGGTGTCATCTTATACGCTAGTAGTTTGATGAAATTAGATCAGGAGTTGCATATTATATGCTTCGAGAGACTGAGTATAGGGATGTTCTGTTTGATGACTGACCTCAAATATGTGCTAATGAAAAATGCATGGGTGAACGGTGCCATAAGGGTGGGGCTGTGGCAGAGCTGATGGTATTAAGTATTCCTGATTATGCGTCTGTGCAAAACCACTCAGGTGCCACTCAAGGTACTCTGCATTTTAGTGTATATAGTGGGGTTTTTTTCCTCACTTTCTATTATTATGATTGGTGGAGAATAGATTTTGTAGTTTGTTGATCTTTTGTTTATTGATGAGTAAAATGATGAGAAAAGATTAATAGAATGCCTTTAACTTAAGATACAACTGTAATGAAATAACAAAGATTTCTCCTGTTTTGACAGATAAGCAGAGGTCTACAGTGACAACAGAACAGCTCCTTTTCCAGTCTGCTGTTGGCTAGCTATGTCCTTAAATATTTCTGATGCTTTTTTTGCTGACAGTATCTTGTGCTGTGCTGCTGATGAAAACCCAGTAATTAGTTTTGAAATAGATGATTTCCCTGATGGAAAGCTGGTGTTGGCACAAAGGAAACTGTGAGGATAGTATCTTCCCTGTAGGTTGCAGCCTGTATTAGCACTGGCTTATGCTGATCATGAGTCTGCATTCTTTCGAATTTCATAGTTGACTTATGGAATAAATAATTTGGTGGGGAGCCTATTTCTACATTTGTACTAAATGTCTTAGTAAAATGAGAATCTCATGCAGTTTGGATTTTTATTCTAGAGAAGAATGGGGTTTCTTTCTTGTGGTATGGCAGCTTCATGATTGCTTCAGAGTAACTTTTGTGAATATGTTTTGTGATAATGTTGCTCCATAACCTAACTATTTTACAGAGACCTTTTGAGTGAGAGTTAGGGAGAACTTCGCAAAGGCTTGGAAAGCGTGCACTGAGGAAAAAGATCCTGTTTCAGCTAGATTTCAGATGTATGAAATGTAACACTTGAAGTTAAATAGTTAATTACTTGCTAGTTGTAAGCTTTACTCAGTATTTAAGTACTTAAGCAGTACTAATTAATAACTGTAATGTGAATACATCAGTCATTCCCAAAATGCACCTAGTGGGCCTGCTAAAGCTATTTAATTTTGTGTATACATAAAAGGATTGACTTAGAGGGTTGGTGTTTTATTTCCTTTTTGCTTTGTTGGGGTTTTTTTGTATTTTTTTGTTTTTTTACTAAGTAGTGGCATTATACATGCAATTTTGTTTTGTAAGCTTGCAGCCACTGAGAAAACACTTAGGAGCCCCCTTGAAGAGGCTTTTCTGAGATGGAGGCTGTTAAGACATATTCTTTGTTATTTGCAAAACAGGTATGTTCTCTTGGATACATCTCTTAATCCCTGGTTTTAGGATACCCCACAGCTGTAGGAGTTTGTTGTTTGTGTGTTTTGAAATTAAAAATTTCAATTCCATAGTTCAAAGCATCAGCCTTCAAGGATGAATAGTAAGTGCTTGTTCAGTAGGCTCCATGTGGTATTTGTTGTACTGGGTTAAAGCATGTTCTTTTTAAAAAGAAAAAAAGTAAAATTACTAAGTATTTGAGTTTGGTAGTATGGGACTTCTGAATTTTAACTCCAGTCATTTTTCTGTACTATCTTCTTTTCCTGTCACCTAATTTTCTGTTAGCTTTTCCAGGTCCAGTCCTGTCACTTGTTAGGTGTTTATGACCTAGTGATATTTTAATAGTTGTTGTCTTGTATCTTTAAACGTAATTTCAGATTCAGGTATCTGTTTCCTCAGAGCTTGACATGGCATCTCATTGATTAGTCAGTCTCAGAAACAGATGCTGAACCTGCCCCTCCCTAATCACTTGACCTCTTGTTTTGGCTGTCATCTGTCACTGCACCTCTGTCACACTGTCTTCACTGCAAAGCTTATCCAGGTTAGCAGAGCCATGGTATTGTCTTTAAGACATCCAAAGTCATGTACATGTGGGCTGCTATGGAGGGACATATTTTTAGCGCTCAACCCTGCCAGTTTACCTGCTGTTCCAGTTTATTATGCTTGAACTTTTTCTTGGTTTCCAGGTGTTGAAGTCATTCAGTGGTATAAGAAGTGACTGTTTTTGCTTATTCATGGCTGTTTGTCTACAACTGCTGCTGCTGGGACATAACACTATTGTTTGTGTCCTCAGTCATTATAGCCATTGGCATTGATGCAATACATTTTTCTGAAGCTGGTGGCTGTTGTGACAGTTGCTCAGTGCTGCTGAAAATTGAAAGATGGAAGTTCTTAGTAGGCAAATTGAGAAGATCTAGCAACATTGAAACCAGATTTGAAAGTTGTACTACATCTGAATTACTCTGATACTCAGTTAACTGCGTTGGAGCAGAACCCCAACCAAAAGTAGTGGAAATGTATTGCTCTGCAGATGTGAAGTGGATTTCAGGAAACAAGTTCCTGATTTAAAGCAGTTATTTTCTCTACTATGTACTGCAGGTTTTCTGCCAAGAGAAGGAATCTTTCTTTATTGGTGGTTGTAGATTATTTTACATATTGGTGGTATAGTGTCATTGGCCAATGTGATACACCTGAGAGAATAAATAGATTTGGTTTTCTTTTAAAAAGAAACATTTAGAAGAAACAAAACCTTAGCTTACTGATTTCACTGGTTAGTAGGTATTCTTGGGAAGGCCAGTAAGATACTTAAGACGAAGGTGCTTGTGCTTCCTTCCCACATGAATCTTCTCATCTATGCAAAAAGGTTTGGAGATCAACCAACAGCAGGCAAAACTTCAGGTGAATGTGAGTTGTTAAGTCAAGTTAGAGAAATGTATTTACTACATAATGATTTATAAATTACCTACAATCAGGAGCAACACATTAGCAATGTCAGAATCTCTCACTTAAAATAGTCATATTTAGGTTGTGTAATCCAGCCTGAGTAGTTGACTCTCTAGTGTTAGTCTTGAAAGAATGCAGTGTGTACAAATCTGTATTAATTTATTGTTGTACCGCTTGTGTCCTGGTATCTTACTTGTACCTGCCTATGTTTCACCATTCTGCTTTGGTATACTCTGGTGTGGTGTATTTTTTCTATCCTAAAACTGTTATTGCTGTGGATTTATATCCGTCTTGGCATTGTACCAGCCAGGTGAGGCAATGAAAGGAGTTGTTTTGTTTCATGTGTTCAGGTAATTCAAGATATACTAAGTGCAGTGGGAAGCTTCTGCAGAGTAATTATGTTGGAATGGTTTCCTTGGTTTGTGACCAAGTTTCTCACATCCCCATGATAATTTGATGCTGATGGCCTCTTTCCCAGCAGTGGCTGTATGCTGTGTTTCTTTTGTCTACTAGCCTCCAAAGGCACTTGGACCCTCAAATCTTGAACGCACATTCTGTAGGCAGTCTCATTCCTGTCTTTGAAGAGAAAACACAGCAGTTCTTAAACCTTGGTAAACTTCACCAGGAGAAACGTGTGACAGTGCAATGTTGAACACTTAGTTTAACTTTTGCATAACAGAAGGTTAATGAATTTTAAGATGAGGTACTTGTTGTACAACATGCCTTTTATGGATTATATTTTCTTTGAATTGTCCTTTCTGGTGGTAGTCTCTCAAGTGACTTTTTACCATCATGATACTGCTTTCAACCATGGTACCAAAGATGCTGCACTTGATCAGCTTGCATAAAAACTCAGATTTAGCTCTCAATGTGAAAGGTCAGTGATCTTGCACTCAAGTTTCAGTGCTGCTTTACTTAAAATCAGTTGGATCTTGTAATAAAAAGCTTGAAAGCTTGTCAGATGTTTACAGAGATGTCATTTAACTTCTCTTGTGAAGGTGTGAAATGTGCTATGACACAGGAAGTGTCCCAGGGATTTTGGAAGTTGCTGAGACTCATATTCTGCTGTATATATTTAGACTAATATAATTGAAAAACAATTGAGCCAAATCTTTATTTGAATCCATGTTAAAGAACTTCAGTAAAAAAAAAAAACCTGTTTGGTGCTGATAACTGTTGCGGGATTTTAACCTACTCATGCTCACTTTCTCAAAACCTTTTGTTAAATGACATTTTCATTCGTAGCAGAGCTGGCCTGTAGAAGGTGAAAACCTGACGTAAGATTTTCAAATGGGTCAATAGACTATACAGTTGTAGTGGGATGTAGGTGAAATCCCTTATCCTTGTGTGTCCAAGACAGCAAGTACATCTCGGCTCTAGGGAAGAGGTGTAGAAGAGCATGACACTGATGGGCATGTTTCTAGCAATCTTCATGGGAGCTCAATTTCCAATGCCAGGAGGTAAACCTGGAGAAGATGAATAGGATTATGCTGACTTTGATTACCACAGTTAACCTCAGTGAAGATAACCTGCTTACTGCCTTCCAAGGTAAAATTCTAGAGTTTCTCCACTAAAGTGGTGGCTCATCAACATTATAGTTCTCTGAGTTTTGTGATTTCAAGCATACAATGTCAAGGCATTTATACTGGACTGGTAGAGAACCAGGAATGCCTAGGTCGGACTAACAAATACCTGTTCCTAACAAGTATAGCTTGCCAAAAACTAAGACTTGATAATGAGAATCCTGAGTCTGTCCACTGTAGATGCCTGATTACACTAGTTGCAGGTTAAATACCATGAATACCTGAAGAATATTCACTGGCATTTAAATATGTCAGATAACATTTTTGGCACAGACTTAGTTTCAGTTGCAAGGTGCCAATCTTAGTTAGTCTTACTATGGATGCTTAGAGTAATGTGCTTAATATGGCCTTTATGCCAACCAACACCATTGACCTGTTAAAATATTTCAGAATCCAGTGCTTCAGGGAGCTGCTTTGGTGGCTAAGTAGTAATCAAACTGAAAAAAGCAAAAGAGTTATGTGAACACTGCACAAGAGCTTCTTACTCAGTCTGACATGGATGCTTTCTTTGCAGTTTTATGTTTGCAGACTGTACTGTTAGTGTACCAGATATAGTGTGGGCTAGCTACTTCTAACACTATACTTTGGCAGTATGTGCCTTTCAGATCATTCTTTAACCTAAGATCTTTCATTTTTTCTTTCACTTTCTTCTGACAGTAGGAGTGCTTTTGCTAATAGCTTTGCCATGTGTTGAGGACACTTTTTAAAATAGTCTGTAGCTGTTCTTTGATCCATTTTGGTGTTCTGAGGTATATCAAAGCCCAGGGTTGAAAAGCTGTTATCACTGTTACTGAAGAGAGACACTTTTTAAAGATATGATTTTTTCCAGAACGGATCTGTCTGGTCTGGAATTTAATTTCGTATTTCAGGCTTCCATAGTTAATTTACAGTCACAGTAGTGATAGAACACTTTGTGGGTTTTCAGTTAATGGTTGTCAACCTGAGTTGCTAAATGTTGCAGTGCACCTTAGCCTCATATGTAAGGCAGAGTGGTAGCAGGCCACTATGTAACTCCCGAAGATTTGTGAAGAGGATAGGAACACTTCTTGAGAGCAGACGACATGTTTAGCTTTGGAATTCTGCAGAGCATTCTTACAGCAAGAGGAATTAAATGTTACTTCACATTTTCTCTGCAAACAGAAGGGTAGAATTTTAGTTGAATTTCTAACCAAAGCCACAGATAGAGTTAATAGTGTTTTGAGGGGTTTTTTTTTTTATTTTTATTTTTTGTTTTTTATTGTTACGAGCAGCTTTGTTTCTGTTGAAATGCAATAGGAAGCTGAAGAGGTAATACTTGAGGAAATAAGCTTGAAAGTGACTTTCTGGGTTTTGGCATGCTTTTTCCAAACATGGTATATGGATCTATTTAATGTAGTGAATAGATGGTCAAGGCTTTGTGAGAATCAACATCACCTGACTTCATGGCACTACATACATCTCCTGTCTTTACCAGTTACTTGTTGGAAACAAGGAAGTTGGTTTGTCACAAATGAGTTGCATCACTGAGGGTTAAAACATGATTCTTTTTCTGTGAAATGGATGGACAAGGACCTATCATGCATGCAGTTCAGAGGATATAGTATAGGGAACAGTCTGCTTCATTAAATTTTGAGCCCTAATTCTGGGCTCATTTAAGAAACGGAGGTAGGGGTCACGGTCAGCTTCAATAAACACTAGTTCATTTTGGTGCACTCATGAGACAAGATGTGTTTTATAAGATTCTCTGACTAATTCAAAGCTTTCTATGTGTCAGAACTGTGATTTACCTGAAAGAGTAGGGAGGAGATGTGTTGGCTTGTGTGAGTCAGTTTTTAACATAGAAATGAAGTAGCATAAGTTTATAAAGTCTGCATTTTGTTTTAGCCACATTTTGACTCAAATAGATTAATTTCCAGGGTGTTTGCATGTAGTGACTTCATTGTTTGGAGCAGACTTTTAATAGATCCGCCTTGTGTCCAGCGCTTCCAAACTAATTCTTTTTTGCCACTTTTTAGTTTGTCTTGATTCTGATAGATGCATTTTTACTTATAACACAGTTGTTTCCCCCTCACCCTCTCCTTAATCCATAGCTCTCTTAACTTGTTGGATATTTCTGTCCAAGAGGATGGGAAAAATTCAGTAGTCTAAGGATAAATCCTTCAGGGGAGTCTTTCTGTAGTGCAAAATTTATTCTCAAAAGCATTTCCTTAGAATGGAGGCATACCAGCATTGAATTTTCTTCTGTGTGAGGGTGGTGATTCTGCATGTTTGAGAGGTTGCAGTGGAAATTAACAAAATCAAATCATGTTGGGAACTGAGCATGTGTTTAAAGAGATCCTAGATTGGCTTTACCACAGTGCTGCTTTCCTCAGAAGGACAGAAAAACTTAAATCTTGTCTTTTAAGGGAAATCTTTTTTTTTAAAGTCAGAGCATACATACTGAGACTGTGTGGTTGGTAATGGAGCTTGAAAGTTTTCTGGTGTTAATACAAGGTTAGAAGTGTAACAATAAGAGTTGCAGCTCTGAGAAACCTGTAGGCTAATGAAGATTAGATGAAGTGTGGTGGAAAATTAAAATACCTGAGTAGGAATGTTTAAAATATGGAATAGATTTCAAAAGCAACTCGTAAATTTGAAGCTTGTAATTTACTTGACGTTAATGGGAATGGCTAGAATGCTTGAGATGCTTGGAGAAGAGAGATACTACAGCAGCCTGAAAGTGATTTTTGGAAATGTTTTCTTAATATTACTGCTGCACACACGTGAGTGTTTTAATGATTAGGCGATAAGGGAGGGAAGTATCAGAATGATATGGAGAGATTGACTAGGGACTGATTGTTCAGTTTGCTCAAATATGAGAATGAGGGGTGGTTATATATAGGACTGAAATTCAAACTGAAAGGAGGAGGTTCTTCACATGAGTGATTGTGGGTCTGTGAAGCTCCCTGTCAAAAGACTTCATTGGTGTAAGAAATGTAGGCTTAAAGGGAAGCTAAAGTACTTGGAAGAAATCCATGAAGGCTACCAAACAGACAAATCACATAGGGCTCAGGAAAACATGTGAAAATAGTTGGGGGCTGAAGAACACTTCAGAGTATCATGTTGTTTTCTGTTTATTTTTGGAGATGGTGCTAGAGGGAACTTGTGTCATATTGTGAAGGAGGAAGAATCTGAGCAGAGTTACAGTAAAAGGGAGAGAAAAGCCAATGGGGTGACCAAAGTCTTCTCACATTTTAAAATACAGAATCAGAGTGAAATGTTGTAAGCAGTATTGAGAATAGGAAAAACACACTTGATCTGGGTTTTGTGTTTAGCATAAATATGGATAAATAGCTATTAGTTGGAGGAACTAAGTTTTCTAATTATTCTTTTTTATCACTCTCTTTATTAGCAAAACCAAATAGGAAGCTGACATTCCTGTACTTGGCCAACGATGTCATACAGAACAGCAAAAGGAAAGGACCAGAATTTACAAAAGATTTTGCTCCGGTAATAGTGGAAGCTTTTAAGCATGTTTCAAGGTACAGTAAACTTATCTGCAGTGTCCTTCACCATACTGTATTTGAGGGGTATTAGAGAAGTCCTCAGTGCATCTCTCCTGACCCAGCTAGTCCTTGTGTGCTATTTCTGTACTTGGAAGTCTTGTTAATTTAATTTATTCAGTGTTCTTTTGATCTCGTATAGTCTTAATGATGTCAGATGAAGTTGCATAGTAAATTCATCTGCATTCAGTCCCTTTTGCCTTAGAAAGCTGTTAGCTGTGTCTTAAATTAAGACTTGTCTTCAGTCTGTTTTTTATGTGCTATAACAGTTTGGTGTGTTTCATTACTGGTGGTGTATGATTTGTTTTTCCCCAGCAGCCATTCATCGTGTTGTATGATGATGCTAGACTGTAGATACAGAAGTATTTTCACATGGTACACAGCTGTTGAAGCAACACAAACCTATTTGGAGTGTTTGTGTAATAGGGCTACACACCTACAGATTCATGGGTCAAGCAAGCAAACAGAGAGAGAATTGGGTGCTGGCCCTTTTTTTGTGCTTGTTAAGACTTATTGAACTGGTCTTTGCTTTATTTTCTTTAAAATGTGATTTTGCTATTTTCTGAGATTGACTTCTGATACTTTGATATTGCTAAGGCATGTCACGGTCCTTCTGTGAAAGATACAGCAGTGCTATACTTTCACCTAGTGCTGATTGTTGCTTTTTTCCTCATAACAGTGAATCTGATGAGAGTTGTAAGAAACACCTTGGCCGAGTGCTCTCTATCTGGGAAGAAAGGTCTGTTTATGAAAATGATGTGTTAGAACAACTTAGGCAAGCTTTGTGTAAGTATTTTGTGTGTGTATGAAGATTCAGTCTTTTCTTTGGAATATTATTTCCCTGACTGCTCTGTTTGTTTTCATTTAGATGGAGACAGAAAGGTGAGGAAGCGCACGTATGAACAGATAAAAGTTGATGAAAATAACTGTTCACCTCGAAGTTCTCCCACTGACCCTCCTCAGGTAAAAGCATGTTTGTAAAATTCTGTGTTTGCATATGGTTTGATACAGATTTTCTCAGTTACTCTTGTTTTTTAATGGTCTCTGCTTTTCTTTTTAATGAGGTACGGTTTCTGAGCAAGGGTGACTAGACTTGAAACTCCTTCACAGTACTTCATGTTACACGTGGAGCATGCTGTGACCTAAGTTAGTTTAACAGTAAAATAGAATGTATTAACTCTATATCCAGCCTTGTCCACAGCAGGATTTTAGCATTAGTTTCCACAGTATTTCAAGTTCTCATTGTTTTCCAGGGTGGTAACAAGTAACACATGTATTAGAATAAGGTTGTTGTCAATTTATCAGTAAAATATTTCTCAATGTTGCAATCATGATGGTTGAGGAAAGTTCTTATCTACCTTGCATTGTTATGGCTTTTATAGTTCTTGTGGGGGTTTTTATGGTACTGCCCCATCTCGAAAGGCTTTTTGTTATGGCAAGGAATGACTGCCCTCACATAATCACTATGTAGTATGTTTCTCTGTAACAGACATCTGGGCTTCTATGAACATCAGCCCTACTTCCAAAAGAAGTGCACTGATTTAGTCTGATGCAGTAGTGAAGCAAAACTACAAGAAAAATAATGTCAAAAATGTATAGTAAAATGAAAGGTACTGTAAAACAATCACTAATGTCAAAAGTAAGACTTAGAAGTAGTCTTACATCAATAATTTAAATGAAAAATCTATTTTAGGAAGGTGACCTTTAAAAGTAGGAACACTGCAGTGTTCTGAGAAGTAATGGCTTGGCTTTGTTTTATTTTCAGTCTGAGAGGGGATAAAATATTGCTATGCTGACATCATAAATGTTGCTAAAATTACCATCAAATTTATTCCATAAGCTTATTGTGAAATACTGTTTTGTACTAGGATCTGTTTATTTAAACTAGTTTTCAATCTTGCATGCTTCTTTCAGACCACAGATCTCATTAGAGCATTACAAGAACTAGAAAACGCTGCCTCTGGGGATGCAGCAGTTCATCAGAGAATAGCTTCTTTGCCTATAGAGGTCCAAGATGTGTCCCTGTTAGACAGAATAACAGGTGAGGGTTGGGGTCCCAGTAACTGAAATGCTGTTCTGAGATCTTAACAGTATATAATGAAATCATGCTTTACTTGTTTTTCTCTGCTTGCTTTTTAGATAAGGAGTCTGGAGAGCAACTTTCCAAAATGGTAGATGATGCATGTATGTTGCTGGCGGATTACAATGGCAGGTTGGCAGCTGAAATAGATGATAGAAAACAGCTAACTCGAATGTTGTCGGACTTTCTCCGATGTCAAAAAGAATTCCTTGCAGAGAAGGAACATAAGCTGGAAGTGCGTAATGTTTTGTTTTAGTCCATTCTTCACTAAAGCTTGTTCTTGCAAATGTTTTTAGTTTGCTTAAACAACTTTTCTCTCCAAAAGTAAATATTTAATTGCCACTGTTAAGTCTTTGCTTCCAGCACATTATTAACAAGGTTCTTATGTTCTAAATCTTAAACCAGCTCAACATTAGGTAATGTTACAACTGTAGTTGCCTCAGTGTGTGTCTGTTTTTTTCAGCCTATTCAGTCTTCATTGTACGTACAGGCTTAGTTTTAGTAGTGCAGATATAAAGTCTTATCCTAAAAGGTACAAATTTAAATTCTTCATAGAGTAAAATCTGTATTGTTCTTTTTGTTGTTGTAAGTCTTAGTTATGTATTACATTGTTTAATACTATCCTTTTAATGAATAGAATGATTTTTCTGCTAGGTGTAGGTTTGTGAAGTCACTTTAAAAGGATAAGGATTTAATTACTGATTTCAGCACAACTTTTTAACCTGACGTGGGCATCCATTAAACCCAGTAAAATGTAGTTTTAGCTTCTACAGCCTCTAGCACAGCTGGTTAGCAGCACTAGTACCATCAGGAGAGAACAAATCATTGATAAAAGAAGGGCATGGGGTGAACAGCTCATTATTAGCGAACGATCCCCTAAGTTAGTTTGTTCTTCGCTATTACCAGTCATCTCTTTTCCTTTCCTACTGTATAATACTGTCAAGCCTCCTGTTGAACATCCCACATATTCTAAATAGTTCCATAATTTCATGTCCATTGCTTCCCAAATCACTTGTCTCAGCTTTAAGACATAGGATCCAGCACAAACTTAGATTACCATAATAGAACTGAAGCTGTGCCCTTTTGCAAGTGGAGATAGCTGAACATTTGCAGCGCCCATAATGCACAAGTTAATTAATTCTCAGGTTTCATCATATAGACCTGTCAAGAACATTTTCTTAACTCTGTGGTTTCTTTATGCTTTTGTAACTTCATAACTTGAGTTCAGATTTTGTGGTGCCTTTGTTCAGGAAAATGCTGTTCATAATGTATCCGAAGTGATCATTCAGATCAGTTGTGTCATTCCTGGACTATTCACTCCTTGACTGCCTTCCTTTGCTCTATGCCTCACAGAAAAGCAATTGATGAAGGTTCTTCCTATCAGCTTCACTGTGTTTATCCTGTAGGAAGAGTATCAACCAACATTGTGTAAGGTAGATGTTATGCATGGTAGTGCTGATTGCAGCAGCAACTGTCCAACTGCAAAATGGAACCTGGAAGATTAAAGAACAGGAAGTCTCAAGCTTTTCATCACCTGCCTTACCTTTCTGCTGTGTGTGTGTGTGTTTAATGTCTTTGAAGGACAGGCTTCTACAGTACCAGTGTAGTACAGATTGTCTTGTCACTCACTTCTTTTTGTAGATGATTCCCAGCAATTAGACCCCATTTAAGTAGCCCACTGTGATAGTGAGTTGCTCAAAACGTAGTGACTTAGTTTTCCTGGCAGATTTATATTTGTGTAAAAACAAGAGAGCTTAGTTAATCAGAAACAGCAAATGGAGTGCAGATGTGAACAGATACCACCCGTCTTGGTTTTCAACAAATACAAACTGGATTAATTTTCCTGTATTACTAGATGAAAAAGTTCAGACTCTAAAAGGAAGCAATTGCTTAATCTGAGGCTGTCATGGTCCCTAAGGCTGGGTTTCTTGGCTGAATTACTTGAACTGTTGAAGAATCTCATTCTAATACAGCACACTTCCCTGTTTGGACTGTTTTTAGAGGTGTGTCTTTAGAAAGCAGGAGATAGTCTTCAGTGCCTGTGGCAGTCTGTTTTAAACAGGTGAAGTTCTAGGATGTTGAGGTAAACTGCAAGAATGTTTTTAGGCTAATCAGTGTGGTTATAAATGCAGGTTATTAATAAAGAACTATTAACCAAAATGGTGTCACCCACGGTACTAATAAGGAACTATGAACCAAGAAAGAACAAGAACCTTGAAATCAAGTTTCTAAACTTGTGTTAAGATAAATGGTTTTATGCTCACTAGCAGAAGTTCCTTTTGGTTTGGGAAATTCAGGCTGATAAACATTCCAAAGTTTTGAAGTATAAGATCAGGATGTCTTCATGATACTGTCTGTAGGGCCAGCTGACTTAGTTTTCTTTATTATGTTTAAGAAATTGCTATCTTCTGATGTAAATACAAAATACCTGTAGCCAGATGCATTTATTTTCTGAAGCAAGGACTCTGTTTTTACAGTCTTAGAAAATACCATACCTCAGATTGCACCTTGATTCTTAGCATTTTATTTAAAATAGCACTGGGAAAGGGCCTGTCAGCTAATTCGTTGAGACTTTGTTTCCTGAACTCTCTCTCCTTAGGTTTTGCTGTTATAAATTTAATTTCTGGTGAAATTAATTTGTTCTAGAAAAGCTTGTTTCATTTGTTAGACTTCTGGCAATTGACATTTTAGATTTAGTATAAAATGGTCTCTGGGTTGTATCAAGTCTTCATTTCTTTCTGAATTAATATTGCTAATCTGTAAGTACGTTGCTGAGATCCTACCTATTTGTCAAATACCCAGGTATGGTAAGAAATAAGTGGTTATATTCTTAGTGGAACCTAGAAATGTTACCTGCTGTTGATCTGGTTTAACAATATTAGAATTTGAATTCCCAGAGAATTCTTGCTAACTTTAAACTTCAGATGGGAGCTTTAGACCTAAATTTGCAGACCTATTATCTTCTGCAGAAAAAAATGTACAGGTAAGTACCTTTGAATAACCATGAATCTTTCCATGGGTATTTTTTTAATAATAAGTTTCTCTAACAGTTGTTTCTAAACAGAAGTGCATGATTCCCATCAAAATCAAGGTAATGTATGCGTTAAATCTTGACAGAAAATTTTGGAAACAGATAAATATGAGCTATTATGTCTGCATCAAAAACTAACTGTACTGCTTAGTAGGTGACTTAAGTCTGCTCTAGGTAAGTAGTGTCATCTTTAACTCTTAAATTGTTTTCTTTAACATCTGTCTAGCTTCTGTTGCAGGTGGTGGACATGGACCTATCTTCTAATGATGTCACCATCCATTAGTACACACATCCTGCTAAAAATAAATTTAAGAATCAAAATCTTGTATTGTCTGTTGTTTTTGAAAACGGAACAGGAGGAATTCTCTAACTACTCATACCAAACCTCTGCTATTTTCATCTATATTCTCACAAACATTACTGAGTTCATGCCCAAGATGGATAAGTGTTTATCCAGTGTCATTCCTGTTTTTTTTTTTTCCTCGAAGATTAAAACTTTCACATGGTTGTTCCTAAAACTCGAGTCCTTTCAGCTAGATCATTTGAAATTCCAAATGCAGAAGTTTGGCTGTCACTTGCATTGAAGCTGCCATTACCAAAAGGAAAGAGCTGTGAAAACAAGATGTTTTCAGACTTTCACTTTGTAACTTACACTCTAGCTATTGGGTTTACATGAACATCAGAAGTGAGAAGTGATGGATGTAGAAGTTGTCCTTCACAAGCACAATAAAGAACTTTCACTTTATTAATGCACATTTATTTTACATTTTAAGTAGGTAACAGGGAAAATGTGTTTTTTAATTGCTGTTATGCCCATTTAGAGCCCTCCTCAATTTTAGGATTGTCCTAAAGAGTATTTTCACTTCACTTAAAGTTTTAAAGTAGTATAAATATTTAAGGCTCACTGTACTCTAGCTTTATTTCAAACTTGTATGGGATTTATAGGTAGATGTCATTCTATTAGAGAAAATGGAAATTTTTGCAGAAAGATTTTTGTAGGAACACTCTTTTTCTCAAAACCCTGAGGACTGATATCCTGTTTTCTACTGCTTTGGCTGACTCTTCCCCTTGTGCTTCTTCGTTGTGTCACCTTCCCCCTGCCTGCCCCCTAGTTTTTGAACAGAAGTGTTGATCTGTTGATCTTGCTGAAGGCTGATGAAAGGACCTTCTTGTTATGCAGGAACAGAGGATTAGGTATACATAAATGAATATCCAGGTGTGCTCATCTTCTTTTGATACTGCCTGTAGACATTCTGGAATTAACATAGCCTTAAAAATACAGGGATGACATGAATAACAAAAGTACTCGATTTACTGTTTTTTCCTGTTGCTTTGCTTTTGGCTTTTCCACAATGTCATTGATAACAGAGTAAACAGACATACTAAATTTCAAATAAAAGCTTTAATAGTTTGAAGTCTTAAATGACTTATTAATGAGGGTGGGCAGGGGATCATATGGCCTTTAAAAAAACAAGACAGCCTCTTCTCACCTTCATTTTGATGTTACGGAAAAATGGAGCATCACTACGCTTAGCATATACTGGATGACCCAATTTCTTGCATAGTGTTTCTATCAACTTGCCACTTTAAATTGGTGAGCATCTTGTTAGTAAATCTGAATTTTTATGAAGGAAATGCTACTCTGGGAGGCCTGCTGTGTTTCAGCAGCTTGCATTTAATTAAGACACTTTTATTGATGTAGCCGTCTTGCATTCCTGATTTTCTACAGCTGTATAAATGATATTCATATCCTTACACTCTCACATCTGGTTATAATTGTGGTTTCTTAGCATGTTGAGAGAATATTATTATGTTCCGTGCACTTTATAGCTCAATATAGCTTGACTTGTCTTCCTAAAGGGTTTAATTTTGTCATGGGATTTTATGGGTAAACAGCAAGCATTTAGTCATCCTAGTCTGTAGCTCTTGAGACAAAGGCTTCTATTTTGTTTTTTCCACTGTTCCAGGTTAATGGTTTCAAACACAGACAAAAATGTTAAGCAAAGAATTTGGGGATGGCAGTGCTATGACAGGCCTCTTGTGTTTGGATTTTGTTTCTTGGTGCAAGACTGGATCGATACCGGTACCTGTTGTTTCCTCCCACCATGGCCTTCATATTGTCACAGGGTGTAGTGCTTTTCTTGCTGTGTTTTTCCTTTAGATCCCTTACACTTGCCTTTGTATGCCAGCTTCTTTCTTTCAGTGCCAGATGAGCCTAGGGTAATAGGTTCAGTCATGCTTCATACTTTTTCAAGTCCACTTAAAATAATTGGGATTCATTTTGTTGTAACCTTGCAGCTGAGCAGCTAAACTATTTTGCTGATCTTTGGTTAAAGTTGAGGAAGGTGATTTGTAGCATGAATTCTATACTGCTTTTTGCTATGGGGCAGAGTTTGCAGCACTGTAGGTGATTTAAAACTCCCTAAATACGGCAGCACCACAGTAACTCAAATTAATCTTGAGTTAGAACTGAGCTGTGCTTTGTCTGCTGCTAAGAGTGCAGTGATTACAGAACTGGTAGCTGGGAAATACTAGCAAGTGGGAAATAAGGTTCATGTGTACTCGTAAGGACTGTTTTAAGTGTTTAAGATCTCCTGATACATGCTTGGCAGCAAAAGACTCTCTGTAAGCAGTGATACCAAACAGGCCATGTTGTATGGTCTCTTGGTGTTATGAACATTCACATTAATTTCTGTTCAGTATTAGTATTAGATCTTCAAAAGTTGAAGCTGGTTTGACAGTGCTTCCAGTTCAGGAAGTATATGTCCTCTACTAAAAGAGGTGTTTGAATGGATACAGATATTCTTGGACTGATAGGAGCATAACTTTGGATCCCTTGATAATAAAAAAGGGAGGAGAGCCTTTGCTAGAATTATTTCCTTTCTTTTGTGGGCCAATTGCAAGTAACTTTCACTTTTTTTGGAGAGGTGTATGTCACTCAACCATTAGGAGAGCAATGTAGGCTAAGTTCTCTAATGGATGGGTTCTCTTCCTTCTAGTTCTCCCCATCCTACCCTGTATGAAATGGAGTATGATTCAGAAACAGGCCTCTGTGCTTAGATTTGTGTAGCTTGGGTCAAAGCCCTTGCTCATAGGTTGGCTTTGACTAACTATTTGAGATGCTTTGTGTAGAGTAAATTCCCTATTCATCTTAAAGTCAAGTTGCACAGTGCAGGTCCTTTAGTGAATATAGTCACTGGGGTATTTCTGTCTTTTTAGAAAAATGCGCAGACACACACACACAAAACCCCCACAAAACATAACCCCCACCAAGAAAACCCCAAACCATCAAAACATCAGTAAGGTCAGTAGTTTGGATTATCTACCTGCAGATGATAGGGACAATTAAGCATTCACTGTAATACTTACCTTCTTAAGGTTTATTAGGCTAGAAGTTAAAGGATGTGAGAGGGTGCTTAAAATGAGATGCAGGTTGCATCTTTTATCTGCAATAGAAGTAGGCTTGCTAAGCATGCTTACAGGTTGCTAACCTGTCTTTTAAATGTGCTGGTTCTTTTGCTTCTGTGAGCAATTTTTTTTCAGTGGTAGGAGATACAGTTGTAAAGGTCATGTTTTGTAGAAGTAATTTGGTGGACTCAAGTGGAGAACAGCAGCCCTTACCTCAAACACAGCAAAGTCAAGGGGTCAATGCATTTTGTTCCTTTGTGCTGCACCCATTTTTATGGCAATACTGCTAATTTGCCGCATTCCTTTCAACAAGTTTATAACCTCTCTATACTTGAGCAATAAATATCCTTTTTTTAATTGTGGTTTAACTGCAGCCTCAGCTGCCACGGGGCCATAGTACAGTTATTCAGTTTGTACCTGAAAGAGTATTAGACTTCAGAACTCTGTTGTCATTCAGAGCAACATAAACACTTGAGGTCTTACCCTTTCTAAATTGAATTACCGGACACTTGAGTATAAATCTGGCTTTTCTAACAGATTAGTCGTGTTCTACTTTGCTCATCTTTGTAAAATAAGGATAACCTTTTGCTTCAGTTCATCATATTTTAAAGCATCACATGTCACACTGAAGATGCTCTGGCTTTGATACAGGGTAATAAAAATGTTACTATTTTGTATTTGTAAAACCTTTTACTGATTACACTTATTATTTGTGAAGGGTGGGGTTTTTTTTAACCTTCACACTGCAACTTACTCATTGCTTTCTATTTGTGAAGGGGGAGGGAGAGAAGTACAAGATACTAGGTACTTTGATAACCCTTGAGGTACCTTTTTAATTCCTTGTTATAAAAATACTGAGAGAAGATACTGGTCTTCTCTAGGTAGGACTTGCTGTTGTTTGTAAGACTTTTAGACAGAATATTCCTGGCTGTTGCAGGCCAAAAACTTCATACTGTTAACCAAAACAAATGGATCTGTTTGTGTCATCCTCAGAAGAGCAAGTTTTGCAGGTATGTAATGGATTCATTTTTTGTGCAAACATCTGAGATGATGGGAAATGAAAAGCAATAATCAGTGCTTTATCTAGAGCTTTTTAAGTTTTTGAAGGTCAGCTGTAGATTGGCAGGTGACTTTGCTTTCTGCAGCAGATGTTCCCTTTGATCAGATGTTTGTTGGAAGGGAAAAAAAAAAAGCCACAAGTAGATGTAAGAAATACCGAAACTGCACGTTTTTATGTCAGTAGTAGCAATGCTGTTCAAGTTAAGGCTACACCTTTTCTGCAAGCTTTAACTTCCCTCGTATTATTGTTGCTGTTTAGACTTTTTAAATTTTGATGTTTGTGTCACTAGACCTATTAAATTTTAAGAACATACTTTTTAAATCTGTATTGTGAATACAAAGTCAGCAAAACTGTAAACCCTGCTTGTATCCCTCCCACAACTAGAAACTTGCTTTTGGAATTGTTATTTGTCAAAGCAACTGTGAACTCTAAATAGGAATGTAAGACTACGCTGGAATGACAGGTAGTAACTACACAGACTAATCATTGGGCTTTCACATGCAGTTTTGAGAGTTACAAAGGAAACATAATCTAGTTTCAGAAAAGAAACAATGTCGTGGATGGAAAGCAAAAAGGAAGGGAAGCTATTGCAAAGCTTTGCTCCACAATTTGAGGTGACCTGCACAAACAAACTGATTAGAAATCTGTTGCTTTAGCTAATGGCTTCTGGTAGTTTCCTTTAGCAGGAAAATAAGCCCAGGTGTATTAAAAGGTAATTGTGTTAAACTCAGGTGCTGTTCTCCTTAGTGTTCTCTTTAATCTGTGCCCTAGTTAAAGCCTGTGGTGTTAGGCTGATAGCCAAAAGTTATACTTGGAAAATTTTTCTGCCATCATTAGGATCTAGAATCCTTATAATTTTTTTGGTCTAACAAGCCTCAAGTTAAGAGGCAGCACTACACTCAGGTTACTCTTTACTATTACCTATACTGGGAGTTAGATTTTGTTTCTTCATTTCTGGTCATAATTTGGCTGGTTGGGTGGAAGGACTGATCAGAAGTGCTTCTAGGAATCTCTGATAGAAGAAAGAAGAGAAATGGCTAGAATATCAGCTCACTTTTTCTCTCAGCTTTGCTGAAACAACTATCTCAATTACATAGTTTTGATGTCTCCACTTAGAACCAGCATAGCGTTAGACAGAAAAGTGATTTGTGTGAAATCTGGTGTAGAATATGGTAGCACTCATGCATTTGTAGACAGGGCTGATACCTTTTTGAAGAATTTGAATGTGCACAGCAAGGAAACAGTCTACCAGTGGAGGAAAACTAGGTTTTTATGAGACAGCATTTAAAGAAAATTTCCATCCAGTGCAGTTACGGGAGATCTTGGGCAGAGTGCTCCTATTTACCTCTGTCCTCACGTACGCATAGGAAAAAATTCATCAGCTTCTGTGGTAGTCTGAGGTGGCAAATATTTTCAGAGCCTATTAATGAAATAATAAAGTACCTTTTTGTTACTAGTTGTATTTTAATTTTACTTCCAGTAAAGCTCTTACTGGAAGAAATGTTACCTGGTGCTAACTAAATTAGTAAGTCTAAGTGATATTTTTATGACAAAACCTGTTTGTGTTTTTTAAAAAAATGTATTTAGGGTGAAATATTCTAGTTTTAGAATGTGTTGACGTTTTGTGATGTGTAAGGACAGTGCACTTTGCATGTTGGTTTGGGGTTTTTTTGATATGGAGAGCTTGAAATACATGAATAGATGTATTTCATCTATTGCTAAGTCCCTCAGTTATGGGTAAAAAAAAAAATAAATCACTGGAAATAGAACAACATTGAAGAATTTATATGAATCTCTCATGACTGAAATAAAGGTAGTTTTCAGTTTTAATAATTCTGTTGTCAAAGCAAAATTCTCTGAGTTCGTCCAAAACCAAGTGAATGAGTTCATAGTTGAGCTTCTTTAATCAGGCACCAAAATTATTTTGTTTCCCTAGTTTAAATTCATGGTGTTCTTATGTAGTGGTAATACTAAACCAGTCACAAGGTTTATTGTGACCATTTCAGACATATTTTATGGTATATGCTTTTTTCAAATAGATATTGATGATCTGAAGGTCACGTTTGGCTTTCCCGTTAATTATAAATTCTCCATCTGCAGTTCTTGATAAAGGTAGAAGTAAATAGACAAACATGAGCCAACAGGTAGTTTTAACACGTCGTGGTAGTGATGTCTTTTTGTTTAACCAGCAGCTCTCCAATGTGCCCTTGTTAAGTAAGCTCTGTTAATCGTGTAAGTAGGAGATCATGGAAGTTAGCAGGTTTCATATCTCTTCAACTAAGACTAAATGTAGAGGGCAGAAATACTGTTCAGTAGGACTCTAAACCGAATTTTATAGATGAAAAATGCCACACACCAGTGTCTTAAGTATAGACAACCTGGGGAATTTACTTCAAAAAATTCAATTCAGATAGTTTATAACATCAGGTACTCCTGGTTCTTAAAAGTAGTTCAAAGACTAGTAGGCCACTTCATGGAGCAGGAGGCCCCAAGAGCCCCAGCTGAGGAAAGATGAAAACTTTTAGGGAAAATAATGCTTCTCTTAGCTGGGCTGTTGCTGAAAAATTCAGTTCTTAAAATCTGTGTTATCTTTCTGTTAAAGCATGCAGGTGAAATAGAGTTTTGAATAATGTTTCCTTTCAGTTAGTAGCAGCTCTAGTTTAGTTAATACTGGCCTGGTTATGAAAATTAATCTCCAAGAATAATGATAGCCTTTTTCCCTGGAGAAGCAAAGCTGGAAGGCTTACCTCCATACTGAAATACATGTGCACACACACACACTGTGTGTGTACTCTGAATCAGAATGTTAAGGGGGGAATGGGAGGAGGAGAACTGTTGGGCTTTCGCACTGCAGCTACCTGGTAGAAGTCTTTATTCTTGCATTGATTGGAATTGGAAGCTGAGATTTATGATCGTATATATGTTTATACACACTCAAAGACTTACTTTTTTCTAGTACTTTATTTCAGAGTGGTGTATAGTACAGGTGTCTGCAGGGGGAGAACAACTTGGAACCTGTGAATTAAATCATGGTTGAGGACAATGTGGAAACACTAGATCTCGTTATTGACTGTCTCTTGAAGCTATATGCATTAGGGTTTTTTTGGGAGGGTATAATGGAACAGCAAGAGAGCAATTGGGAGAGGTATTTCAGCAGCATTGGGAAAACAGTGTATTCCACAGCTATTGTGCTTGCTGAGAATTAGTTTCTTAGCCAGGGAGAAATGGAAATTCTTTGTCACAGGAGAGCTCACCATCACCTGATACGGGTGTAAAATGATCCTTACACTTGCCTTTAATTCTAGACCAAAGGAATGGCCAGAGTACATTTACAGCTGCATTCAGTTGTAATGTTTTTCAGTTCTGCCAGAAGCAGAAGAATACTGGATTAGTCTACTTTGGAGTTGGTAAAGTTTTTCCACTGCCAAAATCTGGAATGCTTTGGGCTAACAATGATGGAAATAAGGAGAAATAGAATGCAGGGAAAAAACTCAGGATGATGTATAAATCTTGTAAATAAACTCGTTGTCTTGGAATCTCATTCTGCTAATATAGTATGAGGATATATCTCTGAGATAAAAAGTGCATTGACTTGGTTAGAGAGGGCAGAATATTTTTCTAACACTTCTCAGCTATTGCTGGCAGTGATGGGTGGAAGAGGGGGTAGTGAATTGCTGTTACTGAAGGCTTATAGGTATTGTACTATTCTGATTTCCTGGGAGACTTGACTGTTGCAGTCATGCTGTTAGTCTATCAATTCTTATTTCATTTATCAGGGAAACAGTCTTAATAATTCAGTTCCTTAAAATTCCGATAAAATTAGTTTTGTGACTAAGTGGATAGAAGAGAAGCCCACGTGAATGTTACAGTAGCTCTTCTCCCCTCAGTCTGCTTATCCAGCCAGCCTGTGTAGCGTGGAACCAGCCATAACCTCCACTGCTCTTTGCAACAATAATAGCTGGGCAATGTAGAAGACATCAAGGAGTATTGGGATGGTGAGGGGAGAGATGGAGGGGGCAGACTGAGTGGGAGTTACTGGGGGATGGAGAAGAAGATTTAACTGGGATGGAGTCAGGTTTAGCCAGGAGTTTAGCCATCTCTTTACAAGAATCAAACAGCATCACTGTTCACTGAACATCCTTCTACCACTGTGCTGCCTCATCTTGAATAAATGGTACTATGGAGGGTGTAAAATATTTGCATGTGATAATAGGATTGAAACAGTATTTCTCTGAAAGTATTAGTCAGAAAAGCCAATGTTTTGAGCTATTCTCTCCAATATCACTAGCTGCTTTATTTTCTTGAATGATTCACTGTGAGATTACGTTCTTGTTTGTTCTTTACAAGGGCACCTTTCTGTTTAATTTTCATCATCTGTGAAAGTACGCTGCTCCATCAAAAAAAAGAAGAAAAATCTGCTGTCATAACTTTTTTCAAACTGAAACTGAAGAGGAGCTTCAGTATTTGAAGGGGGATATTTGGAATACTCGGTTGTCTAAGTGTCAAAAAAGAATTTTAGTTACTTGTTCTTCCACTTTTACACTACCAATTTTAAAAAAACCCAAAACAACAGAAAACATTTTTTAGGACCATGAGAATGGTATCTTTCAGAGGTATAGGCAGGAGAGGAATGTACTGTGACGTTTTAGGCAGAAAATTTAGAGAACGTAAGAGACAAATGTGTTTTACTTTTTTGTTAGTGAACAAGAGAAGGACTCTCAGGAAATAAATTGTTGTTAACTGTAGTATTTGGCCACAGCCTTATCTCCCTGAATCAGGCTGGTTTCTCAGTGCAAGAGCTATCAGTTCTCGCTCCATAGCTGGTTTTCTTTGCTACAGCGCATACATCATTTGTTAGTGGGGGCGAGGGCGGGAGCTGAGTAGTAGGAAGAATGCCACATGCTTTATTAAATAATTGTAGAAGTGACAATAAATGTGCCAGAGGGTTGGACTGTTAATAACTATTTTGTGATTTAGCACAAGTCCTGAAGTATTTGAAGCTATTCTGCGGGTCTTTAAGTGTAGGTCAGTGTTAACTAGTAGAAATCACTGTAAAATTAAGCCTTCAATCTTCCTGCAAGTTAAATGTTTCACTCTGTGTTTTGGGTTTTGTTGTTTGTTTTTGTTTTTTGGGTCTTTTTCCTCCTCTTCACTGATCCAAACCAGATTTTTGTATGATGCTCCATTTTGAGTTCCTGTAAACCAGACGTGGAGATTCAGTTTCACAGTCAGTGTGTGCAGTGGTTTTAAAGCTCTGCCGCGTGCAGAGTTTTAGGGTAGGAAATGTGTAGTGACTGTTAGTTACTACACTGCGACAGAGAGTAAAATTTTGAAACACAGAATTGAAAGTTGGAGACAAGCATTTGAGCTTTGAGTTCCACCATTCAAAAGATTTTTGAGGTTACTTCTGAAAATAGCACATTAACAAACATGTTAAAAATAGCAATAAAACAATATGAAGAAGGCTGGAGAAGCAAGATTAACATCTGATTGTGGACCTAGTGGTCAAGTAGATGCTTATTTTCCTCTAGTTGCTCAAATGTTAGGTTCTTACTATCCCTTTCCATTCCTAATTATGTGGGTTTTTTCATCCTTTGGTTCTCTTTAGTCAGTAGCATTCAGATAAGGTTCATTTTGCTTCAGCGCAAATACTGCATTCATCAGACAGCAAAGGAGGTAGAGGGACGACATTGTTTGCAGAGCTGTGCCTGTGAAAAAGTTCTTGGGTTTTATGTGGAGTGCTTATCTCCTTGTAACTTCTTTAAAAACAAAGTTCAGCTGTCATGGTATCAAGAAATGTGAACCGTATGATTGTGAAGATGGTAGAAGGCAGAAGACTGAGCAGACGGTGAAACTCCCCCAAGTGTTACACTTGGCAATGTTTCAAATGCACAGAGTTTTAATGCAGTTTATTTCTAGGTTGCTATTAACTACCAGCCTAGGAGGAGTGATTCTGCAAGGGCAGTAGATGGGAAATCAGTCATTTCCTGCGTCACATCCCAATTCACTATTTGTAATCTCACCCATCTCAGTTTATTTCTTCTTTTCTGCGCTATCACTTGCTCTGCATTCTCCTCAAACCACGGTCACTAAGAAAACCCTGAGCACGTTGCATTCGTATAGAGTATCCTGTTTCTTTCCGTCCCTTCACCATGTCTTTGTTATCTTACACATCAAGACTCAGAGTGAACCTGAATCTGGTGCTATTTTGGTGCCTAAGACTTCAGAATATCAGGGTGAAACTGTTCTAGAAATGTCATAAAATCTCCCATTTTAAGTTACCTGTTTTCTGATGGATATAATTGACATCCATCATCCATGGCAAACTGTGGTCAAAAGGTGGTGGCTCATTTATAAGGTCAGCATATTTTGAGCTAGCTATGACATCATTGTACCAACTTTATTCTATAGTATTTGGCGTCCCAGATCCTGATAATCATTTGGCATCCAGAAAAAAACAGGGGTTTAGTTTAACTGGTATTTGATCGGTAGCTTCCAGCTGTATCTTTTTCAGTCTTTCACTCATCTATGATTCCATAATAATTAACATAAGCAATATGTACTGTATGGATACCAGTAAATTATGTTTTCCTCTCCCCATTTTCTGCCTTCTGCCCTAGGAAATCTTTTTTTTGGTTGTTGGTGATTTTTTTGTTGCTGCTGTTGTTTTTTAAGCCAGTGGTACATTAAACAACCTGTGGTTTCAAACGATTTAGATCTAGAAGCTGCACCACTGTAATTAGTATTGCAGACACTGACTGTTTAGCAAAACAATTTAGCATGCTGTCTTGAAAGCCAGGCATTTCTTATGCTGCTGTCACAAGTCATGTAGTGAATTGAGTGCCATTTCCAGTAGAGAAACCCATCATTTGGTGTAGGATATTAGATGCAACCTCTGTAGAGAGAATTCAATTTTTTCTATGTGTGTACCTGTTAATTTACTCTTCTGGCAATAACACAATTACTGTGCTTAGCTTTGGCATTATCTGAAAGTGTAGGAGTGGAAAGTCCTTATTTACAATATTCTTATCTGTGGAAGAAATCAGGTGTTCTTGCTCAGCAATGTTATCTCAAAGCCTTTTTATCCTGAGGTTGTGGAATAAAGCACAAACAGTGATGCAAGCGCAAACCCTAGCAGAAGGTACTGTCGCTATGCTCTGGTTTGGTTCTGCAGAACCTGTGTGAACTTTTTCAGACAACACGTTCCTCTTAAAAACTAATAATTCCTGATTTTCTGCATTTCTTCTTGTGCAACAGTGCTGTCTTAGAACATAGCAGCAAGAAATTTAACGTGACTAGGCTATCTTACAGAAGGTAGTCTTTAAACCACTATTCCGTTAGGTTTCCTGGCTAGCTTCTTGCCTGTAATTTATATGGATTGTCAATGCATTCTCCACCTGCAATGCCTGTAAGCCAAAGTCATCCTAATGCCGCTGAAAATGTAATGGCCTGTTTCTTCTGCAACCATCTTGTACCCATGTTCTCAGCATTTCTAGAAAGAAGCACCTTGAAGGTTCTATTTTTACCTCCTGGCTGATTAGTTCCTTCTGCATTATGTGGAAAGAAGAATCCAGGCCAGTTTTGTGGAACACTGAGATGTTCCTTTATTCCCAACCTACACTCTGGTAGAGCTGTTACACTTAGTGCGAAACCTTGAGTCAGAGAGGGCTGTTGCTTTATTACTGGGCTAATTCGTGTTACTAAGATTGGACTTCAAAGGATCATGCAACTGCTTTCAAGACAGGTAGTTGAAAATTCTTGTTTTGATGTATATGCAAAACATTATTATTAGCTTTTCCCCCCCCCCCCCCCAAATCTTATGGTTCAAGATAAAGCAGCTTGCTGTCACTGTGCTGACTAGAAGCATCTCATGTATTGTATTCATGTCCTTGAAGCCATGCTGGATAGCAGCCACTGTAGTCAGTGGAAAATCAATGTTCTTTTCATGCAGCGTTATCAGAAAAATTGTACACACTCAATAGCATCTGTAGGTTTTAACTTTATGTTTCTGTTAAACAGTAAGTGATAACTCTTAGGCCTCTTTGAGGAAGAACTTTACTGTGGGGGTGACTGAGCATTGGAATAGGTTACCCAGGGAGGTTGTGGAGCCTCCTTCCCTGGAGATATCCAAGAACCTTCTGGACACAATCCTGAGCAGTGTGCTCTAGGTGACCCTGTTTGAGCAGGGAGGTTGGACTAAATGACCCCCAGTGGTCACTTCCAGCCTCAACCTTTCTATAATTCTGAGGATAATTCTGTATGTGGGCTGTAGAATAATCTTGATCATTTGAACTGCAGTTTTGGAGCTACTGTAAGTATTCTTTTTCTGAATAGCTAACATCCACTTAGGTAATAACTAAAAGAGAAAGAGAGTTTGCAGAAACTACTCTTAAAAATACCAAAAGTGATAAAGACCAAGATGTATAATCTAGGCTTTAGCTATCTTCAGTTATAAAATGCTGAGCACAAACTCCAGATTTGCATCTTTCAATATAATTAAGATTTAGCATTTAAATATGTATTTTTTAATTTAAGAAATCATAATTTTATTATGTGATTTAAGATTTAGAGTAAATTTATTTCCTCTGTTTGTGTGAGCTGGTGCCCAAATTTAGTAGGAGAAAGTTGCTGGAAAATACTGGATTTCATTAAAGCTCCAATAAAAACAAATTATCGGTGAAAAGTGTAAACACATAGATGGACTGTTATGAGGTACAGGACACAGGCTTTCTGTGTTGTAGTGGGGGGGAGGGATACTGCAGTTCCGACAACTGAGAGGTCCGAAGTTACACTAAAACAATTTCTGCAGGAGACATGTTCTACACAGCTTGCAAAATGTCTAATGGCAGAAAAGCTTTCTCTTACACTGCTGCATACAGACATACTTGTTAGAGCACGTTGCCCACCTTTTCATGGCACACGTGTGTTTAACAATACTTTTCCTTCCAACATTTGGGTACTTAGCATGCTTTTATGCTACATCACGCAGCCTTTGCCGTGTTGCACAATGAACTTTCTCCACCAAAGTTCAGTTGATCTGGAAATACAATGAAGTATGCCCTACACAGCTGCAGATTTCAACCTACATATGAATGATGGTAGGGAGAGGTTTTTTGCTGGTTTTACTTGGCCCCATTTCCTTGACTCTTCTTGGTAATGTAACTTCAAGCAAGTCACTTTTCCTGAACAGTGGAAGAAGCATGGTTTTGTAGTTTGTTCTTTTTTTGATGTGAAATGGGGAACAGTTGTGCTCTCTGCATCATTAGCAGTTACTTTCTCTCTCAGTGGAGGTTCTTCTTGCTATGTTCTAATATCAAGGACATGCTAGAGCTGGCAGGGAGTCACTGAGGGATTCATTTGGGCTGCTAAGCCCCTTCAGCTTGTGCTGCCTGGCTAGCTTGATTTTTTTCACTTGCAGGTGGGGTTTTAGGGTGCCAGTAGAGAAGTTACCTTTTGCTTTACAAGACAAGCCCTTTTAAAAAAATAAAAATGAATACATGGTGACTCTTGGCCACTCTTAAAGATGGTTTCTTGTGTGGGTGCAAGTCTTTATATTACATTGTAAGTCTTGGTTAAGTCATAAACCATTTACCGTAAGCGTACCTTGAATTTAGTGCTGTTTCCCATCCTGCATGGCGGAAATGTTCTGCTTGTGCAGAGGGTTGCACTGCAGAGTGGAAATGAAGTGGCATACTGAGGCCTAATACTCAAGACCTCTACCTCATTCCAGGCTGGAAACATATACGCAGAGGGTATTTATGTTGTTCGTCATAAACACTTAGTCTACCCTGCAACTGGTCATGTCCAACAGACCAGAAATCTTAAAACATGTCCCAGCAGGCTGATTTTGCTGTGCCAGCTGGTTCTTGCCTGAACTTCAGCTGCAGATTCAGACCCTCTGGTTTTGTTTCTCTTGGTGAAAGTCCCAGTTGTCAGATCTAGGCATAGCTTATTTTTTCTTTCAAACTTCATGTTTATAAGATATCTGGAAGGATGAGCTTATGGACAGACCAGTCTTAATGGTTTACTGAACAAGTAGAAAAGAGATGGACAGTATTTTAAAAGTTCTTAAATTGCCCAGCAAGCCATGTATATGCAATTTATATTCAGTTCAGTTTGCCACAATAGTAAGCCCTTTTGGGTAGCAAGAAAATTCTCCGGGAATTTGAAGCAGCTCACCATCAAAATGAGACAGATGTAATTATTTTGCAATTTGGACATCAAATCTGGTAAAACTCACATGCTTCCCTGCTTCCCTGAGGTATTGTAGGGAAAAACAGAATTTAAAAAAAACTTAGACTCCTATTTTAGCCTGTATAAATGGAAGTAGAGCCTGAGTTTTTCACTAGAACCTCTGATACAAATTTCAAACAGTATTAAGTGTAGGAGAGTGGATTTTATATGAATAAGAGAGAAATTTGGATTGTCTGTCATACAAAAAAAACCCAGGGTAACGTACCTGGTGAAAGTTTACCTAAGTCACTTGCATACTGACTTGCAGGAAGCATAGGGCAAAACACAGAATTTAAATGATTTACTCCTTTGTATAATTTAATTTTTTTCAACACTATGGAAACCCAAATAGTTTAGGAAATATAGTAAAGGAACTGATGAAGAAGAGCAATTGTGTTTAGATACTTTAGTATGCCTATTGAATAGCGAGAAATATCAGTTGTTAGAATGTTTATCAGGAATATCTAAAGTGCTGTACCGTGCAAACAATGATTCTTCCCTGTGTTCTTCTCCATTCCAGAATAACACATTTATTAAAAATTGGATGAAAATAGAAATAATTAAAGAATTTTTTTACCTTGTTTCCTCTGTAACACATCTACTGAATTAGTCATTATTTCACTTAAAAAAATCATACTAATTAATTAGTTTAACAACCTTTAGTTTATTATGTTCTCCTGATGATGTGATCTTCCAAGGTCACTTCATCCATAATTGGGTAAAAATACAGAAATACCTACAAAACAGAAAACTCCACAGATACTCTTAGAACTTACATATAAACCATGATAATAATTTTAAAGACCTTTATAATGAAATAAATATGGCTTGAATGGATGAAAGATACTTTAAAAAGCTAAGACATTTTAGATAGAAATGATTGCTAACCTCTGACACATGTTTTCTTTTATCAGTAGATCAGAGAAGGATGTGCATTTGCAGGGTTATTGCAAGCTGTAAGCTTTTGGAAGGAAAATAGTTCATAGTGATAAAGAAAACTAGGAAAACCACTGTAAATATCTTTCCTTGTTCTATATCCTGCTTTCTCTCTAGACTTTCTTCTCTCGTTGCTTATAATTTCTGCCCTGACAACCTCTTTTTTGTTATAAAACTAATTATTTGAGCAGTTAAGTATTGCATAAATAATGTAAAAAATGGGTGAGTGTGCCAAATTTCTACCTGAAATTGGTTTGGTAAGAGACTTTTACATTATGAATTTTTCTTGTAATTGCTTTGTGCTCTCTATTGGTATCACTTCCCTTATGCAGAACTTTCTTATCATAGTATTTTAATACTAAAGATTGAGGATAAACACTATTTTTTAAATGGTAGAATTTGTATCTATGTGCATTGTTAGGAAATTAAGATTCTGCTCCTTTCTTGTTGGCTGTAGAAGGGTTGTAATTGTTTGCTTGCTTCATGCATGGTAGAGTTCTCATTGGAGATATTCCTATAGGACACAAGGGGCAGTTCAAGAAGTTGGTCAGAATATCTACTGCTGCATAGTTCATCCTTTCCAACTTTACTTTTCTCACACTCCCATCCCCATCACTGAAAACTGCATTTGAAATATCTATTTCACACTCAGGAAAAGAGAGAAAAACAAAATTACCATGCAGCATATCAACAACAGTTTCTCATTCTCATTAGTCACATAAACCATAGTTTCAATTCTCAAGTGGCAGTGAGCACTTTCAGCTACTATTAAATCAAATCAGGCTTGTGAATGCTTATCTTTGAGCTGTAACTAAATCCTCTGTTTTTGAATTCATGTCTCTAAAATGAATGTTTCAACCTACTTAATGAAATTGTGAGAATGAGTTGACAAGTGTAATATGAAACTGCCTAGCTGATACAATTTATTAGAGTGTATGCACATTGGATGACCCCCTGGCATTTCTTGGCTTATTTTGAGAACCATTCTTTAAAAATTTCTTGTAAGAAATAGACACATGCTCTTCAGGTAAGACTGTTCTGGAATTGTAAGGTGGTTGTTCCTTCACCGCTGTCTCTTCAGGTTGGATAGGAGTCACTTATGAACTGGGAAAATAAATAAATAATAATTTAAAAAATAGTTTGAAGAGCTTGTTCAAAATGTCCAAGGCAGGTTTTGCACAGATAGACCTGCGCTGATAGATTCCTCACATGAACAAGGTCAACAGCCTGGGCTTGCCTGTAGCATAAAGTTGAGGACCTCTGTCTGTATTACTTTTATTTATTTCACTTGAAATGTAGCTAATACCTGATCTCAGGTGAATAAAATAGTTCTGATTCAAACACTTCTCATTCATTTCCTTTCTTGCTTACAGGTTAACACTGAGTGGCTCTACAGCACAGTTGCAAAAGCCGCACACATTAGCCTGCTTTAAGTTCTCTATTGCTTGGATTAGAATGCTACTAGTACTTAGCCTTGCTATGACAAAACTAGTTCTCATGCTTCTACTTTATGTAGATGTCTTTGACAAAAGAAAAGGATCTGAAACTGTTGTCTTTTGGCTAGCTGTAGATAAATCCCCTACCTAGTGACCTGCAGTGCTCTGATCATTCTCAGATTCACTTTTCATCTTCAAGAAGTCTGGGCTTTACTGAGTATTCATACTTTCAGATGTGTATTTGTGTTAAATGATAAATGTCAAAGTCCACGTTTTCGTGGTTCAATACCCACAGCGTTAGCTTTAGAGAGATGAGCTGCACACGTGGAATTTAAAGTTGGAACTGAGACCATGGTAATGGCCTGCAGGCAAGGGTTGCGTGAAATGAGGAACGTGTGTCTGACATACACAGTTTTTACAGTTCAGCTGTTAGGTACTGTAAATATATGAGCCTGCAGACTTTACACAACTGTTCTTAAATGCATTCCTCAAGTTGGTTTTTTTTTCTAATAGACCATCAAAATTCTTCATTCATAGATTCTTTTAAAATTGAACTCTGATATCCTTTAATTTGAATTTCCTTCAGATCATTTGTGAATAGGTGAAATTTTAAGCTATTTATTTCTAAGCCTGCAGCCATATAATTTTTAATTTTCTTATTTTCAAAACTGTTCTGCTTTATCCCTTGTGTGTCTCTATAGAGTATCAACTTGAATATCTGAGTGCAATTGCTCAGAATTGTTCTGAAGTGCCTGATTGCTTATCAGTAGAAGTTCTCCAGAACTTCATTCTGTCAGCCAAGATTTGAAACTTAAGAATTCAGTGTAATCTAAATATCTCTTGGAAGTGCATAGCTTTGAGTTTATTGCGATGGCTAAATTTTCAACCAGATAAAAATGCTGTATCAGATAATAAAACACAAGAAGACCAAATTTAACCCCAAGCAGGCATCATTCATTTGAGTTGCTGCTCATATCTGCCATCCTGAAATCCTTTAAATGAAATCATGATCCTATAGAGATTCTCTAATTAAATCAGTATCTTTTAAGTACTAATTAATTTTATAAATTAATATTTATCACTGTGGACCTTCTATGATTTAATGGAAGTAAATATAAACTACGCAAGCCTAGTAATACTCCTAGTAATTAAGCTTAGAAGTCCCTGTTTTCTTTTCTTGAATTTTCCCAAACCCAACTTTTTGCCAACACAATCTTCAAGAATAAAGCTAAGGGAAAGTTTCTAATAATAAAACAATCTTTAAAAATGCCTTTCCTTTGAGATGCTGTAATTCATGTTCTTTCTGAAGGTATTCCGGAATGGGGAAATCCTTTCTGTCAGAAGCATGCATTTTGATATACTGATGAAAACCAACATGAATTTAATGAAATTGCAAGCCTTTGGAAACAATCTTACTTTTAATATGCTCATCAGAGATGTCTTAAAACATTACTAGGTTCCATGAAGAGCTTCTCTGCTAGAGAGCTTTCCAGCTTGGGCTAAAGCTGGAATACTTCTGCAATTGCAAATGTATGCCGTTGTTCTCTAAGCTGACCATGGGCCAACCACCTGATGTTAGAGCACAGAACTTCTTCCATGGGTGGGTTGTCCATGGCTCCCATAAGTCTAAGCAATCGGGAGGCAGAAGCTGATGAGTCTGAATGCAAAACTTGGACAAGTTCCCATGGAACTTGGCACCAGAGGCTAAAGAAGATAAAGAAGGGATCCAGGACTAGACATTACAGTAAAGAATGGAATAGATCAGCTGGCTGAGAAGAAAGGGAGCGACTGGCCAGAAAAGCATAATGTCATGTAGAACTAAAATGGGAGAAACTGGAATTCCTTTGATCTCAGAGAATGGAAGCAAAAACTGGTATGAGGTGATAGAGAGATCTGATTGAGATCTGATGATACTACATAGGCAGAGAACAGGGACATATTGAGCGTAGAACTCGGGAGAAATTTGACACAGCCAGAACTATAGACAAAGTGCAGACCAGGACTGCAGAGGGAGGAATTTGGATATTTAGCCAGAAAGGAAGAAAATGGGAACAGGTAGGCAAAAAAAAACCCCAAACCATTGTGAGTGTTGTATTGCATGTGTGAATACGGACATGATAGGAGTCTGAGAGGTGTTGAACAGCCTTGCTGGACAAAGAGGTTGGTTCTAGGAACAGTGTTCAAGGAACGGAGATGGAGGCCAGAAGTCAAGACTGGTGTGAATGAGATTGGAGACCTAGGTGTAGGCTGGAAGGAGCTGGACAAAGAAATTGCATTTTCAAGGCATGGGAAGAATAGTGTGTGACCACCGTGAAGGACTTCACATTTCTGATAATCAAGGAATGTCCTGCTAAAATGTTTTGTTCCTATTTACTACTGCTGCACTCAGGAATTTATGATTAGAAGATCTGCATCGTATTCCTGTCTGTACCAGAGCATAACAGTTGATGGTGGACAAAATCACTTAATCAAGCTTTTCTATTGCTTTGCTGTACATTTTCTGCCACCAAGTATTTTAATGCATGCCATAGCCTTAATGATCAGATGCGGGTTCAAAGTCATATTAATGTTGTAAAGGGAAAACATATCCATGAATTTCCAAGTTGTTTAAGCTGTAGCTCTATGGTAATTGCAGAAACTCTGTATTAAGATCTATTTCAGCCTATTTCAGTTGAAAGGGAAACTATTCTCTGTAGTGCACAGCCTGTTTTGCCTGCCCACGTTTGTATTATTCATGATGATTGTAGTGTCTATAATCAAAAATTATTTGGCTTTTTTGCCTGATACTTACTTGATAGAGAATACTGTTAATCTACGTGTCGAGTACATATTTTGTTAGCATTGCTTTCACAAAATATCCATATTCTATACTGTCAAGTAATGGAAACTGTAGTAATCAGTGGGTTTCTAATGAGAAAAATAAGCTCTTCTAATTAGCTCATAAACCTACTGTTATGACTGGAAGTACAAAAAATTACTGGAAGGTAGTGTTATCTTAGACTGCTGAAGAAATTGAAGAGGCTTTTTATTCTGTACATCAGATTGCCCGTATATCCCAAGAGTAAGGTTCTCCACAGGTAGCAAGCAATGCAAATTATGCTTGGTGTAGCAAAACAAAACATCATACTTCTTCCTGTCCTTGACTGTTTGAAGTAAATAGCTTGAATCGTGCCTCATTTACACAGAGGTAATTTGAAGGATATCTAAAATCAACATAATGAAAATGAAATTGAAATTCTCCATGAGGATTTCTGCAGTTAGAAGTGTCAACAATATGGTTAAATTGTTACTCAGTTGTATAGTACACAGCATTTCTAATGGAGCAACAATATCAGAAATAACACCTAGATATCCCCATTCCTGCTCCTCTGCTTTAGTTGTCACCCTCTTGCCTTATATGCTGAGGAGAAAGGTTGTAGATACGTGTTCATGCTATTATGATAAAATAATAAAGGCTGTACATATAATGAGTATTGTTGATAATGAGTACTTGATACTTGTATTCCAACAGTCCAGGACTACTTAGGTAATGTCAATACTATATTAGCAGCCTTAAAAATACATAAGCAAACCCTTTCAGAAGTGACTAGTGATTTTAAATAGAATCAAACTAGCAGCCCCCTTGCAAGTACCTCAAAACTGCCAAGTCACTGTGCTTGAAAGTCAGCCCTCTTTTGAATTTGCTTATCAGACATGAAAACTGGACATTTCCAGTGATTTCTAGAATGGTTTGGGTAGTGTCATGGAAAATAACATTTCTACTTGTGGGAGAGGATTGTCATGGACATGTAACCCCTAGTTGCAGATATTCACATATTTGCTTTGGCTTACCAAAAGTGTATTAAAATTGCATTCTGTAGCTTATCCTGCATTTAAAATATAATGACCTATAAAACCTTATGTGGGTGGTTTTTTTATTTTTTTATTATTTACTCTAGTGTTATTGTAAAATCCTTGAGCAAGCTCTCTCAGACATCTCTAACTCTGGGAAAGCTCAAGAAACAAGTTTTGACTCCCTGAGAGTGTGCATTATGTTAAAGGAGCTGATGAGAGGAAGACGACTGTATTAAAATGGGAGACTGAATTTATAAGAACATTTTTCTTAGTGAGAAAAAGGAACCTGCTGTCAGTAATATTTGATCAAGCTGATATTCACTAGGCAACAAGTCCCAGGCAAAATTTATATGGAAAATGCTGCATGTCAGAAATGTGATGTTATTATGGAAATTATTTATTATCATCTGAAGGGAATTTTATTGGAGCCAAGCAACTGGCAATCTAATTTAAGGTATATTTCAGGTTTTGGAATGAAGTCTTGAGAGTATATAGCTGCTAAGTGTGATCTATGTATATTTGCCTAGCATTGCACTTCAAGCTTCTGAAGGGATACTATCTGTCACACTCTTCATTGATAGAATGAACTTAGTCAGGATTCAGCTGATTCAAGCACCATTTACAAGAATTAACTGCTGGAATAATTTTATAGTTAATTTCTTTTACCAATCTGGGGACTTTTGAGTGTTTTCATTCTGCTTTAGTTCTATTCATCCTCTTCTGTACAGCAGTACATCTTTCAGAATGGAGGCCAGAAGCTTGCTCAAAGCCCTCATTCCCCAATGCTCAATCTCCAGCCATTCTGCTTCTGAAAATAATGTGTCTGGTATATTGCCAAATTGAATTTAGTAAACAATTTCCTCTTACATTAAAATCTATGCCTTAATGTAATAGGAGCATATCTTTCTAATCTGGACTAAAATAGTGAAAATGTCAAGAAGTATTCTATACTGGCTTTTTGCCTACTGGCAAAGTACTATGACTTTTGCACAGAGTCAACTCACTGAAGCCTCTGGATGCTGCTATAGTATTAGATATGAAACAGTAAAATATTTGTGGCCTTTGGACACTACTGTAAGAATACAGTATCAGTATACAGACCTTTATTTCCACAGCCATGTCCTGAAGTCTCTTGCACCAGAGAGAATGTTTTTGGCAAGTGTGAGCAGGTGACAGTTTTCCTAGGACCAAGGGACTTGCAGTTGTAAGACTTTTTTGGTCATCTGCATCATAACAAGAACACTGCTTTGTCCTGTCTACTGTCACCAAGTGTTTACAGTTCTGCTGCCTAGGCATCTGTAGTACTTTCACTGTGTTCAGTATCTCATAAGACTCTGAAGTGTACTTAATGTTTATTTTTTATGTAAAAATGGTATCAAGGAATTGATAGTCCTAATTTAGGGGCACCTTTTTCTCTCTTTCTATGTAAAGATTTAATTTTATTGGGTTTTTTTTAACTACGCATTACCTATTAATTAAGAATTTAAGATTCCTTGTAGTTCTCTTACTGCCATTGGTAAGAAGGCCACACTGCTGCTAATAGTTACAAACTTTGTTTTTGTGTGTGTTGGACTTTGTCCAATAATCTTGATCATGCCTCTGGTATTTTACATTTGTACTACTGTTTTGGATTCTACTACCAAAAGGTCTTTTCATTGACCTTCCTTTTTACTCTATGCTATTAACAGCATAGAGAAATGTTTAAAACTATGTTTAGACCTTGTAAATAGCGTGATGATTACCTTTTACAGACATGTGTGCAGTGTTTTTATACTTGCTGGAACTTTCAAGTGTTTATTTTTGGCACTTCTACAGGGTGTTGTACATTTTTTTCCCCCACTATTATTTAGAAGTGGTTACAATCATAAGATCTTGGTTATCGATGGGCTGATTATCCAAGCTGTTAAATATTTCTTGTTATTTCCAGCCATTCTGAGGCTTCAGCAAAACCTGCAGCCGCACTAGAAAGCATCTGCATTTGATGTGTTGTGAATTACAGTATACTTTCATGAAGTGCCTCTTTGCCTGCTAATGCTCTGTCTCTTCTGCTCTCCAAAGAAATGTGTTTTCAAGTTTTTGAAATGTAAATATTTCTGTAAATTGTACCATATTCCTACATTTTGGAATAACTTTTCATTTTATACAAGCTGGTATTCTCCATTATGTCTCGTATTCTTAATAGGTGAGCACGAACTATATTCTAGTGCACTGATTTACAATCATCTTAAACACTTTATCTTGTATAATATTGTTTCATGTGAAAAGTGCCTTATAATCATTAAATATATAAATTATGAGTAGTTTGACCTGTATTCCAACAATGTGAAATCCTAAGTCCCCAATTAAAAAAAGTTTCTGTGAGTGATAGTAAAGTATGTGTATCTATTATTATTAATACAATTGCTAAGAATAATCCTATTCTATTAGTTGCATGGGGAAATGCATGTAGTTGTGTTGTCTGGGATTGTTTTCCTTGTTTAGCATTTATGTACTTACAGTTCAAAGCAAAATAATTCTACTGCTATACTTTCAAAGTCAGGTGCTAAGAAAATGCTAGAGCTGATGCCTCTGCCTCTCCTTCTCTGGGTTCTCACCTCTTAAAGGCTGTTAAGTCATCTAACTTTCAGAAGGAATGCTTTATCTGAAAAATATCAAGTGCAGTAAGTAGTAGAGATGGTATTAGCAAACGAGTCTCATGTTGAATTCCTCTGCATTACAGGAGTACAAACGCAAGCTAGCCAGAGTGTCCCAGGTACGGAAAGAACTCAGGTCTCGCATCCAGAACCTGCCTGATCTTTCTCGACTTCCCAACGTCACAGGCAGCCACGTACACCTACCATTTGCAGGAGACATCTACAGCGATGATTGATTACCAAAACATCCATCCATAACCTCTACTTTTCTGTGAAATGAGGGGTAGGTCTGACTGATTGGTACTCTTGTAGTATTATTTTTGTATATTGTTGGAGAGTGTCAGTAAAAATACTCTAATAATTTATAAAAAATGGTTTAAAAAGTTGATTTGTTTACTATTTTATTGGCAAGTGAACATAAGGGTACATTTATAAAAGTGGCATCTGTGTCTATTACATTGAAGAATGGATAATTATCTTATCTTTTGTAAAGATTTTAGTTGGGTGCCCTGTAAAAGAACATGTTAAGATTTTTCTTATGTACTCTGTATTTAATGTAGGCCAACATATAATCAACACATACTTTGAACTTGAGACATTTCAATTGCTAGTGAGGGAGTGAAATGTGGAAATCACAAGCTTATGTTCGCAAGAAGGTTGATGCAATTTAATTGAAAGTTAAAACTGATCTTATTGTCCATTACATATAAATTACCCACTCTCAAAACAAGTCAGGTGGGTTTTTTGAAGTAAATGTTTGTAACCAATTTTGTATTGGAAAATATACATCATGTTACACTGAACAGATCTTTAAATTACTCAAAATACCGCAATATTTTAGTATCATTTAAAAGTCTGCATAAGAATCTGTACAATTGACCAGTTCAATTATGTTTCGAAATTGTGACTATCTTTTTACAGCTGCTTAGTTTCTAAATTGAGGGACCATCCATTTGTACTTTAATCCCTTTCTGCAACATCCGTCTCCATCTAAAAAGGTTAATCCCAGAAACATGAAGTCATTTTACAGCTTTAATTAAATTGAAAGGTCATTCTCCAAACTGTCCCAATTGTTAAATGCCCATTATTAACATTTGACATTGCTGTGTACTACATGCAGCAACACGATGATGCAGCCATGCTGTACATCATCTTCCACTGAGAAACCCTGGAGGCCTGTGTGGCCTTCCAGCCCCACACCTTGACCAGCTCCAGCAAACATTTCTAGATCTTGACTGTCTTTCGCACAGAACAGGAGGGACAGTTCAGGCCTGTGTATAAGTCAGACAGTGGAAAATTATTGCCCAGTGTCTGTTTTTAAAAAAGCCTTTTGCATGGCTGGTATTTGTACAAATACCAAATGTGGTGTTTATCTACAGGTAGCTGAATTTGTGAAAAGTCCTTGTTATACTACGCACCAGCTTTTAATTCACTTAAAGACAGGAATCTAGCAGCTTGCCAGCAACTTTAGGTTTTTCAGTCAATCGGAATTAGGCATGTAATTGTTGAGGAGTGTTTTTTAAAAAAGCCTACCTGTACTGTTGGCATTTAGATTCTATGATCTGAGTATTTGATGATTGCATTTTGTTCATGGGTTTGCACTTGGCAGGCATTATTTTGCATCAGTTAAATTCACAGTTTACAAGTTTTAATACTCCTTCTCACATGAAAGCAGATTGGTTTTTTTAGAAAAATCTATTCTTCCTTTTCAAAACTCATAACAATTCAAAATAATCCTGGAGCGATATTGTTGAAGATAGTGATCTGTCACTTGTTATTGACTTCTGCAGAGCTATTTGCTAGAATGCTTGTTGGATGTGAACGGAGAATAATCGTTCTCTTTAAAATAGATACACTTGGGCATAAGCACCTCAGTCCAGTTATCTTTCCTCATGGAAGTTGCCGTGAAATAGACCTTGGTTAAGTAGGGCAAAACCCCCAAAAGATAAAAACATGAGCTGTTGACTTAGCATTCCATAGCATGCAATGTGGAATACTGATTTCATCAAAAATTCTTACTGACAGGTAGGAATGCTGAAAATAGTTCATCAGAGCTCACTAGCTGTCCAAAGATTGTTAAGTTTTGAGTGGCAATTTTCCACTCCATAGGAAAAAGAGAGCTAACACTGGAGAGAATTGTTTCTTCGTTTTAAGTCTAACGTGCAAAATTAAATAACACATGCTGGCATCTTTTCAGCATAGATTCTTGATAAGAAAATGAATGTTCAGGTACATTTTTGATTTTTAAATATTTCTGTTCTATTACATTAAACTCAGCTCATAAATTTTGAAATACATGTATGTGCATTACAGTTGCAGTTAAACCTCAGTCTTGCTAAAGAACAGCGCCAAATTTGTGATAAATATTAAAACAGCTTAATCTATTAAGAATTATAAAACAAGCGATAAGTCAAGAAGGATAAATAGTGAGTTCACAGTTGAATCCCATCCATAGAAAACTTAATTTGTAGCCAGTGGTGGTTATAAATGCAGTGGCATGGCTTGTTTAGAGTGTATGGAAGTCTTGGATACTCAAAACCACAGGGATCTGAGCTTAAAGTCTTTTGGTACCTTAATTAAAAATAATTATAGTAAGTTGAATGCTGAATTTCCTTGATCTCTCAAGAGTATTAAAAAAGACACGACACTTACTTCACTAGACTTGTTTTTCCTATTCATAACTCTTAGTGATAATGTTGCTTATCTACAGATAATGTAGAACTGTTAAAGGAATGAGGAAAAATCTCAACTTCTTCTTGATGTATATACAAGTTTTAATTTTGAGATAGTGCTATTTTCTGGATATATTTTTCTTTATTTTACTGTGAAATTGTTTACTTCAAGGAGTATTTCGTAGCTGGGGTTTTGGAAATGATCCCTCACCATTTGTTTGGAAAAGAGGACTTGCGGAAGGTAAAGGTCACTCTTATAGCAAGTGTCATATATTAGTGGCTGAATGGTATGTTGTTTATTTATTTATATGGGAAAGGCATCAGGTATCAACTAGTTAGAAGATTTATATTGTAACTGTAATAATATAGCAAGAGATAACATGGTACGATACAAATGCAGCCCCGTAGTGTCAAAAAAATACCTCCAAATTCTCAGGTTCCAAAGCTTAATGTTCGTAATTCTGATGTCTCAGGAAGAAAAGAGGCTGGGTGGGGAAAGGAGGGGTGCCTAGGAGCTGGAAAGGGGAACGTGCCTGGATGGAAATGAAATGCAAAACAAATGTCAACTTTTGTCAAAACAGAAATAGCAGTATGAAACTGGGCAGCACAATAGAACTGTTCTGAGGCGTTACCACCCTGGGAAAGAGAATGTGAGGATGTACCCTGCCTGTCTCTTCTAATTTGGTCTGATAAACCAGAATGCCCACCTTACAAAAGGCACAATTATAAAATATCTGAACATTTCTCATCTAACAACAAAAGCATAGTAATGAGATTATTTGCTTCACTATATTGCACTTTTATTGAGCATTCTCTGAAAAAAAGCAGAGATTCCTGCAGCTCTTCACTATAGGAGAATGCTTACCTTGGAGGTCCCTGGGACTGCTTGTATATTCTAGTGTTTGCAGGCTCAAACTGTGGTTTTGCATTATGTTTTGAAAGATATCAGGAACATTACCCCACTCCTGTGGTTTTAAAAATAAATGTGAAGTCCTTAGTTACAAAAATTACCGTTCTTAGAAATGGTGTTTCATTTGAAAATTAAACTCCAGCCTGCAGTAACATTAGCTTGTCTGTTTCACTGTTAATGTTTGTATTAATATTTCAAAACACCTCCATTAAACCCTAGCAGCACAGGCCAAACTACATGCCTATTGTGTATTTTCTCTGAGTAGTCTTCTGAATGTCAAATAGAGAGCTTTCATTGTGATAAAATTACATTCCTGTTTACCTGGCGTTTAAAAAGACAGTGTGTTAGGACTTCCACAGACTAATACTGCTCTCACGAGTCAGTGGTAACTCAGTCTGGTACTTCAGTGGTGACACAAAATACAGACATAGGATGCAGCAGCCTCCTGTGCAGTTGACCATGGAAGACATGGAAATCATCCATAGGCTCAATTGGCCCTCTGCAGAAGAGCTGGATTTCGACCTTTTGAAACGTAAGCGAATAGACTCATGGGTGTGGGTTTTTTTCAGTGGAAAAAATAGTGAACTAGAAAACCAGCATGTCTAAAATTTGACTTACATTTCTAAATATTTAGGCCAGTTCTGCTCATTACTCATGCATATAATCACAGTAGCTATTCCTGCAAGTAGAGGAAGCAGACTCAAATGTAGTGTCTGAAGTGGAATTTTTTTTAATGAATGACCAATTTCGTCTCGGCTTCTACTTCAGTGTGTCATTTATCTTGATTAAGTAGTAAATCTCTTCCATCTTGTTATTTAGAAATCTAATTCTGATTTCATCTTTACAATATTTAAAGTATCCTACTAAGCATGATGTTTTTGTGGGAATTTGCAAAAGTTCAATAGCACTCGTTACTTGTTTGCAACAGAAATAGATTCATTTGTTAAAAGCTAACAAGAAAAGTTTGAAATGTAAAGATGTTTCATTATTGTGCTTTTCTGACAGAATGTGTAATCCTTGTGTAATTTATGTCCTCAGAATAATACCTGTATGTACGCTCTTTCATATTTAATAGAATAAAACATTGTTGTAAAAACATCTTTGAAATCATTGTTTATTGCTTGTCTACTCACTCTCATGGTGTGAAGCAGCTCTCTACACTTTTGAGACAACCAAAATCTCATAGTGATGCTGGAGAAATGGTTGATGCTGATTTTGAAGTTTATTAATTACTCTCTGTTATTTGTATTTTGTGTGACAATTTTTGGTGAGGAAGCAGTGCATTAAAAAGTCTAAGGTCTTTCTCTAGAACTGTAGATTTCTTACATAATGTTCGTATGCCATCTAGTTTAGCCAAAGTTTGTGTTTCTTTGGAGGCGGGGCTGGGTGTGAGGGAATCAGCTTTAATATGCCAGCTCGAGGGTCTCAATACTCAGAAATGAGAAAAATGGCTCAAACTGATGTTTCAAAATGAAACATGCTTTAGTTGAGCTGGTAATAAAAGACACACTTTGTAACAGTGTCAAATATATAGTATGATGCTATTACTGCCAATGGTACACACACCATTGCGTAAGCAGAATTTATATGAGCTGGGAAATCTCTCACTCTGTAATTAAATGCCTGTACATAGGGGTGTATACTTACCAGAAAATCTTCTTGGTCTTGCTGTACAAAGTCTGGGTGAAATTCTGGCCTCACAGAGACCAGCGAGGCCGTTTCTTCTCCCTAGAACTGTCCTTCCAGCTCTTCAAACACAAACCAATAATGGTGCATGGCAGAGGTTTGGTGGGGAGGCTCAGCCATAGCATGTGGCAATCAACAATTAACTTTTACTGTTTCAGTGAGTACAGGGGTGTGATACGTTCTGAAGGGAAGAGTGCATCAGATGCGTGTATGGGGGTGTGTATATGTATATGTTTGTGTACATACATGCATCTGATGTATATATATGTATATACTTTTATACGTCATATATAGATATGTATATACATAGATACCTATATACATGTGTGTCTCTATACGTGTTTTTCAATACAGTGATTCTGTGAAAGTCTAGTAACAAAGACTCTATTAGAGGCTTAGGAATACCACAGAAGCACTTCAGACAGAAAATACTGACACAACTTCTGCCCAGCATTTTGAAGCACACTTGTAAACAAGGAATGGCACATACTGAATGAATTTTTTTCCCTCTTTTTTCCACAGTAAAGTCTGATAGCTTGCAGTAGTGATCCCGTGTAACAACACATCTAGACATGTCTGACAACTCTGGTAATTCCAAAGAAAAAGATGTTGTTTAGAGCATGACAAGACTCTGTCTATGTTAACAAATAGCACTTTGCAATAGTAATACACCTGGAGTGCAGAATACCTGAAGCTCAGTGCCTGCCATCCACAATACACTTGTTTTGAAGCTGTGCACCTCAGAGGAGCTCTCCTGTGGTCCTATGGATAGATGATGCTTATTAGCATCCGCAGCACACTGGTTGTGTCCCAGACCATGTCTTTTATCCATTAGCTGTAGTTTTAACCAAAGGGAATGTCACTTGTACTCCAAGACCAGTTGGTATTGCATAAAAAGCACAGTCAACATGGACAACTAGGAGATCTGCTTAAAAAGCATGCTCTTCATTTGATCTAACACATTAATGTTGAGGCACCTTAAAACGTAGCAGTTGCTCATGCTGGTTTCACGTAAGCCTCATAGGAAGCACAGCAGTACAATAATGTGTGTACTTCTAATAGAAAAATGTATCGTAAAACTTGTTTTTCAAATACTTTTGTATAATGCATATTTTCCATCAACAAGATGATTGAAGTGTTTTTCCAGAGGACTGCATCAGAAATACAGCAACAACAGGAGAATTCAAGCCAAGTTCTATATTGGAAAAGGCGTAACTTCAAGGTCCGTATGTTGACCAAATGACAGTTATTTCGCTCCTGCATGTACGTAAGAAACAAATGACAGTGAACCTTTCAAAGTATTGCGCAAGCATATAGGAGATAGATACAAAAAGGTTACATGCCAATCTTTGAGACTCTAAGTAGAATCTGCAGCAAACTGTTCTCCCCTGCCCTGGATGGCTTTCAAGTCTGACAGCTTATTTGCTGGTCCTATTTTGTAAGCAGTGTTCACTGAGTCCCAGTACGCTTCAAGGGAGTATTCATTAGAATACAAAAATAAAGAAGAAGAAAATACAGACCTTTAAACAATTTTATTTTTTAACTGATCCTCTTTTCCAAGGGGAAATCTGAACCACCATTTGCAGAACTGTCACTGCAGACTATAGGCAGGGCAGGCTATAAACTCAGTTCTGAATGGTGAATTTCTACCATCCTCTGTGCCAAACTCGAAGTGTAAAATCTGACAGTGGAGACTACTTTAACCTTGCCAATCATCTATTCACATCAAAACACTTGCGTGCAATGAGTTCACCACTGTCCAGGGCAAACCTAGTTGCCCAGACTGAAGTCCAAGAAGGAAGCAACTGTGAAGCCTGATAAACCAAAAGATATTTAAGAAAGCTTCTCTCCTTAAGTAATTTCTGAACAAGACAAAAAGGACCCATTTTAGTAGCACCAGAGCAACTGGAAAGAAAGCAAGCATCCCCTGTATTTTTTGACTGTGCCACTCTTGTATCTGTTTCATATAAGGATGCTGGTATCAGCCTACTCCATAGCAGTGAGTCAAGTGTTGTTTTACAAGTTCTGCTTTACCATGGTCTGCAGTCCAAATGACAGGAACATCCTTAAGAAAATGAAGACACTTAATCTAGTTCTCTCTCTCTCTCTCTCTCTGTGAGGTACTGTCTTAAAGAGTAAGTTATTTTGGAACCTTTGTAAAGGCTGGGTTAAAGGCTGTGCTTAAATTACCACAGGTATCAAAAGACAGTGACAATACAGGACACTACATTAGACCCTTGAAAATCTTGTACCTGCAGAAAAGGGCAGTGCAAGTGTCCCTTGTTTTACTCAAACATCCAAAGCAGGGATGAGATGTTCTAAATTCTGCTATGATGCACTACCTCAAAAACAGTAAGAAAGTGAGGTGGAGCAAACTGCAACCTCCCCAGCCCCAAACTGCTTTCAAGTCTGCCAATCGACATGTTGGTCCTACTGGACCCACTGATGGAGCCAGTATTGCCAGCTTCCTCAAAGGATAGATCCTGGCTTTTAATTCTTGGGCCATTAGAGACTGCAAAACAGTTCAACATTCCCAAGCATATCAGACTGGCTATTTTCTCATCTCCCTCTCGCGGACAACCAGTCCCCTCAGAGACAGAACTTGCTTTTAAAATATATGGCCTATGCTTTCTCAGGGTACATGCTGTTAGCTTGCGCTGTAAAGAAATCACTTTGTTGATTTACTAAAACGGAAACAATACTTATTGCTGTAATCTTTATTACTTTGAAATAACGTGTAACTAAAGTAAAGTCAAAAAGGTTTTCAAATCTGCCTTCTGGCTTTTCTCTTTTTCTTCTAGGTCAAGCATCCGTTTCAGTTTAGAAAAGTGAAATTTGGAGTTTCGGGGAGTCTTGGAAGCAGAGCTGGAAGCAGAGCTGGTTGTTGCCTGCCCTGATACACGTGTTCTGAAAAACAAAAGACTCAGATGTCTTAAAGATGAGGAATGAGAATTAGCATAAAGTAACTATGAAAGTGCACACATATAATTTGAAAAAATTTGAACATCAATAGTGTATTTTCATGTGAAAGTGAGCAGTCAGAAGCATAACTTTTTAATGCAGATTTTAAGCCAGACATTTTACATTCATGACAAAACCAGAATTAGGCATTCTTTGCATACAGTCGCTTTTCATAAGAATCTTTGATTTTAAAGGTCTGAAAGTTAAAATTGATCTCCTCAATCAGATCACTGAAGAAAAATAGTTATCAATTTAAAGTTTATTAAGTGACTGATCTGAAATCAGTATGTGACCCTCATTCCCACAGGACAAAACTAACACACTCTACTCAGCAAAGCGCCCCTTTAAATACGAGACAAACAGGTACCTGGGAAATGATGAGGGACTGTTCCCTTTAGGTCCCAACCTACTGCAGCTTAGAGGTGTCACTTTGTTTGCAGACTGAGTTTTTACATCTGGTGTCCTCAGGGTAGATTTAATACTTGGAGTGCCAGAATTTTGTGTCATGGTAGCCAGAAAATCCCTGCTTTTACCATAATGTCTTGTTGTTTTGTTGCACGATTTGCAAGTAACCAGCTATGGAGAGAAGGAAGGAAGTATCAACCATTCTTTCAGCCTTTCCACCTTTATGTTACAAAGCCATTGTGAGAATTATCCATACTATTCTCCAAATATCATGACACAAATTAAATATTAGCTTGACTGAAACATGAGATACTACAGAGCAACACATACTTTACACCTAGTATTTTCATTCAGGCTTCCTAAGTCAAACACATCCTATTGGCTTATCTAGAAATGACTCCAATTCCCTAGCAACTAAGGTCGGGAGACCCGTACCTCTGACTGGAACGTTGTACAGTGAAATACAGAAAACAACCCTGTCAAAACAGAAAGATTAAACAGCACCTGAACTGGATATCGGGTCTCTTAAGTATACACTAGGGGTATTCGTATTTTGCTAAAAACCAGTGACACCCGGTGTGATCTAAATTTGTTAGCGTATTCTACCACTGATGAAGTTATATTACACACTTGCCAGGGAGTCTTTAGATAAAATACTTAAATTACCAAACTCTCAAAACCAGCCATCCACAACTAATAACGGCAAATCTTAGCGAACAAATAACTTTGAGTTACATTCTCTTTCTGTTTGCAGTGCAAAAATACTTGCTACAACAAAGGTTCTAAACAAAGGGCACTTTCTCTTCTCTCTGTTTACTTCTAGGCTGCAGGGGACTTCGAGCAGCACAGTAAATTGCAGAGGTGCATCAGAACAGATAATGTCAGACAGCCACAGAGACCGTCAGATATTCCTAACATCTCTCACTGCCATGGCAACTACTCTTACTAAGAGACATGAGAGTAATATAGTCAGACAACTTTTTGAGGCACACAATTACACTGACTGAAAAACAGAGTTACGTGCTGTTTCTGGTTAAATTAACATACTCCAAAGAATGTCACAAAAACGTCTAAGCAGTTCTGAGAACATCTATACCAAATCGTTCTTCATTTCAAAGTGTGTGTATTTCCCTAAACTCACATTGCTTAGAAAGAATAACATTTAGAAATGCCAAAATTAAATGTTTTCAGTTGTGTTGTGACTGTCTCTAGACGTTATTTTGTCAGCCTAACAAACTGAAAAAGAGAAAGATCGTTAACTTATACAGCTCAGGTATTGATGTATATTTCAGTTCTTCTAAATGAAATTCAGATGGAAAAAACAAACAAAACAGCATCACGTGATGATTTAGCACCCCATGGAATATAAATGGAGATGACCACCTTACAATGCAGGAATTGACGGATTAATCATAGCACTGCACAGCTAGTTTCCGTTCCCTGAACTGCATATGCAGTTAACTCCAACAATTTGTAACAGCTCAGAAGTAGTTCCTTTGTTATATGCCCTTTCATGGCAGAAGCATTCTCAAATCAAGTTCTACTTGCTAAGAAAGGTATCAGAGGCACAACCTGTCACATTGTTGCTAGGTTTAAGTTTTCAACCACACTCAAAATTTTCATTTTGGCAAGCCTCAGGTATTAGATTACAGGGATCTACATTGATGATAAGTTTGAAAGCTGCCAGTTGCTGCCAGTGTTCTAAATACTTAAGACCAGAAATACTTAAATCATAACCCACAGCATAAACTCAAGAGGAACTGAGCAGAACACAAGTTTAGCAAACTGTAATTACATCCCAAGATTAGAGCATTACCCAGAGATTAAACAGGATCTGTTTAAAACTGGATTTTAAACAACTCACAGCAATGCACAGTATGTCCTACAAACTTCTCCAGCTACAGAATAAATCTAAGAACCCATTGTAATTCCATAGGACAATGCTCATCAGTTGTCTAAAGAGACAGTTTTTAATGCACGCTAAACGTTTGCGATCCCAGAAAAATAAAGCTAATATTCTGGCTTCTCAGATGCTTTCTGCTGCTCAACTATGATCTATAATTTGGAGAGCGCAGTAGCAAAGGCACCTTTCTGGAACACCTTATTTGGCCCTGACAGCTGAGAACCTCTGTGATATTTCTCCAGTTTAATTTTATATTATTGACTCTAATAATTTTGGGTTTCACAAATTTTACTCCCCAAACCAGCAGACTCTCATCTGAGAAAATGCCAAGTGTGCCAGCCAGCAACTGCCAGGCACAATAGGGTGCTGTCTCATTTCTCAAAACAGCCGTTCATATAACCCATTTTAATAGTAGTGCATGCCTTGGCAACACTAGATTAAGTGTATACTATTATTCTTCAAATACTAGTAGTTAGTATTAAAAATAGTAATTAAATCTTACATTCCGGAGTGATTCTAGGAAAAAGAACTGAAACCCCAGGAGCAACATTAACTTGTTAAATCACCTGCATGGTTTAGTTTTGAAAGACTTCCTATAAACAGTAATATTCAGACAAGTGTAAAAAACTCAGTTCGTACAGAAGGTAACAACAATCTGATGTGGCCACGACAGTCTACTGAAATAAATGAAGTAAAGCTTGTTGAGCCAATGTATTTTTACACAACTGATAAAACTGGGAAAAAAATGACATTCTATGAGTCACTCAAGCCCTTCAGAGCTGAAACAAAGGCAGTAAATGTCAAGCTATGCCTATTGGCAAAACCAGCCTGCCTTCAGTCAACAGCATGCTTTTCTTCTTAAGCATGTTTTGGGGTATTCCGAGCAATGGATTTCTAAGGATTCTAATGGATTTTAGGATGTACACTGGCTGTACTAAGACTCTGCACCTATGAGTTGAAAATTCATAGAAATTTAATAGAATTCATAGGAAAAAAAAGAACAGGCAAAAACCTGCAACTCCTGCCATTTTTTGCAGTTATGCTGAAAATGGAAACACCGGAGCTTCCTGGCAGGAAAAAAATTACTTAATTTTCAGCAAGATGTTAGGTACCTGCAGAATCTCCCCGTGCTGCTGCTAAAAACATCACAGAGAGGACAGAGCTGTTTGTGCAGCTTCTGTGACACGTGGGGTTGGCTTGGTTTTGGGGGGAGGGGAAGCTTACTGTTCTTGTCGCTGTGCTCATGCTCTCTCTACTGTGGAGGGGAGATTCTAAGAATTTTGATTGTGAACTTATCCCAAAAGAAAGGAAGAGTTACATGCTCCTGAAAAAAAAAAAGAGATATGTGTAGGTGTGACCTCCTCTTCTAAAAGAAGGATTTCCATATCTTCTTTTCCATGCCACTGAAAGGTTTCAGGGAAATATCAGGTATTTGGCAGTTCCAAGTAAATAGCCTTACCAGAACACTTCTTGACTCCCTGTACTTTTTTAGAAGCTTTGTCTGTTTCATATTAAGTTTGCGGTTTTTCGCCTCTCGTCTCAGAATCTTCTCTATCTGTGGAGTCACTTTCATCTTTGGTTTGAGACGCACCCGGTGGCTATCAGGAACCAGGAACTGGAAGCAGTAAGGACATACCCTTTCTAATCCATGTTCCTTATCTATGTATTAATAAAGGTAGAAAAGTAAAACTTACATGAAATAATTATGGCTTACAGGCAAACATTAGAACGGCATGTTTCTATTTTAACATTATCTAGGTTGATGTGTCTTTATGCTATGCTTCAGGTACAACTAGAATGCAAGAGCACCAGTACGTGCCCAGCTGAGCATAAATCATCCTAAGTTTAAGTTTACACAAGATGTAATTGCCAATTTTCCTAAAAAAAAAAAAATAAAAAAAAATAAAAAATGCAATTCCTTCCGAAAAATATTTAATGGCAAAGGCTCACAATTCCGCAAGGAGGTCCATGCAGGCACACTCTTCTGCCAAATCAGTGACATCAAAGCCTCATAAAGCTCTCTGCCTGCTTTACGTGCAAGAAAAGGACAGCATCTCAGCTGGGGTTGGAGAAATATTTTGAGACAAATTTCAGATCTAATAGAATCATAGAATAGTAAGAGTTGGAAAGGACCATAAGATCATCTAGTTCCAACCCCCCTGCCATGGGCAGGGACACCTCGCACTAAACCATGTCGCCCAAGACTGTCCAAGCTGGCCTTGAACACCGCCAGGGATGGAGCATCCACAACTTCCTTGGGCAACCCATTCCAGTGCCTCACCATCCTCACAGCAAAGAACTTCTTCCTTATACCTAACAGTAAGAAGCATGCTCATCTACCTCACTACCTCCTGCTGCCAGAGCCGCACTCCAGCACCCCCCTCCAAACGCAGAGGGGATGGCCCGGACCCCGCTGCCTAGCACACCACTCCCACCAGCAGCCCCGAAGCCCACCCTGGCAGGGGGGGATGCGGAGGCAGGGAAGGGGGCCGGGCTGTCCCCCCGCGGCACGGCACGGCACGGCACGGCACGGCGGGGCAGCGCCTCTCCTCCGCCGCGGCCGGACCCCTCACTCGCCTCGGGAGCTGCCGAGCGTCCACCTGCGCGGGAGAACGAAAGGCACAGCGTCACGTCACGTCACGTCACATCACCGGCACGTCACGGCCACGGGCCACGCGGCGGCGCGCCGCGGCAGGCGCGAGGACACGGGGCGGGGCTACCCACGTGCGTCACCGGTTCCCTCCGTTCCCACCCCCTCCAGCCTCGTTCCCTCGTCGCTTCGCTTCCCCCTTCCCTTCCCTTCCCTCCCCTCCTCCCCACGGGCTGCCGCGTCACGCCGCGGGGCGCTTACAGCAGGAACCGCGCCTGTCCCGGGCAGGCGGCCGCCAGCCCCTCCGCTGCCACCGCCTGGAACCGCCGCTGCCGCACCATGCCGCCCAGCGCCCGCCCCGCCGGAAGCCGCCGACAGCCAGGTCCGGCGGGCGGGGAGGGGAAAACGGGAGGAAGGTGGGGGGGGGAAGGAATGTGCAGCGCTTCGCCGAGGCCCGGCGGGTACTCGCGGCCGCAGCACCATGGTTCCGGGCTCGGACGGGCCCGCGCTGCCCCCCGCGCGTTGGGCCGGGTGAGGGGGAAGGGGCGCGGCCCTTGCTGCGGGGCGAGCCGGGGGAGCAGCCCATGTTCCACCGCTGGCAGGGGGGGAGGCTTCGCCGGGGAGCTGTGAGGGACGGGGCGCGGGTGGCCCCGGTGCTGTGGAGAGCGGCGGAGGAGGCGGGAGGGGAAAGAGACGCCCGCCCCCTTCGCGTTGCGCCCGGTGGGAAGCGGTGGCCGTGTTCCCGAGCCGCCTGTGCCTTCAGGTGTTAAAAGTTGTTCGGGTTTTTTCTGTCGGAAAGAAAACTTTTACCTCAGGGGGAAAAAAATGGATGTTTTTGTCAGGAGTTGTGAAAAAATCCATCCCGCGGCTCCGGAACGCCGCTCCATGTTCAAATGCGCTGAACTTCAGTGATCCCCCGCTCTGTTTAAATGCCTTCTGATGAATTTTGGCAACTACATGCTGATACTCGACTTGCTCGGACCATAAAGGGTTAATCTTTATGGACTGGGCTAAGCCTGGCAGACAGTCACTGAGCTGTCTCCTCCTGTACATTCCGTGATGAGCGATTTGGCAGGAAATGTTGAAGTAGGAGTGGAATAGGTGTCCGTGTAAACAAAATAAGACAAAAGGGCGTCGGCCTTGGCCCCTGTGAGCAAACTCTGGTAAAACATTGGTAAAAGAGAAACGTTATCCATGAGATTCAAGAAATGATTTAAATATATATATATATGTAACTTTTCCGGGAAATCTAATGAACATGTATGTATTACTATCATATAACGTCTGCTTTTGAGAATGCCAGGCAGAGGGGTTTGGTGGAAGGATCCCCTGTGCCTCCAGCGCTGCAATAAAGAATGCCTGCTCTGTAAGATTTGAACACAAGTCTTAGAGAGTTGTATTTGCCGACTTTTACGATATCAATGCTTTGCTTTATCATTCTGGAAATGTGCTCCTATTAAAAAGAAAAAACACCCTCAGCTTTTCAACGTTTGATGTGTGTTTTATTAATTCCCTCGGCCCCATTCATTTGCTAGACATTCTTCTTCTTTGATCTATTGGTAATGGTGCTCATTTAGGAGGGGTGTTCATCTGAGCAGGCTTCAATATTCCATCATGGAATTTGAATAAATATAATTATTTCTTATTTTCTAGCATGGAGTAGCCGAGGGCATCAGGAGTAGAAAAGCATGCGAAAAATTGAATTTCTAGACTTCCTTTAATAAGAGAGCATTACAGTGCAGTCAATAAATCTGGGCTTATTAATGAAATGTTCATAATAGCTACAATTAGGGCCTCTGCTGACTTTATTTTTGAACTAAAAATGAATTTTCCAATGGACCCTTCGATATCACATTTTTTGTTGCCAAGTTGCTGGCGTTTTTGATGATGGGTTTGTGTGAACTCTGCCTTTTCTGAGTGGGAGAGCAGGGATGTCACTTAACAGCTATTTAAAACACAACCAGTGTTCATCAGTTAGCAGAATTTTGGCAAATGAAATATTCCCATTTACTAATAGTGGTGGGGGAAAAAAGAAATTCATTTTTTGCATACAAGTAAGTGAAAATAATTTCAACACTTTTTCTGGGGGGTAGGCCTGTTTCTACTGTTTCTTAACTATGTTTTCCCAGTAGGGGAGTTGGTTGCAGAGGGGAAATGGTGAGGCAGGATAGTGCCATGTACTCTCCCAGCAAAAGGAAAACGTGCTGGGGATTTTTCTGTGGTCTGGAGCTGGGACCTGGCTGCTCCCTGCCCCTGGAGTGGTGCAGGTGGGCCACAGCGCTTGCGCTAGCACCTTGGGATAACTTACTTTTTGTGAGAGCAAGGACCAGAGTGACCTGGTTAACAAGCACTGTACCGTACTAATTAAGCAGTGACTAATACAATGCAAAGGATGCGGTTTTAATTTCTCTCCTTCCCTCCCCACCCTCTTCTTAGAGTCATTTTACCCCTGGTTTTCTTTCCCCCTCAGTCTCTTCCAGTCTGTCTGAATGCTTATGCATTTTTTTTTTCTGTTCTTGAAACTGCTGGGCAATTCAATTTTTTTAATGTTAGTTCACTGGTTTCTCTGTGCATTATAGACCATTTTTGTCCGACAAGCAGTGCACACAGCACCTCTCAGTGCCATTCGTATACAGTGTGCCATGTGCGTTGTCCCAGTACCTGTCTCATGAGGCAGGAAAGGCAGGAGCCGTGTTTCTCGTTTTAGATGTGGTGCTGGATGTACCAAGCAAATAAAACTGTAGAGACAAAGGGAAAATGAACAAGAAACCATGGCCACCAATTCATGGCTCTGTACGAGCCCCCTTCTGCTGAACTCCCATCAAAAGTCAGTATTTCTGTGCATCCAGTGCTGGCAGGACCAGTCCTTTAAAACCAGATAATCCTCAGCTTCCTGGTACAGTATTTATGGCATCAGTGTGAGTTCGCCCACATTTCAAGGCAGAATGTGTTCGTCTGTACTTTTTCCTGGCTTTTATTCACCAAAAAACCCACATTAGCAGACCTGCGTTACTAACTGCTTCCTGCTTCTGCTGTTTAGTGTTTTGCAGCTACCACGGCTGGCCAACAAGCCGTAAATCTTGCCTGGTGTTTTGTAACAAAGGAAAAAATAGAATGATTTGTGTTGACTTTTGGTCATCGTGTATCATTATTGATTGGAGGGCGGGCGGTGGAGGAGAGCGTACTGTGTTATTTGTTGCTCGCCAATTCTCCGGGAAGGCGGTGTTAGCACGCAGTCAGTAGAGGGCAATAGAGAAATACAGTTTGTGGTACCTAAAGGATTTGAAGCACGGATTATGTGTTTACAGAAAAGAAAAAGAAGGAGAGAAGAGCCAGGAGGATAGGTTGTTCAGTTTACTACTGGAGACCTGACTGTGACAGACCACCAAGAAAACAAAATTTTCAAAGAGAGCAAAGACGACCTTCCGTAGCATCTGTGACTCTCTCCTGTTTTCTTCAGAGTTGCGCAGGATAACTTAGCCAGAACTTACTGATGACTGCGTGTTCAGCGGACTCGGGAATGGACTGGGAGATGCGGGAAGGCACTCTTTGGAAGGAACAGAAGAGGAGGCATTTCAAAGATCCTGCAGGTGAATGAGGTGAGCAAACTCACAGCTTCTCTTTCAAATGAGATAATAGGTGTTCAGTCAGCTGTAGGAAAGTCATGAGCAAACTGAGCAAGTGATTGAAATTATATGAGGATTCTGCTTTTTCAGGCATGCTGGTGCAAGACTAATTTTATCCTGGGGGAAAAAAAAAAAAAACAAACCCAGAAAGAGGATAGTGATGCTACAAGGATAAGCATTTCTAAGCATATGTTATTTTGGAGACAGGCTAAAACTGGTGACTTGGTTTATGTGTAATATTTTATATTAGAACTGTTTGAAACATGCTCATCATTTTAGAAGGATTATGTGCTATAGTTCTGAGACTCTGCAGATAAATATATGAAGAAGATGTGACTAGTGTTGTTCCTTTTTTATAGGGGGATTTTTGCTAAGCTGTTAGACAAATGTGACTTGGAGGTTTGTAGAAATTTATGAAGAGATTTTGGATGCATGGTGTGAATGCCCTCAGATTCTTCAAAGGCTTTATTATCAGAGAGATACTGAGAAGTGATAACAAAGAATATAGCAATAACAAAAGGAGTTAAGCCACAGAAATCAAGGGGTTGACAGAGGGTTGGGAAAGCAGAAAAAAACCCCAAGAGACTAAGTTAGGAAATAAGCATATGAAACACTTTTCTATCGCCAAGATCTCAGCTGGTGTCACCATAACACTTGGAAAATATCCTCAGGATGCTGGGAACCATTAAAGCAGTACAGATTATCAGAGGATAAACTTCCACTTCAGCTGCCACTGGTACCAGAAGTGACCAATAAGAAACGTTTGGGAAATGAAAGATGAAGAATTGAAACATTGACATTCAGGGGATATCACACAGCAAATGCAAGGGTATCTAGAGGTCAGTCAGACAGTATCCATCTGAAACAAGGCAGGCTGATAAATAAAAGGAATAAATCATATTCTAAAAAATATGATAGCTTTGAAAAGCTAATTAAAGGGAAAGTTTTCTAGTGTTCCTCCTGAGCATGGTTTTATTTTTTAAGTGGTATGATAGATAAGACCACTACACAGTGAATTATGTGTGCTTTGAGTGCCCAAATATGTAAAAGATTAATACGATGGTTGTTTAGACATTGTTTAGAACACGACTTCCTTGCAGTATGTACCTGAGGGAAGTGAAAGATAATATATATAAAGCATGTCACCATTTTCGATGGGTTGGCAACATCCATCTGACAGGGAAGGGACTCAATGAATATCAGAACCCCCCCCAATCTTGAAAGCTACAAGTTCTAGTTCCAGCCTCCAATTTTTTCTTCCTTTCATTCCATTTCCAGTGCTCTAAATCTCATATATCCGCAAATCAATTCTCTCAAAATGTAGTAGAAATTAAAGGTGGTATTGAGCAAAAACCTCAGAAACGTGCTTGCAGTTTAAGGAAATCCATACTTGAGTACCAACTCTTCTTTAAAGTGATCTCTGGTAGAAATTATTAGTTCTTTATCTGAAACGTGAAGCTCTAGGGCAGTAGACATTCTCTCACAGCTGATGCCTATTTTCAGTGAAATTAGCATGATTGCTTTTTCATCTTTGTGGAATTGTTTTCTCACGGATCATATGTCTATAGATCTAATCAAAGGGATTTTTGTAGTAGGGAGCCACACAGGTCGGAGGCTGGAGCTGAGAAATGGCAGCTACTGCTTGTTCAAGTCCAGGCTTTGCTCTGCCTCTGTGCAACTTTGTGGTACCTTAGGCCTTTTATGGTCACCTTTTGAAGTGGCCAGCCTGGCATCTTGCCTGTGCTAAGGGCTATGCTTTGAGTGGCAGGCTGCAGAGGTACAAGGAGGACCTCCTTGCATAGAAATTCTGGGAAAGACCATCGTCTGGTTGCAGCATCCCTCAGTACATAGACCAGTCTACTCCTTTGCCAGTGCTGGATATAAGTCATTGTCAACTTGAGTCATAGGAAACTATTCTTTCTTTTTCACCTATGAAACAGTTGTCTAAAAACGTTGAAATCTCAAGCCAAAGTTCCACCTGTGAAAAAGATGCTGCTAATTAATGTGTTAATTGTCATGTAAACCTCTAGCTTAATGAGATGTCAAATAACCCCTACTGTTAGGAGTATCAACGTGCACAGGAGTTTGTCCCAAGCGCTCAGGGTCATTTGTTGCTGTGCTGCAGCGCAACCCAGGGCTGCTGTTTCAGCCTCTTGCCAAAATAGGAACATTCACTTTCTGATGAGTCATCTGGGTTTCACTTCGATCTCGATCTCACAAGGTTCCCCCACCCTGTTGTTCTTTCTTTGCTGTATATTCCAGGCCCTGCCCCGGAGGCCTTGCTTTCCCAGCCCAAAGATGGGGTGGAACCCTCTTCAGCAGCTGTCCGCTCTGTCCTGTAATTAACTTGGAGGGGACTGCTAATGAATGATACGGAGCATTTTCTCCGTCACTGGAGCTGAACGTGCAGCATTCCTAGCCTTTTGTGGCCTGGAGTGTGGCAGAGCAGTGCTGCTAACTGAGTCGGCGTTCGCCACGCGCTGTGCTAAATGTTACCTGCATCAAGACGGAAAGGGAACAAGGTCAACCAAGGGAGGCATCTGTAGATATTTTCCACATTGGTCTTATTTACTTGTGAACAACACAGAACAGCTATATATTTCAGGAAAACTTCTCTTGCTTTTGCTTTTTTCCTTCTGTTGCAAAAAGGGGATAGGAGAGGTCTTATTTTTTTATTTATTTTTGCTTCAAATTATTTTATTTTCCTTTTAATTCTGAGTGACCTGTTTTCAGGTGGCACTAGGTTAAGCATGAGGATGGACTAGATGACCTCTTGAGGTTTCCAACCTTACCCTGTAATTTTCAACACTCATGCTGTTATTTTGGATTCTTTCTGACTCCAAATTACCTGGGAGAGAAAAAAACCCACCACATTACTATTTTAAGATAATTTTCCTTTTCCCCTAAGTTATTATTTTAGTTCATTTGAAAATGGACCATAGAGAGTAAAACCCAGTTATGTCCAATAAATGTGTCATGGAGCAGTTCTTTGCAGTTGTTGGTTTCAGGGTTTTGTGTTCCTGGGTTTTGCCATAAAACGCTTTAACTATTGTGTTCAGGCTGCTTAACAGAATCGCTGTTATGCAGAAAATCAGTCAGCTGAGGGCTAAACCATTGGAGGGCTGTATTCCCTGCTGCAGTCAAAAAGTGGCTTCTCACACCTGTTTATAGTATCCAAAGTTGGTATCACGTCTAAGAAGCTGGCATCATCGCTGATTCTTCCAGTTTTATGCTTGGTAAGTCAGATGGCAGGAAGAGGTGGAATATTTATTGCTAAGGTATGTGAAATAATATGAACTTGAAAGATGAATATCAGGGTTTTTTCAGTAATCAATTTTGGATAAATTAATTCAAAATTAAACTGTTTGCCCAGCTGACATCCTTAATTCATCACCCTTGCCAAGACTGAGATCTTCAAGGCCGTTTATAACAGCTAAACAAACGTATCTTCCATTAGCTTTGATTATAAAGCCTGATAAAGCACGCAGAAGATCTGAATCTTTAGAGATGACAGTGATGGATATAATCTAGGCACAAGAGAGGTAACAGAGCTGAACTTATGCTTAGCGTGGACTTCACGCGAGAGTTTCACAGTTGAATATGGGTGGGTGGTGCAGTGCTCCTTACCTGCTTCAAAACTGCTGCTGAGGCACAGTGGTAGCACAGCATACCTGCACTGGGGAGAGAGCACTCGAGTCTTCACTGTTGGTAATGTGGCATTGTCCCCAAAACTTGGTCTTTTAAAGGAAAAACTGGAATGGAGGGGAAGTAACTACTTCATAAGTCTGAAGCAGCTACAATAAAGAGGAAAAGCTTCACATGACAGTAATTTAATTAGACTGCAGTATTATTGCCTTGACTAGTGATGGAAAACAGGAGACTTCTTCCGTGAGGGTTGTATTATAGCTGCATAATTCCCCAATACTGAAAGAAGCTAGCCTTTCTAAAGTTGGCCTGCATGCAAGGCCCTCTGCTTTCCTCTGCTCTTCAGAGATTTTGTACAGAAAACAAAATAGCAAGGAGTAGATGATTCAACAGAATATTTTTTTCTAAAACCCCAGAGGTCTCTGCTTAAGCATCTCAAGCCAGAAGAAACTCAAAGAAGTTATATGCACGTGTGTTAAACAAGTATCATCAGAGTTGTCATTAACTTGCACTTGAAGTGTGGGGAGGAGGGGATGGTGCAATCTCCAGGGTTTTTACAGAAGGCCTATAGCCATAGGTTTTTATGTATTCTTTTCGTTATTATTAATAATGCTAAAAGTAGTGTTCGTGTATGGTCTGCATCAGCCTCTGGAAAGGTCATTTTGGCCCTTAGTGAGGAAAAGACTTGTTTTCCCTCTTCAGAAAAGTAATTTTAAAGTGGCCAGACTGATGGCATGGCAAACATAACAAAATTTGTCAATTCATAATAAATTTGTGTAAATAAAATACGTTTTTCCTTACTGTGTCTTTAAGCAGTGTTTTCCTGATGAAAATATTTGTGGGTTTGGTGGTTGTTGTTTGGGGTTTTTTTATTAATCTCACCCTTCTCCCTAAGCCAGTCTGAGATCTCTGCATCCCTGAGCACTGTTTGAAAAAAAGATCTGGTTATCATAAGAGCATGGGTGAAAGTGAGGATAGTGGAAAGCCTCAAGGAGTAAAGGTCCAGATAGAGATGTACTAACAGGTGTACAAAGAGCTTGTCAGGGTGCCTGTTGGCTCTGTGCTACTGTTTCATTTGCTCTGCTGGTTAATCATTTGCTTGAGTGCTCAGGTACCATGGTGATGGACACACTACCAGTGCCACAGACCCCGCATGCTGCGAATTCATTAAAACATTATTTTTGAAAGGAAACCCAAAATAAATACAACTTTTGAAAATCCTCAGCATACCAAACATTGCTGTTTACTTTCCTCTCTAACAATACAAATTAGGATGGTAGGATGTAGGCTTCTTCCTTCCATTTTAGGTTTTTTGTTGTGCTGTTGATATCCCCAGCTTTCTCATGAAAATGTAAGTGGTTTGAAAGGCTTCGGACTTCTTCCATATGTTGAATAGGGCATGTTTATGCATTGGCCTTTCTGTGCAGCTATTGAGGTGTTTGTTTCGTTGTCATCAATATTAAAATCAGGGAAGGGGCCTTGGAATAAAGGCAAAATGCGTCTTCAGTCTGTTAAGTCCCAGCAGTTTGCTAGTGTGACCTTTGTGAAACTAAGAGTATAACATGGAACTTTCAAAATCCTGGCCAGCAACTAACTGCTGGATTGCCAATTGGCAAATTGTTCTTCCTTCTTCTCCAAATACAAAGCCTTCTGCCAGAATAGCTTCAATGCAGCATCTCTTCTGCAGTGTCACATTGTGAGGTCTGATCCACCTGCAGACCTCTGTTGCCATTGTTACTTTTTATAGTGCAGTGCTATATTTGTATGGTGGCCGCCACTGGAAAGTTATCACTTAAGCAATGGTTTCCCACAGAGGGCATTACTTTGCTAGCATCTCCTCAATATAAGTGCACAGAATACAGAAACAAATGCTCTCTTTATCATGAGTACCTTATGAGTTTGCTCCTGGTTTTGGTATCTTGGATTGCTTCACAGCACTGCTCTCTGAACAGTGGTGCCTGGAGCAGATTGAACTAGCATACTGGCAGCCTGTGAACCCCCAGCACATGGCATGCTCAACAGGCAAACTAAACCACAGAGCAGGGAATCAGATAGAGTGAAATGTAAGGTGTGCATCCACAGGAGCTGGATAATTGTTCCTCAAGCTCCACTGATCATAAAAGCTTGCTTTAACTTTTGTTGCATCCCTCAGGAAATGGAAGAGACATCCTTTCCCTCTTACATTTCCCTCACACGGTAAAAACGCAATGGTTTTATTTTTTTTTTCAGGCCTATCTTACCATCTGCTCTGACAGCAATTAGCTCACCAATTGGTGTGGGCCAAGTTCCATTAATATATGGTAAAAGCGTGCAGAAAAACTCAAAGCTCAGACAGTGATGCAGGGATGCTGTTTATGTCTCTCTGGCATGAGGTAGGAAGCGCCTGTAATGCACTGCTTCCCAGAAGTCAGAGACACTTACAAGCAGTGTGAAGAGAAAGCAACACCATTTGAATCTCCCATATTACTGGATTTAAAAAAAAAAATAAAAATACAGTAAAACCACTAAATATGGAATCATGTTAACATTTCTGAGCAAAGGATGAGTGAGATTTGTGGGACTTGTGGGTCAGGAGAGCGGTCTCCTCCCTAGCCTTCTCCCCGTACGATCTGAGCTGATGTTGTTGCAGGGGTTGCGGAAGAGAAGCCAGGACTTACCCTTTAAGGATTTAATTTGGAAGGCATTGGAAGCGGGATCCTCTCTTCTCTATCCTTTTGCAGTATGGGACTTTCCAGCTTGGTACCATCTGTTCCTTGAACTCTCTAGGATCCACCAATCCTGTAAAACAAACAGGTACAGCACCTCTGCTCTGTTCTGGTGTTTTACTGGGGAGAAAGAACAGCCCTTGAGGAAAGTGGAAAATGCCTCCTGTGGCTCCAGGAGCCAATGCAGGTGGAGTCACACCCCTCTCCCAGGTGGAAGTCAGGCTAGACTGCAGAGGAAGGCAGCAAACAGGGTGCAGGCTAGTGTTGTAGGGTATCAAAGTAATACCGTAACAATCCTGTCCAAAACTGGGCTGTGGCATCAGAATATACACTACTACTGAGATGGCAAACATCTACAGTGCAGAATCTATGAGCTGTCCTTTAAAATGCTTTTGTTGCTGTTATGTTGCAGGTGATGCAGGCAACCCTTCCAACCATTTCCGTTTTTTCATTAATCCTCAGTAATTTCTTTGTTGTTCCTTTGCATTAAATCTGAGGGGTATTCATGGCATTCACATGTATGGTTCAATTAAATCCCGCATCCTTTTTTTTCCAAGGGTGTTCCATTTTTGAGAACCACCCTAGGAACATGTGTGAGTTGAGCGTGGATAGAGGCATCTCCTGCCAGCAGATCTCTGCACTTGTTTTTTTCCATGGACTATTGTCTGGAACTTGGCAAGCCTTCGGAATCTTTCCTGGATGAGCAGTTCTGGATTATTCACAAATTTTTTTGTGAGCTGAAGTGGAAATAAACATGAGCTTAGGACTCTGAGCTTAAACTCAAACCCAGGTTTCCCAATTAAGCCCAGAACTGAGAGTTTTAATTTGGCCCTTTATGGATTATGATCCAGCGACAGAATTAGGTTTTCAATCTGAATGGCATCCAGGTTCTGTGATACTCATGTAAACACACTAGCTCAATGCTTGGAGTATATTTACAGCCTGCTATTCCTTTCTAACTAGTGGCGGTTTTGGCTACAGTGGGAGAAGCCGTGGGCTTTACCATTGTTATTGGGTTTGGTGCCTTCTGATGGTAACAAAATCTGCAGATGTAGAAGCATGAGAAATGCTCAGATATGAGGATCAGAAGTGAGTCCATTTCTAAACAATCTTAATGTCTGTTGGAATGGGCAGAGAAAGTGTTTATGTAGGTTGAGCATAGTTATGTATGCTCGTCTGCAGCCATTGACTGTTTACTTTCAGAAAATCAGATGCAGATTTTTCTGTCCTTAAACACATGGTAATTTTGGTTTAAAGCAATAGACCCAAAACCAAACTGAGTTCAAGTTTTCAAAGTGTCTAATTAGCAACAGGTATTGGTACACCAGGAAAGCAATCACCTGGTCTTGTGCTGAAAGGGTTAATGAGGAATTAAGGAGAGGGAAAAAAGGCTGCTAGAGTTGTGTTTAATTTTTCTGTCTCTTTGCTGTCTGCCAGTCCTTTACATGTAGAGTGCTAAAAATTTCATGAAAAAATTAAAAATGTATTTTAAAGGCCAATTTAAGAAACTGAACATGCAATACTAACTTTGGAAAATTGCAGCTCTATTTTCTGACACAATTTTACATTTGTGACTAAGGGAAAACTTGATTATTTCAGTGGATTGCTGGAGAAGTAGATGGGAATCTCACTTTATCCATTCTCACCTTAACAGATTAACTTGGAAACCTTCCTTTTCAAAGAAGATAAAGGTGTCAGAGTGAGTTCATATGGAACAGATGGGTTTTCTGGAAAAAGCTTCCAATTTGATAAACTTCCAGAAAACATTCACATGACTGGCAGGAGACAAAGTACCTTTGTTGTGAATGTTTGCTGGTCCCACTGAAATTGATTCTGCCTGGGGAATTGACTTCAGACGAAATTAGGACTTTGGTTATAGACTGGTGTGAGTGTTAAGGATGAAGACACTGATCATTAAAGCTGTGTCAGCTTCTCAGCAATGAATTGATGTTCTTTTTGGCTTAAGTTCAATGTTCTTTGAGTGAGAACCTTTGACTTACATTAGGTGTTTCTCAACTATTCTTGTGGGGGTATTAAGCTGATGTCTTGCTACTGTTTGTGGAGCCACCAAGGAAACAAGCAGAAATTAAAGAAATCCCACAGAAAATATTGATTTAAGTTTGGTGGCTTCCATTGAATGTGCTTTTCCTTCCCTCTTGCAGCTGTAGAACATACTGACATTGCAGGTAGGTCGTCCGATAGCTCCCTTCCGGACCTTTCCCAATACTGCTTCATGGATCAGCCAACAACTGCGTCCTGAACTATGCTTGCACCTGTTTCCTCTTCTTCTGGAATAAACAGTTTTGTCTGAAAAGAGCATTGACAAAGGCTAAAGTTGCACACCCAGCCTGGCCTTCTGATATAAAGGAAATCATATTTTCTTGATAGCTGTAGAATGAAAGTGGCAGCTGTTACCATGGAAATCGTCAATTTCTGAAAGAAGAGATTTTGAGGAGGCTGAACATCACCACTAATCTAAGAGATTGCAGTCAAGACAAAAGGTTAAAGTTGGAGATGTGCTAATTAGGAGATAGCCACATTTCTGATAATGTGAGGTGGATGCAGAGGAATTCTGTTTGATAAGAATACTGTTGTCCTGTCTAATCCCTTGAACCTATTATTTTGGATACACAACATGGATTAGATTAATCCCTAGTATAAATCCACTGATTTGTGTTCAGGTACGTGTAAACTTAATGGGTATAAACAGGCACTGTGTCCTGGAAAGGTTCTTTCATATACTTTCTTAAGATGTATTTTCAGAGTTATTTTTTTACATTCCCTTCTTGGAGACATTTTCCTGGGTTTTGTTTTGTATTTTGCAAGTACTAATGTCTTCTCTGTCCTTTTTTCTCTGCTCAACACATTTTCTGGGGTGTGGAAATTACCATGGTTCTTCACGTTTCTCCTTAACTGTGCTAAAAATGTTATCAGCAAATAGAGAAAAGGCTTTGTTATTTCCGCTGCACTTCCTCTGTTGATTGACTGTGCCAAGACAAAGTGAATAAAACATCGTCTGCAAACAGGAATGTTTTGGGCAGATCCTGTCTGCTCATTCAAAGTGCCAAATCTTCACTTTCTTCAGGAGAGATGCATCTCTCCACAAGTTCTGAAAATACAGCAACATACTATTTCTTTTAAATTTCTCAGCTTTAGAGCACTGAAACCCCATCTGACAAAATTTCCTCTGAGCAACTAATAACAATTCTAAAACAATTCCACAGTTTGTCCTGGATTATTTCAAGAAAGACTTAATTATTCTTAATTACAGCTCCTGTTGATTGTGTTTGTGTGAGCCCTAGCTATTCAAGTAATCTTGGGCCCTACAGTCTTCTATATATTTATTTTTACTTACAAGTAGCCTGCATTATCACAAAAGCCTTTGTCTGTGTAATTAGTTTTACATGGATTTTGTAATGAAGACTGTATGTGAAAAATGGAATGGTAAATGTTTTTGGATATGTCTCCCAAGATGACACCAAAAACGTCAAAGCAGTAAAAATATCACCACTACACTATTCATGGAAGAGCTGAAGGACATTCTGGGACCAGCAGACACAAGCAACAGGTCCGGGCAATTGTAGAGTGTTACAGCATGAGATGCTTCCAACCGCATGTGATTTTGCCTTAACTCTTCCATCTGGGAGACTGAGAAACTCACAGGCTTATTGTTAGGTCCCTTCTTTACAGCCTAGAGGAGAGTGTGGCATGTATACCACCTGCCCCCCTCAGCTCCTGCCTCCCCACTGCCTCCGCCTCACTGTTGTTGTTCTTTAATGTAAATAACACCTCTCTCACCTGGCGGCGTCTTCCTCAAGGCATTTCTAGGCAGCAGATCTATCCTTACTTAGCTCTTCTATTGCTAGGCTAAACAACTTAGCTCTGTTAGGATCTTTGCAGGGAGGATCTCCATTTTCCCCATTTGAGTTCATCTTTATTGAATGTATATAGGACTTCAGGTGCGGCACAGCCCACACTTTGAGCGTGGTTACAGATGTCTCCCAGGTTCTACTGAAAATCTCCATCCTCATGGCCTACAGTCTCACTTGCCTTTTTCATCAAGTTACCTGTTTAGTCATCCTCTCATTGGCAACTATGGTCCTCATTTGTCTCTACCTGGTCATCTCCCAGTTACATTTGAATTTTTTGCACATAGCCTTGCTGCTTACCCCCTTTCTATGGCTCTCAGCTTGGAGCTGCTTTATTTGTATAGTTTCATTGCTCTTCTGTATTGACAGCGCAACAGTGCTCAGGCATTCTTGTACGTGGGTCACAATGATCAAGAGCTATGGAAGGACAGCAGAAGCACCAGAATGGATCCTGGTGATCTTCACTGTTAATCTCAATGATTTGACTCATCCCTCCTTAATGGCACTTATCTGTTACTACTTCTTTAGCTGGTTTTTAACCACCAAAAAAAGTCTTCTCCTTAGTCTTTAGATTTCTTAATAATGTATAACATGGGGTCAAATTCCTTCCTAAAGTTCTGAAAGATGAGATCTATTACACTTCATCCATTCAGAAAATCACTTACATCATCCAAGAAAACTATATGGATAGTTTGTATGGTGTCCCTTGCTGCATTTTATTCAATTTTTCATTTATCTCTGTGTCTATTGTCTCCCTCAAAATGTATTTTAAGGCCTTTCATACTAATGAGGTCAAATGAAATAGTTTGTCATTTCCCAACTGCCTTCTCCTCTTACATTTCTTCACAGATTTATTTATTTATTTATTTAAGTAAAGAAACCATGTTTACTACTTTTCAGTTTCACTCCCAACTTGATGGTGCTATTAAAAATATTTGTCGCTGAACCAGCATTACACGTCGGAAAATTTTAGAAGTCAGAGATAGTGATAAACCAGACACCAAGAATGATATATTTAAATTTTTTGAGTCAAGCTTTTAGCTGTGGTAGTTTCTATTTGCATACCCACATTCTCATTATTCACCCTGTCTTTGTCTCTAAATTCAACTTAAACCTTCTGATTAAAGACTGTGGCAAAATACGTATTCAAGGTCTTTCCTTGTGTTGTCTTTAATCTCTACTCCATCTGTCCTCCACAGTAGCACAGCATTTTTCCTTGTCTTTTTTTTTTCTTTATACTGCCAAAGAGCCTTTTGCTATTTATTTTCATATTCTTTGCAAGATACAAGTCAGTTGCGTTCTTGGCAGTTCAAACCTTATGACTTCTTAGATGTTTTTAGTTTGTGGACACTACCTTTGGCATTCTGCGTGGACTCTGCTTATTTCCAGTACCTTTTTTTTTGACACCATTATTCATTCAGGTTAGACCTGGGATCTCTTCTTACAATGTCCCACTAGTTGCTGGCTGCAGCTTTGTAAAAGCTGCTTGTTCAATTTACTGTCCTTTATCTGATCTACAGAGTAGACATAACTTGAGAGAGATTAAATGCCATTTTTATCGACGTTTTACAATACTTTACTATGTTAGTGCAATTCTTAAGTTCCTATGCCTACTTTGCTTCTCTCTTATATAAATAATCCTACTCATGTCATAATAAAAGCTGTGAAGATTATTTGTGTGAGAAGAGGGTTGCAGATCAGGGTCTACATTCCTGAAAGTACTTTTACCACGTGCAGCATTTTAACACAATGGTGCCTTTTTAGCTGAACTGTAAAAGCTGTTTAAGAGATACGTGTGCAGTATCAAAAGAAGTGCTTGGAAACCGAAGGATACAGGGATTTGTCCAGATGCCCAGTATTTCTTCAACAGCCTTTTTGCCACTTGACTGAGGTTTTATTTCTCTTTTTTATGTATTAATAGATTTTAATTTGGCACCCTGGTGATTTGCAGATGTACAAGTACTGTATTGAGTGCTCAGGAAAATGGTCTTTCACAGAGCTAAATTTTTGCATGGAGGAAGTTTCTTGGTAACTACTTATTATTTGGATTTTTGTCTGATCTCAAGATATATCATGGCTGTGTTGCATTAACACTGGAAAAGCATATTCAGCAGCAGACACTGTCCCAAAGAACGTGCAACTGAAATACATAAAATACATTTGGGCCAAAGGAAGCAATCATCTTTTTATGATCACTGTGAAATATGGGAAATAAGCCAGTGTAACTCATCTAGAGCATGACCAGTAGCTGAACCCAGTCTCCTTGACTCTCTCCCTATCAGTTGCAGGGAGATCACTACAGTCATTAGTAGAAGGAAATTTCAGTAGAATACTGGGAATAAAGAAAGATACAAAATTTCATTTATTTTCTTGCTGTTTCACTTATTTCAATAATCTGTCACTATATGACAAAGTTGTTGGTAGAAGGAGAAAGCATGGTACGCTCTCTACATAGTGTTTTTTAGCCAATCCAGTAAGGGAGTATATATTAGCTATTAATTTGTTACGGGGAGAAGGCAGTGGATGGGTCAAAACCTGATCTGGCTGTTAATTTACAAAGTTTGAACAATAAGCATGAAGTGACTGAGCAAAGAAGCAGATGACCATGTAGAAAATATTTTTGGTATATAAAAAGCTTCCTTTTAGATTGAGCCTATTCATAAGTAATATGACACACAATTCTGAGAAGATATTAGGGAGTATCAGTACATTTAGATTTTCAGATTAGCTGGTGAGCTGCACAAATGTGACCTGAATTACGACTCTCCTGTAGTTTCTACTTACAAATCCTTCTTCTACTACAAATAAATTATGAAATACATTTAAAGTAATGAGGTCATGAAAAAAGAATATTTTTTTTTCTAAACCTAATGGTCACAGCTCATTTGAATAGTGTCTTTTTTTTTTTTTTTTTTTTTTTTTTTTTTTCTGTGGGAATGAAAAAAAACCCCTTCAAATCTCTTTCATGTATAAATACATCCATTTACTTCAGCAGCATCTCAGTGGATCTAAGTTTGACCAATAAAACTTAGCTGGAATGTCACTCCTGTATGTGTCAGAAAGACTCAAGGATGATGAGTGAGGAATCTGGATATGATTCAGTACTTAACGCTGTGTCAGCTTCACAGCAAGGCAGGATCCTGGGTCATAGGAAAGAAAAGGGAACCAAAGTTTGTTTTGAAGAGTGTCAATTCATGTATGTACAAAGCTATTACTTCCCTCTCTGTCAGTGAAACTACATATTATATTTACCAAAAGAACAGCAACAAATCTCATAAAAGTGCTCACATAATGGTATATTAAGGATTTCAAAGAAATCCTGATCAAGAAGGCACTCAGGCTTTGAATACCTACAGAATTGTCAGGTACCAGCACAGTGTTGTAAAGTGCACTACAAGAGTGTTTTCGCTGGCACCAGTGTTGCAGTTAGTCACCCAACAAATTTTGTGCTTAGTAATTCATTTCAACAACAACAAAAAAATCCAAATAATTTTACCACTGGTAATGTTCTTTCGCTGGTCTCTGTTCTAGAACAGCCAACACAAATCTTTGTTTTGTTTTTCTTTTCTGATGGTTGGGTTTTGGGGGGGTTTTAGGGAAGAAGTTGGTATCCAAACAATTAGAAACCTTTCCATCAAGAATGTGGAGGAAATAGGTTAAATGGGGATGATAAATCATGGTAATAAAAAGCTGCCCTACCAGTATATGTGCTGACTTTCTGAGCAAGATTTTCAGAAAACAGGATCTTAGCCTTAGTATTTTTACTCTTCCATGAACTTTCCAGGAAAGCAATGCTACTACAGTAAGGACACTCCCTCTTTTAACAGCCTGTTATAGTGATGGGTGTTGATTTAAAACCAAAGAGGCAAAAATAACTAGTTTAATTTTCAGATGTGTGAAATGTATAGATCACTAGTTGAGAAAACGTATAATCTCTTTTAACAGTTATTTGTTAAAAATAATACATATTTTTTACTTGGCTTATATATCTGTGTTGATTTTTCTTAGCTCTGGAGAAAAAGCTGCAATATAATGATGTGGTATAGCTATTTACTCAGCAGTCTGTCCAAACAAACTGACCTGATTATGGTAAAACTTTTTCATTGCAGCAGTTTTATATTGATGCATTAAGAGATTTGTAGTGAAAGGCATGTTCTTTTTGCAGGTTTATTTCAATAAAAACAAAGCCCACCTCAAAACCCAAATATTCAACCACAAAATCATATTATTTTTAATTCCAAAAAGGTTCCGTAATACCTTCTAAGTATTACAATTTAGATGCTTCTTGCTCCTGTTCTACTTTGGGGCCTGTTTTCCTATCTGGACCTAATCTTCCATGACATGCCGCTATCTCTGCTTTATGGCTACGGACGTAATCTATTCTCTGATGAATTAAGGGAAATACAGTGTAATAATGTAGCTACACGAGGGAATGAGAATGTGAGTCACTCAAACTTTAATATCTGTGAGGGCCAAAAGATTGGGTTTAAAGCTCCCCTGGAAAATTTAATTCTTCTCTGAAAAGGGAAAAAAAAAACCCCACAAACATTTTTAATTACCTCTAGACACCTAGTTCTCATTTACTGTTGAATAGGTGACTTCAGTAACATTAGTTCACAGGAAATGAGCTTAGAATTTGAGCTGTGCAGAAGCCTCATGATGCGCGTGAAATGAAAGGCTTAGTCTGAATTTATATACAAATGGCTTCATCTGATAGGCAGAAGAGAAGGGTAATGGTGAGTTAAGAGCATGTTGGTCTATTGGTATTCTTCAATCATACTCTATTTGTACAGAGAACTTTTTTGCTGATGGCTCTGTTCATCCTTTCTCTCTGTTTTTAGCATTTGAGACAAAAAGCACAAGTGGTGTGCATGTGGCATGGCCCACACAACTGAAATTCATCTGCGAACTACAGTGTCAGCTTGACATCTATTACTGTCTGAGGCTCTAGGATAGGTATCTTTAAGCATCGAATAACAAGCAGAGCCTTGAAACCAGCTGCTGGTCTGAAAGCTTTCCAATTTGGATAGAACATTCTCAGCTTGGATTGCTTAATCAATGCTCTGTTTTCACTTCATCGGCAAAAAATAATACAAAAATAAAGCTTCTCTATTAACGAATTGTTTGTCATTTCCAAGCTGGCTGCAGAGGTCTGCGCAGTCATCTCTACTGAGTCACTAAATCTTTTATGCCTCCTCCTCTTTGGAGAGTCATTAAGCTTAGAAGCATTAGCCTCTATAGGGCTGATCAAGATGGCGTGTTTTAAAACAGATCAAAACTGTTGGCCAGCACCTTGTTAAAAACTTCCACATTATGGATCATTCTGATTGACTGGGCATAAATTAGTGCCAGTTCTGGTATTATTTTTAACACAAGTTGCAAAGATCATCATAATTGAGCCTTTAGGCTGGGGTTGGCACAGGTATTTAGTGCATCTGAGTTCTTCCAATTTTTATTTTTATTAACCGAAAACCTTTTCTATGGTCTGTCTATTAATTAGAAAGCTGAGTAACTGTTGCTCAGTGCACCTACAAGATTGTTGAGAAACTGAGTTTCAGAAAGGCTAATTTCAGCCTAATTCAGTTTGCCCACTTCTTATTAGTTTTAGCTCAACAGTGTCACTGCTTCAGACGCTTGGATTTGTACAGGGTACACCACAGCTCTGCAGTTAACCTATAGTTCTGCAAGAAACTGTTAACCACAAGCCAGCTCTTCAGACCAACACTTCAGACCAAATGTCTTTGACAGAGGTTCGTGTCCACACACAGAGCAGATGACAAATGTGGATCGATTTGAAGGGGGTACAGAGAAGATGCATTTTTCAGCTGATGTGGCCTCTGACAAAAGGGCAAGTGCGGGCAGCCTTTTGAAAACCTCTGTGCTAGAATTTACTTGAGCTTGCCCCTTCAGTGAGTACAAGGGGGGTGGAAGAGAGGAGAGCAACTATCCTCTTTTCCTCCCTCGTATTTCAGGGGGATTAGTTCCTATCAGGGAAATAGGAGGGAACAGTCCTTGTCCACAGAAGAGCTTTGTACGCACCATGTGAGGGCATGAGCTATGTCTTTCCTCTCATCCCCTCTGTTATATCACAGACTCTCCTCTTCTGTAACTAGGTTTTCAGAGCTCATCGGCAAAGGTGCAGGTCCACGTTTTGCCAGAATATGGCTTGACATTTTGTTAGCGCCAGAGAGAATTGTACTCTAATATCCAAAGGCAGATTTTAGGTCTTTTTTTGAAGACTACACTCCAAATTAAATAATTTTGCTGTCTGACCAGTTCATAGGGAAGAATTACATCTCTGTTTCCTGTCTTGTATGCTATAAATACAATTTGAGCATATTATATTTATTATACTTTGAACTTTAAGTATTTCCTGCGATTTCAAGGAAAACTTAATTTAAAAAAGCACTAGGCTGCTGACCATGATTTAGAAATGATTTAGCAATTATTTTTAGTAATGGAGAAAGTCCAGAGAGAAAAATTCGTGGCCTACTGGGGCAATTTATAAGGAAGAAAAAATAGGATGAAAATCATCAGATAAATGACATCATATAATTCATCCTGGTCTAATTTGTGACTTTCAGATTTTGAACATTTCTTAATTTGATTTGCAGGTGATAATCTGCTGTCAGAATAAATAAATCTTAGAAAGTGCCAAAACTGCTCAGCCATTTGCTGTGGTATCACTCCCACATGAGAAACCTGTATTATCATCTTTCTTCAAGTATCTTCTCTCCTGTGGTAAGTTTTTCAGACATAAAATCTTCCTTCTACGTCAGGAGTTTTAAGAAGAGGGAGTGAGGTGAGTTCTGGTCCTTGATTTTGTTGGTAGAACTGGATGCTACAGTCAGTAAACCTAGTTGTACTCATGTTGAACACATGTAAGGCTGTGGAGTACAGCAAATACCACAGAACTAAATTACAGATGTCACTGACTGTAGTTTGTATTTCCTTTGTCCCCATTAAGTGGATTACATTTGCACAGTGTGTAAAATTTCTCTACCTATCTTGTTGTTTGAAATTGTCTTTTTTTAAATATTGGCATCTGTATTTGCGACTTACAACTTTCAAAGTGGTGTCAGTCCCTCTAAATAGTTAAAAAAGAGCCTGTCATCCAGTATTAAAAACAAACAAACAAAAATCCATGAATAACTCTGGCAACTAGCCTTTGGAATGGAGACCTAATTAGTTCTTATTGCGCTTGGTCTAAAGATCATCGAAGTCATTTGGAGTCTTTCCACTAAAGTTAATTGACTTTAGAGCAAAGTTCTTTCTTAGACACACTGGTTTAGCCACACAATCACTCTGCTACCCGTCAGCAACATCACCCAAAGGCAAGGTGTGTTAGGTGTCCTATTTGACATTGCTTCTGGTAAAGATGATGCCTAAGTTGATGATGTCCCTATAGAGGACGTGGAAAAAACTTTGTGCCCTGAGTATGTGTTTATTTGGCAGTCACCAAAGCCTGCAGCTTTCACTCATTCCAGGTTCACTGTGGAGCTTTCATCAGAAGTGTCAACATTAACAAGATTTTAAACTGCAGGCGAATATAGAACATCGTTTGATCCTGGCAAAGAACTGTTTGCCTCAGCACTTGTGGGATAATGTAGAGTAAGCAGCAAATCATTGATGAATCTGTAATGCTACACCAGTCCCAGGAGTGCTCAGGCAAAATAGCTGCAAAGAAGAAGGAAAGACACCAAAAGTGATTAAATGTGGCGGTAGATTCAGACCTTGGGAGACCTCTAGGGAGACTCTTCTTTTTTAAAAAAAAAAACAAAAACAGAAAAAAAGAGGTACAGAATTATGTCCTTAACCCTTTCATTCTGGCTTAATAAAAACCAAAAGGAACGCACATATGCTGCATGTTTGCTGAACTTTAATTGGCCTGGAATCATCCTTGCAATTACTTTATGCTTGTGGTAATGTTGAGTTCTGGCCATTATCCACAAGTTTCTAGTGAAACTTTTGCATGTGCTATGTTATTTGCTTTTGCTGTCCATGAAGATAAATAATAAACATAGGATAAAATTTGTACAACATTATAGAGCAAAGTATTTAATCTTTCTTTGAATATTTAAAACGTGGCAAATTCAGCTTAACAATATTCGGCAATATTTGAATGGTGATGAGAGAACGTCAGTGGAATTGCACTGTCAAAATGGTACAACACATCTGTCAATGCAGACAGTTGGTCCTCAGACTAGCATTTCAGCGGATGCTTACGTGCTCCCCATCTCTGTTTTGTCTTGTATCTGGCTGCCATAGTTCAAGTATAGATCCAGTGGGGTCAATGGAGGTTCTTCTGTAGTCATGACTAGGCCTTGTACTTAAGACCTTGGCACTTGCGAGATCCCTGGACAGTTTCCGTCTCTGTTATGTATTTGGTCTGGGAACATAGGTGAGTTGCACTTGGGCCAGTCATAACTAGGGTTGACAGAGCTTCCTTCTTTCTTACACCCTGGCTTCTTGGATAATCTGCTTTGTGACAGGGCTTTGTTTCCTGCCATATTTCTGTACCTAGGGAGTAGGGCTCCAATTTCATTTGGTGCCCCAGGTTGCTTAGCAAACAAATTTAATTCAGTCAGTTTCAAATAATGACATCAATATAAAAAAACTCCCTATCACATTAATTATCCTCAGAGTATTTCACTCCCTTTGCAAATTTATTTTGGAGACTAAGAAAGGTTATACTGCAGTATTAAATACAGTCATCTGTTTGGATGAAAGTAGTTGCAAAGTTCCGGCTGATACTCGTATGAAGTTTAGATTAGAGCATACATTCCAGCTACTGATACCAAAAATACCAAGTTAATGTACCAAAAATAAACATTCATTTGAAGAAAACAAAGAAGCTTTTAAGTGAGCATTTTGAAAATTTCAGTGGCATTTTCCAGTCATTTGTGTTGCATGATTCGTGCTTGAAATATTGTTTCTTACTTTCTCTTAAATATACTTCTCTATTGTTTAAAATGAGGATGCTTTTTATTTTGTACTGGCTGTTGGTTTTGGAGGTAGATGGGGATGATTGTTAGTCTTCTATCATTTGCAGCAGTGAGGATGTCACTTCAGACTATATTGGGTTTAGATGATGTAAGGATTTTTAGTTTCATGCTAGTGGGCATGCTTCCAGGCCAATGGACATCCAGAAGAATTTTAGTCTCTAAGGTACAATCAGAAGAGTGTTGACATCCTGGACGGGCAAAGCAGCCCCTAAATGGGCAATGAAGGTCTGTGTGTTCCATGCCAAAAGGGCCCCAGGAGGCTTTTCAAATCTATCAATAAACACATGCTCAAGGGATTAGGCAGGTTTTAAGAAGAGAATATACAAAAAGGAATCATTAGCTCTCAGACATAACCAAGATGGAAGTCAGTGTCCTACTGTCAGAGAAACAAATATGGAGCACCATGATTAGTTGGGAGTGTTTGTACTTGCTTCCTGAGAAATACGTGAAGCCTCTTGATAGTGCTAGATGGTAGCAATCTGCCCTGTGGGCCGATGTGCACATAATAGATGATGCCTGAGGCACATTTGCCTACATTTGGTGAATTCTTCTTTTGTGTATGTTACTATATGGTTTAGTTTTATTATGTTGAGAACAGTATCTCCTTAATGTCAGAAATCAATACCTTTTTTATAAGTATCCGGATTTAATAATGCAATAATGGTAATGATTTTTTTCTAAGTGTATGGTAAAAATAGTGTGTCGCAATTTTCCTGTGGTTGAAGATATTTTAAAATTAGTGGACTGTTCACACAGATTTTGAAATAATCTATTTTTGCTGTTGTTCCAGATGATGTAAATTCATGGAAAATGGTTACAGAATCTGTCTAGGCAATGCTCTTGCTTGTTTCAGAGTCTATGCACTATGTTTAAGAGACTTGCTCTATGGTCTCAGCTGAGATTAGATGAGGTCATTTTCCTTGAAGTTTTGTTGTTAAGGTTCCAGACCAATACAGGACTTATGTTTGCATGTATTCAAGTACACAAGTAGTCTTTCTGAAATCACTGAATAAAGATCTGAGTGCGTTGATGTCAATGCCATAACTCCCAGTCATGTCAGTGAGGCTAATCGTGTTTTTCAATGGAGTAGTTCTGGGGCAGAGAAAAGGAGGGTTGTTTTATTTTTTACCAGTGAATGAAGGGTAGTCAATATTTTAAGATTTTATAACAATATGGTGCAGATATCCATGGAGAACTGTCAGAAATAATTATTTCAGTTTCGTAAAAATCTTCTGGTTTAGTAATGCCATTTCTTTATCTTGTCCTGACTTCTACATTATATATTAATGTTAACCATATTGCTATGATGACATGAAATGTAATCTAGAGTAGTTTAGATAGCATTTAGATACAATTGATGTAAAGCTTACTACGTCAAACTAAAACTATTCAATCATATAAAAATAAATTGTTTTGTCATTATCCAAATGCTCTTGTTTTAGCTTCATGAATCTCTTCTCTTCAAGACATTTGTTTAATGGGAAATTCTAAAGTAGTGACATTCTCTCTGATTTAGAGCATGATCAGATTCTGGAGGGTTGTGATTTCCTGCAGAACAGAAATTTCCATTTTGACCATCCCTCAATGCACAAGTACTTACTTCACTGTGACTGTTTACCAAGTCAATGACAAGCTGGATATTAAAGTGCTGTGCAAATTTGGAGCTTAGCAGGTTAATGTTATTCCTGATCAAAATAACATGAACATATGATCATACTGCTGGTCAAATACATTGTGATGCCTTCATTTTTCAATGGTAATGTCAGAAGTTAATGACTTGTTATGGTTGTTCTTAGTCAGACACTGCTCCCCATTTCTGGTTGACAAGATTTTTTAAATAGAACTAAGCTTTTGTAGAAAATATCATGTTTCTTTTACCTTCCATCTGCTCTTGGAAAACAACTTAATGACCTACAGTCAGAAATAAGTTATAGTCACAAATAAGTTGTAGTTTTACTATTAAAACTTTTGCAATAGATAGATGTGCAATATATTCTCTTTTATTGACCCTTTTCTCACTTCTACTTATTTCTTAATTTCTTGGTAGTCTTCATTTCTTGGCAAAGCACAATATACTAACAAGTCTTTATCCACTTACCTGGTAACTTTATCTACAGAAGCACAGTGTTGTTTTTATTTTGGTGTAATGATGACTGGCTGCGATTGACTCAGTCTTTACATTATTTTATACAAATATAGTGCCCTCAGTTTAAGTGGAATGCACCCCGATTTATATATGTGGCTGCAGAAAAGGACTTCTGGACATTTCATCACATGTTGAAGGTGCTGAACTCTTGGGTAAAACAAATGCCTGGCTGGTAGTAATATCCTTAGGAGGTTTCTGCTTGTTTCCTAAAATATCTGCATTTTCAGAAGTTCTGTTCGCACAGAGTCATGGAGTCCTTTGTTCAAACAGGGCTGCTGCCTGGTGAAGTAACTATCTCCAGCTGTTTGAAGCTGTTCCCTTCAAACATACAGGCTGGAGGACATAAACCTTCTTCCACTGTTGTAATGGCCCTTGAAAAGCTCTTAAGCCCAGGAGGATAAGGGAGGTAGGATGTAAAAAATAATATTAACACATCGTAAGCGGAAGCAAACATAGTGAGAGTTTTGCATTAAATGAAATTTTGTATACTCACAGGAAGCATCATCTAGTGCTTAAATTATAGAATTGGGAGCTGAGTGATGCTGCTTCTATTCTTGGCCATGCTGCTACAGGTTTTGTTCCAAATAGAGAAGAGCAGAGGTCAGAAATATACCTGTATAAAAGAGCTTTCCATTTTTAATAATAGCATGAGATAAGGCCATATCCCAGAGCATTAAAGAGAATCAGAACTTTGATTGTAGATAAGATTTTTATGAAAACCAGTTCAGAATTTTAAAAAAGGGACAGATCAGAGTTAAATGAAAATGGGTATGAGAGGAAAGTCATATTCAGTCTGAAATCATGTGAAGAGAGGTATGTAAATATAGTCTGGGGTCCGCAAATGTAGAAAGCACCAAGGGTAGTAATGGCACAATAATTAGTTAAGGGGTCATAAAATGTGGCTATCTCATACACCCATGAAATTTTAATAGCTGCCTAGCAAAGGATATTAAAAGCTTCCTTTTGTAAAAATGTGAAATTAGTTAGATAGAGATATTTGTACGAAATTCATGGTAGAATTCATGGTCTCCGCAGGATTTGTGCCTGCAGTTGGATGGGAATGGATTCAGACAAGTTCAAGTCCAGCTGTGCTCAGCTGCACAGGTAATGCCCACATGTGAAACTGCCATATGATAAAAACAGAAGCTGAACTGAGAGAGTTTGGAAAGTTTGACCCCAGGTATAGAATCACAGAATTATAGAATGGTTAGGGTTGGAAAGGACCTATGCAGAGCTTTGTCCTCATTTTCTATCTCCTAGCCTTCATGCCATCACCAGATTCTCTATGTATCTGTAGTATCTAAGATTTTATTGAGCAGTTTAGATATTAATCTGCAAAGCCCAAATTAATGTACCCTAGGTTTCTTTTCTGCACACAGCCTGCTGCTTTGTGTTCTAGATTTGGAAGCTTGTGGTGCTTGGACATGCTGGAAGTGTGAATTTATATATTTTTAAGATAAGAGTGCATAACTGTCTTCGCAATCACATATGTGCAGAACCACTTTGCTCTGAATATCAAGTGTAGTCTGACTAATGTTAAGATGTTCCTGATGTGCCTGAAGTCTTCTCTACTTGCCCAGTGTTTCCAGCTTTGACACTGCTGAGCCGTTCAGCATGTGTCTTGCACTGCAGACCTGTTAGGATTTCAAGCTTAGAAATGGATGGCTCACCTGCAGGATCCAGTGTTACAGACGTTCTTCAAGCATGGTGTTGACACCCTCAGTCTGGTCTAGTAGCATTCATCAGGTAGTTGGGAGATCCCGCTTCCCATCCCACCTGTGCCTGAGTAGGTACAAATTTGCATTTTCTGCCTCACAGGGGAAGCAGCTTAAACACGAAGCTGTAGAGTAAGCTTTGAGAAAGGGTAGTGGGACATGGAGTCATGATTATCCTTCCCTCAGTTGAAGCTCTTCAAATTTTTAAAAAGTGAATAAATGTTCATTAGTTTGGGGGGCCAGAGGGAGAATGAATGAACTGTACCAAGAACCAAGGGATAAAGGAGAAGGGGCCAAACATCTTCAGACATTTCAAGGATTTGAAGCTGGGATTTGAGATCCCAAGTGAGAGCTCCAAGTAGGTTGGAGAGGATCTTGTCTCTGTTTTGTGAGAAAGGCATAGCTTAAGCGTCCATCTTCAGAAGAGGGTTCACTATAAATTGCAGGAGAAGTGCCAGCTGCAGCTCAGGATAGCAGCTATATTGGGGAGGAGAGAGTAAAGAGAGGGGCACCTCCATCTTCAGCAGCGCCACTTGGCCAGCCTCACGAGGTTGGCCTAGTATATGTCCCATGCTGAAGCACCTAACTGTCCCCATGCACTATCTAACAGTGCTTCAGTATCTAAGTCAGGATATGGATTGTAAAGTGTAAGAGCATCAAGGAATATTTGTCTTTCTGAGAATGTAGTTCATTATACTTTATGCATCAGGAATCCTAGTGATATCTGTAAACCTCTTTAAAATCTCCAAATGAAAAATGAAATGGCAGTAGTTTTTCTATTCTGAATGGATTAAAAATCTAAGAGATGCAAGGTTTTAGAGGAAAGGTTATCTTTCCTTAGATCATCTGCTATACTTGGAAGAAGCAGACCAGCTTTCAGGCATAAATCTCTTTATTGTAATCTTTGTCACTGCTCATTGCCACAAGGTTTTGCAAAGTCAATCTCTTAGTTTGTCTCTGTCTTTGTATCTCTTTCTGGTTTTATTGCAGGAAGTTATTTTTTCCTTTCTGTTGCTGATTTTGTGGTTATTCTAGTTAGTCGTCTTGCCTGAAGTATAATTTTCAGAAGCTGGACTGCATTACCTTTTACAGCTCCAGGGACTTCTTTGCAGCAGCAGAATACCCATCTGCCGTGTTCCATCTGCTTTCCACTTCTGCCTCTGCCACCTGAATGCAGAGAGCCAAAGAAGTGGGCCCAGCATTTTGTATTTTAGCATGCACGCAAGCAGGAAGTATATTTAATGATTAAATATTTAATAGTTAATTAATTATTTTTTTTAAATGGAGCTCTGAAAAGAACAGCTGGTGCTTAATTTGTTGAAATTAAGTTACCCTAGTGCACTTGGATTCATGGTTAAAAAAACCCAGGTCTTTGAGGGTTGAAAAGCTGGGGACAGAGAGGGAAAATAATGCCATTATTTTTTCTGTGTTTCTAAATGACTGTCAGCTTTTTGTGGAAAGCCAATCTGCAGTGCCAATCTTGCCCTTCTTGGCTTTAGAGATTCTAGTCTGGCATTCACTAGTTTCTGCAAATGCTCTGCAGAGGTGACTGAACCTGTTTGTTTTCTGGTTTCTCTTTAAAATCTTCATCAGGCTTTCAGAATTTATACATGGATATGCATTAATGAGAAAGCAGAAGCTGGGTGAAAAAATGAAGTAGGTTTACGACAACGTTTGGATGTAGCATTTATTCCCAGTAAACTAAACATACTCTTGTGCTCTATTTAAAGATGTCCCCAGGACCCAGTTCAGTTTTGCATCTGTCCAAATGCAAGGGGTTCTCAGAGAAGCTTTTGTCTCAAGCTGAGTTCTCAGGCTGGGGTTCAGCTGCTGAAGCACTAGCGTACCTGTGTATTTTTACCTTGTAGACAGCTTTCCTAAAGTTTTGGCTGATTGTTATTTTCAGCTTCACAAGACAAGCAAGTCTTCTCCCAATCCCCAAGGGTTCATGGGTACACTAGTTATATCCATATGAGGCTAAACTGTGACAAGCTAACACCTGTGCTTTACACTGTGAGTTCAGTGAATTATTTATGGAGCAAAGCATTATTCATAGATATGAAGAAGGGTAATGACAGACTGGCCATTTGTCTTCCCTTTTTCTTCCTGGTCCTTCTAATAAGCGTAAGAAATATAAGGAGAACTTCAGGAAACTTGACTTTATAGGAGGAGTCAAAATTAAGAATTGTGATGATACAACCTGAAAATTGCCAATGTGAATAACAGGGAATAAAAAGTCAATTACTTGCAAGGCATTGGGAGCTTGGGAAGAAAGTATCATAACAGTATCATGTAATGGCTCCATTATAAGACTATAGATGCTTTGCAGAGCAACATTAATGAGTTCCTCTAAAACTCTGGGGAAGGTTAAACTAGTCTAAAGTCACTTGCTGCCTTGGTCTAATTTAGGCATACATTAATGTCTTTACAGTCCTTTGATGCTGAGTAGTGGAAGGAAACCTGCTATAATCCACTAAATATGCTGTCATGTTGTGTTAACAAAACTATCAGAATTAATAAAACACTCTAAATACATCACAAAATGAGTATAAATTGCAAAATAAAATACAATAAAGCAAAATAATAGCAAATACAAATAAGTAAATGATAAAGTGGAATATTGCATTTAAGAGTAAAAGATACTGAAACATTACCATTTTACATTGGTTTGGTTTTTAGAAATTACTAAAATGATGATTTAGGATTTGATGCAAAATTTATTGGCCAAGAATTGTTTCTGAAGCAAGGCAACGCTGTTTGTTCTAACATCGGTAAATTCATTACAAAGAAGCATGAGTGTATAAAATTTCTTGGTATTACAGAGTGCCCTGAGCACAGATAGCATTACCAGTGGAGCCCTCTCCACCCATTCTTCCATCTCCATTCCTTTCAGCATTATAGATATGCTTCTGTATGTCACTGGAACATATTAAAATGTAGCATATTTTTTAAAAGCTATTCGGTTCCTTCTCTTTTATGCAGGTGCATGAAAAATGCTTTTGTTGGCTCAGCATTGATAAAGTAATAGCAATTTCTGCCAGCTGAAGTATTCAATTTCATTATTTATTTGGAGAAATTTCATGGAATAGGGCAGGGGGAGTGGAACTGAGGGAAATTTATTGCAACTTAGAGTTTAAAGAATTTGGTAATCAGCATGAAATAAGCAAGAGAAAACAGAACTTTCCTGTATTTAGTTACTGGTAGAGTTTTGGGGTTTTTTCATGTGAACATCCTTTCCTTCTACATAGCAGATGTTTTTAGTGTATGACCCATACCTATCTGAGAGTGTGACCGCCACTCCTAAGGTGTATGTAGAACTTTGCTAAGAAAATAAAGTCTATTAAGTAAATTTTAAGGAGCTGCAAGCAAAAAAAGGTTGAAAACTAATGCTATATGATAGTATCAGTAAGTTAGGTAATGTTTTTTTCTAATATCATTATTAAGCTCTTAAGATCTTATTCCCAAAACCTTGAATTCAGTACGAAAACCGTTCCTGACTTCCAGGGACTTAGGATCAGCATCTCAATTTATTGGAGTTTTGTTTGCCTTTAATGTCTAAAATGGCTGTAAGAAGATGCTCAAATGGCAGTGATTGGAATTTCCTAACTTGGACATACAGCAGACAAGGATAGGTTGCTAGAGATTTGCACTACTGAGTGTTGTATTGATGCTTTTTCATTGACTGGCTGTATGACCTTTGCACACTGACTTGCCCCTTCAACCCACAGTTAATTTATTGTGAAGAGCCAGAAAATATGAAGAACCCATTTTTTCCCTTTCAGAATCCAGCAGCTGTGAAATTTAAAGTAAAGTATCTTCAGGGATTCTTGGACAGGGAAGGAGACAGAATGTTTGAAGGCAGCAAAGCAGAGGTTTCTATCCCTGCAGACTGATCCACAGTGGCTGGTAGCCAAAAAGAGGAAAAAAAATTGCATGTGGAGATACCTGCACAAAAAGATTTTTCATAATAATATATTCTTCCAGGTATAATGGAGCATAGAATAACTCCACTGAAGGTGATGCTGTCACTGCAGAAAAGAGCTGAGTTTGGCCCATGAGGAGCAGAGATCTTTCCCCTTTTTCCGTGTGGAAACTGCCATTCACAGGAAGACATAGGGAGGAAAGAAGAATGAAGGGAAAAGGAAGTTATAGTTGTGGGAGGCTGCTGTGGTAATGACCAGCCTTCTACTGCTTTAAGTCCTGATGTGCATTACGTTGTGTGTTCTGGGTTTAATTATGGTGCTGGAGTGTAGTGCTAATAAAGCTGCACAGGTTTGTCTTCTTCCTCTCTCTGAGGCAGAGCTAATTAAAATAGGCATTAATTAATATGCGCTTTGAGGTCCCTGAACTTTAGGTGATTAAAATATTATAAATAATATATTGTAACTTATAGCACGTGGATCATTATGAAAGAGCTTGGTGTCACTGACTGTAAAATATGACCAATCTTTAATGCCCTGCATAGTAGGGAACAGAGCAGTTTGAAGTGACCACCTACATCTCCATGTCCCTGGAAGAGGTCAGTTTAACTGTCAGTCCCTGGGCTCCCTTCTCAAGCCCGCCATGGGGGACATTAACGGCAGAAACTTTCCATCTTTGATCTCACTACCTTTTTCTGAAGCAAAGACTTTGCCTTTTAAAGTGCTTAACAGGCTATTGCTAGTTTCATATCTGCTCTAGATGAGTTGCAGGTTTTGAGTAAGGCATTTTATTATGGCTTTATTGTTTTAGTCCTCCAGTTATCCCTCAACATCTTTTTCCTCTTGAGGGTGACACATAGGAGATATTTAATTAAATATTGAAAACATTTTTACTAGCTTCACAATGGCTCTTAAAAGTTTTCTCTTTGCATCCATTGCTGACTTTTTATGATGGTTATGATCAAGCATGTGCACTGTCAGCAAACAAGACCTCTTGGTCTAGAATACTTATTTAGAGTATAAACTCAGTGGGCAGTAAATAGCAATGAATGTGAATAAACTCTGTTAGGACTTGGTATATGCAACAGTCAAGACTACCTTAGTGCTAAATAGGGACGTCCTGGTCAAATGGGACAGCTTTAAAATTATAAGCACAGTGGTGCCACCATTACAGCCACCTTAGGGATAGCGATGCCTTCTCCTTCACACCCCTGCTTAGAAGAAGAGGTTCACCTCCCTGTTAGGAGTGATCTCCGTTAGATCTCCCTCAAACAAGTTAGTAAGTTAGACAGTCCTCTCGGTTTCAGGAAAAGGGTTAGAGATCTGCTTTTCAAAATGACCTCCCTGCTCCAGCCTTCCACACCATCCGTACATAAGTTAGAAAAGGACTCGGATCAAATACCCTGGCTACTGAGAATTTTGAATCTGTACCCAGATTTCTAGGCTACTGTTTGGTGCTGATTTCTTATAATCACCATGGCAGCAACACTTAACTCATTCTGTTAAAAAAAGAAGCTTTTTAGATGCTTTGTCTATGAAGCACCATGCCAAAAAAAAAAAAGGGGGGGGGGAGAGATAATTTTTGTAATTTATTACATGACAACACAAAATTGGAAGGCTGCAATCAGTGGGAAGTAAAAGCTTTCAAAAATAAAGCTCCAGGTGGTAAGTTAAAATTGCTGGTTGTCACATCTATCCTACGGCTTTTATCCATAACTGCTCTGTTCCTTATGTAAAAGCCTGGCTTTATTAGCACCCAGTGGAGGCCTTCAGACACCATAAGCCCTGTGGCTCCCAGGTTAATGACTGGTATTAATTACTATCAGCGTATAAATTTCTAAGGCCGCATAGCAGTTGCTATGTTTTATCTCGGGTGCATGTAAAAATCCAGCCTCTAACTTGATCTAATGTCACTGGCTTCAGCATTGAGCGTTGCTCTAAGACAAGGCCATTTGTAGGTGCCATGAATAGCTCTATTTGTATTTGACTGTAAAAGGGTCAGAGTTTATTGCAGCAAAATGGGCCTTCACACAGGTTTCAAGGGGAAAAAGGGAGCTGCTGCTTTGGTCTAGCCTCTTCTGTGGGTGCACAGTCATTCCAGATCTTGCAGAAATGAAGGAACAAGATGATTGATCACTTACATAAGAGATAAGGAATAAAGATAAAACTTTCCAGACTTCTTCCTGGCCTAGCTGTATCTGCCTTGCCTTGTAGTTGAAAATCAGCCTGACACTATATTGCTCTTACTAAGCCCATCTTCAGTGCTATGTTCACAGAACCACCCATTCTGGGAAGGTCTGAAGCAGCCATGGGTACCATCTTCCTGCAAGTAACCCAATAGGTTCGTCCAGCCTATAGGCCATCTTCCACATGTTCGCAGATGGACACTTCCATGCTTTCTCCTCTGATGTCCCTTGTGCAGGGGACATCTGTGTCTGCATCTGTAGTGTGCAGACACATCTGTAGTGTGTCTGCAAATACCCATCACCATCTACTACTTCATCATCACACTTCAAAACTATTTTCCTCTGTAGTTCCATTTATAAGTTACCAACAGAGCACATGACAACACTGACAGCCAGTGGGCTGACACCGTAACTTCTCACTGGCTAGGGGTGTCTCATTCTGTTCTTCCCATGACAGATAGATGACTTGTGAAACTCCTTGCCAAAGGATGGGTAGATACTAAAGATTTACAAGGCATGACTGAAGCTCATGAATACTGCAAAATACATAAAGTGCGAGAGGCTAAAACCCACACTATTGGTTTTGGGTATTTTGTCCAGTGCAGTACTACCAGCAGAAATTTAATAGAATCATTTTCTGCCTTTGAAATACCAGATGCCATATTGATCTCTTTTAAATGCTGTTATTATGGATTTTGTTGCTTCCCTGCTTATAACAAGACACATGTTGTAAAGCATGTTTCTGTATATGTTTTGTAAATGAGCATAATTTTGAGTGATGGAGATTGCTTTTCATTTTTACTTAAGTTTGAGCTAGAAAAACAGTGTTTACAGGAGGAAGAATTTTTTGTACTTTTGAACCCCAGAGAAGGCTTTTATTTAGTAGTTAATTTCTCCTTTACCTGCATTCTTTTATGTGGGACTACAAAGGTGATCTGTCTGTCTGAATACTAGAACAGCTACGGGGGCTAATTTTACCTCTCTGTGGCCTCTTAAGTCCTCATTTACTGAATACTAGTATTCCCTTTATTGTAGGGGGGTTTTGTTGCTTGTAAAATATATTATTTTACTAATTTCCCAGACTGCCATCTTCTCCCACTTCTGTAAGCAGTATTTCCCAAGCTAGAGATGAAGACTTCCTTGTGTGGACTGATGGATGACGGCAGTAACACTGTTTTTACACACAAGTCCTCAAAGATAATTTAAGCACATATTCTTCTGTTGAAGCTGACAAGAGGCTGGTGCCTGGTGGAGTTTAGCCCTGCTGCACTGGAGTGCTGGCAAAAGCTAAAGCAGCGTAGCTCACCCCCAGCTCCATCCCAAGGGTCAGCTCTCAGCATCACATTCCGTTGCTGTATTATCATACACACCCACAATCTCATGCTACTTCTCACACACAGACAGTCCAGACTACTGCAGATGTCTCACTGAAACTACCAGTTACTCTTGCTGTCTCTCATAGATGCATAGCTGTAAACCTCCAGATCTGTCCTCTCATCTGACTGACTGTAGAAAATGTACAGAGCTCCAAGTTCATTTTGCATCCAACCGAAGACTTTTCTGCTGTCCCTTGGCATCCAACTCAACTGCATTTGCTATCATTGGACAGCTTGTGCTCTGGAGCTCAGCCCACACTGAGCCAAGCATTCTTAGCATGCTCTGGTCACCATTTACTGTCTTTAAATTAATTTAGAGCTGATTCACTTAAATTAAAATCAGACCACACGCTCTAATCTAGATTTATTCCAAGACACTTTACACAGATGGCACATTCATTCTCTGTAAATGAATGATCCTGATTAATTTAAGCCATTTTAATTAACTTAAATACAAAGTCCAACCAAAGTATTTTTTGTTGCAGCTGGTTTTTATTAACGACACTGCAGAAGAGCTGGTGGCACCTGTAACTACCAAAAACTATACTACTGAATGATTCCCTTAAGGAATGTATAGAGACTTGATTCCTTTGTTTTCTGTTTCCCTTTTCCCATTTGCACTTCCATGGCTATCTTTGGGAACCTTGTGTTCTGTTCATTTCATTCCCAATATTGAACATGATGCCCCCAAATTGCCCAAAATTTGAGGTTTTCCACTCAAAGCACCTTTGACTCTGGGAAATGGGGAAAGCATTAAATGATATACAGGAGAACAAGTTCAGTGTCTTTGATCTATCTGATCTGCAGCGCTTTGAAAAGGCTGTCTATAGAGTAGGTGCGAGGGTGATGCCCTTTGCCTCCTCTTCACTTCCTTCCATGCGGCTGTCTTGGCGGCAGGCAGCAGGCTGTGAAACCCGCACACTAATGTGCTGGTCTTGCTAGGGCACATGCTCTGGAGGGCATTTCCCAGCTGTACCAGCAAATGTGCTTTCAGGCTCACCCCTCTACAGAGGATATATTTAGTTTTGGGAATATTTAAGCTTTGATGCTTCCCTTGCCAGACACTGTAGGCACAGTCTCTGTGACCTCAGACTAGTTACTTACTATTTTGCATGTCTCTTCTTCTTTCGCAGCTAGCTGCAAGAATAGTCATTGAAGTATATGAGGGGTTCAAATACTCTACTTCAATAGTATGAACTTCAGAAAATGCCTTGAATGTTATTCCTTCCTTAAGTGAGTGCATTTGTTCTCCGAGAGGGCTGCATAACAGAAGGGCATCAATGGACGGGATGGTAACATAGTCTTTTATGTTTTTAAGAACTGGAATGGACATACTTGTGCTCATTCAGAGTCAGAAGGATTTTGCACAAAAATTTCATTGAATTAAAGAGTAATCAAAGACATGGAGAATACAGCAGGATGATTCTCTGGTAGCTGGTTTCATCAGGCTGTGTCTGCCTACATCCTTCACTACCAAGGAAATGCAATAAAACAGGAGGTCTGTGCTGAGCAGACAGGTGTCAGTCATGTTCAGTGCAATTTCCTACTGACTTTGACCCTTCACCAACATGGTACAGTGGGACCCCTTCAAAAGCAAGTACTGTAGTCAACTGTAGACACGTTAGTAAATGGCTATGCCTGAGTGCATGACTTAGTACCAGTTACAGCCTAACATGCCTAAGCAGCAACCAGTCTAGAGCTAATGTGTGCCCTGTGGGTAGGATTCCAGGTGCAATACTTGTATGGTGTAATAATTTAATATAATTTTATATGTTCCATAACTTGTTATATTCCCACACAGTTCAGCATGGCTGGCACGAATGGAAAACAGAAGGACGTGAGCTAATGGTGTTAGATGCTGTTGCACTGAATTTGGTAGCAGATATCCGCAGGGGTTTGCCATGGCATTGCTGGGAAGTCATTGTGTAAGCAAAAATTACCAGCAGGGATTTTGTTCTTAATTGTATTGATTGGTACATGGATAAACACACAGCCACAATCTGAGATGTAGCTGTACTATAGGTTGGACAGGTCTAGGGTGAGGCATCCCTGCCCATGGAAGGGGGGTTGGGACTAGATGATCTTAAGGTCTTTTCCAATCCTAACTATTCTATGATTCTATGATTCTCCTGCAGTGGAATAAGAGGCTGGGAACACGTACGCAACAGATCCCCTCCTTGGTGGGACATTTCCAGCTGATACACATTCCGCAGTTCTAATTGCACTTTCCAGACTGGTGAACGAAGCAGAGCTTAGAGAATGGAGTAAGATTTCTTTTTTTTTTTTTTTTTTAATCTTATCTTTTTCCCTTATTTGTGCATTTCTGCAAGAAAAGCATCTGCAGTTCCAAGTTTTGGAATGGATCCAGCTATCAAAGTTCAATGGTGTAGTGGCAACTAACTACTTTAATTCAGTTTGAAGTTAGAGTAATTTAGCAAGAAGGGAATGTATCGCAAAGAGCTATTCAATCCCACACATACATTAGACAGCAAATGGACTGTACATTATTATTATATCATTTCAAATTTCTGTCAGTTGTGCTGTGGGAACAATTTTTTCATATAGAGTTTTTAATTCTGGAAGCAGTCAGTGCTTAGTACTGGAAGGAAGTAGCAGTGGACAAAACCACCTACAGACCGGCAAATTTAGAACATCTCTAAATCCATCATCGGCTCCATTATTCACCATGTTTCAATTACATACCACAGACAACGCTGACAGGGGCTTAACAGTGAATATGAAAATCAGTTCCTGGGGAGGTGAAGTTTACAGGCGTTACTTGTGCTTCGGTTCTGGGGGCTGGCTGGGAGGAGCTATGTGGCAAGTGCTGCATGGGGCTGATAGTACCTGGGAGGCTCATTGTTGTGCGTTAGTGTAGCACGCCAGGCATGCTGTGTCCAACCCTATTTTGTGGTTCCCTCTGGACACCAGCTCAAAACCTGCAGAAGATTTTTACATCTCTCAGCAGATGCCTGTTCAGTCCCAGCTTTAAAATCGTATTTTTGCTGCTGATTCTGCCCCACACTGTCTGTATAAGCATAGGTAAGCTAGTGAGCAGCAGCAGTCCCAGACATAAAATGTCTGTAATAGGTGCCCAGATCTCAAGGAAGCAATATTCAGTGGCATGTCTCCAGAGTTGTCATGTGGAGACGTTTGTCTGAGGGTTGCTGTGTCACTGAAGAGTGCCACTAGATGAGACTTTTACATCAGTCCATGGTTATAGCCACATGCCTTTCCTCAGTCCTATTTTGTTTAATGAATTAGGTTGGTTTTAGTAAGTGACTGCATAACTTGGCTTTGTAAGTTGGTACCCAGAAAGCAGTGGAAAGACATAAGTCCTGCACATAAGCAGGACATGGGTGCTGTTACACAAGCACATTTCTGTGGGAGAAGGACAGCTCAAGTCACAGCTGAGTAAGAAGTGAGAAAAAAATTATGGCCTGTCATAATGACAATGGCAGTCTTCTTGTGCATCCTTACGCTGCAGGAACTGGGAGGCAAAGGAGCCTGAACCCTGCAAGCCACAGCATCCCCATGGCGGGGGGTGCGCACATATGGCAGCAGGCACATGCTGGTGGCTTCCCAGCAAGGAGGGCATGGCCATGCAGAACAAGCCCATGGCAGGACAACACTGCCTGACAAGACAGAGCTTGTAGTGACAGCCCTTCTCCCAAACTCTCATCCTGCCATCAGTTTGGCAGGATCTTCTGCAGTGAGTGGAAATGCTGGGCCCGCTTCCCCTCTCTTTTCCTTGATTTAGGAAAGAGATACTTTTTGATTAGGAAATAATGCTTGGCTCAGTTTTGGTTTTGTCTGTGGACATGGGCCTTCTCTGTGCTACCTGAGCTGTTGGATAATGAACTGCAGCCCCCTCACAGCATAAAACAGCTCTGCCTAAGGGAGGAATGCTTGCATAGGGACAGGTTTGCTAAATACTGTTGCTGGAGAATCACTAGCACAAACATTTTTACCTTGACCCAAAGCTCTGCCCTTCTGGACTCCTGAAATGGCTGTGATCTTGACTGATTCATGCATTTTATGCATGTTTGCTGTGCAGCTGGAAAGCAAGTAAGACAGCTTTTGACTTTCAGACTTTCTTTGGAGGTTGAGGCAGAATTTGGACAGATTTTCCACAAACACAGTGGCCAGGATGATTGAATCCATCAAGCATAACAACACAAAGAGATATCATGGGGATATGATGCAAACTTTCTCAGTTCAGTGATGAGGGCCGTCAGCAGAAGCCTCAAAATAAACGCTCGATTTGTTGAGACTGTGGGCTTTTTTTTGGGCCTCTTTCCAGGCCTGAACATATACAATGGAAATAGTCAAGCAACCTCCAAAACTTTGCAAAGTCACGATGTGTGAACTAATGGGAAGGCTGGCTTAACAGAAGACAAAATGTTTGGAAAATCATAATGGATACAGGAAAGTAAAAATCTTTCCCAGAAGGGAATACATCTAAATCAGCATAAAGCCAGCAGTAGCCTTTAGCATTTTGTCTGGAACATCAGCTCAACGGAGTGTAAACCATGACAATCCATCCATGGCAACTGCAGGCCATCCTCCATAGCACGGTTTGTATGCTCTAGTAGGAACAAGGCTCAGTATCTCCCAAGTTAACACTGTACTGCAACTCTAGAGTAACCGGAGTGTTCAATGAGAGATACCTAGTATGAAGCACGAAGGGAAGGAAGCTCCTTAAAATAAAGGCCAGATGAGACACCCTAAAGCTGCAAGAGCCATTGAAATAATTGCTAGCTCCTTAACCTTTCAAGAAAAAAATTACCTGAACTGTAAAAAATGAAGAATTAAAGAGTGAGGTGGGGGGAGAGAGAGAAAACTAGGAAGAGAAAGACGCTTTTAATTTGCAACCTGCTCTCTTCATCAGAATTACTTCAGGATAATCAGGCAGATGCGGATGTTTCTTGGAAGGTAATGCTTGAGTGGTGAAGGTAGAGTGCGATGGTTGGATAAAACATGCTTGCAAATTTGACAGGTTACATTATCTTTTATTGACATCCGAACAGAACTGCCAGACTCTGGAGGCTTTATTTTTGCATCAGCCTCTTTTTTTATGACATCTGCCATCTTAAGAAATTAAACAAACTTTTTATTGCTGAGTTTTAACAGATTACCTCAAGCAGTCTTGACTGCTTCTTGGTAAATTGTGTGATGTGTGATGTGCTTCTGACTTTAACCTGCATTTTTTCCTCTTTTTTTTTTTTCTATAAAATCATTCAAAATAATTTATGAAATTCACTCTGTGTTATAATCTAACTTTGATCTGTGGAGACAATACCAAGGTGAAATAGAAAAAGATGGATTATAGTTCCTACATTAATAGACTTGCACGAAAAAAACCCTTACACTTTATGAAATGAGAAAGATAAGAGCATGAATTAATAATGCTTTAACAGTGGTGGCACAAAATCCTTGAACGGTAATGCTCCAAAACTACTCATATTGATTTAAAATCTATATTTAAGACTGTTAGGTCTAGAAGGCCCCCTTCAGCCACATCAGAAATAGATTTTCAATTTACAGGATTATTTTAAATCACAGTCTTTAATTCAGAAAATATCGTATAAAGCCCTCCATGTTTAAAAGTAAATGCCTTCCTTTTACTTTCTCAGATTATGCTAGTTGAAGTTTAACGGTCACCATTGATAAGTGTTTGTGCGTGACCGTGCCAAGGAGAACTGCCACATGTGCTGCAGATGCCTCATCCCAGATTGCATGGTTATAAGGCTTTGGAACCTGGAATGAGGGAGATCTCACAGTGAGTACAGGTTAGAAGACTGGGCTCATGGAGACCATAAGGTCACCGAAAGCCAAATTCTGCCTGAGCTGATGTGTACCTATTGAGTACAACAAGAGTTTGTGTTCATGCAGGGGCAGAGTTTGTCACAAATGTTTTACTAATAATAGAGATTGATGTTCTTAAAAATAAAGTTAGGCAATTCTTTGTTTTATTACTGAAGTAGCAGCAACAAGAGAATTGATTATTGCTTTCTTGCATTCCAGAACAGTTCTTGAGGACTTTGCTGGAAGTGTGCACTGTTCATTCAAAGGGAAATGATTAGAGCCTGCAGCTACATTAATGTGCTAATATGTAATTAGTATAGTGTCACCTTAAACACCAAATTAATTCACAGTGGTTAGGTAAATTATAACACATTCTCACATTTATTTTTGTATAAAATGACTGAATTTTTTAGTGTGCCCCAGCAAGACTGTCCGTCCAAAGAATAAGGTGAACTGGTATGGAACAGATGTGAAATTTAATTAGAAGAACAAAAGGGTATTTATCACAAACTCAAAAATTGTAACAAAGAGTGGGGGCTGAGAAACAAAACTGATTCCAGCAATGGCAAGAAATACGTCCCTTAACTAACAATAGTAATGGGCAGAGAAGGCAGCATCCAGATCTAAAGGAAAGAGCTAGTTTACATTTAATGGCTGCAAGATGAGGACAAATCACCCTGGTTAGAATTCAAGTTCACATTCTGTGGCTTCAGTATCCCTGTGATGTATTTCTGGAACTGGAAAATGACCCTCTTCCCATTTTGGGTCCAGCCCCACCACCAGATTTTAAGGGTGAGTTTGGTGGTGGAAATCAGAATTCCTCTCAGACCTCCAGTTTAGAGTTCGATTTGATGGCTGGGTGTGGAAGGACTACAGTACACGTCTGTAGTCATATGAGCACATTATATCCGTTCTTGTTCCTTATGCAAAACGTAGAAGTAATGACTGTCTGGCTAATGATATTGCCACTGATTTTTCTCACTGTGAAGATTACACTGACTAGCTCGGCTGAGAGGCTAAATTTCAATGATCATTCACTGCAGCTTGCTATACCAGCTTCCCACTCGCATCAGGGAAGAGGGGAGTGAAATGCCACCCAAGAGGTGATTTGCAAAGCTCTCCCTCACCCTCCATCCCATCAGTATTCATTCATGAGTCAAAGTTTATAACCATGGAGTGAAAGATGATTGTATGGTCAGACTAGGGAAATGAATCCTGAGGAGTGAGCAGGTTTCCCATTTATCCATAAATCAACTTACCCCTGTTGGTAGTATAAAGCAGGTAAAAGGATGCATTATATAGAGCAGGCTGGAGTGTGAATGCATCCTGCTTCCTATTTGGGACGTCACATGGAACAGACAATGAGACTGTTCCAGAGAGGCTTCTGAACTCAGAGTAACTCCTCTTGGAAAAGCCTTTAGTGAACACAACCAAGGAGACACAAAAGAAGGAAATATAGACTAATTAAGCAGAATCTGCTCTAACCCAAATTATTTTCATGCTTTTTCCACAGGGCATCAGCAAATCTTTAAGGATGCAATTTCAGCTCAAACCTCGAATTTCCTTGCTGTAATAGGGATGCAGTGAATCTTTTAGCTTTATTTGAACATATTTTTTCTGTAAAAAGCAGATTAATTCTGGGTCCCAAGTTTCTAGTACGCTGTGTTTTGATTTCCTTTTAGTGCCTATACAGGCACAGTTCAGGGAATTGGTAAGACAGATGGAACTTGGCATGATTTTTTTTCATGCTGAATGTAAAAGTGGTTGGGTTTTTTTTGCTGTGCAGCTGAGATAAGAAAGGCAGGTGGCTAGAAATAACTAATTTCTATATAAACTGTATAATTTATAGCAAAACTCTCAACACATACGCATAATGATTTGGAGGTCCTTCAAGTTGCAGACTGATGGCTGAAAACTGTTGTTGCACTGATCATTAGACAACTTTAAGAGCCATGTTATTGTGCAGAATACTGAGAGCATTCCTTTTGATGTGCTTGTATGGAGAGATCTTTTAATTCATAACTTTGTCGTTTGCCTAATATGAGCTGGGACTGGTCAAATGTACTTTATTCCTTGCAAGATAAGTCTAGAAATGAGCAAAGCTGATAGCTGTGTGTTTTATTTGAAGTAGATAGGAAAGTAAAAAAAAAAAAAAATTAAAAATCTTTTGAAAAGAAGTTCAACATTTTAGAGCAAACCGCTTATATAATTTACCAAATTCTATTAATGGAAGTACTTATCATCACGGTGTCTGAACAGGCATTCTGTGGGTCATCTTCATAAAAACAGCAGCTAAGTAGACCTCATGATCCCTTCCACTTCTTTGAGTTTGTTTGGAGAAGCAAAAGTAGCAAACAAAGTAGAAACAGCATAAAAGTGATATGTAGAGAGTCAGGAACAAAAAAGCAATAAATCTGCCAAAGATATTTTGAACAGAGATAGCAATAATCTGTCTTGTATACCTGGTTCCAAATTGCTGATCTTTATTGTAATGCACAGCAATGTACAGTGCTGGACTGACATTTATGTATATATATAAAAGTCTTTTCAGGCTCTGCCTCTCAAAGCATTTCAGTTGGGGATGAATTGTAAGTCCAGAAGGAAAAGAACATATACAAGTAAATACTGTGCTTGTAAGATATCCAACAACAGCTCTGAATATTTTCATTAGCATTAATTTATGACTTGAGTTGAGCAAACAGTAAAAAAACATGCTGTCCTGTGAATATCCACTTGGATTCATAAGTGAATTTCAATTTAACTTTCTGAACCATTTCTAGGCCTTGTTTTCTGTGAATCTTTGGCATGGAGATTTGTTAGCAGGAACTATTCTCAATAGGGCTCATTTTAAATTCTAAAGTTTGAATGCTTACCAAAAGTGCTTTCTTGACCGCAGTGTCAGTTAATTAGACAACTAACCTCATCAGGAATAAGTTTTACCTGGTTTATATAATTAAGAAATGCAGTGCGATTTGCAAATGTTCACAACTCCTTAGGAGTGATCTGCAGACCTGGAATTATTAATTATGAAGGCATTCATAAATAATTCTGCATAACAAATTTGGAAATGTTGTGATCTGTGTAAGGGCAATTTGCAAACAAGAAACAAAAGGCAGAAATTTTTTATACATGATTAGTTGCTAATTATTTGCTTAGCTTTATCTGCCATTGAAAGATTAGGTGCTGGCAAACTTGCCAAAGAAATGCTTTCAGTCTTCAAGTTCTGGAGATCATGCTGAAAAGGCAGTAGGGTTAATTCAAACCGCTGTGAGCTGGTGTGTCTTTGTCGAGGTCAAGCGAATGGCAGCTTTTAACTACAGCTCTGAACTTGACCTTTCTGCCCCACTTTGGCAGCTACTTGGGTCGTTTTTCCATTTGCAATGTTGACAGTAGCAGTAGCACACAGTGTTATCTGCATGCTGTCCACAAGCACCTGATTTCCATTCTTCTCCCCTTCTTTTTCGCAGATTGACACGTAGGTTGAATTCAAAAGTGCAGGAAAAGAGCTCTGCCTGCGAAAGGAGCCTGCATTCCAGAGGGTTTGCTCTAAACTATTGTGAGACCTCCGGCTACAACACAGGACATGGGAGCTTTTCTGAACCCTCGTGTCTTGTGTTGCAGCCAGAGGGGCACATCTTTTCAACCGAATCTGAGACAAGTAGAAGAAACCAACATGAAAGAGGTGTACAGAGAGAGTGAGAGACGGGTACAGGCATGGGACTTCACTGATCATCTGAGAGAAGCAGACTCAGGCATGAACGTGATACTTGGGATTAGCCATTGAAGCTTTCTGCTAGATCCAGAGATGTCAGATTTCTGCCAATTTTTGAATGCAGATTGAAAGATCTCATTCAGGTAGTAAAAGTTACTGTGCTTACAATGTCACTGGCATTGGTCTTTTGGTTTCTTCCTGCAAATTCAACTAGAATCACTGAATTAAACACTAAATGGTTTGCAAGTATCTCATGATCTGCCTTTTTGAAATTCAGCAGTTTTGCTTCTGTACTTCAGCAGTTGTAGGTGTGAGCTTTCAGTAGAAATAGGATTAAGTAGCCTCACACATTTTGAGGAGAAAATATGCGTATGGTTACAATTGATTTTTTTTTTTTTCCCACTGGGACAAATTTTTCACTTCTTTATCAGCTGACTTCAGGGTGAGCCTCAGCTTGAGTAGGAGCTGCAACACGATTTCTTTGTTTTGGCTTAACTTTGCCACGTGTTTATAACATTGCATGCCAGCGTGTGCCATCTAATAAAGTATTAAAGTATACTCAACTGAAATCTTCCTCTTTAATACTGCATTAGGCTGGATATACTGGGATATAACGTTTTGAATGTCTCTATTAAAAAAATGTGTGTGCCACTGAAACACTCAGAAGAGGACTCTGAATTTTTAATTTGAGTTGTTAAAATAATATGGGTGATTTTAAATGTTCTAATTCTGGTCCTTCCATTTTAACATATTTGAGGAAGCTGCAAAGACGTGTCTCCTTGTGTGGCAATAAACACAGTTAAATTCTGGGGTAAGATTTGAATAATTTAGACTATGTTTCCAGACTGTCTGTGATTATTCAGACTTTGACCCATTCTGTGTTCATTGATTTCAGTGGCAATGCACACAAAACGAAGCTCTGCTCAAGGGATTAAGAATAGCAGGAGCTGGTCCTTGGATCATCACAAGACAGATTTTTTTTTTGCAGATTCCCTTCCCTGATAAATATTGTGGGTTTGTAGTCCATTTTAGATTGCTATTTCCCATGGGAAAAATAAACAGGTAGTTATAAGAAAGGTGAATAAATATTCTTATCTTCACTTCTCTTATCACGCTCAGTTTTTCCTGCACACTTGGTGTTGCTGTCATTTAAATGAGAGTGCTTTCATTCAGAAAATGGCCTTCTGGGTCAGTACTCTTGGCTTAGTTTTCAATGCCATTTACGCTGTTCCATTTGTCCTCCCGATCTTTGGTGCAAGTCAGCAGAAAGAAGCAGCAAAATAACCCAGGAGACTGATGCTCTGGTGCCATCCATCGCCCTGATAATTCCCATTGGGCTGAATAGCCCAGTTGTTGCATCTCTGTGTGTGCGCATCTCTACCTCCAACATCTCTTTCAATCCCAGGAGCACAAAACCTGATAATTTGAATATTCTTGCTAAAGAAGCTCTGTCTCCCAGTATTCTCACATACAAGACATGTTCAGATATTTTCTGAGTGAAAAGGGAGTGAGAAAAACTTCCTGATCACAGTGGAAGACCTTGGAAGGGACAACACTTCATGAGAAAACACTTATATAGAAGAGAGGAGGTCTGGGCATAAATCTCTGCAGTTGCATCAGTTTATTCCAGTCTAAGCATTTTACATAGTGATTTCCCCCTTTCTAAAGTATCCCATATGGGCTAGTAAAAATTCCAAGATCTTTCTAAAATACTGTATGTGAAGGATGTACTTGGGTTATTTTTTTTGAAGTGATCTTTATTAAAGTTCCTTGCTTCCTATCGCATACGTTAAGTTTTGCACTGGAAATACAAAGCAAATGATTCAACATAAAAATATGTCTCTACTGTGGGAGAGGGGTGGTTTTTTTGCTCTGGAATCTACCAGCTAGACTGTAGCAATTGGGAAGATTTTTGCAAGTAGTTAGCCATCAGACTGTAGTCAAACCCCTAGTTTAAAGAAAAAAGCCCCCAGCAGTTAAGTGTAGTTTAATTTTTATTTTTTTTTCCAGGAAGTATTGTTATTCTAAACTGTAATTAGTGGTTTTAACTCAGCAATATTTCATTTCTCTTACAGGAGAAAAAGCTTCCTAGCTGAGCATCTTTGTTAGAGCTGTCAATGTCTGCATTCGTAAAAGGAAAAGAGCTGTGATCGAAAATGGGTAATTTCTTGGCAGTTTAGATGCACACCCAGCCAATCAAGAAAGCCAAGGCCTCCTAATGATATTAAAATAACAGAAAATGGAATTTTGTCAAACATTCAGGTGTTTTTCAGAGAACCCATTTGCTCAAGTGAGAAGTTTATTTGTTGGTGAAGGCTGAATACTTAATTACGGTAGCTGTGCTAAATATCACTGCTGGTGCTTGAGATATATTTAAATTCAGCTCCCTCTGTCTCAGAAAACACAGCAATTAAAATGCAGCACTGTAACATAACGCAACTGATAATAGGTATAGGGCTGAGGAAGGTTTAAGATGTTGCCAAATCTGCTATGGAAACCATAGATGAAGCGTGAAAATTGTGGGAGCTTTTTCTTCCTGTGCTAGTCAGAGCTCTTACTGCACTCTGTCAGTGCAACATACATCAGCACAGGGATTTTCAAGGGAATCTGAAGGAGTTAGGTGCCTTTGACAGTAATAATCATTATGGCATTAGTCTTGCTGTCTATAATTAATCTGCTTCATGAGATTTGCTTCAAATAATGGACCAAAGCTTAGTCCTGAACAGACCTAAAGTCTTCCTTCAAAAGCCTCTTTTCTCTCTCCTTTCCTTTCACATGAGGTGTACGCATCCTTTGGGTCCTGAATCGGAGCTTGTGATTCCCACCTGGTCTGGCTTCTTGCACAGATCAGCACAAGTTGATGCAATCATCCTAAGCAATCTTCATAGGGGCTCTGATTTCATCTTGTGTTCCCAGATGGTGATAGAGAAGGAGACTGAGTATGGGACACAAAATCTGAAAGTTTGTCCCAAGCATGCCAGAACCTTTTGTGATTTCATCTGTTCTCTGCTTCCCCATTCTCTGAGCAACCTCAGCGCCCTCTGATTCAATGAGCGCTTAGGTTATTGAGCCCTGTTAAGGCTCAGATCCTCAGTCAGTCCTAGCAAAGAGCACGTAACAGAATTCAAGCTCTAATATGTAATTCCTCACTATATTTTTAACACTGCGTGCTATGTGCAGGAACTCGGGCACAGTACACCTTGAAGGACAAAATAGGAAGGCATTGTCTGCTTGGCACATACTGTTTGACTTTGCTGGAGAAAACGTGCTTTGCAGCATGTATGGAAAAAGCCTGCACTCTTGCAGGCTCTGAATTTTCCAGGAGTTGCATTAACTGTGACAAAGAGATGTAATAAAGAACTATCCTTGTCCTCATTTGAGCTCTGTTTATGCTTTGAAAGTCCCACGTAGCTCACTGAGTTTCTCCATCCCTCTTCAAAACGTGAACTTATTGTCAGAGCTCCATACAGACAGGCACTATATAAGTTACTTCAGCCAGTGAGTTGCTTGGAAAGCAAAGGGGCTGTTCATATTTGCAGGCTGATTCAGTCTGTGATCACTATGTAGAGCATGCAAACAAAAGTGGCAATTCAGTCAAGCCACAAAAAAATCCTTATTTCGTATCTGTCATTTACAGCACCATTCTTTAAAGCTCCTTTCTTTCAGTATGTTTTCTAAATTGAATTATTATATGTATGGTGCACGTGGTTTTGTTTCACTGAGAATTTAATTGACAAAAAACTCATTTTTGACTGAAAAAGACTGCTTTGCTGGGAGCATAATAATCCATGCACCATTAGCCTTGATTATAGTCAAAAAGGAACAGTAAAAATGTCACCTTCTAGCTCAGGTCAGCTTCCTGAGTAGATCACAGGTGGTGTTTGTTCACTTTACTGACTAAAATAAATCTTATTTCTCTTGGCTGCAAGAACAATGCAGTTAATGGAGATTGAGGTGGGCTTCAGCCTGTGTCGCATATATTCAGCAGAGATTAATTTAGTACTTTAATGAGGAATGTTTATCAGTAGTCATGATGCAGCGGAAACATTCATTAAGAGCCTTGGGTGAACTTCCAGTAGTCAGGAAATAGAGTATCCCTGTAAATTAAGATGAGGCAAAGCAGCACAGTGAGCATGAGGGTCCCCATAGTGCTCCTTGAATGGGGCCAGGCTGGGCAAGACAGGCCAGTCGGGGGATATTTCTCCTCCCTGCAGTTGGAGGAAGGGAGCAAGGCAAGATCTGGCAGAGCCATCCCATCACTCTGGCATAGGGTTGACTCAAAATCCCAGTGGGAGTGACAGCATGAGTCAGATTGGTGCCTGTGGCAGCAGAAAAGCAGAGAGGAGATTTCTTTCCTCTTCTCACTGGCCTGCAAAGCTAGCTAGCTGTGGGAGGACATTTTTCCCCACTGACTTCTGATGCTTTTCTTTCCTGTTTCTATTCTCCAAAGACGAGGCAGAGCCAGCAGCAGCAGGGAGATTGGTAGGATTTCCTATGTGATGCCATTGGTAAATCTTTTCTTCACCATCACCGTGCCAGAGAAGAGGTCTGAGATATAAGGGGCCAGAGGGGGTCTGTAGGTTATGCAATGCAGCTGGAGCAGGAGGGGACTGTGCTGGGATTAGGGCATCCAGCGTGGGAGTGGGCAAAGGTGCTCAGCACAGGTCATACTGCTTTAAGGGGGCTGGGAGGGAGGGAAGAAGGAAGAGACAGGGACTAAGGGAAGGAGAGAGGAAGAGGAGGGGACCCAGACCCACAGCCTCCAAGACTGCACTGCTTCCTCCTCTGAGAGGTTTTGCAGTTTGTACTTGTACCAAGTTACTATTTCAGTATCAACTTTACTGTTGTTTGGAATGCCATTGGCCCTCAGCATTTGATGCAGAAATGCAAAACCACAATCTCTGCTGTAATTAGAGAAGGAGGCTGGAACTGTTTTGAATTTTGAAGCCATGACAATCAAAAAAGGTTTGGAAAGGAGGATGGTGCAGAAGAGGAGACAAAAACAGTGCATGTGTGGGTGTGTGCAGGTGTACTCTCTATATCATGGCCTGAGGAGAGAAGAGGTGCAAACATTTGGGAGCTGATGCTATAGATGCCTGTTACCCTGGTGTTCATCCAGAGCAACTCCAACTTCTGCTGAGCCACCTGGCTTCCCGTTTGAGTAATAGGTCATGAAAGTTTGTTCCCAGTCTTTCTTGCGTGAGCCGTTTTAGTTTTTCAGAGGAGTTGCAAACCTGCAAGCTGAACTTGAATGTCATTCACAAAAGCTGTCCCCTTTACCTCTCCCTCCTGTGTGGTGTATCACACCAGGTTACTCAGGCAGTGCTACAGTTCAGTGCTCTCTGTTTGAATTTTATATTAACACCACTAAAGGCAATCATGTTTCCTTCCACTCTGCTAGCAGGAGAAAAGCAAGGAGTAGAAAAGGCATGGAGTTGAAAGACGTAACTACAGATGGAACACATCCACCAACTGATGAACAAACAATACCCAGAATAGACGGAAAATACTGTCAACACTGTGGCAGGGCAGGCTTCCCTGTTCCCACGCATGGTGTGCAGTTACAACTGTGGCTGTCATGGGCATCCTGAAGAAACATCAAATCCAGCTGGCAGGAGATTCAAAACTTTCCATGGTGTCAACCTCCCCAGAATGACTCCATTGTACATAATGGGGCGGCACCAGGCAGAGAGCTGCAGGGTTCCCATGGCAGCCCTCCAGCTGAGTATTGAGCTGAGTATCCACTGGACGCTGTCTCACTGCAGCACACCGCCCTGCAAGGTAGCAGATTTCAAGGTCCAATCGGTGGTAGCAATGTCCTCCCTGTACCCTCCCTGCCAGCAAAAGACCCTGTGTGCTGGGTCTCTCTGCAGCCTGCATCTCTCTTCTTCTGCTGGTGTGAGGTAAGAGAGAAGGATGAAAGGAGGAGAATTGGTTATCATTGCCAGCAGGTTGCCACCACCCAAACCACTGCTCCCAAAGGCTTACCCATCTGTGCAGGTGCTTCTGCCCTCTGTGAGGAGTGGGAGTCACACAGATGCTGGAGAAACTGGGTTGAGTGGAAGCAGCTACCTTTGAAGGGTTTGTGGAAATTAAATGCTGGGCGTCCCTGCCAGGCTGTCTCCAAAGCCCTCTCCCCAGGCTTTTTTACTTGTGGATTACCCTAGCCGCCCCCAAAGTATATGGATTCGTGCAATAGGAATTAACACTAATGTGGCCATTGTTAATCTAATCTCTTCATTTTGTTTAATTTTGTCAATGTTGTAAAAAGAAAAACTAAATCGTCTTTCTTCCTGGGCCTTGTGTGGGCTCTGTCCATAGCAGGAGGTCTGTACTGAGGAAGCAGCTGGAGGGTGCCAGGACTTTTGCTCTTTATTCAGCAGTGGACTCCAATATAACCAAGTTAATTGGCCAGACATTTTAACAATGGTCTACACTGCTGCATAGGCTAGGTAATATAGTAAGGCCTGAATATAGTAAGGGCTAAGAAAGGGCTTACAAACTATTTAAAGGGTGAGTCGATAATTCTTGTTACGTGCTGCCTCCTTCTCTGCAACAGATCCATCCACGCATATTATAAGAAGAGCTGAATCACAGCATTATAAATAGACTCACTACCTAATTTTTCTCCCTGAAAATGATTTTAAACTGAACATGCCTACTCTATTCACTTTGAATTACTGCTCCTAAGAAAGGAGAAGAAGAGGACATTTTCTATCTCTACTTTCCCTATTAGTAGTCTGACTATTAAAAAGCCTTGACTATTAGCCTTTGGGATGCAAACCTGCTCCCATTTAAGTCAATGGGAGTTTTATCATTGACTTAATTGGAAGTGAGACGGAGCCATTGGGCATGTGAGTGGCTTTGTGTAGAGCTTGAAAAAAAATAGTATAAGGGGACTGAGGCAAAATGTAGTGCCAGTTTTTTAATCACAGCAATAACCCAGCTTTGCCCAGCCTGCCCGTAGTCATGCTGAAAGGGAAACCTAGCCTGAAAGGAAGCGCTCATAATATTATAGCTTAATTAGTTTATGGGGAAAAAGTGCTGAAGGGGAGTGAAGCTGCTGTTGTTAAATATTTTACCATTGCAACACTGACTAATGTTTTGTGCCCGACATTAGCCAGAGTCCTTGCCCTGTTCCACAGCAGCTTGCCCATGTTTCTATGCTGCATCCTCAAGTCTTGATTTCGGTTTAATGACAGTCATTCTGGCTACTTCTAAAAGAACAGAAAACATTTCTTTTCTGTGTATCTAATTTGCCCATTATTAACATTATCCCCAATCTTTTAAGTAGCTGATTATTAAGCAAAGAAATAGCAATGAAGCAAGGAAATAATGTGATAGGGAGATTTACTGTGTGGGAGGCAGAGATAAAATTAGATTCCTTTAAGCTATGTAGTACAGTTATTAGGAACTTAGGCTAATTTTTCAAGGAGCTGTCACTTAAATAACCTCATCTTATTATTCATGCTGAGGTATTTACTACAGAAATTCTTTCCCCCAGGTCATCATTTTTTTCCAGCAGCAGAAGTTGGGAACTCAACAATTGTTTGCATGCCCAAATAATGCAATGCTGTGTTATGGTAATGCAAGTAATAGATTATTAAAGGACATGATTTAAAAACACTGTGCTGGTTCTAATGGAATTTGTTTGTTTGGCCTCTTTTCGTATTTTCACCATCTCTCTCCAAGTTTTCCATCCACAATCTCTCAGAAGAAAGAGCAGTACATTTTTCCCACCTTGATTTGTTCTTAATGCTGTTTCTCATTACCTGCTGCCTTTTCTAAGGGTGTCCCAGCATCAATCCCACTGACTACTAATAGCACCCAGTATCTCTACTACCACAGAGCTCTGAAGTATATTTTCTGTTGATTGCATTCTTTTTTCCCTGGCTCTATTTGTTGCTCCCACCTCCCTGTTGCTCCAAATCCTGGCCAGTGTATGAATCAATCAGAATGACTTTTAGGCTAAACTATGGGCTCTTAGGAGCATGCGTAGCTCTTAACACAGACTACATTTTCTAAGCCATGAACTGAGAGGTAGTCTCAAATCGTTTGTGGGTTTGGCAGTCCCACACTGCTTGGAAAAAACTTCCACTTATGCTCCTTTTGACAATGTGTCTCCAGCTCTACTCCTCTGTTTTGTTTTGCTTTAAAGGACTACCTCAGCATGTACTTCTCAACTCCAGGTTGCTGGCACGCCACCCTGAGTATTCCTCCTGGCATTCCCAGTGAGCCAGGAGAGGTCTGCATAAACCCATGTGACTCTTCACTGTAGAGTCAACCTCTCAAACCTCAAGGGGACTTTAAGTCTTCTACAAATGAGGAAGCTGATAGACAACAGCAGGTTATTGTTTTTTGTAACAGCAAACATAATAAAGGTATTGAGGAGGGAAACAAAACATATACTTTTGTCATGCTTTCATTGTTTACAGCTTCAGCATAATCTCTTGCAGCTGGTGGTTTGCCAATAAAATGGGTCCTTCCTTTTTTAGGGGACACTTTTTAATCATTGCCCTCTGCTGTGTGACCTCACATGCCAAATGCTCAAGGTTTGGAAAAACAGCCAGCACACCATTCAGAGCTGTGCTAGCTGTGCTAGGCTGCTCACAGCTCGCATGGCGTAATTTGAGCAGAGGAAAACAAATGATACTGAAATGAAGGTCGTCTAAAGTCTCTCAAAAATAGCTAAGATTTGGGAACCTCCTGAAAGTTGCAAATCCATGTGAGCCCAAGACCTCTCCAGCTTAGGCAGCGAAGAGACACTTATTTCCACAGGGTATTGGCTGCTGCTCTCCTGCCTCAGAGTGCATGTTCCTCTAGGAAAAGTTTGGGGAGGCTGGGGCTACCACAGGTCTCATTTTTTCAAGAGAAATGCTTGCAGTTTAAAATGAGGTAGATGTGAACATGAAGGTGAGCAAAATGTGTTCTTAAAACATGGACTCTGTTCTAGTAGGGGAAAGGGAAGATCATGCAATCGAGGCCATTACCTCCAAAACAGCAGCATGTGGGAAAAATCAGCCTTTAAAGCAACCACTTTGATTCTTGAAAATAGGTGTAAAAAATGCTGAGGAAGCTGTGAGGTAAGATGGAAAAAGGTTAATATGACTGGTTGAGGCTGGGTGGGAGCTGGTGCATTTTTGAAAATGCTGAGACTAAGACAAAATGAAAATAGGGTTACTGGGAGATGTATTTGAGAGACTGCAGCATTTAAGCAGCACCAGGAAACTTATTTTCAAGGCAGGTACAGAACTGGTGGATTGCAGACACAGGGACAGTGTGGTGGTGATGTATATACAGTTCTTATCTCTTCTGCTAATCCCTTGTGCTGCTCTTGATCCACATGTTTCCTCACTTCCTCTCTTTGCATCTCTCCTTCTCTCTTTTTTATTAGAGCTGATAGGTTAGGAAACAGAGGTTGAATGTGCCTGGCAAATTTGCATGCCAAGTTCACAAGACCATCAGGCTCTTCTCATTCTCAGAAGTATCTGTCCTTAAAAATACTTGTAACAGAAATGACACTGTAACAAGACAAGTGTCCCCAGTGGGTGAATGAAGTTTTCAGAACTAAGTTTTCAGTAAACACATTAGCATTCAGTCAATTGTTTTCTTAGCCTGACTATGGCATTGCTTTTCTTGTAACAATAAATATTACATTAGTTTTGTTCTTTCGTAGGAAAAGAAAAGTGGGAACTATATAAGGAACTGCAAGTACATGGGACTGCAAGTACAGGCAGGAAGAGTGTAACTGGGACATGGATTTGAGGCAGAATGTCTTGAAAACCTTTTAGATTTGTTTTCCTCTGTCTTGGTGACCTTGTCCAATTCCTTTAGTTTTCTTTTCCTGCAGTACATGTGACTGTAGGACATCAGGACAAACTCTCTTCTCCACCGTCTAAGAGCAAGACACAGTTCCTCCCAGTCTCCAACACGCATATGCATGCATCCATGCACTGGATGGTGTTGCATCATCACCAACATGTGCATGTGTGCCAGAGCACAGGCCCACTGTGACTTGGTTTGCTTGCTGCATGCAGGTGATGCAAGTCACGTTTGACATAGGGTTTCCAGCAGGGTTTGTGCTGTGACTGCCTTGCCAGGGCTAACACCCACTGATGGGTGTCCCCTTCTTGTGTCCCCTTCATCGAGTGGCACCTTCTCATCCCAGCCTCTCAGCTGCAGGAATGGGGGTGACTCTGGATTTTCTCCAGTCAAGCCCAGCCTCATGAGCCTTGGTGAACAACCCTGAACATACAGCACACAGTTTAGGACTTGGCAAACACCCATCAGTATTTCAAGTAACTGTTCATTTCCAGTATCCTTCTCCTTCACTTGCGGTCCTTCAAGTGCTGTGGGATTCCTTCCCCTGCCCCAGATTTTCCTTTGTGCCCATACACAACTCCTGAAGGCCAGAGGTTCAAAACTTTGGGCCAAACTGGTCTGTTTTTGTCTGAACCCTCTGTGAAATACGCTTAAGCACATATTTAGCTAGCTGAGAGGCACATTGTAAGGCCTAATGAATGGCTCCACAGTACCTGGTATGATGTAAAAGCCTAGAAGAGCCTGATAAAGAGGTGAGCTTTACTTAATTAAGTTAACCTTCAGATTAATTGAGCTGCTTTCTAAAAAATGCAATGTGAGAGCACTCAACTCCTGCAGGGCTCTAATTCTGCAGGGCTCTAGTCTCGCTTCTGGGGCTGCACTCATTAGAAACAGTCAAACGCAGTATCTGTCAGAGGGTATGTACATTGCTGGGGGAGCACGCTGATCCTCCTTGCTTATTTATGCTTTACAAAGTGTAAATTTCAGAAATAAACAGTTGATGCACTCTGCATGCAGCGAAACTTTGCCCAAGGCTGAGCTGGTGATGGTTTTTCCTCTGTCTGCTTGCTCCTTTGGATGATGCCCACATGCTGCTATTTCAGTTCCTAACCTAGCAATTATCCAGCTACATGTATGTGCAGCAAGCACACCGAACACAGCTGCCTCCCCAGTGAGTTCAAGGAAACTTAGGTGTCTCTTTCCCTCCTTTTATTGAATTGACCCTTTGCACGTTACCCTGCAATTCTTTTTCTTGAGCAATTTATGGCTATAAAGGTATATCATTTTAAACCTCTCTTTCTTTCTTGACAAATTACAATTCTGTTTTTTTAAAGACTAATTAACCAGGGGCTTTGTGGATAAGCTGTTAGCTTTAGTGCCTCACATCAGAGGCCCTTCCCATTCAAGTGTAAAAGACAGAGAGGTCACCATAGCATTGCTCTGCACAAGTCCTGTCCCCCAACGGAAATCTGTCAACCCGCTTTTGACATGAAAAAAGGAAGGGAAGAAGCAAAATGTTGAAGAATCTCTGTGGTGTGTTGTCTGGCAGTCTGATGTGTTAATGTTTCTTTTGCTGGGAAACAGCTGAAAAGAGAAAGGACTTGCTGACTTGCTTCTCTTGCTATCCACGGTCAAGCAGAAGGAGCCGCTGAGTGGGAAACTGGAGCTGGTACAGCCAGTACGCCATACAGAGGCGGACATAAATCCACTGTTGAGGTACAGATGAAGCTCGGTCAGCAGAAAGTTCTCAGAAAATGCTGGATACCACCTGTCGTGGTTTGAGCCCAGCCGGTAACTCAGAACCACACAGCCGCTCGCTCACTCCCCCCCCCCCCTTCTTCCTCCCCCCGCTCCCGGAGGGATGGGGAGGAGAATGGGAAGAATGCAACTCCCACGGGTTGAGATAAGAGCAGTCCCGCAACTAAGGTATAACACAAAACCACTACTGCTACCACCAATAATAATAATGATTAGTGAAATAACAAGGGGAGAGGATACAATTGCTCACCACCCGCCGACCGATACCCAGCCCGACCCGAGCAGTGATCTGGGCCTTCCGGGTAACTCCCCCCGGTTTATATACTGGGCATGACGTGCTGTGGTATGGAATACCCCTTTGGCTAGTTTGGGTCAGGTGTCCTGTCTCTGCTTCCTCCCGGCTTCCCCTCCTCCCTGGCAAAGCATGAGACTGAGAAAGTCCTTGGTTGGAATAAACATTACTTAGCAACAACTAAAAACATCGGTGTTATCAGCGTTGTTCCCAGGCTGAAAGTTAAAAAAACACAGCACTGCACCAGCTACTAAGCAGGAGAAAAATGACTGCTATAGCTGAACCCAGGACACCACCCCAGGTGGAAGAAGACAGAGGGCAAACAGTGTCACCCAGTGGAGTTGGGGCAGAGGGGAAGGGAACCCCCAGTGATAGGGAGTGCAATGTGGGGCCCAAAGTGCCTCAGCACAAGACCAAGAGCACTCCTGAACAGGGGACGGCAACAACAAGGGCCCCTGCCGAGTCTGTGCTAACTGAGTCTGATGGAAAATCCTTCAATACTGCATCACAGCATCTCTTGGAGGGGGTTCTTTTGTCTTCCTGGGCTGAAAAAGGTGAACAGAGCCAGCACGATTCTGGTGACATCAGAAGCTGCTTCACATGTAGTGGAGTTTTAACTGTTTAAGCCTATTGAGTAATCAATAGCTTAAACATTAGTTGAAGACAGTTAACAAAAATTACTGGCTTTTTTCCCCTGTGAAAAAATAGAATTCCAAGGAATGATGAAAACTTGCTTGAGAATTGAGTATCTGTGCCTTTGGGTGATCTATTGAATCTCAGAAAATACAGCGGTCTTAGAAAAAACAAGCAGATGTAAAATGGAAAAGTGTTTTCTACCTTTAAAGGAAAGATCCGTAGTTTAGTCTAGCATAGGACTAATTTATGTATGCATATCTTTATGAATTTAAAGATTATTGCTTTCAGTTCATATCATGCTTGTAAGATATATTTCAGGGGACAGAAAACATGTAAGCAAGGAAATAAACTTAGTCATTTCTTATTTGTTGCTTTTGATCACTTCAGCTAGGAGGAAAAGTACTTAGAAAGAAATCTACCAGAAATATTTGCAGAGACACGGATGACACTACACAGCCTGGGGTTTGGCTCCTGCAGTGAGATAGCCAGAAAATCGCTTTTTCTTATTGGAGTAAAAAAAAGATGCATTAAAAAGTGTCATTTAATGCATACTATAGTGGTAGAAACGTGGGTTTTGTGCGGGGGACCACTGATATATTTTCTGACAGCCAATATACATGACTTCAAGCCACCCTGCCTGTTTTATTCTGTGTATCTGTCTATAGAGCCATTTCCTATTCTAATTTAATTTCAAGAAGCTGAACTTCCATAAAGAGATTTATTATGGGTGTGATGATTTCAGACTTTAAAAAGGAGCCACAGGTGATTTTAAAAGACGAGATAAACTTTCAAATACATCAAATGTCTCATTGGATGAAAGATTAAGATGAGCTTGATTTTATCTAGATTTTCGGCAGATGCCCAAATTAGCTTTCAGACTGAAGGGAGGTGGAGACCTGGGGTTTGCATTTGTGGATCTGAAGGATGAGGCTGGCAATCACTTGCTGTCTGAATGGGAAAGAGGATTTTTTTTTGCCTTTGGATGCAGACCAGATTTCTCTAGAAATATGCTCTTTTCAACCCAGAAATTTTGTCCACACATAGTTTGGAGACTTTGACTGTTTGTCAGGAGTTTCTGAGTGCTAAACTCAGAAGTTTGCTAGGGGACAACACTGCATGTTGCAGTGCTTCACAGCTGGGGTGGGGGTCTGGGGCTTGTTGGGGTTTTGCTGCATGTGTGCCCAGGCAGCAGGCTGTGAGCCCCAGTTTAACCTCTGCTTGGAGTCTGTCTCTTGAAGTCACATTAGCTGGGACTGGACTCTCTTTCCCATTGCCTCTTCAAGTATATGGATGGCTGCAAATGCCTGAGTGGGAAATACCCATGGCCTCCATACAGAGAAGCTGTCCATTCCCATTTCTAGCCGAGATTAAGTGACAGCGTCACACACAACTACGAAGGGAAAGTATCTGGGGGGGAGTATGTGGTCTGTTGCTCTCACCTCAGTTCTCTGCTGCTAAATCAAAGCTATCTCTGAAAAAAACAGGCTACCAAGAACTTGAAGGGCCACATCCAGAGAAAATCTTATTCCCTACTTGCTACTGCTTGTCTCTTAGTGACAAGGTTTGTGATCTCTGATTTTTAACCCAATGCCCCAGTTCCTTGAGTCACACAGCTTGGAGAGAATTGTTTTCTCATATGTTAATTTCCAGAAAAAACCCTGAAGACGTGGCCAGAGTCCTCCTTCTACAATGACAAGTGAAAAGAAAAAGGGTCAAACTTCTTGTCTGTAGCAGACATTTTAAAATTTCAATCTTTTCTGAGATCTAGCTTGTAATTTTTTTAAAGCCTAGCTGTGACAACAGTGTGTTATGATGATCCAGCACAGTGTAATGATGCTCAGGGCTTACTACTACCATCACTACTTCCTTCCCTTGCTGGAACTGGCAAATCCTTTCTGCTTTTCCATCTTCTTCCTCGTGGAAGCCCCTGGGTCCCCATTTCCTTGCCTCTCTACGACTTTCCTCCTTCCTCACCACCTCCCTGCGCTCGTCCCAGTCACTGCAAGCACCCAGTGAGCATCAGCAGGGCTTTAGTCCCTTGGTCCCCTTCTCATGTCCCCTTCATCAAGTGGCACCTTCTCACCTCAGGCACCTGGTAGCTTTCAGGGGTGGTGAAGACAGCATGATAACCTGGCACTTGCTGCCTCCCTGAACCCAAACACAGACCTGGCAGAGGGCAGTTTTGGTGTGAGGGTTTGGTGATTCTGGGAGGTACTGTTCCTAGTATTATGTTGCATCCCTTTAGAGTGTTCCACCTGTGTGGTATTTTAATGCCATATTGTCCCTTCACTATGTCATGTATTGAGCAATGATTTACAGCATTTTCTACATGGTGTGTAAGAGTTATTGTGAATAATTGTAACACATATATTTTATCAACACGTGTTTGGGTTTCAAAAATCAGGTTTGTGTCACTGTCTGTTTAATAGCAAGGTGACTTATCTATATTAACACAATCATTATTGATTTTCTGATTGATGATTCAATTGAGACAGGTAGGCATTTTTGGGGAAGTGTTACCAAAAACTTTAACAGCAGCAGGATGATGTATTTTACTTTCATCTTCGAGGAGACTGCAACACAAAAAATGTAAAGCAGGCTGGTCTTGGTGGGGTTTTCTGGACAGGTTACCCTATTAGAAAAAAGGCAAATCCACTGTTCACTAATTCTGTGTTTTTCACCACTGTTATCAGCAGCTGCCCAAGTGAGTGGGCCACAAGGTTTAGAGTCATAGGCACAGTTCCAATTTGTGGTAAATTCACCATAACAGGTTGTCCTGGCTGTAATGCCACCAGATATTTTCTTTCATCAGAAGGTGGAGCATCAGGTTCAGTTTTTGCAAAGAATGCTCAGCTCACAAAGCTCTCAGTGGGCCCATACCAATTATTCAAGTGGTGAAGTACTTTGGAAAGTCATATCCCAGTGGGCCACCTGTGGCTTAAGGCTGTTTTTCAATAATCCACTAGCCCTTTCTACCATCTCATCTGACTGGGGCTAATATGGGGTGTGGAATACCCATTGAATTTCTCCTTGTTTTGCCTATTCTTGTACCTCCTTGCATAAGAATTGTGAGCCATTATGACTTTGGGTGGTATCAGGAGTAGGTAGACTTGAGAACCAAGAGGATAGCCCTCATACTGTATTTCGTTCATCACGCCTTTTGGCATTTAGTTGCGATAAGTAAGCCAGAGACTACTGCTGCTCCTGTGACGACATATCGATATCCCACAGAGGGTTTGAATGACGTGATACAGTCAGTTTGCTGTGTTTTTGCCGTGCCAGAAAGATTTTCCTTGATTGATACGTAGGGGTGGTGCTTTAGCAGAGTGATTTTCGTGTAATTTTAATCTACATTGGGGATATTTTGTAAGAATAATTTCACAAGTTTTCCTGCCTAAGGGCCAACCCTTGCTTTATGCAGCAAAATAAATTGCTTCTTTACCTAATAACCTAGTTTTTTATGTAGCCGTTCTCCTAACCACTGCCACTCAGGATTTAAGGAGCTCCATTTCTTCATCTTCCTAATTTTGATCAATTCATTCACCTTTTGATTCCAGTTTGTGGCTGGCTTCTTGTCCTTCGTGTGAGCTTTCACCCATCCCATATTGAATGGTGTTATTCTGGCTATATTTAATAATAATAGCCAATCTTGAGTTCTCCAAACTGGAGATCTGTCTGCTTCCCAGTTCAGGGATTCCCAGTGACAGAGTCATCGTGTGGCACCAGCCCACACAGCCTTGGAGTCTACATGATTTTTGCTTCAATCTGTGCTGCTAAAAGAAATGCTTCTAATTGTCCTACTTGCGCATTACTTTCACCTTCTTCTATTATTTGTTTGCCAATGGTAATGTTTAATGCAGCAGCCTTGTATTGCCATTTATCATTTATCCTTTTTGCTGCGGCATCAGTGAACCAAGTATCTTCTGTTGGTGTTCCCTTAGTGAGGAAGGTGCATTCAAAATTGGTGGGGGCTTAAAAGGTTGTTGTAATGCTATAGTATGTCCTCTGGTTAATTTAATTTCCTCTGCAATTCCTGTCAAGTAGGTATACCATTTTTTAACCGTAGGTTTTTGTGCAAATCCCTCTGGGTGAGCAGTTCCCTTTACAGCTGCTTCTAGCAAATTAAATGGTCCTCTGTTTTGCACAGGCTGTTCCTGGTGTATTTTCTCAACTTGTTTTACTGTTCAGACTAAGGACAAAAGTCCCTTTTCCCACCCAGACTATCTCTGTTCTGTCTCTTTAAATGCAGTCGAGCTGAATAATAAAGATCTCTTTGGTCCCTCAATGCCAGTTTGAAATAAGTTACAGTAAGTACCACGTTCAATGAAACCCCATTCTGCTATAATAGGGTCGTAGGGGTGTACTGGTCCCAATGACTGATATGTTTTTAATTCCTGTATTAGTGTTGACTGCCTCCTCATGTTCTGGGTTACATCTCCATGGTTTTCCCTTTCGTAAGAATGAGTACAGTGGGCGAGTAATGGCAGAAAGTCCAGGTACGTTTCCTCCAATATCCTAAAGTTCCCATCAATTGTTGTAATTCTTTCCAAAATTGGGGCATTTGCAGCTGTTCTATTTCTCTTAAGGTATCTGGAGGAATCACCACACTGCCTGCTATCCACCAAGTACCCCCAAATTTTGCTTCTCTTCTTGGTCCCTGACATTTCTCAGGTGAGATCTCAACTTCTGTTTTATGCAGTGCTTGCCACACTGCTGTTGCCACTTCCCCTACGTTTTTAGGGGAATTTCTTGCAGTTAGAATATTATCTATATATTGGTACAGTTTCTGAGGAAGTGAGACTATTAGAAAAAGTTCAGCAAGCACAGAATGAGCAATTGTGGTGAACTCCCTGTGGGAGTCTGTTACAGGTATATTATATACTGTCCCACATAAAAGCAAATTTCTTTTTATCCTCCTTTTGTAAGGGGAACATAAAGAACATGTCTTTTACATCTAGTGCTGCTATCCAGGGGTGTGCAGCTGCTTGTAGTGGCTGTTAGGATTGCAACAGCGGGTACTGCAGCTGTTAGTGGAGCTGTGTTGGCATTTAAGCACCAGTAATCGTTAGTCGCCATTTCCCATCTGGTTTTCGGACTGGCCAGACTGGTGAATTATATGGGGAGTGGGCTCTGGAGATGATTTATCATTTCTCTAAATCAGCTATGATTCCAGAAATTCCCTTTCCTGCAGCAGCAGCAGAAATGGAGTGTTGTGGTACATTAGTGATCTTTGAATCAGGGAGTGCAGGTGCTGTGTGGAGTACATGCACTGTAGCCTCCTGATTTCTATTAGGATTAGGGTCAATGTTTGAACCAAAGGACCGCATGCTGCTGTCCGGCACATACCAGCTTTGGCCATTCAGAACATTGAAACGCAAAATGTTTTTATTGTGATCTTTAACTGCAAAACTGCAACATGAGCTTCTCGCCCAGGAGCCATTAATTAACTTTTGCAGTTTGGCAAATAGCACTTGCTCCATTCACTCCAGTGTCTTTAAGTTTTTGCTGTCTGGGTCATACATCCTGTTGTATTAGTATTAAAATTTGTGCTCCAGTATCAATTAGAAATTTCATCAGTTGTCATCAAGGACCAACTGGACTCAAAATATATGGGCCATCACTATCTATCCATTGACAGAATTCCACTTGTCTGACAGGCAAGCCCAGTTACTGTCTTGGCATTACTTGTTTTTTGGCCTCATGCCTTGCAATTCCTCCCTGAGGGGGTGAAAAGGGTTATCACTTTCTTGGAGAAGGTGATGGCACCGAAGTAACTGGGGCATACTCCCTCCATTTGCCATCATTACATTTCTCAAACACTGCAGTTAGATTTAGGATAATACCAGTAGGCTGTCTCTGAATCTCATCCCTGGGAATGCCTAGTGCCAATGCTTTCTTCCACAATTCACTTAGGCATATTCTCCCTTGGTCTAGCTCCAGCTGTTACACTCGATGATCTCCTGTTTGGAGTTTTGGGTCCGACTTTCTGGCTAGCAGGTCGTCCCACCCCATTTCTCAGGCATGGTTTATAACGCCATGCGTTAATTCTGCCCAGGTAGGGAGTTGGTTATGTAGATCATTATCACCTAATCCTTTATTGTGTTCTGTATCTCTTTTAATTTCATTCCATCTTGCAATTAAGTAGGGTTTAAGAACTGCCAGGGCTCCTCTAAGCAGGGGTTTAGCATTGTATAATCAATTGCAGCAGATATTGGAATACCATTGGATTCTCATTTATGCATGGCTTGTATGCAGGCAGCTTTTGTGATGGCTGTGGAGAGCTTGTTAAGAGATCTTACTGGAGTTACAAAAGGTTGGCCTTACTCCACAACATTATTCCCCTAGCCCAGTAAGCTACCCTGCTGGTGATACAATGGGATGCATTTGCCAGGTCTGGTCTTAAATTTAAGAAAACTCCTGGACCACAAAAGCTGTTTTGTTCATTTCCACTCAGTGTTATTTGGTCACCACTGCTTAGGCAGACTTGCCACAAAAACTCTGTTTCAGTTTCACCTGGCTTTCTGTTAAAGCTTTCCCGTAAATTGCCAATCGTAACAGATCCCAGTGAGTGACTTGTACAATATATTGAGGAGCACCACCCCGAGGTCCTTCAGATTGTTCTGCTTTAATGATGGGTCTAGGCTCATATTCAGGGGCATTTGAGGGAGACAAAGAATCATCTTCCCCCAGTTCACTATCGTCGGGGTTACTCCGTGTGTTTCCATCACATTCTTCAGGGGATACAGTTAATTTCCTAACCTGCAAAAGCATAATATCAACCTTTTCTCCCAACTTTTGGATTTTTTTTTCCATTTTCTTCCTGTAAACTGTTTCTGCAGCTGCTCAATTTTCAAAGGCAGTATTAATTCAGCTGCCTCTCTGCCTTCTATTTCTTCCTTTAGGTCCTGTTCCTTTTTATTGTTATTCTTCCTAAACTGTCAAGCAGCTTCTAGGCAGGTGCCTCGCATTTTGTAAATAATTCCTTTCATTTTCCATCCGTTATATGTCCCCTTGGCACCTTTAGCTGTTCTTCCATGACTTTCCATCCTGCCAACTACGCCAATTTGTCATGAACCCTGATTTAGGATCCTCAGAGAATCACCATCAAAGGTATTAGCAAGAGTGGTTTTAATATGAATGTATAGAAGTGTGACTTTTATAAATTGCCAGTTTGATGGCAAGGTTCACTCTATTACTTACTACATGAATGAAACATACAAAGGAAAATCGAGGTGGAATCAAGCTGAAATGATTCACACAGAGACCGAAGATGCAAAAGGGTAAGGGACACCACCCTGTTGAGCCATGAGGTTCAGAGCAGCCCCTCTTGCTTTTATATTCCTGACGGAATATCCACTCCTAGGTGTGACTATGTCCAATCTTAGTCTCAGACTTGGACCATGGTTTGTGTCTAAAGGAACTAACTACAAGGATTTCACTATTTAGCATACTATAACAACTTACTAAGGATCTGTTGAGAATAAGGGGTCGCTCCACCTTGGGTAAGGAAGGATCTCTCAGTCTCAGGTAAGGGATCTCAAACCTTGAGAGCATCCCAGCTGAAGGGGAAGGTCACTGTGGCATGCAGTCCAGCTACAGTTCAGAGAGAGCTCGAACTGGACTCATCCAAAGATCTGTTGTTAGTAGAAAGGTCTCTCTGCCTCAAGGAGCAAGCTTGAGAGGTGTCCCAGCTCAAGGGGAGATCACCACCATGCAGCCACTCAGCCTAGTAGGGAGAGCTCAAATAAGGCTCACTTATGTAGGCTGTCATGTAGCCTTATATAGGCTGTCATATTTATGGGATAAAATGGCTGGCTTATAGTCAAATTATGTATGATGGGAAAGGTATGCATGAGACTCCCTGTACCCACAACTTTCTTTGTTCCTTGATAAATGGGTCTTAGAAAAACCACCTGCTATCCATGTGTTAACTGCATGATCGGTGTTCCAAGCTCATATGCATTGATGCTCATTGGGTCATTCTGCCTCTTTGTGGGTTTCCTGGAGGAGTTCTTGGCCCAGTTACGGCTCAAGCCTTTACATTGTTTGGAGCCCATACCAAACTACTGCTGGTTTGGTTAGGGGGGTCGAATGCATCCATCACACTCAGCAAGGAAGAAGATACAGGAGAAACAGATGGTGCTGATGGTTGTATAAAAGGAACAGAAATGGGGAGGGAGAAAATAGTTGGATTTTAGACCTAATGTTTTATAGTGTTTTACAATTTAGGCTTCATTTTTTTATCCAGTCAGTCTATGGGACTGTAATTGCTGCCTGCCAAGGAAACTTCTGTCCATGGTGGCCTGTCTCCCTGGGGTCCCCTGACATTCAGTGGAAAAAGCTGAACTTGTCTGCAGGGTAATTCAAACCAGAAAATTAACTCCATGTTCTCCCTTTTCCATCCAAGGCCAAGGTTCCCCTTTCTGAATAATGCCCTCCCTGCTTTACTTAACATGTTTCTTTGTTGCACTAAATGGGACTCAGCATGTGAGTTGACCTGGACAACTGTTGTCAAATGTGTATAAAAGCTACACCTGCAAGGAACAATTGCAAGGAGTGCTGTCATGCAGCTCCATAGGCTGCTCTGGCTTGGATTAGAGCAGGATTGGCAGTAAAGAGCGATGGCTTTATTTGTACTCCAGCTTCAGGTGTAAACAACAACTGTGTGATGCAAAACCTTCTGTCCATAAAGCTTTTCTCTTGCTTACAGAGCCATTTAGCAATCACCAAACCCTGTTCAGGTGCAGATGCTGTTTTGTATTCTGAAGATATATATATCTATTTCCTTTTGATAGCTTACTGTTCCTACTAGCAGCTATCACCAACACCTGCTTGAAATAACTCTTCTGGCCTATTTCTCTCCCCTGCTATACGTGTTTTCAATCCTACTGAATTTCCATGTAACCACGGGCAGTGTCGGCTTGTGGTGCTGTACTAACTGTGAGTCAAGCGTGAAAATGTGCCTGTACACAGACAAGTAACAGTCACATATACCATCAGGTGCAGCTGTAAAGGAAGATTAGCTCTGTGTGTCACCACCACAGGAGAGCCTCTGCTGATACTCGGGTGTACCTCCCAGAGGTTGCTGAGGTGAGGTACTGATCATCATTAGTTTTCAGGAATTCCTATGGCTTGCGAGGCCAGGAGGCTTCATTCTCCATGGAAGCTTTACCCTTTGTACTATCCTGCTCCCCCATACCTCTTCTATGCAACTTTTGCAAATCACTCTGAGCCACAGGCAACAGCTCCAAAGGGGTACTCACTGGATGTGCAAGCACTGCACGACTTTATAGTCCTATTATGCAGGGCAGGAGTTTGCATTTCCTTTATGCATGCAAAATGTACCACCTCCACCAAGGCCCATTAAGGTTTTCCTATCTCCAGCTGATGCTAAATCCGTCATTTAGAGTAGAGGTGACTCTCTCAAAAATACAGCTTATGTCCTGGGTAATTTCCGTAAGTGGCAGCACAAAGGCCCAGGAGAACAGCCTTTGAGTTGCTTACAAATCTTCCACAGAGCAAAACATAAGGCCAGGAAAAAAGACTCCCAAGCTCTGCGGAGGTATGCCCATGCTCATAGGCATTGCCAAGCTAGGCACAGGCTATACAAATAGTGGTGGGAGAATGAGGACAACCCAGCTGAGTACTGGGAGGCCTGTGTTCAGCTACCAATTGAGAGAGTTGAGTTCAGCTTGCTTTGGAGGAGGACTGGAATCCAGCTCCAGAGTGAGGCATCCCACCCACTAGCCTATTTGAGAAACTCCAGATCACATTTATTCACACTGTCCTCCTTTGAGCACAAGAGGAAAAACTTGCTAGGGCATTTCTACTGTTCCAGAGAGTGGCTTCTCTTTCTGGCTGTCCCAGACAAGACAGAGGAAGGGTCGGAGCTCACTCAGCTCTGTGCAGCAGGTTTTTGAGGACTCTTCCCCACGACACCTCACTCCCCCTTGAGTTAGGGGTCCATCCCTGGAGCTTCGCATTCCCATATGTGGTCAGTGGCCTCTGCACCAAATGGAGCTCTGGCTAGATGGCACTGGTAGGGATGCATTTGGTAAACCCCTGCAGTGAGAGGCTATTACCAGCTTTCTCCCCCTTCTTTCTTCCCTTGGCCCTGCCCCCAAAGCTGTTTGCTGTTAGCAGGCTGCAGTTGTCCCTGCAGCAACACCAGCACGATGCATCTGAACACCTCCCAGTACAAGATGGCTTCTTGTAAACCACAGCATTTAACCTATGGTGTAAGCACCAATGTGGGTGGGGAGTGGGTGCCCCATACCCTTTTTTCAATTCTCTGAAGGTGAAGGTGACCACTAGCTGAGGATGGTTGGGAGGAAGTAGCATCTTACGTGATCAGTTTTAAGCTAAGTGAATAGGAGGTAAAGCCCTACATATCTATGAAGTTTAAGCTTAAAGTGCTTTACATGCTCCTAGGAAACCGATTTTGTATTGCTGTTGGCAAGTTTTATAGGTAAGTTTTTAATAGTTGTTCTGTTAATGAGTCAGCTAATGCACAGAGGGTGTGATCTTCCCCTCTGTTCTATGACGTACCACCAACCATGCAAAATGTCCCCAGACCAGAATGGCAGTGTCTTATCTGCACCTCTGGGGATGGTGCACGCACAGCAGGACACTTGGCATTAGATAACAGAGGCCAAAGAGACACAAAGCTTCCAAGGATCACACAAATTCCTGCTGATTTTTGTTTGGCATGGGGTGCATTCAGGAGGGATCTGCCTGGGGCCAATCTGTGCAACTCTGAAACCCATGACCTGAACTCAAGTCTCTGAGCCCTGCTTTTGTGCTTAGACTGGGCTCTGCTTCCCTTAGTGCAAGGGAAGCCTAACAGGCTCCATTATTCCATTTCCCTAAGAACCACAAAGTTAATGCTGGAAATGCTCTTTTTGGAAACATTTGTAACTGGCAGCTCCTGCCAAGTATTAGCAGGCCAGTGAAATCTCTCTACATAAATTGTGTTGTAATTAGTGTGATTTGTTTAATGTCACCTTGTCTGGCTGTCTGAGAAACTGTCTCAAAATGTAAAAACACCGCACTTTTCAGTTGAGGGAGTGGAGCCTGACTGCACCAAGACGTTTTTATTTCTCTCTATTATTTTACAATGGCCTTTTCAAATCACTCATGCTGGTGAACTTAACTTAAGCCAAGTTAGTCAAGAATTCCCAGGTGAGGAAAATTACAGACATAAGACATAGTAACAACAAGCATGAAAATAAAGGTAATATGCTAATAATAATTAGCGGATATTGCAGTCAGTACACAAGGCAACACAGTAAAAACCTCCCAATACCCCCAAAATACTTCATACATGTGCAAATAAGCCATTTTAGGGGAAAGCAATGGAAAAGGTGAGAGGACAAAATAGTTTGCTTGGTGGAAAGGGGTATAAGGAGATAACTAGCTTCCTCGGAGTCCTTCAGCTCCCTGAGCGTCACATCCAGGTCTGAAAGGCAAACGTGAGTGAATGATGGCAATTTTCCTACCAGGTGGCAGAAAGGGGAATGGCAGGAAAGCAGTCAAGGAGCACTGTTAAGACCAGAGTGCAACAGGGGAGCCGCACTGTGGCTTCCCTGCAGGTTCCAATACATTAAAAAATGCCACAGCTTGAATGTGGTCCCATCATTGTACATCAGTGCCCAGAAAATGCTCATGACAGGCACAGCAGGAGGAAAACCAGTCAGGTCTTATACACACCCAGGTGTTGCGACCTGATAAAATGACTTTTATCTTCCCCATCCCATGAACATCAGCAGCAATCTGAGAAACAGAAAGAGATAAGGAAAAAAAAAGATCAGGGAGTCTTTTGAAGCACAAGAAATGGTTTGGGGTGAGAAAGGTGCAGAAGGAACACTGGATGCCCAGCTCACCACCAGCATTTTTCACCTTTAATCTTCCTTCCAAATGTTCTGCTTTTATTCCAACTAATTGAACGAATGTCTTAAAATTCATAACACAAACAGAATTTGATTAAATCTAACTTGGTTCATATGATAAAGCACTGCAGTTAGAATGCAGCTAGAAAAATACATTATGCTAGGACAAATAAGTATGGTTAACTTCAATAAGAGGAGAGGTAAATTGCTTTTTGCATGAGATGTGCAATTTCACCTTAGTACAGCTTTAATCAAAGTAAAATATTATAGGACATGGGGAAAAAAAACCCCTCACAATGTAACATTTTGTCTACTAACCACAAAGACTTAAAGTAAGAATTGCTAGATAAAGCCAATGCTGTATGCTATCTGTCCCCAGTTAGTATGTAAACAATTAAGTTAAGGCAATATCTGGCTATGAACTAATTCGTATTTATAACAGACCAAAACTCACAGATAGTCAGTCAGTGTGAATGCAAGCTTTCCATCAGAAGCTTGTCTGCCACCGAAACTTCCACTGGAAGGGGAAGAATGGAACTAAATATAAGTATTTAGTGGAATTTGCGTTTACATTTATGCCAGTGTTTTCACTCTTTTGCCTTTGGTCTTCAGTGGTCTATAGTTGATATTATGTTATCAACACTGGATGCTTCAGATTCCCACTTATGGCTTATTGCAACTTACCTTCTATTTGGAGAGGACGTGCTCTCTTTTGGGGGGCCAACACTGGTATGCTGCTACCATTCCCTGCTTTGGCTATGTGGCTGCCTGCTTGTGGCAGAGTGGGGTCACCTGTAACCCCACTTCTCATGGACCATGGCTGGAGTTGTACCACTGTTTACAGGACACTGCAGGAGGCTGGGGTAGCTCTGACACACTGCAGTGCAGCCCAAATGCTGGAAAAAAGATTGATCTTTGATTGCATCTGGCCCTTCCCTGTGTCCAGGATGGGAAGACAAGGCAGCTTCCAGCAGAGCCTCAAAAGGGTTTCACACTCCCATGTTTCTGTGTGCTAGGGAATGTACTGCCTAACATGTAGTCAGCGGGAGACCCAGACTCTCCAAGGGGACACCTGGCTATATGAAAAATGGAGGTCACAGAAGACACAGGCTTCCTTATCATTGCAAGACTCCTTTGGCTCCAGCACACCCTCTGTTTGAAGGTTTTCCCCTTAGCTTATCAGCTGGGCACCGCAACCAGCCAGTGTAACTGTAGAAGAGGAAACAACACTGGCGGGTAGGGGTCAGCAAGACTTGCGCTCATGAATCAGCAAGCTGTAGGCTTCTAAGACCAAAAAACCCCTCCCAAACAAACCTTACACATCTGTCTGCCTTGGAGGAAATGAGGAAGTTTTGTGACACAGTTCACGATCTGTATCACGCTGCCCATGGGCTGCCTGACTGCATAGGGAGAGCTGAACTAGCTCAGACCTGAACATGAGCAGAGGCTGTGCAAGCACCAGAGGTGCCTGCTGCCCCTGTCACTGTGGTCAGTGCAACCTCCTGGCCTCCGGCCCCAGTCCAGCCGAGGAGGGCACAGGAGCTGTGTTTCGGCCACCAGTTCTGAGAGCATTTGCACTGTGGGTGATAAAGCCACCTGGAGAGACACCAGAAATGCCTTGAGAAAACTGATAAGGTAGTTCTCCTCCACACTGTGTCAACTGGAGTACTAATAACCTAAAGCAAATGTGTAAAGCCCGGAGTTTAGTTAAACATTTGGTAGAGGCAGAGATGAGAGTTCATCAGATAGAAGACAACATGGGCAGTTTAGCACCAAGGACCACATACAATCATTACTCAGAAGACATAAGGGGTTTGTTGCCTCATTGTTCAGCATGCTTTTTAATGATTATACAACCAAAACCATCTTAGCTTGGATTTTATGTGAGAATTTTAGCTTCTTGGAAGCAAGAAAAGGGTGGACATGACACCCTCTAATCTCTGCAAATTCAAAACTGTTTTGCACAGGAACTAATTCTGGTGTGATGGAAAGGTGATGTGTGCGCTCTCAGGTATCCTTTACACTCAATGCAGAGCTCAAAGGAGACCTTTGCATGGCCTAACTTTGGGCACCTAGCTTTTAGCCTGGGGTGTAAGGCTGGTTTGGCTTTGGAGAGAGACAGGCATTTCCTTCTAGGGGGTTTCACAGCACCAAGGGCAGGGTCCTGTGCTGGGTCATTTGACAGCCAGAAAATCCAGCCTGGGAATCAGGCATCCTCCCACGCAGATAGAAGATAGGGAGATGAGAACAAGTTAGTGCCTTCCACTACATGGAGATGTCCTCCTCACCAGCTGATGTAAACCAGGGCTCATGGTCTTGCCAACAGGCTACTGAATCTCCTTTATGGCTAGCCCTGGAAAGAAAAAGTACAGGGAAAATGTGACCGGCAGTCTTTTTGCAGAGGTAGGTGAACAGCTCCAGTTACCTCTTACCATACTGTAAAGCTCTGGCATAGGCCTGGGGGCCCTGGAAGCCAAACCCACTCCAGAGATGGCCTGAGATGTGGCCATAGTCCACCTGAGAAGATAGGAGAGCACTGAGCGGAAATACAGCCCATTTCTGCTTCAAAGGAACCTCTCTCTCTCTCCTTTGAAATGGACCGAACATCTCTTCATATGACCATATGCCCCCCAGTTTCACAGGAACCCCTGGATCAGTTCCCATGAGGGCAATGGCATTTTCTCTGCCTTCCTTCTCCTCTTCCCTGTGGCCATATCCCTGGCACGTTGTGAAGCGCAGCCCCTGCCCCTCTGTGTGAGAACTCCAGTAGGGAGAGGAGGCAGGAGCTGCAGGAAAAGCACAGTCTTCTGGTGCTCCCACGACACGGGCTGAGCACATCCGACTGACCATGGCCCCTTGGGCATGATCTCTGCTACCTTTACCTGGCCAGTACCTTGCCTTTGAGGCAGGAATTCATCCCACGCTGAGGGAAGTGTTCTTGCACAAGGACTTGGGCTCATGCTTTAGTGAGGCATGTGCATCTGACTCCAGCTGAAATGCAGCAAATCTCACTAGCCTTCAGAAAATGTGCCTTGGTGCCTATGGGATAATTTTTAATCCACCACATCAAATGACTCAAATGCTTCTCATGTCGGGACCAAGAGGTCTTGAATGCAGAGATGAATGTTCCCTTCTGTGTAGCACCTCTCTTCCTCCTCCTCAGCCGCCTTCCTTCGGCAAACAATCTACCATCTCTGTCTCTTGGGGATCCACCAAGGTTTTCTGCTCCACGTTTTCAGCTGTGGTTTAATTCACATCCTTCCTCTTAGACTCAGAAAGTGAATTTTTCTCTTTCCAGCCCCTCCATTTTATTAGTGCACAAAGGTTGCACAGAGCCTGTGATGCGATTTAACTGGGAGCATTTCACCTGGCCAGATCAGAATCTACCTTTTCTTGACTGCATACAGATCAGTGCCTCAAAATGCAATATTTCATGTAATTTTGATTCTGTCAGTAAAGGCTGCACTGAAAATCTCATCTGGGTTTGTTAATGATACATTGACTTAAAATACCACGTTTAAAGGAGGTTAGGGAAACAAAGGAAGAAAGACTCTAGTGTCCCAATGAAAGCTAGTCCTTTCAAGAGAGAATGAGCAATTTGGGGAATAGAAGTAATTTCAGTCCAAGGGAGATAGATATTGTGTATTTCAAGAAAGCCAAGATATTAGTTGTGGATACTCCATGCCTGGCAGTGTTCAGGGCCAGGTTGGATGGGGCTTTGAGCAACCTGGTCAAGTGGAAGGTGTCCCTGCCCATGGCAGGGGGTTGGAAATAGATGAGCCTTAAGGTCCCTTCCAACCCAAACCAGTCTATGATTCTATGATTTCTGGTTTAAGTAGTGGTATAATCATTCAGTTTTTAGTAGGTGGTGTTATGCCACAGTAGCTGTAGTTCAGGCCACAGCCTGAAACCACATCAATAAAAACGGATCACTTACCTCAAGCTGTTCATAGCCAGGTCTTTGCTGCATCTCCCAAACAGTTTAAGCTATGCCAATTGTAAAACAACTTAGATAATTTTCCCAGTGCAGGCAGGCTTGAAGAAGAAAAGAGTCTATTGCAATTCATGTAAGTGAAAAACATATGACATTAAGTTGCTCGCTGGAGCCATTGCTAAATGAATAATGGATAAAAAATGTCAGTTAGTCTCCATGCCCTTAACTCAAGCACAAGAAAAAACCACCAGTGGTTCAGCCTGGTGTGAAACTTCCCAACAGGAGTTCCAGGAAGAAAAAGGTATCTGCCACTGCTTTATATGCAGATTACTTTCCCCATGACCACTCACTCCCCTGTAAATTTCTTCTGCTCTGTGGATTTATACACTAAAAATATGTAATAGGGAAGGAATATAAACTCTCACTTTGTGGTATCGCTGGCTCGCATATTGCAGCTCAGCAGTCATGGACGGCATCCAGCATTAACACTCAAAGGGGGCTGCCATATTTATGACTTCTCCAGCCTCAAAAGAGCAGGGGAGGCTGGCGAACAGTGATTGAAGCACAGCTGAATGAAATGCATAATATAAAGAGGGCAGAAGTCAAATATATTTTGAATCTGAATTCCTAAAGAAGTGAGATTTATGCAGCCCTGGGTGAGGGTGCGTGTGGCAGGTTGCTCCTTCCACAAGCCCCACACCAGAGTTTGATCCTGCTGACCTGCTGCCAATGACTTTTGACAGACGGGTCAGCAGTCTTTGAGGCAATTCGGTTTGCCCATGCTGGATGGAAACAGACGCTATGCCTCACAGGTGGAAAGGCTAATAAACTCACCTGTTGTTAGGCATCAGACTGGCTTTTGAAAACCACCCACTTGTTCTGCAGCCCACAGAAGTTCCCCTCCATGGCTTAAACTGGCTGTGGGCAGGCTGAAAAATATCTCTGCATGTATTTAAAATGTGTTTGCCAGGTTCTTAATTAAAAAAATACCCATTTCTGACGTGCAGGTCACCTGGGAAGAGGTGGCTACAGTCAGAGTCTGATTCTGCCACCCACTGGTTTCTGTGAAACTATTGCAGAAGCAAATGCTCCTCCACGGGAGAAAGGCTGCCATCAGCCAGCCCAGGCTTTGCTGAGGGTGTTACACATCACATGGGGGAATAGTCTCTTCTCTGACCAGATGATGCAGGCAGCACTCACACGGCGTGCACTGCTTCTTCTGAATTACACCAGGGCCTGTGCAATGTGAAGTGGGTGCTTGACTGTAAAGTATTTGTTCTTTCATTTGTGGTGGTGAAGTTCAGGCTCCTCAGCAAGTGGAGAAAGTGAACACTGCTGCAGCTGCAAAGTGGAAAAATAGTATTGGAAGATTTTCTGAGCCATGCTCTGCTACATAGTGAATGATGTTTGCATTTCACAGACCCATAACTGACAATATCGGGTTTTGGGAGAGGAAAAGTTTTCCAAAATCTTCAGTTAGAGGACTGTGTTGCAAGATCTACAATTTTACGCATATCCAAATGGCACTGCTTCCATTAAGATCCCCAAATATACTGACTTCCACAGTAGGGAAAGAAATTCATAATAATGAATACAGTGACATCAAAGACAGTCAATTATCTGTGTTTATAACTAATGTGTTTATGTTGCAGCAGTGATAAGTGGATATTCACTGCTTCTTATTGCAAATGATAGCAGTGCTTAGGTTTTTGCATCCATGTTCATAACATAGCAAGAGGGAACAATTTTCAGAACAGTGGCTAATATCAAATGCCTCCATCCAGAGAAGGCTGTGAGCACGCTGTCTGATGTTCAGAGGTGAAAAAGCACCAGCAGCTTTCCTTTCATCACTTTGAAAATCAGATCACTAGCACAGGGGCTGCTGTGACTGATAATGTCAGTACTTGCTTCAGAAATGTCCATGCTCACACCTCTGAAGAATATCCAGAGCAGAAGTCCAGGGCTATGAAAGAAGTTTTGGCCTATAGTGCATCTGAAAAAAGTGAAGCTCGCACTGGGGTACTGATTATTTCAGGTCTGTGGAATGGAAGCAAGCCATCTCTCCCTACACATGGTGTTGGCCTCCACTCAAAAAACCTCCCAAACAGTAAAAACTTTTGACTTGATTGCAGCCACTAAAGCAAGATTAAACATATAACCAGTGTGTAAACTGAGATCCCTCTGACACTGAAGAGAGCCCGAAGCAGTGATTACATGAACTTTCAACTTAAACTCATTCAGGGCTGTGGGCTCTCGGTTGTGAAGCTGTGTTTTTTCAAGTTTTTTTCTCTCTCTCTTTTTTTCTTTTAGCTACAGGGTTCATTATTTTGCAGAGAATGGGTCTTTCTGCCCTACAGGGATCTATCTATCACTGCTGACTCTCTGCATCTTCTCCACATGGAAGAAGTAATTGGATTGTACTTTCTGCACATGACCAAGTCAGCAGGGAAACCCAGAGCTGTAGGCTGGAGAACTAAGCTGTCTGGAGGGTAGGAAACCATATGATGCCTAAGAAAACTAAATGGCTGAATCTAACTGCAAGACCTTTCCTTTCTTTCCATGCAGGAGCTGGGACATGCTGAACTGCACTCGCTGAACTGCACTCACCAAGCTGCAGGGGAACTTTGGGAAGGTCTGTGAAGCCTTCAGGGAAAAGAGAAAAACATAACCACCCAAATAATCCCTGCCCAGGGGCATTAAATGTCTGTGAATATATGAAACAATAAGCCATGCTATGGAACATTAACAGCTAGGGACATTTCTTAAAAATAAAGAAGCATTACTGCAAAATGTAATGGTGTTTTCGTAATGTTAGAGCCTCCATGTGCTATCACATAGCTGGGGTATGTGATTATGCGGGAGCAACTGCAACCCTTCAAAAAATGCAATTATTTCATATATATCCAGATAGGGTCACATTTATTACTATTCTGTTACCAAGTGCCATGCTGTAACCTTCAGTGTTGTGCTGTTTCTCTATTCTTAAAAATATCAGAATCCTGAAATCATCATGTTCCTTGGAGTGGTCTGGGGAAAGTGACAAGATTGCCAAGACTTTATGCTGTAAGTCTTTAAGCGTTTAGTTGATTTATACTTTTCCTTCAAACCAATGCCTGCTTGCCACTGTCAGCCCTCCACTCCTTGTCCCTGCCTCCACCGCCTTAGATCCAAGCTTAAAAAAGAAGCTGTTTGGAGCCCGATGTGTTGCTTGTAGCTATGTTAGAGAAACTGTACTATTCTGGGAGCAGGCTTCTCCAAACAGCTTTTCCAGCTGTAGCATCATACATGGTTTTCATCTCAGCCATAAGAACTTTCACTGGTCTCCTACCAAGCCCCACCAGCCAAAACCCAAGTGCTGGCTGATTGTCTGCAAGGCCTAAGAAATGTGTGCATGTGTGTGTGTACATGTGCGCGTGTGTCCACATGGGTGCATGCACACACATTTACTTTTTCACATGAAGGAGAGGTTTGATGGTCAGCTTTGATACTATTCCAACCCTGTTCCAGCAGATTCATCCTGCTGGTGTGATTTAGACCAGTGGCTGGCTTGCTCTAACATAGAACACTGAAATGGATTTACAGACTTGAGCAAACCACTGAAGAAAGGCTTATAAATGGGGTGTGTTGCTTTGCTCTGGACAAGCCATGGTATCCCTCTGTCCCACAGAGGAGGGAGAGGAGGGTGGTACATGCCCATATGAAGGTCTGTGTCTTGGGAGAGCCTTCCACCTAGGCTGTGCCGTGTTAGATGTGCATGAGGACTGCTTGGCACAGGGAAGGGACTGTGCTACACCAGAATGGCACCCCAAAACTTGTGTCAGCAACAGCAGCAGGGTTTTTTAGACAGGCTGATTTGTGCATTTCTCCCCAGTAAATATTTGTATCAACCTTGACTGGAATAAAAGCACTGACACACAGGGAAAACTGTTGGCTATTATTTTCTATTTATAAAGAACACAAAACCGCAAGATGAGCCCAATTCTCCTATTCACAGAGATTATTTGTTACATGAAACAGCTAGAGCAGAATGGCCAAAAGAAGTCATTCCTGAAATTTACAAGGAAAAAGATTGTTCTTTACAGCCGCAAAACACCCCGTTGTCCCACTTGGTGTATTAACATTCACAGTAAAAGATGGCAGTTGCAAAAATGTGGCAGAGTAGGATCAAATCAGTATTTCTTAAACAGTGTTGAACTTTGGAATGTTCAAGCTGATATTTTGGAATAGTAACAGAGTGCACAATGTTCTGAGTTGTCAGAGTGTCTGAGGGGGTAGATTCTAAGGTCTACCTCACTTAATGCTTCCCAAAGTCCAGCTGAACAGAAGATGACCAAACAGGACAGCTCGGGGTGTTGTACTTACAAGTTGTATGAGTTGTTTTATTTTCTTTTTTATTTTTAAGAAAATCCATAATTTATATGGTGCTGTGATGGAAAACTAAAATTATGCAGTACCATACACAGATCTCCTACGGACACAGTATGAGTTGGTGCATATGTGCATGCCTGTATTTGCGTTGTAATTTAAAACATAACATCATCCAAAGCTAAAAACTTTTAGCGATTTTCTCTGAGAGAAAATCTTTTCACTTCAGAAAGAGGACCCGGGGTAATGAACATCAGTGTGGCAGCCAGAAACAGCATTTAAACCTTTACCAGCAAGAGATGGCACATCAAAGAAGTTAAATTGATCTTCCTGTCTTCCATCCCAAACATCACTGCACTAAGAGCAGCCTCTCTGTCTCTGTGCGGACAACTACACAGTGTTTCTTGTCCCCATCAGCATATACAGCATGCTCGCTTTACGACCACTCTCTCTCCATCGCCACACGTCTGAGCTGCAGTAAAAGGTTTGGATTAACAGGAGCAGAATTTTGCTGTGAAATACAGTGAAAACAAAGAAACACAGACCATTAGCTTGTGAGAAGCCGCAGACACCAGGATTTCAGAATGCAGTATGGCTGAGGCTAAACTTGGTATCATAACAAAACGTGGGTCTAAATAAAAACTGTCTTAAACTCCCAGGAGATTTGCTTCTGCTATGTGATGACAGTTGTTAAAGAGTAGCTCTCCTACAGAAACAACCATGCCAAATATAGCATACTGGAGTAAAAGCAAGACTGGAACGCTGGTAGAAAACTAAAGCTGCTTTCCTTGCTCTCTGAATACAACCTTGTTTCTGCAAGAGGTCATGGTTGCCATATCTGAAGGTAATTACCCCTCTACCTGTGTGATTCCCTCAATTATTAATACAACATAGCCAATATCAGAAGCTCTAGGGTGTTTTCTGAGGTCATGGTCTGGGCTGGGAGACTCCTTTATGTGCCAGCCCCAGAGAAGCTGGTGAGCAACTTTGTCTCCCAGTTGGCTGTTCAACTGCTTTGAAGGCAGGCCACCCGGAGACCCTATGTATGTCATCTTTTCTGCTGGTCTGCTATTGATCAGTTGCATAGCTAGTCTTGGTTTAGCTGTGTATTCATGCAGGCAGCAACATGCAACTAAGGAGGGGGAGCAACCAAAACCAGACGTTTTCCCACTTTACCACAGTGGTGTATTTTCTGGCAACTTCTCTGCTGCCTCCCTCCTCCTGCTCTGCACAGGGTGGTATGTGGGTCCCTCATGCAGCTGCTGTGACCTGCAGGAATTTTGCAGGCATGTACAAGCTGCAGGACCGAAGGCAGAAAAGTGTCCAGACCTTGCCTGGATACTTAGACACACCAAAAGCAAAGCTTCCCCTTTCCTCAGAAAGCCCGGATTTCCAAGCATCAGCAGCACATGCAAGAGAGCTTCTAAGAAGATTCATTCCACACAGGCTTCCTCTTCTGCATCTTCTTTCTGATTATTCTTTTTTAATGTTGCTGAGTTTATAGCTGCTTGAGCTTCAGCACACAAAGCAGAACTCCACAAAACCGCTTGTATGTAAGTTCAAAACCCAAGCTAGAAATGGTTTTGACTGAAGCCAGGCCAGCTTTTACCTGCCACATCCATAGCCCTTTCAGTTACCCTGAGGAGCAGTCTTGTGGGAAAATGCTGCAACCAGGCGAGTCTGGTGTGGCTTCTTGGCAAGTCAGATGAAAACACAGCCACGCTGCTAAATGCTGCTGCTGGACTGTGAGAGGGATGAGATGTCCAAGCACTTTTGTGTCCCCACAGTGTGTTTCCACACTGCAAAATGTGGATCTCGCTTGCTATGGGGCCGGGAGAGAAACTGCCACCTGGGTGAGAAATACCTTCCCTAATGATCCTTGCTATAAAATTCCCCTGTGGGTGTCAGTGGGAGTTTTGCCTAAATAAAAGCTAGTCTTTAGACTGCTACAAAATGGGAGATGTCCTAGGGGAGTTTGCACTCCTCTAAGTGATGGCTGGGCAGCCCATGTAGCCTGTGGCTGCCAGTGCTGTGGAGCTCTCCTGATGCTTAAAACTTAATCAACAGTCTAGGCTATAAGCCCGCACCATTTAATTTTAAAATTAAAGTAATTTTCTGAGTAATAAGAGCACATTTGTGCTTGGAAAACATCGAGCACTTAGCATCTTTTTTTATTTCAGTGCTAGAAGAAAGAAGGGGGCAAAGCGCCAGGAAATATATTTTCTTGGCTGAACTCTTGTAGACCAAATTTTAGTCCAGAGTGGGGTTTTTAGTGTGACTCAGCGGTAAATTTCTGAACAAAGAGCTTAATGATATAGAGGCAATACTGTAAAAAGCACTTAACTCTAGCTGTGCTAGAGGTGTTTTGGATAACTACTGGCATCTCTTCTTTCCTTCTCAGAGCAGTGCTTGTAAGTGGATTGAAACCTTCCTTGGGGATTTCTGTAACAAAGTAAAAAGATAAGTGCTTTGGAATCTCTGTGGGAAGACTTAGTATCAGGTAGACTAGATAATTTGAATTACTTAGAGGAATCATGCTTTCGAAAGCTTTACTTCATTCTTACTAAAACTAGTTTGCAGCAAAATTACCTTCCAAAAGCATCTTTACATGCTCCCCTAATGAAGTTCCGATTTACATGTAGTTTGTAGATATGACTTCTCTTCCCTAATGTAGTTTTCTTCCATTTATTCAAGGCAGATTTCTGGTTTAAGGGGAAATATTATGTAGTATGGATACTACATAATATTGGAGGAATTATTGCAAATATCTCATTTGCAGCGCTTATGTTCTTCCACTCAGAAACCCCACATCTCACTGCTCCATAGAGGAGAGGATTTTGTGTTTCAGTTATTATAAAGCCTAAAGCATTCTTAACATTGACTACAACTAGTGACATATATTTTGTATGCCTTCTCATTTTGGAAATGTTGTGACTCTTCAACATGGGAGAAGTGCTTCCTACCTCAAAATCTATTTAACTTTCATATTTGTCCCCCCAAAGGTCTGGGCCTGTGTGCCTCTCTCATGAGCACACCCATTAATGTCACTAAGGCTAAGGACATGAGGAGGTTGAGACCTCCAGTGCCCAACAGTGAAAGCATGGTAGTACAAGGATTGAACCCAAAAGTGACCAGACTTCAGACAAAGAGTGACTAAGGAAGCTGCCGAGGTCTCCACACAAGCGTCTGACACCAGTCGCACGAAGGCAGATGTGAAACTGTCTCACAACTCTGCGTCTTCTCCCCAGTTGCTGAGGATGCAGCTTCCACCACAATACATCCCATCTTTGTCTCTCAAGGTAAGGCTGGGATATTAGTATGAAAGTTGAGTAATTTTTGTCATCTTTTGACATACAGTAACTTTGCTATTTTTTCCATTCTGGTTTGGGTACTTTTGTTTCAGGGGTTTTTTGTCATGACAGCCACTGCACTCAAATATCTATGGTACGACTTATTCATGTAGTGTTTTCAGATTATACAGGACTAGGGGCCGGAATGAGTAGCTTATTGAAGGATAATGCTGAAGAAAGAGATGACAGATACCGTGCTGTGGTTTAGAAAACTGACCACTAATCTAAAATTATTTTCCAACAAGCCACTCCGAGTTACAGGATGGAATAAAAGTAGTCTCAAAAAAAGAAGTGAAATAAACTTGTGTTTCAGGGCATAAACAAGCTTCGTAAAAGGTTGGGATAGGAATAATATCCCCTTCTGACACATTACTTTATAATTACAGAATATGGGACTGCTTGCATCTTTCTCTGAGGGGTCTGGTGCTGGCACTTTTACACACTAGGTAGGTAATTTTTAAAATTTATGGATCCTTCAATGTCTTTCAATGGAAATACAGGCTTTCAAGGACATTTTATACAGGTCAATTGCTATGTAGAGACCAAGAACTTCATTTCCTCAATCACGTTTCACGACCGCATTAGAGGTAGTCCGCAGATGCCCAGGGACCGATGAACCACATGATGAAAACCACAAGACAACTCAGACCAGGAATCAGATTTTGTCTGACAGTTTTCTAACACCTCATATCTCTAAATCATGGATGGATTTTTTTATTTTATTTTTTTTTTCCTTGCAGAAGGCATGCCTCAATTCAACTAGAATATATGAGGAGAGAACTTAAAAGTCTGTGGCAAGCCTGTAAGGACTGATGTACAACATGATTTTAAGGTTTAATTCTAAACTGAAAATCAATAAATCTACAAAGTTCCATATTTCTAAGAAAACAAAGACATAAATCTACAGCCATGATGGCAAATGATGTGCAGGCTTCTCCTGGGGAATATCTGCAAAGAAGTCCCACACCTGTGGGAAGGGTGTTCCCAGGGTGATGGCACCTACGTTTTCTCCTTCACTGATGAGGGGTTTTGATGATTGCCTCCCATTTATTCCACAACATTTAATTGCTGAGTAACTTGAGACTTCTTCACGTGGTTGAGCTTGATGCATGTATGAGTAATGCAGAGACCTTTCTTACCTGGGGGAAATTAAGAAAATAATTCATTCTTTCACTCAGTAACTCTACTGAATCCAATCTGGCTTCATTCTTTTAGGAAATGTGCTTAGCTAATTCTGCCAAATTAAAGTGTGAAAGGAAAAATGTCAATAATATTGACCATCTTAACATCATGATTCTTAGGTCTTCCATACCAGTCTTCCTCCACTGAACATTTTATTTTGCAGAGGGGGAAACCAGCATAAAGTCTTAGAAGGATTACATCACATCTGCAATGTCTGCATATTACTGAACACTAGCATGTATATATATGTGTACATGCAACAAAACCTCAGCAATGCACTTTTCATCTTGATTTGGCTTTTTGGTTTCATTTGTGAGCTTATATTTTGATTCTTTTCCTTACATTTACTTTAGTGTCTAATTGCCAGATGCATTGTATGCACAGAAAAAGGCCTAATAACAGAATGGGAGTGTCAGCTGCACACTGTATCCTTAAGAGACAAAGAACAAACATTATTTGGAAATTTGTACAGCACAGAGCCCTCCCAGCATCTGCTGATCTCATTTCTATCCCTCACATATGGTTGTTAACACAGAGACACATAAGGGAACAGCCAAGGACTGGGGAGGCCAAGACCAAACTGAATATTGGTTCCCTTCTTCCTTGGTGTGACTGGCTGCCTAGAAAACATGGATCACTAGAGCAGCCTTGAGAGAAGGCTGGATGAATTCATGGAAGAGGAAACCCACTGAGAGCTACTAAATACACAGAAGATGAGTCTGGCTCAGGATGTGTCTGGGCCACAAACGGCTGCAAAGTACTTGGAGGAGAGGGGATGTGCTGCTTGCGCCTGTCTGGTCTCATGCTTCTCCTTTCAATATCAGATTTTGGGCACTGGCATTAGCTTTTCTTAATTCATTATGCTTTTATCTATTGTTGGAAGGAGGTGAGGACTGGAAACTGCCCAGGACACTGGCTGCAGCCCACCAAGAGACCCCCTTTTCCCCGGGGCTGGCTGCAGCACAGAGTATTGTCTGGCATTGCAGTGTGCTTCATAACCGGAACACATTTTCCAAAGTGCCTAAATAGCTTGAAACTGCAGGTTCTGCTGGCGAAGCTCAAGTGACTTGCACATATGGGGAAGCTGCTTCCAGTTAGCTTTCTCTCTTTTTGTGTCTCTCCCTGTGCTTGTGCATTTTCAGTTATGCAGAACTAAACCATTAAGCCCAACTTTTCTTTTTTTAAGCAGGTGAGGAACAGTGAGCTTCAAAATTTGACAGAGCTTCACAATATCTTGAAATATTTTAAGTCAAGCCACTCTTTCTGTGACAGAAAAGCACGTATTTCCTTGTTAATTCTCAGAGTCACATTAACTGGTGATCCTTTGTCCCCATAAGCATAGCACACGAGATGGATAGACTGCAGCAAAACGAGTTATGTGTTGCATTTAGAAGCAAGTGTCACCTTTAAAAAACTTATCTGCCTGCCAAAACTTAGCAAAACAAGCAAGTAAGTTCAGCTCAGGTCACAGAGTAGTTCCTCTCTGCCTGACTCTTCTCCTGGCTGCTGGGAATGTCTGGGATGTCAGGTAACACATGGTGAGCAACAGCCAAGAAGTACTTCATTGCTTGTAAAAATGAAACAAGCTCCCTATTGAAAAAAGCTATTTTCTGATATACTGCAGCTGTGGACGATGCTGTAGCCATGCTGCTCAGCCACTATGCAGAGGGCAGGCGCCTGGCAGAGGCCAGCTTTGGGCAGTGTCAGGAGAAGTGTGTGTAACAGGGATCTCTGCAATTCCCAAGAGAGAGGTCCAGCTGCCTCGTGACAGAGCATCCTATAAGCACCATTTCTCACATCTTTGTTACGCAAAAAACTAATGTTAACAACAAACATTAACATGAAACAGGCATTAACAAAATCTACCTATTTAATTATTCACAGCCCTGGGACATCCTGTGCTGTTTTCACCTCCAGTTGCCCCCTCAGTCATCAGCAATTCTGTTGTTTCGTGTTGGTGAATCTTTCCATTTTGGCTTTGCCCTGATGGTAGCATTCGCAGCATAGATGCTGTTCTCTGCTGGTTGGACTGCACCTGGCTAACCCCTCATGAGGAAGAGTACTGATTTTTTTAGGCTGTGATGATCTGGTGTTACAGGTGCTGTACAGCCTCAGATAAAAGGTCTCGAACAGCAGGGTCTCCTGTCTGTTCAAGGCCTTCCCAGCTGAATCTCTTTGTAACCTTCTCCTCTGGGACTTGAAGGTGGCCTCAGCTTCTTGGTCTCTTCCATGTGACAACACTTGTAGCATCTGGCCAACGCCATGGGTTATAACAGCAAATGATACTGCTTACAGTAAACATCTCCAGGGTTTTCTTGGACTTTTCAATCTAAGAGATACAGGCTTCCTGTGTCCTGTATCTGTCTACACCACCTTAGAAATGGCAATCTTGGTGATTTTGGCGTTGAGGATTCCTGTGCATTCCTGGTGCTAAGAGGCTGCTCTGACCTTCTGGGGCCAGGAGCACCACATCTTCTCTGTGTTTGGTCTGAAACTGGAGAGGCTTTAGAAGGGTCAGACAGACATTCATATGATCTGGCTTTCCTCTTTGTGTCATGGGACTTTGTGCACAACTAACAATTATAGATGTACACCTAAAACTCACACCAAGCTTCTGACCTGTTTTCTCACACTATTTTATACAGTGTATCATACCAACATGACTGTAATCAGTTTTCTGTTTTACTCTCATCTGGCTCTGCCTCCTGCTATTTTAACTCCATTCCCAGGAATTTCTGTTAGTCAGACTTTTCCTTCCATTCTTCAAGCTCAAATCACATTTCATCACTGTTTTTCCCCAGACCAAAACCTGTAACCTCACTCCCTTTGCCCCTATAGCTGCTAGAAGGCTGCTGTGAGGCAGCTGGTCTCTGTAAAGCTGAGGCAGTGAGCTGCAGTGGCTGTACATGTGCCTTTTATTAAAAGCAATCAGACCTATCTGGTCATTGTTTTGAGTTGGTTTTTTTTCCAGGGGTCAGGCTATGCTGCCTCCCTGCCAGCTCACTGCTTTCTCTGTCTGACAGTGTTCACCATGGGCACTCATCCTTGGCCGGAGGATATGCTCCATGGGTCAGCTCAGGCAAACCTGTCTGCCACATGTTTGATGTATGTTGGTGAAAAGATGTCAGATCTTTGCTGGAACTACTGTGTGGCTATTTAAGAAAAACTCTAAGACATAGGACAGGCACGTCCTGCGGTGCTCGTCATGGGCAGTAAGTTATAGCAATTGCTGGAGCTTCCCTTCCGGGCTGTAAAGGTTTTGCAAACAGACATTTGTGTGGTACTCTGCACAGCATGCCCTGCTTGGTGTATTGCCAGAGACATTGCTGGGCAGTACCCTGTCCTCACCTGTGAGCTTTGAAGTCCCAGTGACATGTGTTATAGCTGTCTGAGCACTCAGCGGTGACTTCTTTGTGATGCTGGCTAATTTCTCCAGGGCTGGATCTGTTTCTCTCAGTAATTTCACTTGCAGTCTGGAATCCCACAAGCAACTCCATTTTTAATTAGGGGCTCCATAAATGTCTCCAGCGATACGCATAGTGTCAGAAATCTTACATCTGAAACATAAGGCTCTATTGCCCCTTCTTTTTATTCTCAGTTTTGAGCACAATTACTGTATCCCTTTACAGTCTTATTCTGTCCAGGTCAAGTCTTCAAATAACTTTCTCAATGGCTCAATTGTTCCCAGCATTATTTTGAAAATAGTCTCTCTCAGGTCATTTCTTGTCCTCCTTGCTCAGTGAGACAGTAAAAAGTTTTACTTCATGATTTCTCACTGTCTTTCATGGCCAACTCCATGTATCAATTCAGTCCTTCCCTCTGCTGAATCCATGCTCATGTGAAGACTTCAAACTGGCTATTTGAGCATTCAGTGACCTGAGTCCCTTCTGACAGCTTGCCTGCTCTGTTTCCTGGCTGTCTTTTTTGCCTGGACCATGGAGCAGTTCACTAGTGAGGCTGCTGCTGCAGTGATGCACATACTGCACTGGCTGATAACATAAGCTCTGTCCCACATCTTATAAAGGGACAATTTATCTCCAGCTGCAGGTCACCCTCTCGCTGTGTGCGTCTTGATGCCATCTCTAAGAGCTTCCTGCATAGACACTGTGCCTGGCCCTCCCTCCTCCAGAACTAAGCATATAGACGTAATTCAGTAAAAGAACTCAAAAGCAATTTCTACTATCCTTTATCAAGTATCACTGCTACTGGTCTTAATAAGAGAGAAGTCCTGCTAGGGCCTGTAGCAAACATCCCTCAGGTAGCAGTGGCAAATTAGAAGCATTTAAAGATGGGCTATGTTCTAATACAATCTTTTGGAAAGGACTTTACGTTCCATATATTTCACGTTATTGCCCTGAAAGACTAAATGAGGAAGCACGCTACCAGCTGAAGTGCTTATGGAAATTAAATCCATGTTTAAATGAATTTAAATTTTTTAATGTGAAATTCAGCAGCTAGGAATTTTGCACCAACTTCTACTTAATTAAAATGAATAAGATCTCAAAGAGTTTTAGTTGGGATAGACCAGAAAAAAATTTGTCTTTAAATGTGTAATTAAAATACAATTACATTGGAAGGAAGTCATTACTGAGGTTGTACCTCAAAAGCATACCTAATGAGCTATCAGGAGATAAGGTACACCAGATATACGATATGAAAGGATGTAGTCACTGAGAGAAGGAGATATTAACAAGATCATTTAGGTAGATAGTAAGAGTCCTTTTATGGTCAAATCCTTCTGGCTATATTCGGCAAGCTATCTGCTTCATCTTAGTTTGGGATGTAGAAGGCACCTCCACAAGTTTTCCTTCTGACACATCTAGTTGTTTCCCAGCCCTCTCCTGGGACTGTGAGCAAGGAAAGCATCTTTCAAACAGTGTTAGACATCTCTGGATGAGGGAAACCTTAGCACTGGCAGAGCTCGGTTGCCCGATTTTGGGAACCATTTGGCAAAGGTATATTCAAAGTATATTCATATTCAAAGGGCCCAATCCAACCCTGGTTAAAACCAGTGAGGGAACTCTTCTCTGGGTCCCTGCACCAGTCTGCATGAAGCCCTGAGCGTAGCACCCAGAAATATGGTGTTAGAGTTATGCACATCTCTGCATTCGCAGGTTTTGTTTTTACTTTATTCCTATGGCAGACCTATAAAAACAGACTTTAAGAAATATGATATTCCACAAGATACATAAAACAGACAGGTTTGGGAAGTTGGGTGGAAGTGTGAGCATAAAACTGAAGCCACTTTGTGCTCTCTGGAGCCAGAACAACCCATCATTCAATTTTTTATTTTTTTTTTTGTTTTGTCATGTTTAGGTTTGGTTTTGGGTTTTTTTGTAATGACGTGATAGGTTTTGGTTCAAAGTCCACTTGAAGTCAGTGGTGAGGTTCCTGTTGACTGTACTGAGGTTTGGGCTAGGTTCATGGCAAAAAAGGCATATCTTTTGTAATAAACCATATAGATAGTCAAAGATGGAAAGTTCACAATCCCGTTGGGATCAGCTCTATTTCAAAGGTTCAGATTGATTTCGAAGTGTCACAGATTGATTTGAACTATCTGTAACACCTGGATGTAACCTTGAATTCAAATTGCATCAAGAGAATTTGCTTGTAAGCTTCTGATTTAACCTTGTCTCTTCAGATAACTTTCTGAGGTTTTTGACTGAGATTTTTACAAGTACAGTAACTCTTGCAAGAGGAATGTGGGAGAGGAAATGTGAATCTCTCTGCTGCGCAGTGTCCCCTTTGATACAGTACAAAAAACAGTGTAAGTAGCCTCATGTTTTAATGAGCAGAAATATGTTCCTGACAAGAAAGTGAATTTAGCGCTTAGTGAAACGCACCCTGCTGAACTGGTGACATTCAGTTCATAATCAAACTTTTATTGTTAAAGAGAAATTGCGGTCACACCCTTCGTATTGAAGATTTAGTTCAATAAAATAAAATCCTGTGACAGTAATTTCTCTGTACCCTTAGATTCCCTACAGCAATGCTTGTTAAATGGATAAGAAACATGCAGAGCTTGACCTAGCCTTTCTCACACGGAAGTCAGATGTCTTCACTGACTAATGCTCAACAGGGACGTTTCAAGCAACTTGTTTCACTTTTAATGCGATAGCAAAAATGTGCTACTGCCAGTGTTGTGGTACTTCATTTTCTAAAACAGTTTCCTTATCAGAGCTCCCAATGAAGCCTGCGAAGGGGTGTATTTCATATACAACATTAACAGCACTTGCCAAGAGGGCACGCCTGAGTGAAGTCAGCCTTCTGTAACTATAATAAATAGCACAAGCACTTCTTTCCCTTGAACAGTTTCTTTCTTTCCCCCCAGGGTCTTGTAGTAACTCACACCTGAAAAAGCATCCTTTATATCTTCCTCAAAGTAATTAAAATACAGATTCAAGCAGATGAGCAATACAATATTTCTAAAGTGTCCGTTTGTTAACTTGTCAGTCTCTGAGGAATTTCCTGTTTCAATCGTGACTGGGGTAAGTGGCAGCAGAGTACTTAGCCATGGAAACCACAGCTGGAAAAAACCCACCTCTTGAAACCACAGAACTCACAAGGATTGACATGGGGTGACATTAACTAACAGGATCAAATAAATGGAGTGGAAACATGCTCCCAATCACAAAGGTCACTGAAAAGCCACACTTTTGGCTTATGTGAGTTTTGCCTTTTTGTACCGATATGAAATGGGTTTTTTAATGCTTTAGGGGTGGATGGTGAAATTTAGCAGAGAAATTAATGGCTTGAAATATACAGCTGAGACAAGGGGCATTGCTTATGTCCACATACTATCAACATCACCATATTGTGAGTGTGACTTAGCCCCTGCAAGCCACCACCACTGCTCCTTTCCAGCCAGAGGCGCTGGTCAGGCAGGTGCTGTCAAACAGAGAGCATCATGATGGCTGAATCCCATCTGGTGTGGACAGAGGCTGGATGAGGCCATTCAACCCTTTTCACTTGTACTTTACACCAAGTTTGGAACAATATAGCTATTCACTGGCTGACACCTGTGCCATTCAACTCACAGGATTGCCCAGGTCCTTTTGATTTATATTTTATATCCTGTACACAGCTTTAAAGGTATATTTTCTGTCTAGGCCATAATTTGTAAGCCGTGTAACTAGAATGCATGAGGTGTTTATGTCCAAGAATTTCAGGATCTGCCATCAGTTTTGAATAGGGACATGGGGTAATTCCCACTTCATTTTTCTTTTCTTTTTTCTTTTTTTATTCATTAACAGCAAAACACAAATCTGTGTGTTTTAAAGCAGCTCTGAAATTGCATGGCCATGTAATTGCAATCTATCAGACTAAAAATTAAGTCTAAAATTAGATATAAAAATCACAACATTACCAGTCCTGGATTTAAAGCTTATATGGCTCTGAATTTCTAGGAAAATAATTAAGAATCAATTTAAATGCTAATGGACTGGTTTGCCATAAAGCTAGATAGTAGTCATACTCAATAACTGCATCAGAGCCATAGTATTGCTCTTTCCTTCTTCGGACTTCACTTGTGACATTGTGTATCTAAATTCACAAGCGTTGCTGTGTATAGTGGACCTCTCTACCATACTGCAGCAAAAAGGAACTTCCCAGAAATCCTACAGAAACTGAGTTCTCAAAAACTGGTTGTAGAGCCAGAGATGAACTCGTGGAAACCTGAGGAAGAGTCAAAGGCAGGAGTACTTGTCTCTGTCCCCCCGTACCTGGTGGCTTGCTGGGTTCTTCAGCTTTGCCTGTAGGGTGTCTCCTATAGTTTGGAGACTTTGAAACAGTCCTACTCAGGTCCCTTTGCTGGCTTTGTGCAGCCCCTTTGGTTTGTACTTCTTTGGGGACCACAGGTGCTTCACACTGTGGCTGGTGGGACTACAGTTCATTAGAAATTCTATGATTTCCATTTAGATTGGGGCCAGCTTCGTTATCATCTCTGAAAGGCACCAGGACTGGGCCTTACACCGTGTGATAGAGGTGACAATGAGGCTGCCTCTTTTCCCAGCGCACAGCCAATGGCTTCGTTATACATTTGAAGTGAAGGCCTGGGAATAACGCTTTCCCACACATTTTCTGAAGCAGCCATGAGCAGTGCTAAACAAGCAAATGTCCCTGCATCAGGCCATCCACACAAACCTAGAGCCTCTGCTCCATTCAGCCAGTCATTACCAACTTATTCCTGAACTGATGAAATCTGGTTTGTTGTGGATTTGTGTCCCGTAGCCAGGCTCTCCAGTGTCAGAAGAAGGCTTGGTGCAGATTCCTGGCTATCTTCTATCTGTCTGTTCATCTCTGTTCAATTTGCAGGCATTTCCACTTGCTTGCATCCATCCTGAAAAACTAATCCATGTTCATGGGCACACTGTCACCTGCACAGCCCGGAGGTGATGGTGATCCCTTGCTCCATTCTGGCCTGCACTGACCAGCAATGGCCCAGGATCATTCCCAATACACAGAGCGGGGAAAAAAAAAGAGTTTATTAAGCTGGGCAAGAACTGTTCTGTGCCGGGGAACAGCTCCAGATGCATTTAATTCATCGCTATGTTCATAGCATTTGAAGCCACTTCCATTTGATCAAACTTGTTTGGAAACTACCTATCAAATCCCAAAGTCATTTCCAGGATCTGGCAAGGAAGAAAAGAGGGAGTGAAGAAGCAAATAAACACATTTGCTAGTAGTATTTTTTTGCTAAATAACTGGGCTGAAAAAGAAAAAAAACAAACCAGAAAATGGTAGTACCATCCCATGTGCAGTGAGCCAGAGAAGAAAGCTTCCCTCCTTGCACATATGGATTGGGTCAAAATAGGGGAACCACTTGCATATTCATCATCTACAAAACATGTGCAAGGGAAGAGAAGACCCAGGAATGGCAAGTTGAAGGAGAATGAGAAGATTGTCCCAGTGGAGCTGTTGATGGAGGAAAGATGTTCATGGTGTGTCCTCACATAGCAGAATTCTTACACTGAGCCTACTAAAATGCCACCTGGTCTTCCTGCCAGAAGGTGAAACATGTTTTTGAGGTTCAGTCCAGCCTGAATGAGGATGGAGGGGGAAGACAAAGACTCAAACCCTTGTTAATCTGGGATGTAACCTGTAAGACAGAGAAAATAGGACAGTTCTGAGAACCAGGCACTTTACAATCCCAGCAGTTATGAAAGGCACCATACCACCTTGTTTATTCTGTATTTCTACTGAGGTTGTTTCCAGGAGAGCTTCATCATGGATGTGGCTTCCCTGTGCTAAGTGTCAAGCACCCAAACACAGCAGGGAAACATGGTTCGGGCCAAAGAGCATTCATGCCAGCGAGCAGAAACTCGTCTGCCCCCCTTCTGTGGGCAGAGGGAGGGATGGGGCACCATAGCAGTCACCCCCTCAAATGTCTCAAATGAGCTCAACAGCCTCGGATGGGACTGAGGTGTGAGGATATCTGCCTGCACCAATTGTGAACAATTGGAAGCTCATTTTCATCACGTTGATCATTCATCATGTTGATTGTTAGTGGCTTTGGAATTTAAATATTAAAGGACAGCCCCAGAATTAAATAGGCAGAAACCCCAGTCCTTTTTCATTAAGAAAACATCTGGGGGCTTTTTTCCCTCTCCCCTGAACAAGGTTTGAAAAGACAAGTTATCCTCATAAAGTCTTATAAACGCCCACGAGACAATTTTGCTTTGAAGTATCAATGTGACAGGGCAAAAGCAGAACAATTTGATACTAATGATTTCAGTCACCATCCTAATGCTTCATGTTTTAAAGATCATTTTGCAATAAAGACATCATGATTTTACAGTCACATTAGAATAATAAACCGTAGCACTTATGGAGTACTTTTCCTCTAAAACATGAAATAAACTGGAGCAATAAGTGTTTTTCTCATTTTAGGGTTGGAGAAACTGAGGCGCAAGGACATGACCTTCTCACAGCGCAGTCTGGGAGAACTTCACCTGCCTCCTGGTTCTGGGGCTGCCCTTTGGGCCATGATGTCCCTCACCTGCTAGTCCAGACAAGATGACTGATGACAACTCTGCAGGAAAGAGCAGATGCAGATTGATGTTTTTACTTCCTTCCTTGTAACTTCAGGCACTTCACTAAGACATCTCAAATAGCAATGTTGAAACTCCTATCACAAAAAAAATAAAAGCAGAAGTAGTAGTGACAAGATGTATTCACAATAGACAAGATGAATACATTTCACCAAACCTGCTGATAATCTCTGAAGTGAGGCGGGGTGGCCACAGAGTCACCTTTCCCCATCATTTTTGCTAGTGCATTCTCTGCCCTTTCTTCTGCATGAGAGAAGCAGCAATGTCATCCCCAACCCAGGTGGCTGCATGTCACCCTGGTCCAATGAGAGGCTCCATTGCTGGCATTATGGTCACCACACAGCTGCTAGTGAGCATCCCTTCGAGTGCAGGGAACACAAAGATGAGAGGCTGCCTATATGCCAGCTTCTAATTAAGATGCACCAGCCTCCAACCTGGCTCGATTCATTATTCATCCGGAAATATTCTTCCCTAACTTTTTTTCTGTTCTTTTGTTGTCACCCACTGAGCAAAGGTGTGCGTTTCCTCCCAGAAGCTCTATCGATACCTCTGCAGCTCTCAGATTGTGACAGAAGAAAAAGAAATGGTTACGAACCAGGTCCTGGAGCACTCATCAATATTTACAGGCATCTGACAATGACTTATCTTAGACCATCTACATTTAAACCACAGAAATGCAAACGAGGTGCTATTTGCATTCTGAGTAGTATGGATGGGATATTCTTACATATGACTTCGCTAGTAGAAGGCTGTTCCTCCTCCAGAAATGTTTCCTTTCAGTGCTGTCCTGGCACATCACTGTAACATATAGTCAGGAAGTCAGTTAGGAAAGGCAATACAAGAGACAGAGTGGGTTTCCTAGCTCAGAGACTGGTGTACATCGCTTAAAATTTTGGCAGAGGAAAGGGGAGAAGAAAAACTCTTTGCAGCAGTCATTCACCATCAGAGCCTCTGCTGCTCTCTTGCATGGCAGTCACCCAGCGAGGTGTAAGCACTGAGCTGATCTAAAAGATTGATTCAGATAAAACATGTGAGGATTCACATGATTAAGTATTCAGGGTTTGAAATGAACATTTCACCCTCCACCCTTCTTCTCCAAAACACGATCCCATGTGTTGCACACTGAGGGTGCAGTGGGAGGGGAGGGTGAAAACAGAAAGCAAAATCCTAAACTGAAGCATTCAGAGAGAGTTCTCATCAAGAGACTTCAGAGGAAAGAAAGCACATACTGATGTGGATGTGATCCCTGAGGTGAGGTTTCATTGCAGAGTGCACGCTGGGGAGGAAGAGCTCTGCCTGCTTCCCTGTTGCCCTGGGGAAGGACTCACGGGTGCTTTTGCTGTGATAGCTCTGCTCCCTCACCACGGCAGCCTGGCCCTGGGACACTTGTTGAAAGCCATCCAGAGCATCAGATGGTACATCAGAGAGCAGAAAGCAATTTCAGCCATGGCATTGCTTCTGGCAGCAGTGCTCATTGCCAGTTCAAGGTTGTCAGCCTCCCAGACTGATTTTTACTCTCTCCCAGGCAGTTTTTTAAATTTATTTCTTTTTAACCACAGCAATCTTTATGCTAGGCACCAGTTGCATAATTAGCCAGAAAGATATAGATCATCATTTCATCAATTTGTCTTCACGTGACTCAGGAATGAACCCAGGGCTGCTCTGGGAGTAGAGCCTACCCTCAGGAATAAGGAAAAGTCCCATGGGTGTAGAGATAATTTCACTACATCTTGGATGTGTGAGATGTGGGAGGACAGCCCCCCTCCTTTTTGCCGCTTGCTTATGATGCTGTGTATGAAAAGTTATTTCCAAATGATGAAAGTGTTTGCCAGGAGTACACATGTTGTTATGAATGGCATTGCCTTTGAATTCAGCTTATAATTAGCCTTCTTCCTTGAGCGCTTTTTCCTTCCTATTTTTTTTTTTCTACTTTTTATTTTTAGGGCCCATATCTAGTACATTTCTTTCCCTTACGTGAAAGACTTAATAGTCCATTGCTTGATTTCCATGTTAATTAAGCACGTGGCTTCTCTCAATAACTGCCACATCCTCGCCTACTGAATATGTACTTTTATACCCTTAGCAATGATCTGATAACACTATCAGAGCAAAATACATAGAACAAGAAACCATGGGGATTACATATCCAGGAGGACACTATAGCGACCGTGTTAATTGAGGCGATCAGCAAGATTAAGATAAGTCTTGCTGCTTCCTCATATTGGTCTTAATAACGCAATGCAGACCCCAAAGCACTTTACCTGCTGTACAATGTGGTTAAGTCACTTTCTTCCCTAGGGTGTATAATCTAATCTTCTAGATAAAACACTCAGCAAAGTGAAACCAGCTGGTGTTAAAAGCTGTATTTCTAAGATAAAGCACCTGTGTAAGGTTTTAAAAACTCCTAAAAATAGTGAAGGCCAATAAAAGTTGTAATTTGGTGTGTATGTGCATACATACAGAGATAGACGGAAATGTGTGTGTACTTGTGTTGTGTGAGTGCACAGGCTGGCCTGACCTAGGTTGATGCTGCTCCAACTTCAAGAGGAAGGATTGCCCAGGCCATCTCCAGAGGTCTCTCTAAACAATATTTTCCTGATTTTCTGGTAGAATCCATGGGAGTGGTGGTGTTATAATTTAACTTCATTTTTGAAAAGATTATTCCTGCTTTAAGAATACTAACTTTTTTCTTTTTCTTTTTAAGAATTCTCTCTGCAATTAAAATGAAGACACCTCTGCAGGAACTGATTTTACATAAATAGGCTTTGAATAATGGAGCTGTTGTCAAGAAAGGGAAAAAAAAGGCACTACCCAAAGCTTTTTCAAATCAATTCTTGACAGAGTTCTTCAAATGGAGATAAACATTGCTGGTGTAATGACTTGCCACATGACCTTGCACTTGAAGTGCCAAGCAAAGTGAAAAATAACACACTCAAACAAGAAAAAGTGCTGATTTTGATTCCCAAAATAATATTTTTCTAGCTGGAACTATTTCTGCTATGGGCTAGCATGCACATACAGAGAGAAAGTTGAGATTTTCCTTCAGCAATATCTGACATTTCCCTCTCAACTAGATAACTGAGAGGCTATTTGGGCTCACTAAAAACACTTCCGCACATCTGGGAGCAATAGAGCTCAAAAGCCATTTGGGAGGAAGGGTAAGTCTTGCAGTCAAGGCAGAGGATAAGGAAGAGTTCAGTTCAACTCTGCCCTGCCTGACCTCTGAGCCAGTGTCTTCCTCCCTCAAGCATCCCATTCTCACAGGGTTATGTGGATCAGGAGCTTTCCCTTGGCTGGAGACTCTCTCCTACCTCCTGCGTCACTAGAGCACTTGTTTTCCATGGGTTTATAGACCAGCATGAGGAGTTTGGGAAACAAAGAGGAGGAACTGAAAGCAATCAATGATGGGAAGAAACCCAATATAACTGGCCTACTGAAACAGCCTGGAAGGCTTTGTACAATGGCAGTGTTAAAAGCACTAGCTAAAACCTGCCTAGGCAGGGCACAGGCTGTAAAAGGGAAGGTGGCATGCTCTCCACCATTGCTGGTTTGGGGATGGCAGGCATCTCAGAGGCAACAAACTTCCTCTGCCTGTGTGTCAGGGAACAGCTTCATAAACTGCACCCACCTATGAAACCAGACGGGTGCCCTTCAGAGGATGAGACCCTTTGCAGTACAGGTCTGGGTGCAGGCTGGCTGTGTGGCAAGGAAAATCATGCTGAAGCAGAAAGCACAGGCTGCCTAGGGAGAGCTGCCATTACTACCCTGACAAACTGTGTAACTCCAAGTACCAAGTACTCGAAGACACTAGTTTCCCAAACTGAGGAAAGTTACAGGTGAAACTGAGTGTAAAAGTTATTAGGAAGAAGCACATATTAAATGGCCAAAAAGCCATAACTTCACGGTAAAGGAGCTGAGTAATATTGGTAAAAAGCCCATTCTCTTTCAGCGGAAGAATGGAGGCAGGAATAACGAATTAAAAAGCAATATGCAACATATGGATGAAAGGGGGAGGTAATAAAAATCCGTATAAATAAGAGTTTATGAAGTGTAGAAAATTGATAAAGGATACTAAAGACATTAGAAAAAAGTCCATAGCTGCTCAGGCTTTGTTTAAAATGAAAGCTTTCTTGAAAACTTATGAATAATAGTAGAAAAACTATCAACATCATAGTCTCACTGCTAGTTGGAGACAGCCTAGTCATTAAAAGCAACGAAGAAAAACTCAAAGTTGTTCAACAATTATTTCTGCTTTCTATTTGCAATAATGTGTTTTCCGACCTGTTACTAATGAAGAAAGATATTGAACAATTTGCACTAGTGATATGGTATCGCAATACTGTGTCTCTCCTGAGTGTGTGAAATTGGCTTACTGCATGCTGGGCACAAATCCACTTTTCAGACAACACAGGGCTAATCATTTTTGAAATCTGAAGGTCCACAAAAGTGGTCCCCAAGAGCCAATGCAGAATATTTTTAGCTTGTGTGTGTAAATTTTTAATAAGTCGTGAAATAATGGGGAGATTCTCAAAGGTTAATGTCAATATTGGGCAAGAATTCCAAGACAAATGAAACCGTGCAGGTAAATATAGTCCAGCTTACTTGGTACCAATCCCAGGCAAAGTAATGGAGAAATTAATGGAAGATTTAATTAATAAATAATTAGAAGATAAGAGTATAATTAATATGGCCTTACTGAGAAGGGGTTGAATGATCACCTGAGGTGGGAAATGCAGTTAATAGAGGGTGACCAGGTAGGACCAATCTGTTTAATGTGCAAGGGTCAAGTGTGAACAACCAAGGCACCAAAGAGCAAAGCACTGCTTCCTCTTCGTGGCCAAGAGAGATGCCATTATTTCCCCCTTCAGCTGTCCCCTAACCCTGCGAGGGGTGGGTAGCCCCCACAGCTGAGGCCATGAGGTGATGGCAGGCAGAAAGGAAAAGCTGCAAGACCCAAGGACAAGGAGTCTGAAACATCCCAGGGGGGTGGGATGTGGAGGAGCCTGGTGGCTCCTGGTGTTAGAGGTGGCCTAAATGGCCAAGGCAGTAGATGCAGTGCTGGGGCTGTAACAAAATGAAGGACCGTGAGATAGCGACAGGAGTTCTAGAATCATGGAATCAACTAGGTTGGAAAAGACCTTTAAGAGCTTAGAGGTGGAATAAAGAACATCTGACTTTGGCAGTAGGATAACTTTTCTAGAAGAGCTGCATCCTGAGCAAGGGATGAGGCAGGGTCCCGCATTAAAACCAGTCGGCTGTTGCGCTTTGGCCTGCTGCACTGTCACAGGGATGTAGTTCATCCAAAAGGTAAGCACCGAACTTTGACCATTGATTTTTTGCAATCAAATGGCTTTTCTGTTTTGATTTGTTGCTCAGAAACAATAGAAAAGTCATTCAGATAAATAAACAAGGTGATTATGCAGCAACCTGCAAAGAAATAAGTGCGGTGGGGGCAGGAAACTGGGCGGCATAGGCTGCTTTGGAAGTGAGGGGAGCAACTGGGCTGTGGGATGTTCAGCTGGCAAAGAAACAAAGGATGAAAATGAGAGAAGGGGCATGCGATATAGACTTCAGAGGCTTCATCAGATGTCCTTAACCAGCTTTCATGAAATGATGAGTGTGTGACTGAGCCACCCTCCTAAAGGAGTGCTCCAGCAGATTAGCGGGGAATACAATAAAGGATCATTTTTCTCTTGCAGCTGTTGAATTCCTTTTACTGAATCAGTGAATTGCAGATTTTGCTTATCAAAGGTCCAAGTTCTTTTGGAGCTGTTTGATGATGAGCCATATTCTGCCTTGACTTCCATCCCAGGCATCCACACCAAGTTCAATGGCAGCTCGTGGAGAGTAAAGCAGGACAGACGTTAGCTTGATGTTTTTAACAGTGTTGTGGCTGCTAATGAAGCATGATCTGATCTGGTATATGTTCAGAGGCTGTTGCCAGTGTTTGCAGCAAAATAGACTGTCTATAATGTGAAGATGCAATTGATTCGTCAGTATGTCATGTATACAGGAAAGCACAACAAGTATTCTCTTCTGTTTGATTTTGGTCCTGTTGAGAAGGAACGCAGATTAAACATACAAGAAATAGTGTGGGCATTTTTGGCAATGAAAAGATTTTCTTTTTGCCTGCGCTTGCCCACTCAAAAGTAATGGAGCTGCCTAGCTTGATAGATAGCATGGGCAAGTTTTAAGACTCCCATTATAAAACAAAGGGAATTTTGCTTTTACAAAGAAGAGTTGCAGAACTGGAAATGATCCATATTTGGGACATAAATGCAAGCTGTTATGCAGATCAAAGTATCTATTTGGAGCTGAATTACTCAACAGCATCCATCTATGCCTCTTCAACACCTGCAGATTAGCAATGTAATCGTGTGGAGGTTGCTATAGCTACATCTCTAGAGCAGGTGGAGTTCTTCATCTCTTGGAGCATTATGTTCATTCTTTGCAAATAAACCATATAAGAGTGTATTTAAAATGTCACCCTAGCAGCATCAGCCCCTCTCTCTAGCTGACACTGTCACGTCAGATCTGTCCTTATCCTATTAGTCCTGATTGTTTTCACTGTAAACAGTGCCACTTCCCTCTGAGCATCATGCCTTCACCAAAAACTCCATGTGAATGGACACCAAGGTCATAAAGCAAGTGCTTGAGTTTAAGCTCAGAAGAACTGTTCAAGTTTATCTAGCAGATATGTAGTCTTGCCTTGGGCTGATGACATGTAAGACTGTGAGCTGAAGCTAGGTACAGCACATAACAAAACTACCAGTCTTTGGCTACAATACTTTCCAAGGTCTGACCAACTGTTCAGACAGTGGGAGTGCTGCTTCTGATGGTTTTCAAGCTGGTTGTTTGCCTAAGTCTTTTCCCAAACAAGGGAAATATTGCATCAAATACTTCAGCATGCTTGTTTGGGCTCCTCCACTGTTTACTACAGCAAAGGGTTGCTCAGATGACCTTTCCTTCTAGCTGTCTGTCTGCAGTGACTGGCATATGCTGTAACCCTTAACCGTCTGCCAGTCAAGCCCACAACATGCTAACCTGTGTGAAAACTCAATAGCAATCCCTGTACAAAAAGCTGATAGCCTAAAAGAAGAGCCCTGACAAGTAGAAAAAAATAGACAAGAAGGGAAAGTACCAAAGAGTAGATAAAAACCAAATCAAGATGCTTTGACTTGCTTAATTCTGTCATTTTGCTCTAGCTCTGCAAGCTTTTCATTGCCCAATGAAAGCAGGTGAGGAAAGATTTCTTACTAAAATTGTCAACAGCAACAACAGAGGATGTTTTGTCTCCCTGGCAAATTTTAATTTCTGCACTAGAAAGCTGAATATCAGAAAATGGTCCAAACATAGTTATACTTCTGTAGCTTTCCAATAGAGAGCTTCAGTTTTCCCCAGAAAGCAGATGCTTTTGAAAGGGTATTCAGCAAAAAAGTAGAAAATTTTGCCAAGCAGTAGAATCTCCAACTTCATCCTTAGCACTGCTCTGTTTACACTTAGTCTTTTTGTTTTTGTCCCTTAAGTTGCGTCTCTGATACAGACTCTTTAGCTTTTTCCAAACTCCTGAAATATGTATGCTCCTTGGAGCCTGCTAACTTTTGTTTGCCCTGAAAAGCAGAGCTTTAAAATTTATTTCCATAAATTCAGGCAGATAAAAATGTGTCATGTTTCTCTGAGACAAATCCATCTTCCCATCAAATGGTGCATTACATGTCATAGAATCATAGAATCATTTAGGTTGGAAAAGACCTTTATTTTTCACTGTCTTCAGACTGTTACCTTTCAGTCAGTTTCTTCTATATGTTCCCCAGACTGCTGGTACAGATGACAATAATGAAGAGGCCACTCGGTAGAAGAGAGGCTTTTTAGTCACTGGTCTTTCTCCTTATTTCAGGAATGGCTGTTGAAAAAGGTGAGCCAGACAAAGGCAGCATGGAGGAAATCACATCAGCCTTGCCTTTCTTTTCTTCTGATGCAGTCTTGGTCATAACTGGCAATCAAAATGTTGCCAAAAGCAATGATGTATGTTCTGGCTTTCAAAAGGGTACAGGTTTAAAGCACAGAAATTAACCCAGCTACAGCACCATGTGCTGCAAGAGATGGCTCCTCCTATCTAGGTGCCAAATTCCCATCAGCATTGAATCACAACAGAGCAGGAATTAAGCCTAGATAAATGTGCAGCTTGCAGAAGGTGTGCCCAATAGACAGCTATGAAAATGGATTAATCTACTTTTTCAAGCTTCAAGTCCAGAATATGGTGTTGGGGGGTTTTTGGTTTTTGAGCTGTTTTTTTGTTCTTCAAGGTTTATTATGATTTGTAAACCATTGATTTTGTACTACACCAAATTCAGAGTAACGTTTGTTCATGATTTAGTGGCCAGGAACTTCGGCTTGCTTTTTGTGGTCTGCCTGGCAAACAAAAGGTGCACACAAATTTGCTATAATCATTAGGAACTGATGACTTCAGGAAAGATGAATGCATTGACAGGTTTTTTTTGCATCCTGTTGTTCATGAATCATCCTGTCACAAAATAACTATGACCAAGGTTTTCAAAAGCAGCTGGCAATGTGGGAGACTGTGGTTTCCCACCTTGAGGCTCCTGCAGTGGGCTTCCGTCCTTGAAAGCAAGCCTTCCTTAAGACATCTCCAATCAAGCAAAAAAAATTTCAGATACTCCATATCATTAGCCACTTTTGAAGCAAGCAACCTTGATCATCTGAAATGAAGAATGTGGTCTTAATAATTGCCAGTGTGATCCTATTGCCCATGGCATCTGCAGAGCTTTTTCTGAAGGGTAAAAAATCTTGCTTGGAAGTCTCCTGGGTGATTCTGCTATAGAGAAAATAAAAGAAAGTCAGTCCTTTTGAAGTGATAGCAATCAGTACGTAGGCTGAGGTATGATCTTGTTTCTTGCCTAAAAGGAATGCAAAGGAAAGAGAAAAGACTACAAAACATGGCATCTGCTGCTGTCTTGGGCTGGCCAAGGTCGGGGGAGGAAGCTTATCTCCATCTCACAGTACAGCACCATGCTCGCAGCCCCCAGGCTTGACCATGGACACAGCCTGTCCCATGCCCTGCCTTGGGGGTCCATCAGTGGGAAAGCAGTCCCATGCTAACCTGGCACATGCACCACAGGCTGCTGGCAGGAGCCTCAGGCACACTGGCTGGCACCTCGCTGCCAGCAATTCAGAGGCTGAGGATCTGCAGCTTGTCACCCACAATTCACAACACAGCTTCCTGTCTATTCCCATTGCTATGGAAATTGTTTCTTGAGGCAGCCCTGATTTTCCTTTCATCAATCAATTAGGGGCAGGCTTTGCACTGGGTTTTCTGTTTCCCCAGCACTGCTCCATTTGATATTATTTTCTCCATGACAAATTAACCACAGCTGGACCTGTCTTGTATTGCTAAGGATGCTTTTACATAAAGCAAAAGAAAATAGGGGGAAAAAAGACATAGTAAGCATGAAAAGCAGGAATAAATTGATATTTTGAAGGGGAAGGAGTGGTAAGAGCAGGGACTTGGCAGCTGCCCAGGGAAGAGGATGTCCTCTGGTTGCCCATCTGGTCAGTCACACCATCTCCCAGGTTCAGGGAGGCTAATAGTGGGGTGCAAAATCCATAGTTCCTGGGTGTATGAGTGGTGATGCTCCTTGTTACGCTGAGCTATGTTACCAGCCGGAAGCTTTCTGGAAAAGTCCAGTAATGAGGGTCTCCTTTATCCCTCTACCACAGACTCAGCCAAACCAAGACTCCCATGTTCTACATAGGGATATGTCCTCTCAGGGAATAAAGGAGAAAAAAAAAAGTTCTTTTTTTTGCTACTATAACAATCTGGTATCAGGAGCTTTGAAATTCTCACATCATGTGCTCTTTTAGTTCAAACAAACTTATTTTACATTTTCCCTCTGCCTTTCCCCACCTTCTCTGCTTCATTGCTGCAACAGTCTCCCATAACACATTAACAGATTAAAAACAACCTTCTGCCACCCTTCATCTACTTTGGCCAATTTAAACTCAGGTAAACTACCGTAGGCACTGCGGAGTAGAGAAAGCAATGTGTGCATGTGGACTCTGACCCAAAGGGAACAATTCAAATAGAAAGAGGCAAGAGGTTATTTGTATTTCCAAGATTTCTGATTTTGCACCACCCCTTTTCTGCTGCTTTTTTTTTTATTCTGCTAAGACGATCAGCCAAAGATCCAGAAAAGTAATAATTACAGTTACTGTGTGACAGGAACAATGATTCATGAACAACAGGACACAAAAAAATCCCATCAGTGCGTTCATCTTTCCTGAAGCGATATGGTCCTAATGATTAGAGCTGAGCGAGCAGCAGGGAGAGTGATGCATGGAAAGGCAGAGCTGTGTTTTGAATTGGCCCTGAGTGCAGATGTTTCTTAAAAGTTCTTGGGCTATTAACTGCCAACTTAAGCCCTTGGCCTCCATACAGAGTGTTTTGGGAGGACCTTTGTCTCACAGGCATTAGTGAAGGAGTGAGCACAGCACCATGTGCAGAAGCAGGTATGACCCTAAAGCAATTGCAACCTGTGTGCTGGTTATACCTGCTTGCATGGAAAGATGTAAGGAATCCAATGAATACAGGGGCTTGGAAATACATCTTAATGCCATAGATGTTCTTGCAAAATTAACTGCAATGCTTGTATGAACAAGAGGATGTTGGACAGCAGCAAAAAATTTGTGGGGTATGGGACAAAAAAGAGCTGGGAGATGCGTCCTTTGCCCACCCAATGGCTGAATGGCTCAGAGTGGCCAAAGTCCGGCCATGCAGAGGGCAGAGGAGGAAAACTAGACAAGGGTAACCCCAGCACCCCACTGGTACACAACACTTACCTGTAGAAAGGGCCACATATTCAGGCCACATAGCTGAGCAATTGCCATCCCAGCTCACAGCCACCACTGTTTTTCTGCTATGTATCTCAGTATTCAAGTGCAATGTTTTGTGAAGCAATTTAATATACAAATCCCTTTAACAAGAATGCGGAGCTGGTTTTTCTCAAACGATTAATAATTTGTTGTAAAGATCATTTGTGCTGGTTATTAAGCAGTGTTAACCAGGTTCAGTCAATCTAGTGACTGGGCTGGATGGCAAATTAAAGAAATTTCTAGATAACCTGAGCTGACATAAATCTGTTTCCCCATTGTGCTCCCTTGAGCATGTGCAAAAATCAATAGCTCAGGAAGCCCTTCAGCGCCTCTGTCCCCATGTGAACTCCACTTTTTTTCCCCAGCTGCTACTCATTTACCTACCAAGGCAGTCAGATGCTTTCCTGAGGGTTGCTACCAATGTTGCGTCATCAAAGGTGAACTGATGTCAAGACACCGCAGAATACATGCTGAGAGACTGAGCTTATTCAGAAACCATTGTTTGCTTCCCCAGATCTTCACACACATCTGTACTTATTCACCCATGCACATAATGCTTAGAAGAGCAGCTGTTATGGGGAGAACCATCTCCTCAAACAGATGCATCCTGTCTGATTCCCCCAGCCCACACCTTCTGCCTCCGTCCCTCTGTGAGATGCACCAAATTTCAGGGCAGACCAAAAAATCCTTCTTGTTTGGACCTATCCAGGAACTGAACTTGACCAAAAAGGCATCCCTGCCAAAATGATAAAGCAAGGAAGGTTTAGAGGACTGCTATCTTCTCTGACTTGATAATAGAGCTGTTCATCGCATGTGGAAAAACATAACATCTTGCTAGAAAAGTCCTGGAGTGCTCTCTCTTGTGTTGCTACATGGCTTCATGTCTGGCATAAATCAAGGACCCTAAGCTGATCTGATTTCTCTTCTATTTAACATGCAGAGTTTTTAATGATATGTTTAGGATTGTTGTTGTTTTTTCCCTTCATCTGAATTTGAAAACAGTTCCTGGCAATGGAGTGTTGAACAAAACCTTTGAGATTGATGGACTTGATTGGTTCTGTGGGGGGAGGTAAAAGACATGTTAGATCTGACAATTGTACTTTAGATCCCTACTTAGTAGGTAATTTTCTTTAAGATTTAAATACTCTCCAGGATGGAATTAAAATTGTGCTTTTCAAATTTAGTGCACATTAGGACCTGTAAATTCTCTGACGGTACAATAGCTTGGGGACAATGCTCATTAATATCTGTTATTTTTTTACTATCAAAATTCTTAAGGCCTGTTCCGCAAATACTTCACATAAATGCTTAGTGGCAATTCCCTCAGAGCACTTAGGATCATTAGAGTGGCAACAGAAAACAGTTACAGCCTTGGCTTTTTTTATTTGCTCTGCCAAATCATTTAGCAAAAAATATCAACATCAAGATGGGATCAGTCATCTCCCATTCCCCTGCTCTGCAGCTCTGAACCAAGAGCTCCCATGTTTTCTGCTTTTGGGACCAATTATTTTGTGTTATTATACATTCCTTTAACATTCAGCCTTTCCTTTTGTGCATGAAAATTTCAACATGGTCTTTCTCAGCTTTCAGCATTACTGCACAGCAGCTAGAGTTCCTGGCCACACTGATTTGGACAGCCCTGCCTTGTATGGGGAAAATGCTCCCTACTCAGTACCCTGGGGGAGAGGCAGCTGTTGTGGGTGGGGGAGTGGGGAAGACATGCCCACTATTCCACTGCTTTCCTGTGCAGGTAAAGCCTTCAGCTTGACTGAGTCGTTGAAAACTTGGTCTCCATGGCCACATGGATCACACTAAAGTCTTGGGGTTTCATTCTGGATAAATCAGAGGTTTCTTCCTGGTAATCACCCTCATGCTCTCCTTCTTCAGTAACCTGCCTCAGTTCAGGAAACTTTCTGCACTGGTTGGGTGTCAGCTGATTGGTAGTGGGGTTCTGGATGATCCATGGCTCTCCACAGTCTCGTGCTGCTTCCCCTCTGAAATAACACTCCAGCACTGACATCCACTTGCTTATCTAACTACAGGCTAACTTCCTGTCTGTTTTCTCTGAGCTGCTGTGGGTTTTGTTTCCAGTAGGCGTATTACTTGATTAATGAGCTCTCTGTTAACACTTTCTCATATTCCATATGGGATCTTCTTAGGTTATCTAAATGCACAAGATACTTACAACAATCTTTTTTTTTTCTTCTCAGCTCAACTCTGTTTTTAGTAGCACAATATATTTCTCCCCCCTCAACAGATAAAAGAGCATTTCCTAGCTTGTCCAAACTCACATTGAACATTACTTGTGATTCCTGTTGTCACCCAGTGCAGTATTCCAAGAAAACACCATGGACAGGCTCTGTCAGGAAGGGTTTTATAATGTATTTGTCATTTCTCTTCTGTCTAGATTAAAGGCTAAATTTTGTGATGGTAGATGAATTTGTAGACCCCATCTCTCTGAAATCACACCAACTATTCAAAAGAGGGACGCTGCTTTTCTTTCAGCCAATGATAATAGCATTTTCCTGGATGCAAGTTGGAAAATATTTACATCAGTATAAATAAGCAGTGTGTAACTATAAATAAAAAGCACGGGTAATAAAGTGTTATCATTGAAGCTGAAATTAAAATTGAATCCTGCCAAGCCCTAAACACAGATCATGACAGAAAAATCCAATACACTTTTTTTTGGAGGTGCTGTAATTATATACTAGGTAAAGGAAAAAAAGATTATACAGCAGACATAATCTGTAATGATTTCAGTAACATTTCTGATGTAATGCCATGGAAAGAATGACTACTTGTGCATAGCATCTACACAACGTGCCGTTGCTGAGAGGTGTCATCTGCAGCATTCACCTTTTAACCCAAGTGATGCCATGAGCTGTATGACCACAGCCTATATGACCACAGGTTGTATGACCATCGCTGTATGACCACATGCCTGTTTCTGGAGAGGATGCACTGGGACCTGCCAAGGCTGTCCATGACCCTGACCCCCTGCAGCTTGATCCCTCCACCCGGGGAAGCCCCCAGAGGCAAACTGGGAAGAAGTTTCCAAACCTGTGGAGAAGCGCCATGTAACCAACAGCAAGGTGACAGCATGCTGGCTGTAATGTCATGTGGCTGTGGCACGGGGACACCCCTCTGTGGAGCCCCACCAGCTGCCCATGCATCCCTACTGAAGCCCAGCCTGCCCCAGCTAAGAAGATACCTCTTCCCCCCACCACAGGCTGTCCTGGGGTCCTTGCTCTCAGCACAGGTCATGCTTGCCCTCCCTGTCTCTCCTTTCTTGCAGGTAACTAATTGCCTGCTGCCTAGTGGTTTTGCAAAGGGAGATAAATTAAGCCCTAGGGCAGAAGGGTATGTATGTTGTCTACGCTTAAACCCAGGCCTTTTATCTCAAAGAAAGTTACTTCTATATCTCAAGGGTTTCGTGCTCTCTACTGGCAGAGCAGGAAAAGATTTGTACCCACTGGGAGCATGGATCGGGGTGGAAAATCACAGGTTGGCTCAGAAATGCCCTCAGAGCTGTTGACACCAAAGTGGAAAGCATTCCCTTTAAGTTACCAGGAATGGAGTCTCTTGTCACCTCTCTGGAAAGCAAGGCTTGAGGCCAAAAGCAATTTCTTGTACTTCAATAGCTGAAAATAAAGCTTTAAAAAATAAGAACATGTCAGGAAATTAAATGAGAACCACAATTTAACAAGGCTAGTGATTGCCCAGGAGAATATTCAGGAAAAATATATAGAAAAGAGGGGTTTTGAGACACAGTTAAGTGAATTACTGGTCCCATCCACAACATTTGTTATAGTCCTGGCTGCTGGGTATTCACTTTCAAAGAAATCAGCTTCCACTACTGTCTGTCGAGGAGTCCTCAATCATTTGTGCAAATGCAATTACTGAAAATGAATCTGTCAGAGCAAATCTCACGTAATGAAGGAGTCCTGTTTGGACTCCTCTTCGGAACCTATTTTACCTCAGGGATAACCTAAACCAGTGTTCCTCAAACCCACTGGGAATGAGCAACACAGGTACAAGGCAGACTTACTAAAAAGGTTAATGAAACTTCAAAATACTTGCCATGAGCTGGTAATGGCGTCTGGGAGTCAGCCATCCACTGGGAACATTGTATGGTGTTATCTTTGGATCGCCATAAAAACATCAGGATTATTTTAGTGCCAAACAGCAGACATAGCCTGATGCCATTTCAGAAGCACCAGCAGCCCTTGCCAGACAACGTATGCCCAGAGGTCCTTGCACCTTCACGCAGTAGCAGGTACTCAATTTGACAGAGCTTCCATGCACAGTGCATGACATGATTTGTAAAGTGAATACAGCTGAAGAATGGGCATGAGATCTTCATTTGCTCCTCTGAGTTCAGCCCATTGACTTGGGTCTCTGAGGTCTTCCTTCATTTAACTAGACCTCTACTTAGTTGTGCCTTTCTTATGGGATGGGATCCCCCCCAGCTTGTCTTTTGTCTTTGATCTATGCAAGTTTGTGTAGGAAATAATGCATAAATACATCAAAAGCTATTGACAATGTCGAGAAACGAGTATGCTGATATTTCTGGGCTTAAGACATATTTTGGAGGTTTTAGTTTTTCTGTTATTATTGTTTTGGATTTTGTTTTTTTTTAAATAAAACTTTGCTCAAGGGGCTGCTGTTGGCTGAAGCTCTGCAGCATGTGCTTGCTTCAGTCCCTGCTCTGCACAGCAAAGACACATGGAAGCCCACTGAGTCACAACTGCTGGGTAACTTCAGGCAGATGTTTCAGAGTCCTCCTGAAAAAGGATGAACTGTTTTCAGAGCAATGATTTCTGTATGCAGAAAAAAAGGCAAGCATTGCCTCCTCACAGCCTTTGTCAGAATTACTCAGAACACCTTTGCCCCCAATGGCTGTATAGCTCAGATAAAAATGCCTGCATCAAAGTTTAGATTTGACAAAGATTTCAAACTTTGTTTAAAAAAAAAGAAGGTATTAGGGTTTGTTTCTTTATCTTCTCTCTTTTTATTCAAGTTTGGGCAAGAGGAAAAATTTTAAATACAAGCCTTATATTTCATGAAAAAAAGATTGTATTGTTCTTGCTTTTCTAAAAGGAAAATAAATCCTAATTTCAATTATTTATCCAAATATTTTCATTCGCCTCTGTACTCTGGACATTTGATCTATATGAGACAACTATGTGTTTAACCTTGCTAACACTGAAAGCAATAAAATATGAAATGAATAGGTGAAAAGGGATAGTAAATCCCTATTGCAGAATTATCTTGCAGGTTTCAAGTGACAGGAAGATGTCAACAAAATAAAATATATTTAATATTGATGAATGTGACAGTAATGCACCTGGAGAGAAATAACAATCAACACAGACATTTAGAAAACATTAATATGGGAAAAGACCTTGGGGTTATAGTGGGTAATGAAAAACATAAAAGCTCACATTGTGAGGAGAGCAATTACTATCCCATGGTGTATAGAGTAAAGAGGGACCTGTTGTGTGACAAAAAGAGAGAGATGAGTGTGGCATTATGCAGTCTGGGTAAGGATGGAGCCGGAGCACAGCACGTGTTTTTAAGCTTCATTTTCTAAAAAGGACACTGAAAAGTGGCAGAGGACTTAAGGACTAGCAGTGGGAATGGTGAAGGGAACTGCAAGTGATGGGTGTGATGGAATGCCATTCACAGGGCCAGGTGCCAGGTAGCGCTGGGACAAGCACTAATATTTGTGTGCCATTAAGATGGACTTTCCCTGTAGCAGAGATGGTAAAGGGATCCTGCATTAAAAGTGGAGCAATCCCATTTAGATACAACAGAAATGACTTAATAATAAGGGCTGCTACACAGATAATAGAATAAGCTGTCTGGTTAGAAACTGAACATGAGTCACTGTTGGTTAAACGTTTCCAAGGCAAGACTGGAAAAGGTAGCAGTGAAATTACTGTAGAAGAGGTCTCTCAGCATTGTTTGAGCACAGCTGATCTAAAAGGTCCTTTGCTGTCATTTTCATCTGCAATTCTGGGAATGCAAAAAATGACTCTACACGCAACAGGCGAGGCGATACACCCAGTTTATTAATTAAATCCATCTGCCACACATGATAAGTCTACACCATGATAGGGACAAAAGGGCTAGCCCTACAAGCCTCACCCCAGCTGTCCCATCTGCTTTACAAGTGCTTGTAAGTGCAGGTCCAGAAGCTAGAGATGCTGTTTTCAGAGTCATCCGCAGAGGTGGCTTTTACCACACACATTTGCAAAGGAAGCTGGCACAGCTCCTGTCTATTTTGAAACGTTTGCTTCTGGAATTTGCAATGCTTGTACCAGTTAAATACTAAATTATCATAAAAGTAATTTACATGTTTCCCAAATAAGGGAATGCAAGTGGAGAAGAGGGTTTCTGAATGTTCATAGTTCCAAATTAAAGGAATGTAAATGAGCCTGCTGTTCAATTCAGTGTGTAATGTGTTATTTCACGGTTGTCTCCTTGATATTACAGGCCCCTTTTACATTAGACAATGTCACATCCCACTCAAATCACCATGAGATAAAGATGTTCCCCTTTAATGTAATAAAGGACAACAACAATATTCCAACAGAGAGAACAGCGTGCATACATATTTGGTACAAACGCACCATCTCCTGTTGGAAATACTCCACCGTGTCCCCTCCACCACATCATGCAGCATTAAGTAGCACCTTTCGTCAAAAAGCCCTTCATGGCAAGGCTCCCGTTGACTCCCCATCCTTTCCTCCAGCTTCCTCTGGTAGCACCTTCTTCAGCTTTCCGTGGAGTGGTCCATGTCCTGACAGCATGGGCGTGATGCTCGGAGCACAGCTCAGCCTGCTTCTTGACAGAGGATTTTTGCTCTGCTTGTTTTTCTCATGTCCTTATAGCCAAGCAGAGAAAAATTACAGGATGGCTCAAAATTCATTCATTAGATGCTGCTGACAACTGTTCCCTCCCATTCTGGTTATCTTTAAAGGAAAAGCAGGCGCTATGTGTAGTGTGGTTAAAAGGCCAGTGGGAGGAGAGCAAGGGAATGATTTATTAGACTTTAAGTCAATCACAGCTCAATCTGGACAACCATAAAACATCTTTACTTCTACCAATAGGTGAAATTTATAGGGCTGTTCACTGTAAAGTGAAATGCTCCCAACAGGGTGAGGGGAAGTATCGAGAGTTTCCTATTCATTTAAGGGGAAATGTGTTTCTCCTTGCTCTTCCCTCCCCAGTTTTACTTTCCAGCAGACAGCCCCGTAAATCTGTTTCAGTGACAGCCCTTTGGTGGTGTAGTGAAACAGAGGAAGGAACAGTGCATTAGGGACCAGGCAGAGCTCACACCCTGCTGCTCATGCTAAGGCCAGTTCTGCAGGGCAGCTCCTGCCCCTGCCACAGCCTGAGGGTTTGCCTGGGTGGCTGAGGACAGCCCAGGCAGCTGCTCTGGCCGTTTCCTAACCTCTCTGAGCTGCTGGACCTCTTGGGGTGCCCACAGTGCCAGAAGCTTCACAGCTGCCCCCTGCTTGTCCCCAGTACGCCATGGCCACCTCTTTGCAGGGGCCTGAGAAAAGTGGGAAAGGAGCCTCAGGTGCCCTTTGCATTACAATGACTGACTCCTTCCCACCATTTGCACTGTCACTTGGGCAGAGATTTCCCTCTCTGGATCTACCATCCTCCTCTCTCAGCTGGGCAAGGAGTACCCAGCTGGGCAAGGATGCATATGTCCTCCTCAAAGGGACTGACCCAGCACATTGAGCCCTTATGCCCTCTGGAGAGTTGTCAGATATCATGTTTTGGGCAGGAGGGTGACTTCCTCACCCAGCAATGTAAAAAGCATCCAAAGCATGATGCTGTTACCCCAGGAAACATAAGAAAGTCCTGCACCATTTCCTTCAGCTCCTGACACCATAGGTAAGCTGCATGAGGTATTTTCTTGGAAGGAGATAGGTAGCCTCCCAACAGCTTCCAGCTGGACAAGATCCTCCTGCTGTCCCAGGAGCTTTTAAACTGAGCTGGTGGAGGAGTGACTCAGTTTGGGGGAACTGACTCTCTCCTGTGTCTTAGCAGGAGCCAGCTCAGGACAAAATGATCCTGTTATTCTGGGTCCCTTTCACTTTCTAACATTTGCTTTGGCTGTGCAAGTATGTCTTTACACAAACACAACTTCTGTGTGTGATTTTCCCATCTTCCTTTGACCATATCAACAGCTAAATGATGGGGACTGCAAGGGGCACATCCTGCAGAGATGCAAAACTGCATGGCACACCACAGGCCAAATGTTGACTGGGTGACCCTGATGTAAATGAAGCCCCATGACAGTTATATTCATGTAGTCTTCCAGATTCACATCATTATCTCTGAAAACACCCACTGCTTTTAATACTGCAATTTCTCCCCACAGACAAGGGTAAGGCAATGTGCTGAAAGCACAAGACACTGAGCACTTGTGTCTTACGCCCAGCTCTGCCACTAATTTCACATTAGGTTATGATGTCTTGTCTTTCCTGTCTAAGAAGACAATGCTAAGGTGCTGACTTGGTTGGCTGGTTGGTAAAATAATTTATTCTGGCTGTAAAATGGTGATATGACATAACAAGCCTTTCCTAGGAATGTATCTGTCATAACAATTTCTGTGTCTCAGGCAAGTTTCTCTGGTCCAGAGGGAGATGTCCCATTTCATCAGAGCGAGTGCTCTGCGTCAGCTGTGGAGGAGTAAGTGGAAAACAACTGCTTGGTGCTCCATGCACTGCAGCAGCGAGTTGGCATGTGTTACATGCTGTAATTCACAAAGGAGAAGCAGGTGAAGAACATCTGCCCTCCACAATGTCACTGGGATGTGCGAAGGGGCAACATATCCTCTTGCAGAAGATGACAGACCCAGTTCAAGCCTGCATGAGCCAAAAGAGGGATTCAGAAGTGCATCTTCCATCTTCCAGCCAACTGCTGGGCCATAAACCCACAGAATCCCTCTCATCTAGTCAGTGCGAACATCTCCCTGGGCAAGAGCAAAATGACTGCAAGCAACACAGGAGTTAGGGCACATTTAAATGCAAGGCCTACTCTGGGCTTGAAGGCAAATCCCCCTCAGCTTGGATGTGCTTAACATATGGTGTGCTAACGGTCTTCCGCTTTTTATTACCATTTTTGAAAGGCTGGATTTAATCCTGCTCCAGAATGGAAAAACCCTGGATTTTGTTTTAATGAACCTGTATCTGGGTAGCCCTCATTCTGATAAGCATAAAATGCTTTGTGAGTCATTGATAAAGAGTGCTATTTAAGGTATTATTCCTTGGGTGTCCTGGAAGATTTAAAATTTACTCTGTATGCTCTAAAGTGTCGTTAGTTTGCAAATACAAACACCAAATATTTCAGACCGAACAAAGGCATTTCTCTACAGCAAGTACTAATTTCACAGGAAGTTTTAACTTCCAAGATTTATCCATATTTTAGCATAAGTCTCATTTGCAGTTATTTCATGCAGTTTTCTGCTTGAAAAAACAGTGTTAGCTTTAGGAGATAGTATATCTTGTCAGCCTTCATAATGCAAAAAAACAGTTAAAGCTATTACTTGGCTTAAACGCTTTGGAAGAGAATTTCTCCCCAAAGAAGTTTTACAAAACTTGAAAGAAAAATGGGAACTGAAGTTCAGAATGGAAATAATTTTGCAGCCTGAATTGCAACGGAGGTGAACAATATGGGCTGGAACATTAATTTCTTATTTCTGCTATTGCAATGCTGGAAGGCAGACGTTATTCACCAGAAAAGATGAACATCGTAAGCTCCAGCCAGTCAAAAACTAAAAAGGCTGGTTTCTGGAAAGGGGTTCGCTGTTATAAGCAGTACTACCATAGCTAAGTTATTCTGTAGTGCCGATTGACTGAGGCTCTCAATTGCTGCATTCCCTATGGCAGCACGAATGCTGTTGGACAATCAGGTTAAAGTGAGCAATTGTGAGTCTAACCCATAAGCCACCATTAGCAGCAGTTCCCATTGCAGCGGAATCACCTTGAAAGTCTTCCTCCTGCTCCTGCGAAGCAGCAGCAGGCCAAAATGAATTGAATCTGCTGCCTCTCATTCTTCTGACAAAATTGAAATAAAGGTATCTAAACAGAAGAGTGTCCCAGATCAATGCCTCCTGCTTTGAAAATAAACATTCCAGCTTTCCTTCTGTATTCACTGAATTTGCCATTTATGCAGCAGCAGGAGACCATTATCCTGTGACAATGTTCTGCTCTACTGACATTACCTCTTCATTATATCTTCATTAAAACCAAATTAGAAAGCGGTCAGCAAAGTTAAGCCAACTGAATTGCTCATTTGGCTGAACATCCCGACATCTTCTTTTAGAAAAGTGATGCTGGCTCACGCAACAAAATGTTTAATGATCCACCTCGCTGCTGGGAAGTGTTTATTTTCACTTTAAATGGTGAACTTGCTGCTCAGTCACACTGCATTCATTCTGAAAGGACCCTGCTTAGTTAAATGCTAGCATGGCCTTATAGTTGGTTTTGCCCGTACCTGCAAGGTGGTGATGTTAGATTGCATTTGCCACTGTTATCTCTTTACATCATTTCTTCATCAAAGCTGAAGGCAAATCTATGCCTGATGAGTATGGAAAGAACGAGGAAATTGCACTCCCCAGCAACAGAGAAATTGTGTTCCCCCACAGCAGAATGGGTACCTCCCCTTCACTGTACCCTCCCCTGCACTGTGAGGAGGACATGTACAGAGGGATGCCGGGACAGACATCAGCTCAGTCAGCTGTCAGAAACCTCTCCTTCTTCTGAAGGGCAGAGGCAAGGGCTGACTGCCAGGCCAGCTGCAGAGGTGCTCCCTGCAGCCCACCCGCAGGAGAAGGTGCCACACACTGCCAATAACTGGCTCCTGTGGCAAGCTTTTGAGCAACCCTCTGTCCTGTGTCTGTGTGGACAACCCCTCTTGTGATTCATGTACTGTGGGAGTTGAGTGAGAGTGACCCACACTTCTCTTCTAGGATTGAATAGACTTGTGTGACCAACATCGAAGGCCTCAGACCTCCAGTTCTTCAGCTTTAACACCTCCCAAGTCTTGATCCTCTCCCCAGGGCTGCAGCACCCCCTAACAAAGATTTCTCCATAGCCTACAACAGTCAAGCTCTTGGGAGGCAAGTTGTAGCATTCAAACCTACCAGCTCAGGTATTACCTGTCAAGTGCATCCACAAGGCATCTCATAAATACTGTCAGCCAGATGAACCTCCCTCAACTGCGAAGACAAAGATAACCTCCATGAACCTATAGACACAAAGTGGCATAATTGCCAGTGTTCGGCAGCACAGGGACATGCTCCCTATTACCCACTATTCTTGTCATCACACTTAGCTAATTTTCAGGGAAAAATAAATTTATAATTAAGTATAATATAGGGAAAAATACTTAGGGAGGAATGGAGGTTTTTTTGAGGAGCTATTCTACATAAAGCTACATAGGAGAGAAAAGGAAATGTTTCACTTTGAGCAAATAATGGAAATCAGACTCCTTATAACACACATCTTCAAGTGAAAAGAGTTTGCAGAGCCCCAGTGAAGAAAGCCAGAGGTAAAGTCTACCTGAGAACCTGGACAGCTCAGCGTCGTTCACACTTAGCAGCTTTGACAGCCAGAACGGTTCAGGGAAATGGGAATTCTAAAATCATAGATTCCTTGGTTCCAGTGATCTGCAGTTGCAGTTTAAATAAGGGAAATGATACATTTTTGCTCTGAAAATTGAGAGCAAAAGAAGGAAGAAGGGGTAGTAGCTCCTTCTTGTTCAAAGTTTACAGTAGGAAAATTTGTAATTCTATTACATGTATGCTACAAGTCAGACCATAGGGAAAACAAACTTTGCCCTTTCAAAACCAGCATCCGGCTCCCCATTACACCTTTGAATGGTGATTTAATATGGAATTTCCAAAGAGAATCAGTCCTGGCACTACTGCTGGTGAATGTACCACATACTTACAGTGTATAACATAAAGAGAACTTTCTGCAGTTTGGAGCGCTTGGTCCAGTCCTGCTTGTCCCTCCACCTCTCAGATGCATAGCTGTAAGGAAATGACTTCACCTGCCACTAAGTGCAGTATGGAAGTCATTCTTAAGAGATGATGATCTGCCTGGGATGTACTGGATGGATTGTGTTGCACTTGGGGCAGAGAAAATAATCAGAAGAAAAATGAGTACAAGGAGAATGATACAAACCTATCAATCAAGGAGTTATAATGAATCTCTTTGGTTTGTGTAAACTAATGCAGAGGAAAAACACGCTGTGTTCAGCCAGGCTGTTGTTTCTATAAGGGCTGTACCTCACATTTTGTAGTTGTATTTTATAGATAATCTATGATGCTTCATTTTCAGTTCAAAATAAACATGAATTAGAAGGAAAAAAGGCGGAGAGATAGAGAGCGAGAACATGAAACAGAAATGAAGCTGATGCAATCATTTCCAGTTCTAAAATTGAGCAGGTAAGATGAGGATGTGGCTGGTTTAGTGATCACTGTAATCAGCACAATTGACTGCTTACAGATGACTAATTTTCAGTTCTAGGGAGGTAAATTAAGACTTATATATTTCAGCTTTATCCTAGCACTACAGGTAATGTAAGACAAATGGTCTGTGAATTCCTAATAACAAAGACATTTGTGTATTATAAAAGAGCACAGAATGTAGACACAGGGTAAAGTTACGGAAATACGGATTTGTATTCAGATGAAATTTTTAGCAAGCCTTGAGGTGAATTTTCTTTCAGTTTAATTATTCCTTGGATCCATTCAGACCCATCTGTATGTTAATCAAAAGTGATCATAACGTTTTTGTTGGTAAATGGAAAATGGATCTCGATAGATGCTCATTATACCTCATTTCGTTAACAGCTGAAGAACCAACAAGAGGAATAAACTTAGTACAGCAAGAAACTAGGTTCTGAAAAAGAGGAATGAAGAGCAAGATAGAAAATGATTAAATTAAAGGAACTAAAGCTGTGATGGACATCCTAATTAAAACATACAGAGGAATGATAGAGCAAGAGACATACGAGAACTGACAAATGTGGATAAACAGCAGAGGAGAAGAGCATGGGAAGTTATCCTAGAAAAAGAAGGGTAAGGCAGGACACAAAGACAAGATGCCTGGACAGAATGTATTTCTTCTGCCCAATGACAAGGACGAGGATGCAGGGAACAGAAGATACGGGGCAGGGTGCAATCTCTGGGAGTGTGACCCCAAAAGCAAAGGGATAGGTGGCAGCTTTAATGAAGCAGGTGGGAGGTAGGTCAATGCACTGGCAGCAGCTTGCAGAGTCCTCTGGCTAAAATAAACCACCACTGCTATTTTGCTCTCACTCCATGCTGACATTACAGCCCTCTGACTGTAGGAAAGTACACCAATGCATTTTTATATATGTATACTTTTACTGGTACACACACACCCCCACGTTGTCTGAGTGCCAAACACAGTTTTGCTAACATATAACAGGAGCATGCCTTTGAGAAATCTGAGCCTCTCTGGGTTCCACTAACAGTCCTAATCCACCTATACTGGTCTTCTGGGTGGCTTTACACAAGGTCATGTCAAGGAAAATCACCAACATGTGTCACTATTTACAATCCCTACTTCATTAAGGCAAAATCTAATCTTACCCAAAGCCACTTCTTAGCAGAGGTGACATTGTAAGAAAAGGGGACCCCTGCTCCAGCCCTTACCAGGTGCTTTCTGGCATGGCTTGCTGGCAATGGGTGGTTGGCTGGGCTGTGTCACTAGTGAGCCACAGAGACATAGAAAACATGGTGATTTTGAGCTCTGAAACTCGCTTCTAAAGAGGAAAAGCATTGTGTACTGCAACAACTGTAGTGGGAAGGACTTGACACTCACAGCCTTCCAGAAAGATGAAGGTCAGCCAGGGATAGGAGGCAGGGAACAGTTCTCCTCAAAAGCAGAAGTGCCATGGCCTGCAGTCGGAGCAGGATCATGTCATCGGGTGTTAGACCATGCAATGATGTCACAGTCGAAAAGAACCAGTCCAGATGCCAGCACCCTGCCAGACCAAGAGATAGCCTGAAAGGGAGCATCAAAATAGTGAGGGGGGAGTAGGACTTGTCCACAGAGGACATCAGGGGTGTGGGGACAGGACTGGGAAAAAACAGGCTACTGTGACTTTGTCTTACAGCTGTTGCCCTTATCATGAGATACTGAGAGAAAATGGGCAAGAAGTTATAGAGGAAATCAAGTTGAATGGGTGATCCACATCAGTCCATGCTGAACTTCCAGTTTTATGGGGAGCATTTCAGGAGTAGAGACAAAATCCACAGAAGAGAAGGGATGCAGAGAAATAGCAACACAGTTAAAATGGCACATAATAGTTATAAGTGAGACAAATTAAAACAATGAAGTGGAAATGAATAATGTTGCAAAGTGATGTTTAATGACTCCAGCTTTTGAGTTGAAAAGACAATAGAGCCTATACACAGCTGGTAAGTAAAAAATCTTAAATTATTAACACATCTTTATCACAGGATGTCTCAACAAAACCCCTTTTTTTCCTCTACTGTCTTTCCTCAAATCATAAGAATGCCACTAAATCCTAGCCCCCCAGGAAAAAGTAATTAGGTTACATATGCCTAAATTTTAGCCGTTGTTAGCACTGACGTCACTGAAGTCATAGAATCATAGAATAGTAAGGGTTGGAAAGGACCTTAAGGTCATCTAGTTCCAACCCCCCTGCCATGGGCAGGGACACCTCACACTAAACCATGTGGCCCAAGGCTCTGTCCAACCTGGCCTTGAACACCGCCAGGGATGGAGCACCCACAACTTCCTTGGGCAACCCATTCCAGTGCTTCACCACCCTCACAGCAAAGAACTTCTTCCTTATATCTAACCTAAACTTTCCCTGTTTAAGTTTGAACCCATTAACCCTTGTCCTACCACTACAGTCCCTAAGGAAGACTCCCTCCCCAGCATCCTTATAGGCACCCTTCAGGTACTGGGAGGCTGCTATGAGGTCTCCACGCAGCCTTCTCTCCTCCAGGCTGAACAGCCCCAACTCTCTCAGCCTGTCTTCATACGGAAGGTGCTCCAGCCCTCTGATCATCTTCATGGCCCCCCTCTGGACTCGCTCCAACAGCTCCATGTCCTTTTTATGTTGAGGACAGCAGAACTGTACGCAGTACTCCAAGTGAGGTCTCACAAGAGCAGAGTAGAGGGGCAGGATCACCTCCTTTGACCTGCTGGTCATGCTTCTTTTGATGCGGCCCGGGATACGGTTGGCTTTCTGGGCTGCAAGCGCACACTGCCGGCTCATGTTAAGCTTCTCGTCAACCAACACCCCCAAGTCCTTCTCTGCAGGGCTGCCCTGAATCTCTTCTCCGCCCAACCTGTAGCTGTGCCTGGGATTGCCCCAACCCAGGTGTAGGACCCTACACTTGGCTTGGTTAAACTTCATAAGGTTGGCATCGGCCCACCTCACAAGCGTGTCAAGGTCCCTCTGGATGGCATCCCTTCCCTCCAGCATATCAGCCGAACCACACAGCTTGGTGGTGTTGGCAAATTTGCTGAGGGCACACTCAATCCCACTGTCCATGTTGCCAACAAAGATGCTGAACAAGGCAGGTCCCAACACCGATCCCCCCTGATGGGGGACACCACTCGTTACTCTTTTCCAACTGGACATTGAGCCGTTTACCACAACTCTGTGTGTGGCCATCCAGCCAGTTCCTTATCCACTGAGCGGTCCATCCATCAAATTGAAGTCTCTCCAGTTTAGAGACAAGGATGTCGTGCGGGACAGTGTCGAACGCTTTTCACAAGTCCAGGTAGACGACGTCAACTGCTCTGCCCCTGTCCATCAGTTCCATAGCCCCATCATAGAAGGCCATCAAATTGGTCAGGCAGGATTTCCCCTTAGTAAAACCATATTGGCTGTCACCAACCACCTTGTTGTTTTTCACGTGCCTTAGCACGCTTTTCAGGAGAATCTGCTCCAAGATTGTGCCAGGCACAGAGATGAGACTGACTGGTCTGTAGTTCCCTGGGTCTTCCATCTTCCCCTTCTTGAAAATGGAGGTTATATTACCCTTCTTCCAGTCATCGGGAACTTCACCTGACTGCCAGGATTTTTCAAATATGATGGACAGTGGCCTAGCAACTTCATTCGCCAGCTCCTTCGGGACCTGCGGATGGCCAAAGCATCCAATTCTTGATGCTGAGCAGCTTCCTGCCCATGCTGGTTCTCTTCTGTTTTCACGTGAAGTGCTTGAAATATCACAGTTTTAAACTAAAACCGTTAGTATATTAGTACCTTTATAGTGATAAAAGTCTACATTATCATCTTTCTTGAGCAAGGCATTGCAGCCATGAATTTTCCATGTCAAAGCTAATATGGTCACCCATGGATTAAATTACACTGTTGACAAAAAAAAAAAAATAGATTAAAGGAAAACTACTTTTAGCTTTTTAGAAACAAAGTTATCTTAAAAACCATGGCAAAGCTGAGGGATGGAGTGGTGGGACAGCATCACAAACAATTCTCCACGCAGTGGGTGACTGAGATAACCACTGTTACTATTTACTTTATTTATCTACACTGAGCATTTTGCCTTTAAAGAACTGCATAAGGAGAGCAGTGGCAGTACCATGATCACCATCCTCAGTGGATGGCACACATCACAGCTGTATCAGTCTGCCAGTAGGAACTCCTCTGCTTTTGACTTAGCAGGGTGGCTCACAGAGCCTGGGGAGCTGAGGGCTGAGGCAGAAAAGGAACTCTCCTTAGTATCATCCTTGTTTCAAGCCCATGAATGTGCCTTGTTCTACTGGGGATGGAAACTCAGGGCTCAGAACAGGTCCACAAGAAAATTCTCTGAGCTTTGTTCTGTATTAGCTTTGCTTAACTCAGATGGGCAGAGTGAAGCCTAGCAAACAGCAAAGCAGACCCAATGGTGGCAATATATGTAGTATAAAGGACATGAAAGCCTTAGTTCTTGGCTTATGATTCAAAGAGCAGCTGAAGAAACAAAAGAAATGGCATCCCACAACCTGCCCGCAAACAGGAAAAGCATGATTTTTCCTTCTTAGCCATACATTAGTCTTATAAAGAGAGCTTGCGTAAAGTTTGGGCAAGATTGACACAGCAACTCCTTTTCGCTTGTTGTCCAACAAAGATCGATTTATGAGTAAAAAGCCAGAATTTTTATATATGTCACCTCTAGGTCTTCTTTTTCCACTTTTCCCACCATCTTATTTCTTCAAACCACAACTCTTCCCATGGCATGCCCATCTACTGCTTCCTATTTTTCAAGCCTGCTACACTCTGACCTCATGCTTTGGTCCTTCACCACATCATGCAGTTCTACTGGGTTCCTGTAGGCTCATTGGTAAAAGAACCACTGTATTATTTGGAAGCAGGACACAAAAAAGCAACCAAATAATTGGTGTCATTTTCCTCCTTCGACACTGTTTCACAGGGCCTGAAGGGATTCAGCAAGACCTAGGCATTCAGATACACACTGTGTCTTTTCTTGGTGATAGGCAGAGACTTCCGATTGCTCACAAACACACTTGAAAATCAATCCACTGCTCTACATTTGAGTAAATTGTTGCATTTTGAGCCTCGCTGGAACCTAGCACAGTTGCTTGCAGACAGAAGGTGCTGTTATATTCCCGCAAGCATTTTCATTCCTACAGAATTAATTGCAGCATCAAATTGAATTTGACTCTCTTCTGACACCCGATTTGCACCCATAAGCCAACAACTAGGCACGATAACCCAAGCGAAGGGACAAAAGCCCAACTACAGCTGTAGCTGACAAACAGAAACCTGTTTTTTTTAAACTGCCTATCGCAGACAAATGCACTGTGCTTCTTTTGGCAAAGGAAACCATCCTGAGAAAGAATTTATCTAGTGACTGACAGGAAGCAGTGGGCTATGAGCCTAGAAGATAATATTTTGGCTGCATCATTTCTTCTCCTCAGAAACTCTCTCCTGAAGAGCTCTGTGCTGCACAGCACTTACCAAGGTAACCGGTAATGAGGTTGCATTTTGATCTTGTTTATGCTTTGTAGAGGTTTTCCCTGTATATAAACCTACTTTTAAGACTACAAAAGGTGAGTACTCTCTGATCACTCAGCTAAGATGGTGTGCTTTTAACACAGAGACTTCCTGTGGTGCTCATGCTATGTCTGGTCAGGATCCAAACTTGACCCTATATTTGGTTGCCCTGAAAAATTTATGCTTTAAACATCACCTCACTGTTGTGTTTGTTAAGCTGACAGCATTGCAGAGCTTTCATTTGTAATCTCAGGTGGAAAAACTGAGGCTCATCCCAATAGCAGAGGAGGATACCTTCACACCTGCTCATTTTGAAATGTTTTTATCGGAGGTCCAGATATTATAACCATGCTTGCGCCACAATGAGCCAGGATACAGGAACAAGATAGGGAAGGAAACCCAGTCCAGGACTCCTGACACCAAAGCATGCATTGTCATTGTGCTGACCTTGGCCTTAATGAGAAACGAGGCTGGGCGCTGCTGTTCTGATGCTGGGTGCTGCTGTCAGATGGATATGACCTTCTCTTTGCTGATGAATGGCTGTTAACCAGGAAATGGCAACTCTGCACTAAAAAACTTCCTAAGTTATAACTGTCTGCCAAGTTTCTAACCAAAATGTTGCCGAGATTTAACGAAAACAGACAGGTGGGAGTAAGTAGATATTCTTTGACTGATCCATTATCTAGATCTAGACTGATGGGAGAGCCATTGCCAGTACAGCCACACTGAAATCTGGGCCTGGGTTTCCAAGTGTTACAGGCCTGCCCAACCATACTTTCATTTCCCTCCTCAAGGTGAGTCCTGAGCAGGCTATATGCGTTGCTCCACTCTCTCTGTCCTATGACCCAAGAGAAATGAAGTTGAAGATGCCTGAAGGAGCTGTCTATTTTCTTTCTGTCAAAATGCTAAATTATTAGAGCTGTGTTAATAAAATCCATTAAGTTTATCTGAACAAATCTTTCGGCAATTTCATAAATCACTTAACAAATGTGTGAACTGAACTGTGCTATTCCTTAGTTAAAACACCTAACAGCTCACTAATATGCAGGCAAGTAACACGGATGGTTAATGTAGTCTAAATCCAAAGGGCATGTGGGTAAAAAAAAAGTCATCTAAGGACCAAAGTCATTAGAACAAAAGATGCCCGTCAGCTGTCATGAATTTATGAGGGCGTGGGAGTGGATTAAGAGAGGGATTTAGCCCCTTCACAACATCTTCCATTAGCAGAAAATAAAGCCTCTGTGAGTGGGCACCACAGCAGCATCTAAATTGCCTGATCTGAAAGTGCTGCTTCCTCTTAGCTGTCACTGTTTCCTCCAGCTTTACCTTAGCAGCAGGTCAGCAGGGAGCACATCCTGACAGCCATTACCAAGCTACCTGTGACTGTGGGTGTGAGCCTTTATCATGTGTCTTCTTCTGTTTACTGCCATTTCAGGACAGGGAGTAGAAGAGGAGGAACATTGACAACATTTAGGCCCCCAGTCTGCCTGGACTACAGCTTCCCTACTACTGGGTCACAGCATATCGTTGTTTCTTCGGGCTCCTTCCAGCTGTGTCTCAAGAAGAGCTGCACCAGCGCAGAACAACTTGACCTATAGGCTGTGGCAGGTAGTGCCCCAGTTTCTGGGCTGGGTTCACCAAGAAGGGATTTACACGGAGCTTTGGCCCATAGGATTCACTAAAGGGAAGACAAAAGGCTAGTCAGATGATTCTCACCTATTCCTTGATCTCATTCCTCTTTCCTCCTTCCCCAACTGATAGAAAGCTCTGTGATGACGGATCACAGAAAATATAAGCTTTGGATGGACAGAGCCACACTGAGACAATGTTTCACATGCCTGGTCTTGGCACCAGCCTCACCTCAGAGAGGTGATAATGCAGAGCATTATCTCAAAGATAAACTCCTCTGCAGCAACACGCAAGAGAGCTTACTGTGTGCCCCTGATGAAAGGGAAAATCCTTCCTTTTAAGTACTGTCATCCAGAGCAGTGTCAAATCCAGGAGAGATCAGATGCCACCATCCCCATGTATACAGATGTACTGTGGAACAGCAGGTTCAGTGATTTTCCAAATCCCACTTCAACATGATGTGAACGAGCCAAGGGAGCTGTGCCCGGGTATGCAAGTGTAACACGGTATGCTCAGTGTACAACGAGACAGCTGGTTTCCCGAGGAAGGTTGCTAAATTGGCCAGAATGAAGTGAAAAGAAAGAAGACAGTTTAGCAGCTGGCAAGGGGAGAATAGGAAGGCAGACCTTTTGGCATCATGCAGCAATGCCTCGGTGACAAGATGGTTCTTGGTTGGCACTAAAAAGAGCAATATGCTCTAAGACAGGCCCACACCTCTTCTACACCTTTCTGCAGCCAAGAAACTGCCTCATAAAATTATTATTGTACACCTGCATAGAAGTGATTTGGGTTATTATTAAGAGGCTGACTTAATCATCAGGATTTAGGGCATGGCTAGGACTTCTCCAAGGTGATAAGTCAGAGTGTACCAATTAGAAAGAATCATGTGCAGCTCCAGCTTGATTTAAAAATCATCTCAAGTGAATCAGAAAGCAGATGTGCCTTTAGCTGATAACAGCGAGGAAATTAAGTCTCTAAGACCCAGCCAGGGAGGTGGGGTGGAGGAGAAACAGAATTAACTAGCAGCAACACCTTGTGGCAAATCTTTAGGGCAAAACCTCTTCTTTCAAAAGTACATTCAGTTGTCAGGAGTTGAAAATAAAGTCTGGGGGAAGTCCATGTGGGACCTGAAGTCTCCTATAATCCGGTGTACAGTTTGTTACACTACATTTATTGTATACACACAAGGGTGAACTTGAAGCTGGAACCTCACTTGCTATAGGTCAGTGCAACTGCCCTGAAGACCTGTTATGACACAGAGGGATCTGCTGGTTTGCCTGTATAATTTGTTTCGGTGTTAATGACTGAACCCATTTTTACAGATGTTTCATGGAGGATGGATTTTTTCCCTTGGCTGCTTCTAGGTAGAAGTGACGAAGCTTCCTGCTGCACAATGTTTCCTCTGAGTGCATGTAAGCAGTATCTTCCTCTTTTGGTGAGCAGAGTACTTAAGCAGTATTTGCCATCAAATGTGAAAACTCCAGGAGTCTTTTGCTTTGCAGGCATTGTTTCTTCAGTTCATTATCTATTTATAGTTCTTGCCTTTGATCGATGTTTGTATTTAACCTTCTATTTCTTAATTTGTAGGTCAGTCCGCATTTACCATGGTTAATTTATTAGGGCAGATTCTTCTTCTCAGTCAGCTTGCTGGGGGAGGAAAGTGTATTTAGGAGCTGTAAATCATTCCAAGCAGATCTCATCTAGTAACCTTAGTAACCAAGTTATGTACTGAAACAAGTAATATTTTTATGGTGATTTTTTTTTCAGTGTGAATAATAGGAAAATAATGATAAAACAATACATTTGGGGATGGATTTGCCAGTAAAAATTTCTATACAACCAGCAGCCTTGTTTCAGAGAAAAATTCTAGCCAATCCTTTTCTACAACCTCTGTAAATTGTCCCAGAGTGAAGCTCTTCTCCTGTGTACACAAGTAAGCTAATTCCTCTATTACTGGATCTTGTAATGCAGAATCCAAGCGTATTTTATAGAACCTTGAGTCACATGCTTCATTAAACAGTAATGCACGCTACTTTCACGCGGATTGTCACTTCCATCAAATACCACTTTCTATGACAAAGAACAGGCAAATGCTTTGAAAGACAGCAGGAATCTTCTTGCCATATCAAGATAATCCTGAAGGGCTAGATAAGCACCAGTTCTCTGCATGGCACCAAATCTAAAACTACCTTTAGAAAAATCCTCATCTGGCCAGGCAGCACCCAGACTGCTGACTTCAGAGATGTGATTTCTTCCACACTCAAGTGCCACAGATGCCTAGAGTTTAGTTTTTTGCAAATACTCTTTCCTTGGGCTTAACACCTAGTCTATGCCCAACTACAATCCCTATGGTGAAAGCAGACCTTTAGCTATGATCCTCAAGATGGCTGACCTGAGTGGTGGTTTCAGAACATGCTTAACTCATGTTGCATGCTCAGATATCACTCTATCTTCAAACCAAGTGATGGGAGACAAATGGGAATTTCTTTTACAATAGCAGGTAGCCAGACTCCCTATTCTCCCATCAGTGAAGGCGCAAGGAGGCACAAGACCTCAGCTGGGTGGGAGGCAGACCCACATGTGTCATGCCTCACATCCAGTGTGGATTTGGTCCCTTCCAGGCAAATGAAGGAATGAAATCTTGCCTTCTTGTTTCTTCAGGAAACAGCTCAAGCCATCACTCCCACGGCCTCTGTTGATTTTTTTTCAAGGAAAAGCCAGAGAAGCAGGTTCGTGGCCCACGAGCGCGACCACTCGTGAGGGATGGAGGTGCCACCCTGCTGCCCCACAAACACACCCCCAGGCTCAGCTACCCTTTTGGTCAGTGTAGGCCATCTCCTCAGCATGCTGTTCTGGAAGCTCCTGCAGAGGCACAGGACTTCCCTTGCACACAGGTGTCTAATGCCGGGCTCCAGATCCTGGATTAATCGTCTCATTGCAACACCTGACTTTTCGACACATTGGTACATTTTTTTGGGTCTAGCCTGCTGCAGCTTTTCTCAGCATACCGTGAGGCTTTGAATACAAACCATAGCCACGGTGACTCTTCACAGACACAAATACCCTGCTAAATCAGCTCTAAGCTAAAATTCACCACACAACCTGTCATACTGCTACATCTGTGCTGAAACGGTTTGCTATTCAGTACTGTGGCCCTCACAAAAACTGAAGAATTATTTGGGCCAAGAACAGCAAAATGCCATGGAAACTGAAGTGGAACATAATGTGTTCACACAGGGCAAAAGTCATGGCTTCCTCTGCACAGAAAGTGCCATCAGCGTTTGAATAACAACAGGCAGTCGGGACTTCATCTCCTGCCTCATCAGAAAAATAGGCTAACTACATTTTCTATCAGTCTGCTCATTTACTCAGTTGTCTTTGTGGTCTTCTCTGGGTATGAGGTGAGCATCACATTCGAAATCTGAAGCAGGCAACAGACTCTGTGTCCTATCTCTGTAAACAGCAGGTAGCAGGTGGAACTGAGGAAGGCACTCAGCAAGAGAGGCAAGGCAGAAGGAAGCTGGGCTAAGGGTAGCCTTAGAGCTAACACAGCTTTTCTACCTGTGGGTAGGGTAGCATGCCTGGTGGCAGAAGTACTCAGAAGCACATCTGCTATTTCTGAGGTGTTGTATGATGGCAGAGAGAAATTGCAGGAGCTGAAGGCATTTAGCACCTGAACAAATGTAATACTTCAAGATTCAAAGCCAACTGTACAGATCTTTGCTTGCCCAAAAGGGGAATCCAAGAACTTGTCTCAAAGACCCTTAGGAGAAATGAAGGTAATGTTTAAATGTTGGTCATCAGCCTTGAAGCTTTCCCAAGAGATCTTTTTCTGTTTATTTCCCCCCCATGCCACCTTTAAATGTGGGACCAAATTGTATTTCACCATATAAATGTCAGAAAAGCCTTACATCAGACCACTTGAAGTTTAGCTCTTCCATGATATCAAGACTGTGAATTAAAGTTTGCTTTTGGCGAGCTCAAAGTCTTGGCCCCTATCTGCTAAATACATTATGTTTCCAAAGAATTTCACAAGCTGTTCCAGATAAGCGCACAGTAAGTAGGTGAGGCAAATAGACTTATGACTTCTGTTTTTTCCCAGCCAAGTTTTTCATCTCAAAAGTTACAGCACAAAATCACTTGGACATTTCTGTTAACAGTGACTTCTAGACTGTGCTGCTTTTCAGCAGCAAGCTAACAAATTACTGGAGAAGGACACAGCAGAACTGATGTGGCCACAGCGCCACAGAAACCAGTAATGCCCTTGCACAGCTTTTGCAGATGGGGCAATGGAGAAGTTCACAAACTCAGGCTGGGATATTTATGGTTGTTGAGTTGCTACAGCTGAAGAGCCAGAGGAGGGGAGGTGGGAATTAAGGAGGGTGTCATTTCTGGGTGTGATTTGACCACAGGTGCTGGTGCTTTTGCTCATTGTCTAACAGAGGATGCCAACAACAGGGAAAGAGACTACAGCTCAGAAAATTTAGTTCTTAAATTCACTCACTCATGATCAGTCCTGAGAGCACAGAGGTTACATTTATATTAGTTTAATATTTATGAGCCATGAAACAAGATGTTTCTGGTGAATAAAAGGTGAACTTCTACGTGAGCATGTAAAACAGAACTCTGTTTGGTCTTGATATTTTGAAGATAAAGTGTTGAATTTGAACCCAGACGAGGAATTTGCCCAGACCCCCTTGACCAGAAAGGTGGCAGACGCTTGCCCAATTGAATTAAATTACTGTCTTTAACTTCTCGGTGCTGCTCTCGACACCGACATCACCACTTTGCTGTGAACAGTCCATTCCCTTTGTCAAGAAACTCCAGCTCCTGTCATCAAGGGGTTCATTAATTTGAAATGAGGAGCTCTGACCCAGTTCGGACTTCTTCATAACCCTGACCTCATCAGCAATCCCATTATTTTAAGTGCTTCCTTCTTGTCAGATTACCTCCCCCATTACTCTGATGTGCCTGTTTTCGGACGTGTCCTTCATGTAAGGAGCCAAATAGCCTCTGTAAATTTAAACGCATACTATGATCTCCCCTCCCCTTTCCTTTCACATCTCCCAGGAAAATCAAAACCAAAGAACAGCAAAAGCCATTCTATCTGGCACGCAGACCTGTCCCCCATTGCAAATTGTGCCACCCCCAGTGAGAGAGACTGACTTTTCCTGCCTGAAACCTCACAGTACCAGTGGAGCTGAGGGCTCAGGCCACCCTGCACAGCGCAGCAGTGCCAGCCAGAGGGCTGGCTGCTGCAACTCAGGAGCATATTTCCAGCATGCCTGTGCTGAGTTTGGCTTCCCAAGAGCAATGGGTGGCAAAATATAAATATACATAAGTCTTATTAAGAATGGCTTCCTGGTTACTGCCTGTTTCTCCTGGTGTGCTAAGATTAAGGCTGCCATCCTCTATTCCCTGTGAACACATGCTCAAATAGGTGTGGATCTCCCACTAGAACACGTTGACACCAGCTGGCAATGACTGTCAGCCTGTGCCTCTGTGCCTAGCTAGTGCGGCAATTGCACAGAGCATTTGCTGTGAGCACTCCACATCTAATAATACTTCAGCACCTCTTTAACTGCTTTATCCATTTTTACCCATTTGCAAGCCTCAGGCTCCAAATGACAAGTAGATGGTAAGTGGACCTTGTAAATTAAAAACCTACCTGCTGCAGGCTTTTAGCATTAAAGGACCCCAAAGTTCCCTTAGTTCATATCGTCTTCCATTAATATCAACTCCATTGTCAGCATGTAAATCTGGTGGCATTGTTTGCCTATTAAAAAGTCTATCACAGGTTTCAATTTGCTAGCACTATCACTTTCCAAAGTTAAAGAGCAAGTTCAGAGGACTGCAAACATCCAAAATGTTCCGCCCAAGGAAGATAAATGCCCATTTTTAAATCAATGTTTAGTGACAGAGAACTAGAAAGGACTTAAAAGAAAGAAGAAATTGAATTTGTTTGTCCTGGGATAAACAGGTTGCACTTAATGGGCTTTTCTGATAGCATAGAGGAGGCAGTGGTGTCCAACCACAGCCCCAGAAGGTAAGAACAATCTTCTTATCTCAACTCATCTATTGATCTGCTGGGTGGCCTGGGGCTTGCTGACATCTCTTAGTCCTGGTTCTCTCAGCTGATGAGAGGACCAGGAATCAGAACAAACTAAATGTGTTTGAACAGCAAGGACAGTCATCCAAGCAGCCCACCTTTAAAACACAGATCAAAATCTTTGCTTTTTCCAGCTTTGTTCCAGCCTATGATGTTCTCTGGGAGACTGTTCTCACTGCAAGCCTTACCCAAGTAAGTTTATGATGGTGAATAAATGAGTGATGCCATTCTCATTCTGATCTCAGTCATGTTTTCGAGAAAAATAGAGATAACACATGTAACAGCTTTGAAACAATGAAAAACTGGTGCCATCTTGAATGCACGATACGCAAACCTTTTTAAGCTTTGTGCTTTAAATCTTACATTTTCTGACCCACTCCATGGGAATATTACATATCCCACAGGAATATTATGAAGAGTAGCAAGGGAATCACTGGGGCAGTCAGTCATATTTCAGGGGATGAAGTTGGGCCCTGTTCTGTCAGGGGATTTGGGAGAACTCAATTACCATGTAAGTACAAAGTCCTTTTGAAATGTCAAACTTAGGTGCCAAGCCTGGCAGGGTGGGCTGATTCAAAGGCACAGGGCAAAACACTTCTGGAGTGCTGAGGTAATGTTTGCTGCTTTGGTGCATATAAAAAGCACAGAATAAAACCCAGTTCAAATAAATAAGATGATCTTTCTTATGAAAGAGAAAGTGATATTTAGTATTTCTCCCTCAAGGCTTATAAGCAGCTGCCACTCAGGCAGAATAGATAATACAACTTTCAGACTAATCCATGAAATCAGAAATTGGAATACAAACCTTTCCAAATATTTTTCCTTCTGGGTACCTTCATTGCTCAGTGTGGTGGCTCCGCTACGAAAGGGAGCTGTCGGCCCTCTGCAAGATGCATTCAAAATTGCATTGGAAGAGTCTGCCTAAGAATGGAAGGTAGAAGAATATTTTAGATAGACAGAGTTGTGCATACAAAAATCACTGAGGATCAGTTTATGAATATGTTCTGGTGTTATTAAAGTCTCCTCAGGCATTAATGGCATCCCACACTAAAACCAGGTAGATTTTATCTTTGTTGGCAGGGATCAAATTCAGTTACTGAGCAAATTCAGAGGCTTGAAAAGCTGTGCAGGTCTTTTCTAACTACCCTGTGCTTTCTCAGTAACTTCACAAATGCACTGGAACTTCCCAGAAGTCTGTAGCTGTGGTAGATGTGCATGCCTTATACTCCTCCTAAGCTGGGTATAGAACCCTCAGACCAGACCAGCAGCCCCTTCCAGTTCTGGTCTGCCCTCTTGTCACCCTGCTCTCCTAACTGCTGCAACTCTCCTGGCACTGGGAGCACACCCTATGCCCAAATAAGCTGGGAGCACAAGTGTCTCAACAATGGGCAATGTCAGGATGGTTACAGTGAGTTCCACATTCCCCCAAACTGTGGAGAACCATTTTCTAGGGTCTCCTGAGCCTTTAAGCTTTGGGTCGGATCAAGGAGGGGAGATGACAAAGCTTATGTTTTCAGCGGCCAACCTATTTATGTGCATGGAGAAGCATCAAGGCAGGGACAGCTGTGATACTCATGCTATCACTCAGGCATCCGAATTCTGTCTGCTCCTCTGTCCTAGAGAAAGGCACAAGCAGAAAACAGCTAATTAACTTTCTCAGTTGGCCAGGGAACCAAACTGATAGGTTTTGGAGAGAATCACAGCCTTCAGGCAGAGACTGTGGGTGAGAAGAATAAAAAGTGGTGAAGTAAGGTTTTCCATAAGAAAACTAACTTGCTGATGTACTGTGAAAAATTGATAATGAGTAGCGGCATTGCAGCATTCAGCTGAATTGCTTCCCAACAAGCTCTAGAGCAAGCAGAAAGTAGTTGAATCTCCATTTTCTCTGCCAATAGATGCAGACTGAGTTTCTTCCTAGGTCAAAAGCGGAGAACTGAACTAGAGCAAGGTGGGAGTGAATTCATTGATTTCAGGATCCTTCTTTTAGTATCAGAATAGCCACTTGTTTTCCTTTATTTTCTGCACATTTCTCTCTACTCTGCAATAGCCCTTGATTGACTGAGCTTTGGTCATATAGATGTTGAGAGACGTCTGAGCTGGTCTTTGCAAAGCTTGCATTTGTGTAGGAGCCAGAATACTTGTACACGGGAAATGTCATTCCTTACAGAGTCACTTTTTTTTTTATAATCAAACCCAGGCATCTGAGACTACACATTGACCAGTCACAGCCTGGGCAGCACGAATCAATAAATGAAGTCTGCAGAAAATCTGCTGAGGAATATTTGGTTGGACTTTCCAGCAAGGAGAGACTAGAGATGCCTAGAGACTACAAATTACTTCATAAAAATAGGCCTGTGCATAACTCATGAAAAAGAAGATAAGTGAATAATTAATTGTTATTTGCATCGTAGTTTAAACAAACCAGATGCAGTCATGTGGAGAAAGGGAAACCTCTCATCTTTTTCTTGCAAACTAAGCAAATTAAATCCAGGAGTTAGACAGATATTATAGATGCAGAAGCCAGGGTAGCATGGAATAGGAGAAATATTTAAGATTAGAATTGTTATTTATGTATAAAATTCTAGAACTTTAAGATTTTACTTTCATTTTTATAGTAAATTTGGCTTGGAACATTTCATTACCTGCAGTAATGTACTGGAAGCCAGCAGAGAATCCCTGCAGCAAATTTCCAAGGGTCTCCTCAGAAGATGTTCCTCTAAATAAGTTGCGAATTATTTCAGAACAAATATGAATTAGCAAGGCCTGAGTCCTGGGGAGGTCTTTTAAAATAAAATAATAATAATAATAAAAAGTTTTATTATTAGAAAAAGCATTTAATACACCCTGGTTTCAGCTGACTTTAGGTAATATCCTTTAACCTACACTTTCATGTGCAACGAATATCATCTTGACTTTACATGGAGAGGTATCCCCTACCCCCTGCCACTGCTGTGGCCCGGTGCAATGACACTGCTGGGGATGGCAGCAGCACCGTAGGGACTCCATGCAACACGTGCTAGCCAAAGGAGAGGTGTGTACTTACTTTGACTCCAGAGGTTTACTGTAGTTGTTCTGAAGAGGAAATGAAAGAAGAAACAGAGTGACCAATTGAGATACCACCAGTCGGTCATTATCTACAGTGCTGTGTGGTGCACTACTGCTGCAGTGGTTTGCTGCATGCAGGCACTGCACTCGCCAGTCCTGCAGGAAACCATGGCTTCAAGAGTGCAGATTAGGGTACTTTGGGAACACAGTCAGCCAGGAAGAAGGGAAAGGTGTTTACCGTTGCTGGAGAGGGTCCTCAAGTGCATTATTTTCTTTAAATAAGCATCTTTGAGTAATTAACTATTAGATGAACAATCACTTACCTCAAAGAAAGATTGCCTGGACCCAGAGGCTGAACCCCAAAATTTCAGTGGCCCTTGGTCATCTAAATTTCTATTCGACACAGGAATGGAGACTACATCAGATGCATTTAAAAAGGAGAGCATGTTAACTCAGTACGTTTCTTTTTGATGGCTTAAACCAAACTTGGAACATCACTACAGCATAGTTTGCCTCTCCTATCTATGTTTTCTTCATGCTAAAGTATTCTGGGGCACATTCCTTAGAGTTTTAGAGACAAAGAGCACTCTCCTGGGCACATCTGAAACTGCTAGGCCTAGAAACAAAATAACTGGGACTTCATATTCATTGGGTTTGCTGGGAAACCCATGCTAGAATTTGTCATGCTGTTTAAACAAAACCACACAACTTGTCCCAGGCCTGGAAGACTGGGTTTCTTCTGAGTTGTACATGTTTTGATTGTCTAGGAAGGATCTCAAAGGTAGCCAGCTGATTTTGGTAGATTAAAAAATACAACATTTCAAACGTGTGAAGCTGCGGCTCTAATAGCTAGTGTTTCAAGCACCTAAAATTACATGCCAGCAGGTGCCCTGCTCTTGGTAACACTCTTACTCATTATTCTTCTGATGTGTCCAAATTCCAAGCTAAAATTATAAAATGAGTAACTGGTATTTAGAAAGGCCTAGATACCTCAACTCATTATGCAGGGAAGATTATCTCAGAACGGCATGTCATCTCAAGAGTGGATTTTTATGCAGCTTGGGATTCAGAACCGTATTAGATTTAAGATTATCTCACATTGGACCAATGCATTGTTACAGAATCTATTTTAAGCATTCAGAAGTGTCATTATCACTATTATTATTGCTCATTACCTAGACTAATAGGAGCTCCAAGCTCCTGCCAAGGTTATACAGCCAGTACAAAAGAAACTTTACAGTGATCATATATTTTGCAGTTCAAAACCTCTAAAATCTTTCAAAAGAAGACAGTCCATTTTCTTCCAATTCAGTTCAGAGGGGTTTTTGCTTTGTTTAAAAAGAACAAAGCATCATATTTTAAAAGATATGCAATCAGACGAGGACTGGAAACAAATGTAGCGGTATGACCTGCTGTGAGACAGAAGGTGCAAGAAATTATTTTCTGAACAGCGTTGCAACAGAAAACAAATTTGGAGAAGATAAAGAGGAACTTTCTCATTAAATAACAGGGTAGAGCAGAATCTGAACCGCCAGAGCTTGCCTGCCTTTACACTTTGACTCAGCCTTAGTCTTGGCGAAACGCCTGCATTTGGTGTGGAGTTGTTATCTTTCAGGCAGCCCACAGCTCCAAGGAGAATTGGGAAGATAAGCACAGGTGTGACAAGATAACATATAACACACTTCAGTGTGTTATAGACAGAGTGTCAAACGGACCTAGCATCAGTGAGTAAATGGTGTATAACGCATCCCCCTCAGCTGCAGATTTGATTGTGCAGGGACTCCCAAATGGATGGCAATGTCTAAAGGGAAAACAGCTGACAACCAGATTGGCATGGCGTGTCAAGGAGGCAGGATACATCCACCTCCCTGTCTGCAGTGCCCTACAGGAGGGTGCATCTCCCCATTGGGTGCAGTTTAACCATGAGCAGTCTCCTTGAGGCCTTCACAACCCTACTGTGAAAGTATTAGTCTAGTTAAGACTTGGACAAAGGCTTCAGTCATGCACTTTCCATGTCTGAAGAGACTGCTGAGCTCCTGAGCCACAACAAAGATGGGTATGGGGAGCTGCTTGCCCTAGACATTCACACCCAGAAGTACTGCCACGCAGTTTAACTGAAGAGCTGCTATGTAGGAAGAAAGCGTGGTGTCTGCAGTAGGAGCTGAAGGGAGCTCCTGGCAGATGGAGCACATCATGGAGTGAGGGGGTGTCTCAGGAGCTGGTAAGTGGGGGAAAAATGTTTGGGAGTTGATGCTATCAAGAAAAAGCATAAAAATGTCTTGCTTCCATAGCATGGAAATTCATCCAGGAGGTCTTATACTAAACTCAGTGGCGCCAGAGGACACATTTTTAGAAAGGCAATAATGAATTTAAAATATGCAAGCAATAGGGAACTCACCACATAGGCAAAGACATTCAAATGGTTAACTGCCCTCATAGCTAGAAATGTACTTCTAATTTCTGATCCAAACTCACACCACTTCACTGTCTCAGTGCTGGGTTTCACTTGATGATTCTGTCTGCTGAATTTAAGAGCCTTCTACTATCAGCAGTCTTGTCCTCAAATAGTTATCAACAGACTATGTTCAAGTCAACTCTTAATCTTGTCTTTGATAACTAAACTCTTGAAGAATGATGTCTTTGTATTTCACATTCATTTTGTCCCTTTTCTCCTTTTTTTTTTTTTTTTTTTAATTTCTTTGCAGCTTTTCATTATCCCTTCATCATCAAGGACACTAGAACTAGAAACAGATGGCAGGGCTGTCTTCAGCAGCCCTACACACAAAGGCAAACCTCAGCTTCCACAACAATGGTGTGTATCCTTTAAATACCATTTGTATTTAATACAAAGTATTTACCCAAAGCCAGTGTTTGCTTGCTCTCTGAGCCCCATTAGCATTTGGGAACCTTCCCTTCTTTTGACCATCCTTCACAACACCTCATACATTTCAAGTGGGAGTGCCTAATGAACAGGTAGATTTTCAAACCTACCTGATGGCTGAGTATGAAGCAACATGGCAAATATTAATTGAGAGTCTATTCTTGAACATACGAGGCAGCAGGGAATAAAGAACAAAGTCAGAGTGGGCGAACTGCCTGGAAGCAAAAGACACTGCCACTGACTACAGCAAGTCACCTACTGTGTTAATATGCTGGACTTCTATTACTTTTTTTAGGGTTCAGTGGGAATTTCCTCCATACCTAAAAATATTTTCAATCATGCAAGAAAGAAGAGTCCAAGTTCACCCAATTTTTTCATGGCAATACAGATGCTCACCGAATGTGAATGGAGTCCTGCTCACAAAATAAATGAAAAGCAGAGACTTTTCCCTGGGCAGTATGTCCAGGGATCGTCATTGTGATTCCTTTAGCAGGGTCCTTGAAACACTCGACTTCCTCTTTCGAGTAGTGACAAGATTTAAAAAACATTAGATGAAACATGCTTGTTTCATCAAAACAAAGTATGGAAAGGTTTAACTGGGGATATGGGCTGCTTCTGTCAGGGCAAGATGCACAATATGCATTAAACAGAAAAATGACGAGGGATGCACTTCTGGAGCAGTATGGTGATAGAGGTTACCCAGAAAATCGAGACAGTGAATAAATTAAAAGTTGGAGCTTTTTTCTTTTTCTTTTCTTTTTTTTCCTTTTTTTTTTTTTTTTTTTTTTCCTTTAATTAAGCTCCTTGTTTCCAGCAACACCATCTGTGGTATCCTGCTTGGTCTTTATAAGGTACTCTCTAAAGAAGGATAATTATGAATTTAGTAACAAGATAGTACTTTTAATATTTCCTGTAATGCATTTCTAAAGTCTTACCAATGTTTTCAGAAGACTGCATCAGAGATAATCAGTGGGAAGTCAGGAAAGTGGTAATAAATATGTGTGGTAGAAAAGCTAATCAAAGGATCTTGAAGCGAAAGAGAAAAAATAATGGTGTCCTTCACCCAGCCCCCTTTCGTTTTGTCCTCTAAGAGCTGGTAACATGGGTCCATGTGCAAGTAACTGGTCACAGGAGCAATGAATGCAGCCTCCACCATGAGGAAAATGAGCAAAATAGAGGTATGTGAACACGAAACAACATCAAAGAAGAGAATAAACCATTTCCCTCCTTAGAATTTTAGGATAATAGTGGCTCTAAATGCGAAACAGATTGTGTGAGCTCCCCAACACACTACGTTAGATCACCTTACTCTGAAGACAATGCAATGACCCACTCTGCAATCTGCACAGGCCAGTTTGAGAGGCTGTGCCATGAGGAGCAGGACAAAGAAAAGGCTGCCCTAAATCTGGAAAGATTTTGTGACAATTATCTATTCAGAAACACTTCAAGCGCAAGAATAGCAGCCAAAGCACAGCTTGTAAATTGTCATCATTTATTAAAGTGAGAGTGTCTTGAGAGCTAGGAACTATAAAAGTGAGCCTCTGGGAAAAAGAAATGACCAAGAAATGAAAGAGTTGGAGAGAGATGCTGTAAAAGGTAAACCATTTCAAAGAAGTTAAAGATAGAAAAGTCCTGCTAGGTCATGTAAGTCAGTGCCCTTCCAAGTGCATGAGAAAGAGACAACAACAGAAGAGCTCTGGGCTCGAACATCATGCACTAGCCAAGGTCACAGCAACAAACTAAAGAGAAAACGGGCACCCACCTCCAGGGAGGGTCTCTGCCATGACCTCAGGGGAACTGGCAACACAGGGCTTGCTTAATCCTGGCACCTGTCTGTTACGTCTCTCTTGAAAAGAGAGAAGTATCTTAGAAAGACAGTCATAAATATCTGCCTAAAGCTATTCTTCTTCCTTTGCGGATAAATAAAAGAAAGTGAAAAAGCCCAGGTGTGAGAGGACACCAGGTCAGCGTGGGAGAGGTGGGACAAAATTTGGTGATGAATTGGATCCTTCAAGCCCAGCTCTGTTTCTAACTATTTGTAGGAATAGGTCAGTGACCGCGACGCAAGCTGCTTCACTCAGAGATAACAAAGCTCAGAAATGAGCAGCAACAAATAGAAAAGAAATTGGAGAAAACAGGAGCAAAGAGAAATGGCAGTGGCAGGAGAAACCTAGCTGAATTTATGCTAACCAAAGCACCATTGGGGAATAAGAACGGCTTTGCAAATGTCTCGTAGGGGAAAGGAAACCCAGCCAGAGAGAAGTTTCATTAATAAGCCAGAAGAAGATGAAACGACCAGTATTTCTTCAAAGGCCAAATTAACCCCTTACTATTTTTTTCTTGAATAAAAAGGGAAAAAAAGATGTAGCATTGGGAATAACAAATATCCTGTACAAATAGCCACTAATGTAATGCAGGTTAAAGGAATGGTTGGAAACTTTGAATATCCACCATACATGTCAGCTGATCTGGTTGCACTCATCCTGAGGTGATGAGAGAATTAGCCAGTTAATTTACTGAACCATTGGCAATTATTTTTGAAAGTCATGGAGAACTGTGGAAGTCCCAAAAGCTGGAAATAAAGCAAATATAGTATTGATTTACACAGAAAGAAGAATGATCTTGGCAATTACTGCCCTCCACTTTTATCTTCAATCTCCAGTAAAATAATTGACCAGGCAGTACAAAAAGAGCTATTAAAAAACTTCAAGAGAGTATTGGAAACACAAGCAACAAGTAACATGGAATAAAGAAAGAATCCATTCTAGAGGGAGTTATTGATGTTTTATACATATAAGACTAGAATCAAAAGGTAAGGGATAAAAATAATGAAATCGAAACAAAAGCCTCCCTTCAGCAGAGCACTTAAACACATGCTTAAATCTTTCCAAGCAAGTTTTGAGTAACCACTGGATGAAAGGACAGGTTTGTTTGCCTTCTCTAAGTTCCGCAATGAGCATAAATGATTTGCTTAATCAAGACCTACAGAAGAGCAGCAGCGGAAGGGAGACTGATAAGGAGCCTTATGCAAAACTGCAGGAGAGAGAGAGATGAGGAAGAAGGAGTAAAATGTTCACAGGGTTCCCTCCAGTTTTGACTCTGGGTAATACCTTCATTAGGGATGCAAAAGAGGTTGCAAACTGCACTCTCAGGTGCAGAAGAGAAAGGGCAAAAACATGGCAATACAGAGGTATCTAGAGAATTACAAGCAAGAAGTAACAAAAGGCAATCCACTGTAAAACAAAACCTGCATTCTACCAACACATCCGGGGGGAAATAACCCAAAGCGGAGTCAAGCAAGGAGAAGGAGAAGCCCAGAATAAACAATGTTGTCGGTATTTAGGAAGAACAAAACTGGACAGTAAATTGTTCACGGCTTGTAACTGTTGGATAAAAAAACACTGTAAAGCCATCAGATCATAGTGAAGAGGGGTGACGGATTTGCTCAGTGCTGGGAGAGGGAGGCCCACCCTGAGAACCCTCATTGGGTACCAGACCACCTAATTAGAAAAACTGGAGCAGGTGCAAAGAACAAAAGGCAAAAATGATTAAGGTGTCAAGGTACTGTGTTTGAAGAGAGATTCTGACATTAAAGTTTCATTATACAGCTTGGCTGTGTTATGATAAGACTTCAATCGTGCCTTCCACTGCATGTCCTACACAGAGAAAATTGCAGAACTGATGCTGAGGGCTGGTCACATACAATCACTTTTTATGATGCCTGTAGCTCCATTACTAGTACAGAGACAACTCTCTAACAGAAATTCTGAGTTTACCTCAGCCCAAATACCTCCTTTGAAAACGGAAAAGGGCAAGGAGTGAGACTCTCTTGTGCTTTTTGCAAAAGCAAAGCTCAGACTTCGCAGCTTAGAGGAAAGCAGAGTGATGCAGATTTAAGCCATACATTCATGCTTCTAAATCTGGATGACTCCAATATTTTATATGCATAAGACAGAGCTACCTTTGAGATTGCACGGACAACATAATCTCAACAACCCTACCTGAGACAGACACTAACTGCAAGTTGGACATGTCCCTGGTATTGGGGGTCCCTCAAGAATACTAAGTGTAACTTCTGCAATTATTTTCTTACTTTACTTTGTCTTACTGATGGTAATTCATCTTAAATGATTTCATTTATTTCTTGTCATCTTTCACGAAGGTCATCCCAATTATTCATCCTTACTCCTTCCTTTCTTTTTTAATATTTAACATCTGTTTAAAGAATGCTTACTTCGGCTTTGAAAATTAGTAACAAAGTAATTTTGCCAGTGTTTTGAAGAAAATTATAGGTAGATAATGGTGAGAAAATACTGACAGTATAACACAGAAATCGGGGAATATATATGGATGGAAAAAATATATTAAATACTGATATAACTGCACGGCAGGAGGTCATGGAGGTGGTCAGCTATCATTTCTAGACCCCTGATTTAAATCAGATACAGGTCAGAGTTGCTGGAAATCTTAATATCCGTTAATAACCTCATGCTGCCAGTTCAGCTCTGATTATTAGCAGAAAAAAAGAGATGTGGGTTCACACACATGCCTGGTTGCCAACAACTAAACAGGTTAAAACAGGTATGAAATATGCTTTTGATGGCTAAATATCAGCTCCTAATTCAGGACTGAGATCTGTGCCTGAAAGAAGTGGAGAAAGAGCACTCTGGCTGCATTCACTCTGGTATTTCCCTTTGGACGAGGACTTACCAGGGAGACCACAAAAGACACAAAAGCACCTCCTTTTGCCTGCCTGCTGCTGCATGGTCATATCCTGACATGGATCTGGAAAGCAGCTGTGCTTCTGCAGGGTCCCTTGTCCTTATCACAGCTGCCAGCCCCATTTCAGTCTTTCAGCAGTAATATCAATCCCCCAGCTTTTCTAAATATCTAACTGCATCCTCCCACGTAATAATTAAGGCCACAATAGCAGTGCGCAGCTATGGCTGCTGCAGAATTTTGTTTCCAAGATCTTGTTTTCATTTTCTCACAAATATCTGTATCTTGAGCCAAAACTTCCCAAGATTGCTTTATGCCTGAGGGAGAATTTTGTTTTGTTTATTTCTGAAAGCTTGATCAAATGCTGTACAGCCAGGTTTTTAGAACAAGGAGATGAAAAGAAAAAGGATGTGGCTTTTTTTTTTTTTTAATATTGCAAAAATAGTTGCAACTTTATTTGATCCTTCTTTATATTTTCAGCAGTAAAGAGATCAACCGCAAAAATATTTAACAGGATGGTAGCTTTTACAGAAGGTATTATGAGGTTTTGAAAGTCATATTTAGTGACGCAGGGAATTTTGTGCACGCACTCTCCTGTCTCAGCCCTAACACCTCTAAATGATACCAGTTCCAAACAGCACACTCCGAGAGGGCTGCTCGCTGAGTCAATCTTTCTGACTTTGCCTTTTTTAATTTTGAAATGCTTCATTTTGGATTCAGACAGCTTTTGCGAGCAAAAGCAATGCTCGTATAACCTAGCCGCATTCAAAACAAAGGAGTGAGAATGGGAAGAAGTCCAAAAACGCCATCTCACAATATATATTCAAATCCTCCAACACATTTAAGGTAATATTATCCCAGTGGGTTAGATACTTACTTTTGACACTTTTTGGCTTATTCTCTGCCTAGATGAAGCACTAGCTTGTGACCAGTTATGCTTCTGTCCTTTTTAGGAAAGAAAAAGTAATCAGGCAATGGTTAATAAAAGCAAGCAATAGGTTATTTTCCATCAACTCAGCTGCAGTATTTCCTCAACCAAAATGCCTGACACAGCAGCCATCACATTTCTGAGAACTCTCCAAAGATTTACAGCAGTTTATTCTCCAAAAAATTAAAATCTGAAGAAATGAAATCTGATTTTAGGAGGAAAGAGATGGGGGAAGTATTGCCTGAAGGATTAAAAGCAAAAAAAACCTCAAACCCTTGCTGAAAGTGAGGGTAATAAAGTCAGAGTCTTTCAGCTTTGGCTGGAAATGGCATTCATCTGTGGCATTTTTCAAATACATACATGTTTTAGTATTATAACATTTCTACTGCTCTGTGAGGTATTACCGACTCTGCCACAGTCTGCCATTCCTGAGGAAGCAATCTCAGGTGCCATCAACAGGCTTCAGCAGCTACGGGAGGAAAGCTTCCAACTCAATAAGGTGAATTAGAAGCCTGGCAGCACTGTGTTTAATATCCCCCTTGGAAAGGTGCATATCTGTTAGCAATATAACACTCAGGAACACCTTCAGAGTCCTAGCCTGGAGATCCCTAGGCCATCCTATTTCCTCATACCTTTCTGAGCTGGCTGCTCCCTTCCCTCAGATGTTCTGAGGCAAGCACACCCGTGCCCTGAAGTAGCTCAGAGCTGACTTACATACCTGTGATGCTTGCTCATCCCGGTGGTCTCTGATGCGCAAATGAACTGGCAGTGCCAAAATAAAAGATTAGAATTTTTTAATTGCATTCAATGAACTATTATGATTTTGAAACCTTTTTACATCTTCAGCAATTTTTTATTAGCTTCGCTGCAAGGAACATTTTAAAAAAAAAAGAAAAAGTAGTTCATGGATTTTTTTGGGCTTCGCTGTGATTTTAGGGTTGAGCTAAATGTTAAATCACAAAGGACTAAAAATATTTCCTACCAGATTTCCCTTAAATTTAGAATGGTGAAGAACAGTGCCATTTCATTCCTCTTTTCTTGGCACTTGTCTGACTTCATGGCAAATATTGTGTCCAGTTTTGTGCCCCCAGACATAAGGATGCTGACCAACAGAGTGAGCTAAGCAAAGGGCCACCGAGGTGTTTGGGGTGGCAACACTTGGTGCATGAGACGAAGATGAAGAAACAAGGCATGTTCAGCCTGGAGAAGAGAAAAGAAAGCTTTGATAGACCTACTAGCAGACTGCTAGTACTTATGAAGGCGTAATTGAGAAGATGGAGCCAGGATCTTCATTGAGATGACTGTAAAACAGGATAGCAGTCATAATCTGAAATAGGGGCTGTCCAGACAGGATGTAAGGAAAAACCTTTCCACCATGAGGACAGTCAGGCTTTGAAGCAGATTACCCAAAAAGGTTGTGCAGGCTCCATTCTTGGAGGTTTTCAGCACCTGATTGAATAAGCCCTGAGAAGCCAGGTCTGAATTCAATACGGACTCTGCTTGGAGCCAGAGGTAGAGATCTCTCTAGAGCCCTTCCTTTCCAGACTACGTAGTTCTGCAGTTCTCCTAGGCACTGCACACTCCTAATTGATAGACACTGTGGCCACTGCATGTGGTGACTGTATACAGTGGTTCTCTTGGTGGAGCATAAGGGCTGGGGGCAGCCAAGGAAGTTTTCCTTTTGTATGCTGTACACCTGGGGGTTTCAGGAAACATTACATCCAAGCCCCAGTGCTCCTATAGATATCTTGGATGAATATGAATCACTTTGGTCCTCAGATTCTGTTTTGTAAAGAAGGAACACCCACAGAAAGAACTGGAAAACTTTCAGAGATTTTTTTAAATCTAGTGCCTCCCTACTGAAAGCTGCTTTGTGCTTCTTTCCATTTACAAAGCCTGTTTTAGCTGGCATACTCTTAGAGGCACGAATATGCAGCTAGGGCTCATAGGTAACAACTGTTTCCCTAAGTATTTATTGATGTGCTTTGTTGCTGTGTTTGGAACCACAGGCCATTTAAAAACAGTATTATTGCAAGGAGTTGCTTATGCAGTGATCCAGTTCTGCGAAAGGTGTGCTTCTCCAGCCATAGCAATTCTACATTGAAATGTATAATGATGCGCACAAATCATTTTTGTGGTTACTAAGCAGACACATACAGCACCACACCTGCCTGAAACTGCATGCTGAAAAGCCAGACATTTCCTCTTGCTTGACTCATGCCGCTCATGCCTGTTTTCAGAGAGGAATGGGAAACATCAGAGACTTTTCTGTTTAAATTAGGAAAGTTATTTTCAGCACAACCACTCTGCCATACCATGCAGTGAAGGTGGTGGTCTTCAGGGCTTAGGGACTGAGCTCCTCCATATTCCCCGTTCTGGAACCATCCTGGCCTCCTTGTCCATCCAACTAACCCTTTCTCCATGTAGCATCACACAGCTTTCTGCTGTGAAATTAATGATAGTCACAGGGCTGTGGAGACAGTCTTGAGGACCCCAAAACCTGCCCTGGATTGTAGGCAGATCCATGCATATATCAGCAGATTTTAAACGGGCACTCCCGTTGTCAAAAGCTCATACTCCTATTTCATCTGCACGTGGCGCCACCAGCTGACTGCTGGGACAGCCTCGTTCAGCAATTCTGAAACGCACACCAGGGCCCTCTGGCCAAACCCACCCACCAGGGATAGGGTGACAGGAAGGGGGGCTTCAGTGCCAGTTCTGGCACAAGTTCCCAGCATTTGCTGCTGCAGCAGTCTCCTTGCCAGGGAACCTGTACAGGGGTTGGCTGGATTATTTTGCTACGAAGTTTCGGGCCAAAGGGGACCATAACATGGTTTGATGTAACCTCCCACATATCAAAATTACACCTTTTGTGCAAAATGCAGAATGGACCTGGATTTGGTTAAAAACACCTGCTAGAAGGGCACTCATGGCCCAGAAACCTCTGTGCAGAGCCCAGGCTTTGGCACCAGGAGCTGCACTGCTGCCTGCCTGGGGCAGAAAACCATCTGTAGTATCTGAAGGAGGAGGGGATAACAGCAGCTTTTGCTTTCCCTCTGCCGGCAGAAAGGAGAGAAGCGCCACAGCCTTGTGATCCTGGGCCTGCAGAGCTGGATGTCTCATACTACTTTCGCTAAAGGACATGTAACTAAAAACAGCCATATGGATTTTTTTCTCTTCTTTTTTTTAAGGAAAATAATTTACCTCCTTTAGCAAACTCTCTCTGTGCAATTGTTTAGATTAGAACGAATGTTTACAGCCCAGTTATATACTCTTGACAACAGGGTTTTATAATGAATAGACTTGACAGACCTCTAGCTATTGACTCTCGCTTTAAAAAATGGACTGAGATTTCCAGCAGAATAATTATACATGTGTACAATCAGTGATTAATGAGCTCTTTGAAGAGAGCTAAAACCACTGAATCATAGCATGCGACCTTGATATCAAGAGCAACAATCACAGCGTCAGGAATTTGTAGCCTTGCATAAAAACAAAAGGCCAAAATATGTACTCTTTTTACAATCCATGCTAGCCATCAATTTCTCTGAAGTGGCATGGCATGTATGTCAGGGGGAATTTGTCCTGCACAGTTTTATTTCACTTTTACCTTTATATCACCTCTGCATTATGAGGCTGACAGTTGGTCCAGCTGCCCCCATACTAATAAGCCTGCTCATGTAAAATAATTATTCACCTCTGCGCCCATCCTCTGCCAACTCACCCAAAACGTTATTGTAAAGCATCAAAAGGATACTTCGGTTGGCTGTGGTTTTTGTTGTTTGCAGGCTGGGCCCCTTGATGTGCTGATGGACAGAGGATGGGGGAGTAGGGAGCCTGCCTCTGCATACTGAAACCATCATGTGCTTCTGACACTTTTTGCTCCCAGCAGACAGGAAGGCGAAATATGGAAACAGAGCAGAGAAGGTCACTCTCAAGTTACTTCAAACCCAGCTGAACCTCTGATCTGCTAGATGTCTTATGAGTGAGTTGAGGCTTTTCGTGACACTCTGTCTCAATTTCCACACCAAAGAGGCTCAGATAAGCTTATGCCCCTGCCTGAACCTCTGAACCTTTTGAAGTTTGCTATCACTGTCATTTTCCCTGCGTACTACCGGTTTCTCTCATGCTGACTGAGCTCTTATACAACTACCCAGCCCTCATAACCATGAAGGAAATGATAGGAAACACAACTCAAAAATAGAAGCAAAAGTAGTGTTTTCACAAATGACAGGCTGGTGCACGGAGAAGTATAGCCAGCGAGACCAGGGAAATCCTAACACAGGGTACCTATCTGGTAAGCACGACTTTAAGCACACATGATTAGACCCAGGCAACAGCAGTGCTAACCTGACACAGGCATTCACTTGTGTTATTTTATACCTCTGCTCACACTGAGCTGTCGTGCACAAACGTTTAATCTGGGGTGACAGAAGACATGGAATCAGAAGGTTGTGTGCCTAGAGGTCAGGAAAAGGCTTTCTATTTCTGGCTTTGTTGCCAGCTGTCTACTTCCCTGGGCAGATCACTGTACCTTTTGCTGTCCTACCTTTACACAGAGGAGTCAGAGAACCTCTCTCCTTCACAGCTTATGGTGAAGCTTCACTCATCAGTATATGTGAAGTATCTGAGACCTTCTTCCACTGCAGATGTTGTTTCTGTGATGGATGCTAGCATCCCTTTGACAAACGTGAAGGTGAGCTTGGTTTTGTACTTTTATTCATCTTGGAACTTGTGAAGCCCCTTTTCACCCCCTGCAAACCTGGGACCATTGGTTGGGTAGGATCATCCCCTTTTCCTTTAGGATTGTAGATGGCAGAAGAAACTAAAAGTGCACAGGTGAAGTTTTGAATATTGAAAATAAATTAGGAAGTTGGACTGTTGCCTGCAAACTGGAGGCACATTTCCCTGCAGTGCCTTTTTCTGGGGTCAGGAGCACAACAGCTATTTGTTATCAGCAATAGTGTACTGCTGCCACAATAATTGAAACAGACTGGTCCCTCCAGGAAACACCAGGGAGCAGTGCTTTTACCATGAACGAGGACTAGACAAGTAGGAGAAAAAACCATGCAAAATACAGATAAATATGGGGAAAAGTACCCACAAATTGCTGAAAGGACAACCACATTCCGTTCAGCATCACAACACAGCAACACTACAGGTGGCAGATCGGCAATGCCTATTTACCTGTAAGTGAGTGGCAGTTTTCCTTCCGGGAGAGCAGTGCTTGCCTTTCGCTCACAGAGCTCTCCCTCAGGCTGGTAAGCTTGGCAATTGCAGCTTGATCACTATAGTGATCAACCTTTTCCCCAAAAGGTATCTCTTGCAGTGATGTGGTCACAAAGTTCTGGTGTCTTCTGGGGTCCTCCAGCTTTTCCTTGCCCAGCTATAGCTCTAAGCGTGGGAAAGAGTTAGCAGTAGATCATAATTAAGACTTACACAGCTGGAAGGCAAGAGTCAGCTTTGCTTCTGACTTCTTTATAGCCAGGACAAAGATGGACAGTGTTGTGTTGGTAATAATGTTTTGTTTTATGTTCTTTTACTGTATTCCCTAGATTGGTCCTATGTAATTTCTCCCTTTGTAGCAAAAGAGTTGTGAGTTCCCTTCAGCTCCCTGCCAATGTCTACATAAAACCTCCACATACATAAAGGGATGTGGACAGAGCACCAAAATTAGCACTCTTGACACTTTCTTTTGTTGTTACTAATTGGGAGCACAGTTACTGCTCAGTATCACAGAGGCATCCAAAACATGTTGGATGCTCAAGAATGAAAAGCGAGAGTACAGTTCCCGCCCCAGGTGAGCATAATCTGGGATGCTGTGAGACATCATGTGAAGAGACTCAGAACTGGACTTTGATGAATCGGTATCTGTGAGCCCTACCAGCTGCAGCCTAGAGTTAGATACAGACTTCATGTCTCAAACTGTCCCTCTTGAAAAATAATCTTCCCGGTGATGTTTGGACCAAAGAAACAGTAGCAAATAGTTACAATTCTGCAATCCTTTTTCTTAATGTGTACAATATTTCATGAGGTCTCAGAAGGGGTCTTGGAAGTTAAATTCCCATTTCCTTAACAAAGGCTGTTGCAGGAACTCACTGGTGGAGGGATGATAAAAGCAAGCAGTTCATTTCATCATTTTGACTTCCAAAGCAGCAATAACAAAGCTCTGGGCTTCTGTTTCATGATGTTTCCAAATGAACAGCACTTGTTTTGCAGCCACTAAACTGGGAATTTGCTGCCTCATGCTGTTCTGGAAACTCACCAAGAGGTTGAGAACCACTCTGGGGTTTTTCTTCCCTTCACATCTTTACTAGTAGCAAATGTTTTACAGGTCAGATCCTGGAGTGCCGCTTCCTTGCTACCACTCCACCTGTTAGTCATACGCAAGTCCATTTCTTCCATAACAGAAGTGTGGGATCTGCGATGCTAAGAGGAACAGGCAACAGCAAAACTTATTTTAACTGCCAAAGATAGAGCACATTTAGAGGACAAAGTCTACTGATCTCGGTGGAAGTCTTTTTCCACTGCCCTATTCAGGTTTTTGATCATATCCACAGCTAAGGAAATTTTCTGCTGCTGCTTAGCTGTTTTTTGCTGTAGGCTGATCGACCACTGTGTTTCTCTCTTGCCTCACAGTTGGCCCACTGACCAGCCTGGAGAGAAACGCTGGCTCCTTGCCTACTCTGGTCATGCTGCCTTTTACATCCCCTCTCAATTTTCCCTGATTCTGTTCCTGTTTGCCCTACGCTGTTTTTGCCGACTCTCAGGAGAAGAGATGGATGTTTTACAGGGGAGCAATGAAGCCGAATGGCTGCTACTGAAAAAGAAATCCCTGGATCTCACAACCCTACAGAACCACTGAAATGTACAGTCAAGAAGAGAGTGGTGAAGAATATAGATAAAAATGGAAACAGCTTTAAAGGGCCCACCAGACTGAAATTGCTCACAAATTAGGAGGAGTCATCTCTGTAAGTTGCAGGGGTAGTTTCTGTACTCTGTAAGTGATCCCCACCCTCTCGAGAACTTCTACAGGAGACCATTTCTGTAAATTCTGATTCGAAAGCCTGCCACCTGATGTGACTCCAGGGGGCAAAAGCAGCCTCACTTCAGTGCAATCCCAGTATGAAAAAGTTAATGAAATATATGTCACTGAGAAACCAATTGTACCTGCAGGGTAAGAAAAGGTCACACATGAATGTGTGAAAACTGGGCTTGCTGCATAAACTGTTGATTGAAATCTCCTTTCCACCCCTATGTGAACACATTGAGCGTAAACAAGATCGGCACATAAAAAGACATAAGATTGATGATTTTTCAGATTAATAAACTTTGGTTGGGTTTTCTTTCATTTTCATTTTCCTGCAGTACTACTTAGGTGTTAGGAGGGTCAGACGCTCTTTCTCCTTCCTCTGTGAATTAAAATACTCAGACCAATATTTTCCTTGAGAAATAAAATAACAGGCGCTACTGGATTCTTCTTTCATTATGTGAAATCCTGGAAGAATTTGACAGCCTCTCCTCAGAATTCCAAAACAAATGTAACTTGGTGCCAGCAGTTAGATCAGTCTGTTGCGTAAATGCTCGTGTGCACAGTGAGTGCGATTTCATTAGGGGAGCTCCTATAGAACTGCATCATACGCTTCATGGTCGTACAAATGACGATTGCTTAAGCACAACCTGCAGTGCCTGCTGTTATGTTATCTTCAGAACAAAGAAAGATGCATATGGACTCCATGAAGACAAAGGGAAGTATTTGTTAGGACCATAAATGAAATAGGAAATTATTCCGCCTAGAGCAACATATTGGGTGCCATTGCTTTGTTACCTGGTTTCGTGTAGCACTGGTAGAGACAGTGTGTTTTAATTAAGGTCTTACATAGATTTTGTTGAAAAAAGATCTATGGAATCAGACTCAGTTCATGTGGTTTTATTAAAACCAAGGGGGTTGTGTGGAATTGCCTTAAAATTTTCCAGAATTTCCTTTTAAAAGCAAGCTGTTGAAAAGTTATGTTTAAAATATGCAGATATACCCTTTCCATATTTTTAAATGATACTTCAGTCATTCTGTCATCCTGTTTTGAAATAATTTGTCGTTTAACTTTTTAACAAATTTTATGTTGTATAATATAGTAGATTACAGAGAGTCAGAAGCTTATTCATAGTACCCCAATTTGCCTTTTTTATGTTTTGCACATAGTGCAATGTAGTGCAAAACAAGAAGTCAAATTTGTAAGGAAACAGATCTAATGGCTTTAAACCCCTTTGTTTCTGTGGGGAATTCAAACATCTTTTAATATAGTTTCTTATTCACAAGAGTGATGTTCTTTGGCAGGTCAGTTTCATCTTCCTCACAGCTTAGATTAAAGTCAGATGAAAAATGAAGAATGGAAAGTCAGGAAAGCCATTTAAGAAGACAGGAAATATAGAGAAAGATTTTTTTACCTCAGCATTAGCAATGCTAGAAAGGGACATAAAATGTTACTTGGGAGACAGTGTGCACATGCACGTGGATATATACTTGCACACACGTACCCATGCAGTACAGGATAACCTGTACTCAGTCTTGTATACTTGGTCCCTGGCTCCATTTTGGTAGTAGATGAAAAGACACACACTAAGAGAAAATGCTTTTTATCCAAAGCTTGCAACTGCAATACGCAGAATACAGAAGAAGTATCAGCTGGTGGAAACCAGACCCAGAAAGATGAGGCCCACATAGTGAATTTAATCCATGAGAGCTGCGTGCCTAAATGTCTTTGAATATTCACCCCTGAACAACACCTTCAAGGACCCACAGAAAGCGTATAGCTGAGGAACATACATAAACTGCGGGTTTTTTAATGTCCTAATTGAATGCTTTATCCACAAAAATCCCTATTTCCTCCCTGCCTGTATGAGAATTTGCAGCTCATGTGGCATTCACTGCCTTATGTTCCTCTGCGATAACAGGTTGTAACTGTATGCACAGTAGTCTAAGCTGCTCTCAAATAACAAAATTATCAAAACCCAGATAATGTTCACTATGACAATTTGCTTCAATAGCCATAACTGCAGGAACAAAACAAATCGTCTTTCATTTCTTATTAAATGCTTTGACAGTATTAGAAGAATGTCCTGATTTTCTTTATTTATTCTGTTACATCAATAAAATGGAGAATTTTAGGGAACTGAAAAGCTTTGAAGAAAGGCCTTTCAATCCCAAACCAGAAAAGATTACTGGGAGGAAGCCTAAACACTTTACAAAAAAATGTAATTTAAAATGACCAGAGTAGAGTCAATGTCCACTCTTTAAGGCTGCATCATTCCTAGAGTGCAAAGCAACTGCTGAATAATCCAAAGCTGTTAAGGACCAGATTTTGCTCAGAGTAAGGTCTTTATCAGAACTGGCAGAAGAGAAATGTACAAATACTGCAAAGCACAAAGAGATGGTACGATACCAACAGGCCCTGAAATATTTCTCCTCCTAAAGCTACGTGTCATGTATTTTGAAGGTCAGCTTACTTTCCATTAACAGCAAAAACTGTAATTCTTTTAACAGAAGAATTAATTAAGCTCCAAGTGAGAGGTGAGTTTTCATTAATCACTCTGAAACCACTAACTTTTCCTGAACCATCCTACTGGTATGTGAAAAGGTTGTTAGACATTTCTTAAGTCAAAATTGCTTAAATTGGCTTCACAACACTGACAGGACCATCCTGAAATCTTTTTTTATAAAGCACACTGTTCTTTCTCATTGAATTAGTGCCAAAAGCGCATGGAGTCCTGTCCAGACAAATTAAGCAAGAAAAATGGGGAAGTCTTGCCCCCTTCAAAATCAATTGAAGCATCCACACAGGCACTAGTGTGTCCAGATTGGTCTTTTGCCCAAGAAAGCTGCAGCTGAAAGTTATATTTATCCTCTCACAAACATAATGGAAAAAGAGCCTTTCCCACGGCAATTTTGCTCCTAAAGGCATTATTAAATACATAGCTGAGTTTCCCCAGGGCTTGAGCCCTGGAAGTCTGATACAAAGCTGCTTCTTGGGCGTGGTGTCACCCAGTTGTATTTTATGTCCGGAAATATCAACGATCCTGAGGAATAAATGTTAATGCTGTCACATGGGTGAACTCCTCACACTTTGCCCTCAAGATGCTCTATGAAGGGTTGTTCCTGGCATTACACTGGCTCTGGCCCTTGCCCCCTCCTTCCTGAGGGGGAAAACCTCCTCCAGACTCAATCCCATGGCTGTTGCAGGGAAGCTTTGATCGCAAAACTGACTGAGATGTCTTCGCTGGGAAAGCATTTCTGTTTCAGAGAGTAGAGTCAAGCTGCACAGAAGGAGGATAACAAGTGACACAAAAGAGTTCTAGGCATAGGAGCAGTAGAGTGGTGTTCAGGAGGGACACTGCAGCTTATCTCTGTTCACCAGCGATTCATGCTATCGCCGTCATTTTCAGCTGTGCAGGAATAGGCAACAGCAACATACAAAGGAGTTTTAACCCATGTCAGCACTGATAGGGAAAGAGGGGAGAAAAATTATTCTAGCAAAGCTCCAATTAAAATTAGATTTTAAAGTAATGCCAAGTTAGCCATTTAATCAAAATTCTGTGCACACTGTTAAAATGCAATCTTGTTTCATGCAACCGAACTTAGGAAGCAAGATAAAAACCTTCATATTTAGGGTCAGCATTTTCATCTGTTAGTGAAAACATCATGAAACTACAAGGCAGGGGACAGCATTTTCAAAACATCTCAGATCAGTCTCTGAGATGCTTAGACTCCTTTACTCTAGTTTTCAGTGGTGACAATTATACTTTGCTATGAACACATGTTGCAATCTGCATAAATTCAGCAAGTTATTCATGCACATGATGAGTTTTCAGAGACAGGAGTTACAGACCTTGTTGCATCAGTATCACATAGCTTCAAGGAGAGACTGGTGCTCACAAGAGACACGAAACAGGCATTTAGGAATAAGTATTGCTGTACCTGCCAATCACAGCCATAATACATGAAGCATAGCAAACTATCTTTTATCTCTCTTCCTCCCTCACCACAAAGCTTTCAGCTCTTCGGTCAGCAGCGCGGTGCCACCACACAGCTGCCACACAGCAATGTGCTGGATGCTGCTGGCTGACCACCTTGCAGAAAGCACATTCCTCACTGTTGCTGCCTTCACTGTCACACCTCCATCGCCTGCTAACCCATAATAAGCCCAAGAAAGCAAAGCACCACACCATTGGTTCACTGCTGAGATATAGCAGAAGCGTTTTCTTTCTTCTTCCTAGTTACTCACCAATACACGTCTTGTGTGTGCACCTCCTACCTCAGTGGGACGTAGTCCCATGGTGCTGGGGTGAACTGGAGAATGAAGACCAAGAGTGCTTCCTACCACCATGGCTGGTGGCACAGCAGGGCTCGCCCCTGCTGTGGCTGACTTCTCCACTGCTGTGATTGATCGGCTTGAAAGAACTGTTCCAGCGCAATGCAGGAACTGAGCTGGGACAGCCTGTCCAAAAAAACCCCCATGCTTCAAAGCAAAACAGAATGTGCAGGACAATGGTCACTGGCTTGTGTAAAGTCAGATTCAACATTGAAAAATACTAGTGTGTGCTTTTCCAAAATAAACACTTTTGACTTCTTCATGAAGGAATTACAGCAAGCAAAACTGAAATACAAAATCTTTCCAGACTTGATATACTAAAATGAAAGAAACTTTTATCCATTTTTACAGCAAAAACACCTGTGAGTGGCTTTAGGGCAGAAGTTTTCCTTGAAACATCGACTTCTAAGATGTTGTTGGAAGTTGGGACTTAAAATGTAATTGAATAGTCACATAAGAAAACAATCCGGAAGGCTGACATCATCCAATCAGAGAATAAACAGAGGCTATATATCTTATGAATGCAAATAAAATTCAAGGAAATTTGAATATCAAATGCACCCCATGACTTGTTTTTGATTACTTACCTATAGCTCAAGACTCTCTCACATATTACTTTCTTTACATATAAAAATGGCAATGAAAACAGCAAATGTAGAAATAGAAATAATTTTGAACAACTGTGGGTTTCAGATAATATTTTCTTTCTTGCAAAAAGCAGCTCAAGAATATCTGCATCCTATAGTGCTATAAAGCTCTCTTTTAAATTCTGTATGATGATTACACATTCTGTTAAATTTGATAAATTTTTTCCTGGTCAAATGATTTACAGAAATTATTAGTAATATATTTTAAACAACTAAATTAGTCACAATCTATTAGTAGACAAACTGGCAAGGAGAAAATAAAAGAGAAATTAATTGAATAAATTATTCATTACAATTTATTCAGTCAGATTTCATTCAAATGCTTGTTAATCCTTTGTGGGTTCATGTAGTACAATCTTATAGTAGCCCTGGTCAGGAATTCCAATATATGAAGTGTGATTTTTTCTTCTAAAAAAACTGCACTCTCAGATTTACCATGCAATGCCAAAGCTGGAAAAAAAAATCAGTTTGAAGCCCTCAGAACATTTCTTTCAGGAGTTGTTCTCTCCAGTAAGAAAATAATAATGTTTCAATAATGTCATAACATGTACAAAATACTAATATGAAACAATAATATAATGCAGTATCACAGAAAACAGATGTATAATGGACATGTCAGATTTTCTCAAATACAAAATTTTATCAAAAGTGATAGCTGTTCTGTGAAAGATTTGGACAGACTGAATTGTCTCCTGACCTTTCTGGGCTGTGCCAAAAGCTCGTGCTCTCTTTGCATGTCCATACTCTATGCTGAGAAGCCACTATTCAACAGTAATAATAATCTATGAATTGTCATTTCTAAAATTTTAACAGTGAAGCTTTGCCAAGAAACTGCTCCAGTTCCACGGGCCCCCTAGAAAATGGTATTGACTTGGCTGGAGAGGTGTAGGAACAAATACCTTGTTTCTGCAAAAACTGCCTCATATCTACACATGGAACAATTGTGTGCCCATTGCCATGACATCGTCTTACAGCAAATACCCAAGTGTTAAGGTAGAAATAAAGGAAGATTCACATTACATATATTTGAATATGGATCACACATTTTAAAGCCCCCAAAAGGTGTAAGAAAGAACACAAAACATCCACCTGCGGTTTTAATGAGCCGCAAAAGGGCTCACTGACTCTGTGTTTCCTGCTGTTAACAAGATATCTGAACACTTGTAAAGCCTCACTGCAAGGATTCAGCTCCTAAGCACAGTATCCTTCCCTGAGGACCTTCCTGATCTGGGGATATATGTTGCCTGTCCACATAAACTTTCCCTTGGCTGTAGTCAGTCAAACCTCCTACCTCTGATTTTCTCTAGTCTACAACTTGAGCAAGACATAAGTTTTAACTCTCCTTCCAGAGGCTTATTGACTGCCCTCACCTAAAAATGAGCAATGCTCTTGCCTCTTGGGTCTGCCCATGTGGAATCACCTCCTGTCAAAACGACTAAGGGCTCAACTAACTACAGGCACACCAGTGGCTTGCAGGGAGGTTAAGCACCACCACTGACGCATGGAGGCCCAGCTCAGCTCCTTCAATCCAGCACGTCAAGTAGACATAGAGAAGCAGCTTTTGCAGGAGTCTGTAGGGGAAAGTAATCCATGGTGTTCAGAGCCAGGCTTTGGATGCTGAACGTGGTGTGGGTGAATACCTGGGCAGGCTGAGTGGCACAGCTCCAGATGGGGAGTTACAGGGGACTCTAGCAGAAAATTGTCCCATCCTCTTTGTAAAAACAAGGTCTCCTGGGACCTGAACCCTATAGAAAAAGCCAGCAGACAAACCTTAGCGGCAGCCAGGATTTCTCTCTGAAGCTGTACAGGCTTGGAAATAACACTCCTTTTCCAAGAAAATTGCATTTCTCCCTCCTCCTCCCCTTCTGGGCCTGCTTATGAGGTCCAACAAGGATAGTGCAGGGTGGTGATAAAAAATGGTTAGTGTAGGCGAGCCCTCACCTTCTGCATTCATAGCCTGGCACCAGCTGGGACTGTGGCATGAAGTGCTGCCTGCAGGGCTGAGATCAGGATGGAGGCAGTGCCCAGACCCCCGCACAGACAGAAGGGCAGAGATGCTAAAGCTCTCATGTGCTATTGTATAATTAGGGCCTAACAGAGTCTGCTGTTTGAAAGCTCACTCATGCCATTCAGTTAATTATAATAGCTAATTTATATCTTTTATTGTTCTCTGAACTTGAAACTTCTATTTCAGTGAGAACAGAGTGACAGCTGATGCAAAATGTGCTCTTGTAAATAAACATGGGTTGTGGCAAATGGAGAAAGGACGTTCAACAACAACAATCATTCTCAGTTAGGATATTGGGGGAAAAATTGCAGCACATTAAGAAAGCAATAATACTCAACAGGGTGTGCGTTCATCAGTCAATATGTATGCACAGGGAGCATGCAGAAGTATGGAGAGCAGCCAGCCATGCAAGCTTAGGTAACAATTACTCTGGTGCAACATGTCGGGTCCTGCTGATGGATCACGGAAACTGGTAGTGAGAAGAAAAATCTAGGATCTTGGCTCTCCCAGGCACCAAGTGCCACTATGGATTCACCACACCAGCCTGGGCAAGGCACACACCACTTCTGTGATTCTCTTTTCCTTAAGGGTGAAATGGATTATACTGGCTGACTTTCCCAGGGGAGCCACTTGTTCTGTACCAGGGAAGGGCTGCAGTACTTCTGCTGCTGCTCACCATTAAATAAGAATAATGTGTCCCTGCAGAGGATGGTAGGGGAACTCCTTGTTAGCACAAGTGAGTCACTGTGCAGGAGTGGCAGGAAGGGGAAGCAGGAGCCTGAAGTCCCTCAGGCTGGAGTCCTCAGTACAGAATAGATATGGACCTGTTGGAGAAGGTCCAGAGGAGGGCCACAAAAGTGATCGGAGGGATGGAGCACCTCGCTTTTGAGGAAAGGTCGAGAGAGTTGGGGTTGTTCAGCCTGGAGAAGAGAAGACTGGGAGACCTTATTGTGGCCTTTCAATTCTTAAAAGGGGCCTATAAGGAAGATGGGGAGAGACTTCTTAGCAGGGGCTGTTGCAACAAGACAAGAAGGTTTTAAACTAAAAGAGGGGAGATTCGGGCTGAACATGAGGAAAAAATATTTTACAATGAGGGTGGTAAAATACTGGCACAGGTTGCCCAGAGAGGTGGTGGATGCACCATCCCTGGAGACATTCAAGGCCGGGTTGGATGGGGTTCTGGGCAACGTGATCTAGTTGAAGATGTCCCTGCTCATTGCAGGGTGTTGGACTAGATGACCTTTGAAGGTCCCTTCCTATCCGAAGTATTCTATGATTCTATGACCCTCGGTTAATAAGAGTGGTGGTAATGCCTATAGGGGACCTTGCAAAGACCAGAAGACAGAGGAAGACATTGACCCAAGGTTCCCGCTGGGGCTGATCAGTCCTGTAGCTGCCCAGGACCATATGTCTTCACCATCACCAGAGGTTAGCTCTGCACCTGAATATAGTAAACATGGTAAACAGGGATGTGGATTGCTCTGCTCTGGTCCTCAGCAAAGATCCACCCTGCAACTGTAAGGAAGACCTCTAAGACACAGACAGCCCTCTCCATGGCCAGTCCTTGCACAACATACACATCCCTGACATAGAACCATAGAATAGTTAGGGTTAGAAAGGACCTGAAGATCATCTAGTTCCAACCCCCCTGCCATGGGCAGGGATTCCTCACACTAAACCACGTCACCCAAGGCTCTGTCCAACTGACCTTGAACACTGCCAGAGATGCAGCATCTGCAGCATCTGCATCTGGTGCCTCACCACCCTCACAGTAAAGAACTTCTTATATCTAACTTTATATCTAACAGCTCCATGTCCTTTTTATGTTGAGGACACCAGAACTGTACACAGTACTCCAAGTGAGGTCTCATGAGAGCAAAATAGAGGGGCAGAATCACCTCCTTCGACCTGCTGGTCACGCTGCTTTTGATGCAGCCCAGGATACGGTTGGTTTCTGGGCTGCAAGCACACACTGGCGGCTCATGTTCAGTTTCTCATCAACCAACACCCCCAAGTCCTTCTCTGCAGGGCTGCTCTGAATCTCTTCTCTGCCCAACCTGTAGCAGTGCCTGGGATTGCCCCGACCCAGGTGTAGAATCAGAATTCACATCAGAATTCACATTCAAAAATAGTATCAGAATTGAAAACAATTCATTTTGAAGTTCTCCCTTCATTGAATTTGCAATTGTGCTTGTTTAGAAACAACTGCATTTTCTAGGTGCTGGGTTTTCTCTTTTTATAAAGAACAAAAGAAAATTGTTCTTCCTAAAGGGAGAATAAAATTAGCAAGGTGCCCCTTAGGGAACTGGGCTGGCAATCCACAAACAGCTTCAAATGCTCCAGTTGATTATTCCTCACACTTATGATGTATGTGCACATGACGTGCATAAATACACTTGCCTCATACAGAGAAAACAAAAAAAAGAGCAAGTTCATGGACTACTTTTCATTCATTTACCATAGACATGTTTCATTGCTGACTGTATATATGCACGGCACATACACAGAGAACAGCAACAGTTGCATATGTTGCCTACTGCTGTTAACAGCCTGTCACATGGCACTTCCCAGTGTTTTAACCAGAGTAGGCTCATTTGAAAAGGTTTTGCAAACCACTCAGACTTTCATTTTGGAGGAGATGGATAGGAGGGGGTTATAGGACAGCTTTAATGTCATTTTTATGCACAATCATGAAGCTAAGTTCCTTTCCTTTCCTTTCTCTCTCTCCCCGCCAGCTGACATCTCAGCAGCTACTTGAGAGCACAAATTGACCAGGAGTCTGCATTTGCCAAATAATTCTCCTTCTTAAACTGTATTCATTAACCATTCCTTTTCTCCCTCTCCCCTTGCTCTTCTTCAGGAATTATTTCAATATATTCCTTTCAATATATTCCTTTCCACAAACCACATTTCTTTTAGCTTAGAGTAAGCCAACATCTTGAACCACAGAGAAGAAATTCCTCCTTTTACTGTCCTAGCAAGACCCTGGCACAAGCAGATCTCATACACAACACTGGGTCTGAATACAGATACAGGTATTGGAATTCGTAGAGCACCAGGTCAGAACCTGAAAGTGCAATCTCCATGTGTGCATCCATTTCACTGCTCTGTTCCTTCTCCTTTCCAGCTTTCCAATCTGTTTTGACCCTGTGTTTTTTCCACTAGCCAGTTTTCCACCTGCTCTTTTCTGAGGCTGGGCACGGCCTCAGAAAGTTTTCCATCAGCTCATGACAAGGTGAAGTGACCTTTACCTTGCCTGTGCTACAACCAGATCCATAAATCACTAAAGGGGTATCCCAGCAGAGAGTGAGCTGGTTGCTCCCCAGCCCTTGTGTACTCCCACAGAAATAGCACCAATGCACTACAGCAGGTATCAGGACAGGCCCTAAAGTGCTTGTCCCATTTTACTTCCAGAGTATGTAGGCAGATTCCCACCCTCTTCATTTGTGCATCAGGAAAACGACAAAAACTGAGGTAGAACATGAATACAGCAATTTTTTTCTATTTCTTTTTAAACAGATGTAGCTATTGCCTTTTTAAAATAAATAAATAAATGAAAGCAGTGTGAATTAGAAGCCTCTACAGAGTCAGCACATATTATGCAGGAAAGCTAATATCACCATAGTTAAGTAGCAAATATCCTGTCAATATAAGCCTGATCTTGTCTCCCTGTTGCTACTTAGCTTTGCAAAAATAAAACCAGCCTTCTTAAATTTCACAGGCTAGATTTGATGAGAATGTGTCATTTTATTGGAAAGTTTGGAGGCAAATGGGACAAGACATCTAGGTGAGGTGAGCTTTTGTACTTCTTTGCTGTGCTCTTCTCTTTGGTCATTTTTAGATGAATTAGCATGCTGTGAAAAGCTACCATTCTCCCTTTTCCGAGGACACCTCGTACCTCTCTAAAGGAAAGGAAAAGAAGCAGGTCCCATGCTTTGCAAAGATATTTTTATTCTGTTCAGAGAATGACAAGCACCAGTTTGCTTCTATGAGTGTTACGGACTTTCCGTGTGTAAGATGCACATTTGCTATATGCATTATGGAAACATTGCCCCAGCATAGACTTTAGAACAATCACACAGAAGCAGACATGTACACAGCAAGGAGCTGGCAACAAGGGATGGCAACAAAGAGGGTTTGGCTAGATGAGTGGCTGCTCCATAACTGGTCACTACTTCTGTTGGTGAGCTGTCATGACCTGATCACACAGTGGGTGCTGGTGGTTTGGTTTAGGCTGAATTCAAGATGAAACAGAAACGTTATTTTGATGCAGGGACAGCCACTTTCAATTATGTTAGTCAAGAGGTTGGCAGCCTTTCAAAATCTCAATGACCCAATCCATGTACAGCTTCAGAGGATGGTGCTGGTGTGGGTGGAACAGGAGAGGGAAAGCCACATGAAGAAAGGAAGCAGGCCCATGCTTTGGTGCAACTCTGTCTCCTTTCCTGTACTTACACAGCAACAAGATCCCTTTATTGCTTTCAGCTTTGGATAAGTTGAGCTCAGATTTCTGTTGCTGCAGGTCAGGGCCTTGCTTTCTGCTTCTGAATGCAATAAAGCACAATGTTCTGTGGCTCCGTAAGCATTTTAAATTACTTCACATATGGTTTTGAATGCTTGAGAGATTTATATTAAATATAAATGGGTTTTATGAAATAACTACGTAAAAGTGTATCTTTGTAAATCACTGTGTTGGCTGTGAGCACAACTTAAACCCAGGGTTTAAATATACCAATCATAGCTTCAATTTTGTTTAAGGCCATCTGAAAAGTCTCTGAGGAAAAAAGAAAACAACCAACAAACAAAACCAAACCAAAATAAACCCACAAAGATTTCATCTTATGGTTTACCAAGGGGTTAAGCTGAAGGACAAGAACAGAAATGTAATTTTAATTGTGCATATTTTTCCTGGCTACTCCAGTAGCTTCTGCCTCATGAATTCTCATGGCAATTGCATAATGCTGAACCTATCTGCTGGGAATCCCAAAGGGAAGTCTTAACCCTTTTACTTTCTTGAAGTTTATAATTCATTCTATTTCTTTCAGCAATAGGAGACAGCTTATCCAAATGACCAGTCCCGAAACAAACACTGAAGTAGGTACTGTACTGCACTGTATGTGCTCTGTACTTTCAATTTCCCTGCGTGGGTCACAGAGGAATACGCAAACTGGTTCAGGTTAAAATTAGAATTGACCCAAACCTTGCTACTTAAATAGGTTTTTGAAACATTAGGGCCTATTAACCACTGCTTTGCAGGGCAAATTCAGGGACTTGTGTTTAACCTAATGTCCCACTGAAGTCATGACGGGAAAGGTAGAATTAGACCCAGGGTTGGTTGTTTTCCCCAGCAGTGGCTGCCTGCTAATTGCAGCTGTTGAATGTATGCATATTCATCACACCATGAAGCTTGGGAAGCTGCACAGTCTGCAGCTGATATGCTGAATCAGAGAGTAAATCAGACTGATTAAGATAGATGCTTAGGTTTAAAAGGCACACTAATCACACAACCTTGTCTTTGGAGCTGTCTTTCAAACTGTAACACAAGGGATGCTGTAGGGAAGGTGGGAACCTGAGCGGGAGTATAATGGCTACCTCCAGCAGCAGTGGGGCAGCTGGGGAGAGGCTGGATGCATCCTGTAGGACTGATAACCGGCACAGCCACCACAGCAGGAGGGCTGAAAGTGCTCCTTGAGGGAAGACCCAGCATCCTCTGATTTCCCACAGCCTCTCCTGGTTGCTACCATGCTCAAGCCATGGCGTAGATTCCCCTATCCTATAAGTAGAAACTCTTGGGAGGCTCCAGCAAAGATCCTGCAGAGCAATATTTGCCAGCTAGGAGATAATCCAGGCCAGTGCTTGCCATTCCTGCTATTTTTATCATTATTCACCAGGATTCTGGATGTGACAAAGCCTTGCTTTGCGATAAGCTAGAAGGAGCCAGCTGGAGAAGGCTTAACCCTATCACAGAATAGCTACATCAGAAAACATGCATATAGCAGACACTGCAAGACATGCCTAGTGCTTGGAAGCCCTGGGAACCTTATGGTATGAGATTTTGGGTAGTGCGTGCAGGCACAGGTATGCTGGGACTTGTTTCTGCTCCTCTCATTCTGTGCCTCAACTGACAGCAGGCATGAAGCTGCTCTGCTGTATGCCAGCACAATGGGGCTCCTTTTCCCCTTAATACGCCTTTCTTTATTCAGCTCTCAGGTACACTGTGGGAGTAAACGCTCTCTCAAGAGATGACTGTGGAGAATGCTTGTGGTTTCATTATAGAGCACCTCTGGAATAATATCTGCATTTGGTGTTAACCATTTCATGTCTCTGTCCTGTAGGAAAGGAGCCCTTCCTTACACAAGTGGTTCTATATCTGCCTGGAATCCAAGCACAGCAGAAAAGCAAAACCTCTAAAAATGCATTCAGTGAGTTGTTTATTTTGTGATAAATAGCATGCTATGCTGATACCTTCAAGTGTTTAACATTCATGATTCACAATTTAAAGCTGGAAGCACGTAGTGGTGTTTGCTTTCAGATTTAACTTTCTGAAACTCCCTTTGCTTGTGATCCAGACTTGTTTAATTTGAGAGTTATGTGAATTCCAGCCACTGGGCTGAAATTACCATCCTGGTTTGCATGAGCAATACCTCCTCTTTGCACAACAACAACCTCTGAAAAGGTGCAGGCAGACAGAAAAGGCACCCTCTGATTTCAAAATCTGCCAAATGTTTGTAAATACATCTCTTTTTAGTCTGGTTTGCTCTTAGCCTGCTCTGTACAGAACTGAAAAGAGTGGGAGGAAGCGTTTCTCCCCACTTCATCTCTCTGGCTATGCCATCATCATCAGTAACACACACAAAGGCACTGTAATCTTTAAGGCGGATTTGGAGGAGACTGGGGGACTTTCCTATTCTGCCATAAGTTTCCTCAAACCCGACAGCTTTGCCTTACCTTCTCTAGCACCCCTGCCACACAGATATCCAACACAGCAGCGTGTCTGCTGTGTTTGTGCAGAAGAGACTCATGCTAGTGCAAATTTGGTAGCAAAGTTCATTTCCAGGAGAGATCTCCAAAGTACCATCAAAACCACAACAAATACTATTAATTAAACTATAGATCAAAAGAATCTGCATTTCGGATGAACTTGGATCTCATTCTGAGTATTAAGCATTTTCTTCATCCTAGGTTTTTGACACCAAAGTCCAGTCTTAGCCACCTCTAAAGCCTGCAAGAGTTCAGAGCTGTACCCTAGCACCTCAAGCCTGTGTTTAGCAAGTACTAGTGTTCCTGGAATACATCACCTTCTATCTCCAAATAACCACTCTGTTCACTGTCTGTGTTACTCACTTTCATTTGAATTACCCATAGAGTCAGGCTGGGAAGACAGCAGAGATGCAAGTAAATGAAGAAAAAAAAAAAGGCAAGTCCACTAAACATTTGGCCATGTTACAGTTTACAGTGAATTCATTCTGGTAGCTGAAGCAAAAGCAATAAAAGCACAAGCTCAAACTTTTCAGGCAGTGTCAGCTTAGCAATCGTCTCTAAATGGAAACTGGGCTGCACTGCAAGAAGATGTCCAGATGATAGCCTCAAGGGCATGCAGAGGGTCAAAAGCTAAAGCAAAAGAGGTAGCAGAGACTATAGTTTCCTTCCTAGTCTTAGTAGCACCAAAGACATCTTTGCAACAAATTCATTACCTCTTCCTCGCGTGCTTTTGGAGAAACTATTTGAAGCTGCTTTATACTGTTAAATGACCATTGTACACACATAGAAACACTATTTTCACCCAGATTGCTGACTGCATCAACATATTGAAAGAGATGTTATATATTAGTCATCTTAATAGTAATAACCAAGGGGGAGAAGTACTTCATCAGGAAGCAGAAGTGGAGAAACATATTTCAGCTGAAGTCCGAATGCACAGGACACAGGATGGTATATGTTTGAGACAAGACAGACCTCTCACCAGCCAAAGTCAGTCTGTATGGCAGGTCAGAGAGATGGTCAGGAGCAGAGTGGGACAGAGGAGTTAGCCTGGAACAATCCAGAGAGAGTTTTGGAAAAGAGGAGAGCAACTTAGCAGTAAAACACAGCCTGACTGGGCAGGCAGTGCTGTCGTGGTCAATCGCAAATTAACAGAGAACTCAGTGTGGAAAAGTGTGAGCATGCCTTGAAATAATACTGGAAAAACTGGCAAAAAATGGCAAACAGCAGCACAGAGCACATACTTCAGTGGCTGCAGGGCAGGCAGCAGGACAGTCAGAAAGGAAAGACGATGGGAAATAATGCCAGTGGGCTGGCAGAGTTGCACACAGGAAGGGAAGGAAATTTATAGAAATCTCTTTTTCTGTCAAGGCTGCTTGTGCCACCAAGCAAGCAAACCCTCATGACTAGGAGGAGTAAGACTGTGGTGAAGGTGAATGTGAATGTGAATACAAAGAATGACTGAGAGTTTCAGTTACCTCTTGACAACTACGCTGCTAGAGACTCTTTGTAGTGACCAGGAGGTGCCACTACTGATGCTCGAGCTGCCATCTCCACCACCTGCCATCAGAGAGGATTGCCCTCTTTGCCAGCTGCAAGACACTTTCCTGCGCCTTTAGTTTCAACAACTGCTTCTTCTTCAAAAGGCATCTCAATGCTGATGGCCTGAACATTCCCTCTCTTCCCCAGTGCTCACACCCTGAACTGCAGTCAGAGAAGCAGGGACAAAAAGCATTACGGGAGTAGCATTTGAAAGAGAACAAAACAGACAAAGGACATCCTTTGTGCCTTTAAAACCTCTCCCATAAAGTTCTGCAGGTTTGTAACAGCCACTGCCAGATATACCTCATGCTGCAGAGAAATTCTCCCCATGTCTTGCTTGGCAACAGGCTCTGCCTCCAAAGCAGATTCTTGCACTTGCTTGCATCTCCCCTTTGCAATCTGATGTTGCTGTTAATGGATCACATTTAGGGTACCACTATGTTAAACCATGCAACCTCACTGCCCCATGCAAAGCATATCTGTAGGAGGGAAAGATATCTCCTTAAGGAACCTAAAGAGCATGGTATCAAACAGGCAAATACCACTTTTTTTTTAAGATGAAAACAAATGTGTGCTTCAGAGGAACTGGCTTTCAAAGTTTGATTTTCAAAAGCGTATTTTGTAGGCTGATGTAGCTAGCCTGTGTTAGTAAGAAGTCTGAAGCCCTGGGCAATGGAAGAGGAAGAAGCAGCATGCTGCATAGGCAGACCCCTTGACAACAGCAGAGATTAACTAGCAAGCAGATATACTTTATAAGGGTCCAAATGGATGTTGAGCCACCAAGAGAGACTGCAGTTAAGTGGAAATAAGCTTTGCTGAATACATGAAATGCCAAAGGATGTGCAGAGGAACTCTTAGCAGAAAGAGCCATTAATCACTGTAGCCAGCTGCATCCCATATACAGTGCTCACCTTCTGAACCTGAAAAATATTACTGTAATAAGAAAAAAGACGCCCTTCAAAAGCTTCTTCAGGTGCCCTGTGCAGGGTCTGCAGTAACTCTTTGGGACAGATTATTTTCTGGCTGTATTTTTTAGTAGGTGGATTCCTCAGCTCCTTTTCCGACAGCAGCTGACATAACTAACACCATTTTCATCTGTCGCAGTCACCTTCCCCTATCTTTTTCCTACACAAAAGCCCAAACAAGTGTGAGAATTGAGAGGGAGGGGAAGCTGAGGGGGAGAGAAATGAATTGGCTGGTCTACTTGTAAACTTTATCACCTCCCCCCCCCGCCATAGGTAGAGCCAAAATTCCCAATGGGCTTTCACAAAGGGCAAAAACTGTGCCTTCTTTTTTCTCCAATGCTTTTGATGTGGCTGTGATCCTAATCAAACAACGAAAAATAAAATCCCATGCATGGAAACAAGATCACCTCTGCCTTCAGTCTGGCTTACATTTCCATCCCCTGGAGTTGAGTCAGCATCAGTCTCATCAGCTGCTTAAAGAAGAAAAAGGTGAGCCGCAAATATTAGTCACAGGCGGAGGCAGCAGCAGGCAGGGACAAGTGACTCAATTCCCAGTTGGCTCCAAGAGTTCCTGTCATCCTTTCTACATCAGCATATTTGTAAGTAGGTTCAATATGACCTTGCAAATTCCCCCCCTACGTCACCACAGGGGCTTTGAGGGCCTCCTTCTTCTTTACAATTCTGCTTTCGTCTCTCTCTTTCTCATGCATATTGAATTTTATAAGACACTTGTTCTATAAAAGCAACAAAAAATTGTCCTGCGTATGTCAAGATGCCTGTAGAGAGAGGCCTTTTCTAAGCAAGGGTTCTCTAGTGCAGTATGACTATTCACATTAAATTGGAAGCTAACTCCTGAGGACACATGCTGCCCAGAACATGTACTTAATTTTCTAAAAATAAATTGCCATTATCGCAAGACTGACTTCCAGGTGAGATGTGTCTGGTACACTGGTTCAGACAGACCGCACAGGGCAGGGCTCAGCTGGTTGTGATATTGCCTTGGGATAATCGCATTCACTGAAATGTTCCTTATAAAATGCCCAAGGCGTTGGAAAAGGTGAAAACCTGGAATACCTCGGTCACCTTGCATCCAGACTAGCCAAAGCAGGTGTGGGTCAGGGTTGCTGGAACTCTGGTGTATTCCACAACTGTCAGTTAGAACCTTGCTAGAAGAGGGGAAGATTACTGACAGCTTTTATTCTTTCCCTGCTAGGTACTGTGAGCTTGTCTTCTTTTAAAACACAGATCGTCTGTTGTTGTGAATTTCGTGAGACCCTCTGGTTTTCACAGAACAACTCCAGTTTACAGCAAGTGAAAACAGATGAGTTTACATGCTTTTCACAAAAGAAAATCAAGATCAACGGCTTGCCAAGTGGCAGGCACTTAAAGAATGATAAAGCTTAGGATGTCTCTGTAAACATATTTATCCGTCTGTTTTTATGGCTTATGTCGTACCTCTTGAACTATACATCTAGAGTTGTCCTCTGTCTAAGGCAGTCCTTGAAATGTCTTCTGCTTCTTGTCAAGTCTCCCAGAGAGATTTTGCTCTAAATGTGCTCTGCCTCAGTACAAGCTCTGTATCATAGGAGACCAGAGCCCATCTTACTCACACAGGTATTGGCAAAGTTGTTCATATTTTCATAAATGGAATCATCTAGTGAATGTAGACCTGGATCTTGTTTTCCTTATTGACAGGTACCCTGACAGTTCATTAATCAATTGCTAATTTCCCTCCCTCTTATTTATAATGCAAATCCTTCAGGGCATGTGCGCTATATCATGTTGTGAGTTTGTTGGCTCTCCTACACACCTCTTTATAACAAGCAGTAACATGAGAAATGTCAATCTCTGTCCACTGAGTTTATGGTGATGACTTTGGTAGTGGCACCCGAAGGAAAGTAACAAATGTTTTATACACAAGAATTATTTCACATCTACTAATGATGGGTTGCAATCACCACATTGCTGTATGCTTCCCCTAGGTGAATCCTCCCCAGCAACTTCATAACCAAGGTGATTGCCTCCAACAATTAAAAACTCCAGGATCCATTCCAAACTCATTTTGTTGCCAAGTTAACAATACAGTAATGAAAGTAATTTAGAAGCATTAAATGTTCTTCACTTACCATTTTCCTTTGACTTTCCAGCTTCACAGCACTCTGAAGACACATTGTCCCAACATGGGAGGTAAGACAACCAGCTAAAGGAAGAGGTGAAGTAGATCTTCCCTCATGGAGGCACTGAGGGACACCTGGTGCAGGCAGGGAACAGCCGCATTGTTCCCTCTAGCACAGCTGACACCTTCCTCCCCTCACATTGCTCTGCCCTTTAGGGTACAATTTTCTGACTTCACATTGCAAGACTAAAACTAACATGGCCTGATCTGGTCTGTGACATTCAACTGGCCTTTTTGCCTCACAGAGGTGCACACAATTTTTTGGGAAAAACAACATGGATATCTAAAATGCTTCACAGGGCTAAAGAAGGAAAATCCTCCCCCCAAGTGTGAAAAGTCCCTCTTCTGCAAAACTGGAGTTGCTGATCGACACACAGGACTGTAGTTTCTGAGATGTTTCCTTATAGCCTTTGAAGTAAAGCTGACTTTCAAATAAATAACGTGCCTTTCCATTCAAAAATTCAAAATGAACTTTTGAAATGGGGTGCAGTAAGAATGTTTTTGTTGAAATTTGCAAGTTTTATGGGGGGATTAATCAAAAACTGGGGAAAGTTTAGTCCTGGGAAATGTCCATCTTGTTTTGAAATAAGACATTGCTGGGAAAAGTTTAAAAAAAAAAAAAAAAGTAAAATTCAAGTAGGTCTGCATTTAAGCTCTGGGAAAAGTCAATTTAATCAGGCACATTAACATGGAGACCTGCAAGGTGATTATGACAGTAAGAATTCGAGGTATTCAGACTTGCAATTTTTCAATTAAAATCCCACATCACATGGACAAAAGGAAACCTTAGTTCTTTACATAAACATTATGCCACCTTCAGCCAGCTGTGGAAAAGGCTGGAAAATTCTCAAGCTTTTACAAAAATGTTATAGAAAATATCATATTTAATAAGGAAAAGGTTAGTCTTCTGTAACTAAACTTTCCAAGCTTTTTTGAGAAAAATATGTGTTCTGATAGGCAAATACACAGCTTTGTCAAATCAGTGAAACAAAACCCCAAAAATCTCTGAAACACCTGTCACATCTGTAAGTTAATTATATTTTTAACACTACTATGGCCACCAGCCCTCACCCTTTTCCATCCATCTCACCTTCACTAGGTTTTTTAAAGTGGTAAACATCTAGTTGGTCTGATTTAAGCTCAATACTGTGGCATAGTATTTCCAGAAAAAATAATGACACAGCCAAGTGGGTCTGCTCACTTTTGCAAAGCACAGTACTATTTATTTCAAGGCAATAGCAACACAAAGTGGACATGGGGTGCATATAAATACAGATACAGTTTTACTTGATTCTCTGTATTTACCCCCTGCTATCAGTTTCATTTACTTTCTAAGTCACTGTATGGCTTTGTTCTTTAGGATGTTTGAACCAGAGCAAACAAACACATATATTTTCCACCATTGGGGCAAGATATTTGGACCATACTATAGGAAAACAGGGAATAGGGTATTAATTGCCATCCCTGACTCCCCTCCAAGTCATTAAAAAAACACAAGCTGTCTATTACGCTCCTATAATTGAGATGAGTCTACCGAATGTTTCATGCACCAATACAACACACCACAGTGTAATAGTCTTTGACATCTTCTTGCTTCTGTGGCTTTATGAAGGCTAGATTTACACTAATTTGCAATTAAAGGAAGGCCAACTTTATGCCAAATGTGCACTTTTGAACCCCAGTCGTGTCAGTTCTACAGCTGTTCAAATAAAGTTAAATATCCCTAATAATTGAAAAAGTGCTTTAAAAATATTCTAATGGCAAAATGTCTTCACTGTAGGCCTGGGACTAGTTAGGCTATAAATGAGTTAATTAGTAAAAATGCTTGTAACAGGAAAATGAAGCTGTGCAGTTGATCAGATAGATCATACATGTGAAACAAAACATGAAGAACATCGACACAGGCAGGTGGAGTACTCCAGGGTAGGAAACAGCATTAATGGGATACCCAGATATCCACAATCTCAGCCAGCCCTCTACTTTTCCAGAAAACAGACATAATAGCTTGGTGAAGGGTTACCTACAAGAGAGGAACGATTTGCATTTGCTGAATGAATGAACAAACTCTGTGTCCAAAAGCAAATGTAAATGCAAATGCATGCCGTATACAGTGGGGGAGAAAAAAGAACCAAAAGCCTTCTGCCAGTTGGCCTCTATCCCTGCTTGTAGTAGGGTCCAGCAGCAGCCTAATGTTATGTCACCTGTAATACGGCCCTCCCAAAAAGAAGTCTTGGAGTAGTTCTGATCGCCGAGTTTGTGGCTAGAGGAATCAGGGTCCTGATCAGTGAGAGGAGCTTGCTCTGGTAGGAGAGCCAGCATTTGCTGTCACTGCTCAGACCTTTCAGAAATAAATCAATGTTTCCTCCCATGCAGAGTCCAGCTGAGGCACCCATTTTTCATGGAGTCTTCTGATTTGGAGTACAGCTGTTCTTTGTCTGAAGCATCTTAACAATAGCTTTTCAGAGTATAGATGCTCAATATTTTTCTGCAGATACATGTGCCAAAAATCATTAGACATGTTTTAATATGAAGCTAGCTATATCATAGAGTGGTTTGAGTTGGAAGGGACCTTAAAGATCATCTGGTTCCAACCACTCTGGTTCCAAAACTTTCCACTAGACCAGGTTGCTCAAAGCCCAGTTCTGCCTGGCCTTGAACACTTCCAGAGATGGAGAATCTACAGCTTCTCTGGGCAATCTGTTCCAGTCTCTCAATTACTCAATTACAATGGCAATATGAGCAATTCCAGTGTCTCAATTACTCAATTACAATATGCTCAAGTACTCTTGACAGGAGATTATAATCCTCAACTATTAGATGCAGAACAACAAAATAAACTAATTTCTGCTACAAGGGTGTATATGCACCACGCAGCAGCAGATTACCAACTGGTAAGATCTTCATGAGAGAGATTTAGTGTCTGCAGACATATCAACTCTTTCAGACCAAAAACTGAAGTATTCAGAAATTTTTATCCACATGTAAACATGGAGTAGTTTGATGCCATCCACCTATAAACTCACAGCTGAGGACCTGCATGAAGGGCAGTTGCTCTTGGTAGCCAGAAAACAGAAATTAGGCTGTGAGTTATTTAACTCCCTGGAGAAATGAATGACCTTGTACCAGTGTCCAGTATGGGTGTTAGATAAACATCAGCCAAGGTTTAACCTTGGACACCTTAGGTGTAGAAGCCCATTGCACAAGCATCTTAGGAGGATGAAAAATAAATAAATCCTGAGGCAGTCCACTCAATACTTCTTTCCTGATGGTCAAGTTTGTCCCGCAGCAGCTCCTTACAGGTGTTCATATTTCTGCCAAATGTTTCTGGAAACCTAAAGCCTGCAGGTCATGAATACCTGATCTTTCAGTAAGAAAGGCATGAAAACACTGCTGGCAGCAGAGAGAGGTAGGCAAGGACTCAAAGAAAAAGCCACTTTATAGGTTTTCCAATCAGTCTCTCATACTTCATCAATCATCTGCTGAGAAGGCATTTGAGAGAGAGTCTTTGTGTGCCCTTCGCCCTCTAATCCACTGCTCAAGTCCAGTATTGACATGAGCTGCTACCAAGGTAAGCATGCACAATAGTTCATTTAAGAAGAAAACTGCTTGTATGGATTTCTCCTGGCACTAGTACTCTGCACAGGAACGGCTGCAAGGCACTTTCTATGAGCTAGGAAGATGCAAATGGCAAATCATCTTGTCTTCAGGCAAAGAAGACCTACACATGAACACTATGTGACCAATTCTGCACAGTGCAGAGCCTTGTATGCTGGGTGTGAGTACCATCGCTTTCTAATGGAGCAAGAGCAATATGCAGCAACTGCTGATCACAATTGATATATTTGCTCCATCTACAAAGCACGTCTGGAATGAGCTCTTGCTCTGTCACTTATGGAAAGAAATATAACGGATCTTATTCATTTCCATCTCAACTGTACTGACACCAGCCAAGTTACACCAGGATACGCCACTCTGTATATTCATTCTTGGAACAAAAGATATCTTAGCAACTCTGATGGTACCATGTACATAAACAAAAAGGGATGCAATGTAACACAAAGAAAATGTCATTTCCAATAATACCAGTTCATTTTTCCCCAAGCAGAAAAGAATGACATAGCTGTGCCTACTCTCTAAAAAGGCAAGACACAGCTTTAACAACCAGCCTAAGGAGGAGTATGTATAATAATACCTACAATATCTCAAACAATTTGACATTTTCTCTAGCGCCCCAAATGTGTCTATAGATTAGAAGTAAGCTACCTGTAAACTTAAAAATCCCCAAAGCTAAACACTGAAGTCTAGAACAGTAAATTTATGTAGCTTTCCAAAACAGTCTGAAGGTCAAGAAAAACAAGGTGCTGCAACTTCTGCAATTGTACAAGGTTCCTACATAACACACAAATTAAATAGGAACATTTAAGCAGATAGATTGATTTAAAATTTCTAAGCCAAGTGTGTTACCAGGACAGAATCTAGCAAAGTTCCCATTTTGTTCTGTTGATGGCTTTAAAATCTGTACCGCAGAGGTATGATAAAAAGACAGACAATGTTTTTTGACACCAAGACAAAGACCTCTATCAGCAGTCATCAAGAAAAGCCCCTGACAAGGTGCACACTGCAGGCTTCGGCATGTTTTATGCTGTGGAACATTCCTGAAAGGTTAAATCTGCTCAAGCTATAATGTGCACAGAAGAGCACTATCTGTAGAGGTAATTTACATCACAACACCACCTCAGGTAGATTGCTCGCCCACAGAAGCTTACACAGGTTCAAAAGCCTTCAAAGATCAGGACCCAATTCAGAGATTTGATTACTCACTGAAATGCTAATTCTTGTAAAGAGAGTCTAACTCCAGCGCAACTATGCACTCTTCCCCTCCTGCTTCTCCGACTCCCACTCCTTTCAGTTTACAATAATTCTGATAACAGCAACAGCTAATTTTGTCACTAGTAATTAGCCCTTGCAGAACAAACACAGAAGTCTGACCCCGAAATAATAATCACTCTTTCTAGCTTCCCCCCCACCAATATATGCTGCATTCAGTGTGTAGGCAGAGGTATTCCTTTCGCTCGTTTCTTTAATGCTTCAGCCTCGTAATGCTATTTAAATATTGATGTATGTGAGGAATCTTCATCACAGAACTCTTTATTGTGGTTCAATTCAAATGAGACATGATTTAACTATCCCCATGAAGTAAAATGGTTCCTGCTACCATTCAGTCAGTGCCGCAACCCAAACCCTGGAATAGTAAGAGTAGGCTGTGGCTTTATATTTTAATTCTGTCTGTAAGAGGTGCGTGAATGCCATGCTCTAGAATCCCTTGGATGAGCCTGAGGCACAGAGGCTATTTGTCAAACTTCTTCAAAATGCGAGGGGTACAATGAGAGAAACATTTAAAAAGATGTCAGAGGTATTTATTGTAAGAGTCAAGGAGTACTTGTATGCTCCTGAACTTGATGGGTAAAATTTGCCTTAAAAAAAATTCCACAAGAATAGTTGACTGTATTTTGGGCATTGCCATTTTCTTTAAGAATAGAAGTTTCTGAAAATGACTACATCAGAGAAAAGAGATTTCATGCAATTTAGTATGAGTTCTTCAGATTTTCCAGCTCAAACAGAATTATATACCTTTGTCAATAAGAAGGGAAGAGAAGTGGGACAAGACTCTTCAAGGAGCAGTTCATCAGCGAGTCCTGCAACACCACCGTGAAATTCAGCCAGTCCCCCTCTCCTTTAGGTAATCCACAAATACAACAGAAGAAACTGCTCAAGCCTCAAAGGGAAGCATCTGAGTGGTGCTTGGAGCAGGCAGGGGGCGACTGAAGGCCAAAAATTATCTCAGTAAACATCTCAGAAGGCAATGTCTCATACATAGACATGTGATTTGCTGTGCTAACACAGATTTACTGGAGGAGGGAAAGTCCTCAGCACTCACCCTCCCTCCCTGACCCACTTCCCCACCTGTACTGAGAGCAGGGCTGCACCCACCCCTGTCTAAGAGGCACATCTATGCTCAACAATATTCAGCTAATCTATTCATGTCTTAAGAGTGAAGGCAGCTGCAGTAGGTCAGATCAAAAGTCCATTTAGCCTACTTTTTTATTTCCAGCACTGACCAAACGCCATCACCTGGAGAAGACAATAAGAACTGGCCACTGAACACTTTCCCATGCACTGCACAGGGTTCAGGAGCTTCCCGAACCAGGCATGTGTCTAGGTGTTTAGATATTCATTGTGTCTTGTCAACATCAGTGGGCATTGTTGGCATTCCTCCCTCTTTTCTGTGAAAAAGGAGGTCTCCCCCAAGGCATGTTAGCATAGGCTGTGTTGACCAACTTTGCTTATTCTCTGGAGGTTGAAATGAGAAAACAGAATAAGTGCCTTGCATATCAAATACTGCTCTGGCTTTTCTCCCATTCAAAATAGAGCTTCCAGGAGTATCTGAAATGGGGAAAACCCTCTGCTTCAGAAGAACTCCCCAGGAGAAGGGTAAGGAGTTCCCAAGTGAAATTTGCCCTGAAATGTAGATGCAGTGCCAGGTAGGATCAAGACAAACATTGCAGGATGGGGGCTGTAGGAAAAGAAGTGCTGGCGTGAGTGGAAATGGCTGCTAGCCATGAGATGGCAAGCAGTTCTGGGAAGAAATAGGTTTGAAATTCAGCTATTCCTTGCTTACCACACAAAGTACTGAGAGGTTGTGCTATGATGAGCCATATGAGGGGACATGGTATATAGAGTAGAGCTTTTCAAATTGGAAATAAACTAGCTCAGTGTCTTAATGAGCAGCCTGGAGAAGGAGAACAAAGGACTGTTATTCAGTTTCGTAATGAAAGAAGAAGGAGGAAACTGGGGAACTTATCAGGTGGCAGGTTTAAAAAGCAACAGAAGGAATTGCTCTTTCACACATGTATACATAAGCTGTGAAACTCTCTGATGTGAGACATTGCTGATGCCAAAAATAAAACTGGGTTAAAAATAAAATGGTTAGACAAATAAAAAATAGGTTCAACAAGGGCTCTTAAACACCATGATGAAAATACATGAAGTCCATGAACTGCAAACTGCTAGAAGGTAGGACAAGATCAGGGAAAATATCACCCTGCGCTCCCTTGCTTCTCATATGTTTTCCTTAAAACTCTACTGCTAGCCATTATGGAGAGAAGATATTGAGTGAGATGAACTTTCCGACTGACCCTGAATTGCTGTTCTTATTCCCCAAATTCAGTACAGTTTTTCAGCAACCACTTGTAACAGCATTTGCTTCTGCTGTCACTGTTCTAGTGGAGTGTGCCAAGATGTATGGAAATTAATTATCCTCTTTTATTTCTGGAATGTAGGCTGTGGGGATCTGACATTTAATGCATCAAATGCTCTGCATATATTCTATATCTGGTAAGTGCACTTCTCACAACTTCATCAACAAGTTATGGTTCACAGTCCTGATATGATTATAACATTAATTCCTACTGTCAGAGTGTGTTTACTGCACCAGCTTCATGAAGATGGCTCAGAGCCACCAAGTGCTGAGAAGTTCTGGTTCCTCTAATCAGTAACAAACCACGGTCTAAACTCGGAGGAGAAAGTCCTACTTTTTCACTATCTCACACGTCAAGGGGAAAAATAACACATTCCTCTGAAATGACTGCGTTTAAGAGAACCTCCATCAGAATTTAATAATGGAAGATGATAATATCTTTATCTTTCTGCTGTGCTCTGGTCCCAGATAATTCAACAAATGTTATCCAGCAGACTGGCAGGAGGGGGTAAAGTCATATTTTTCTGTAGGACGAGCTCTTTGCAAGCCAAAATGCATTCACTCTTCTTAGGGTATGTTTTTCTTCTGTTCCCATGCCCTGCCACTTCAGTGCCCCTGCCCCTCAGCCACCCCTCACTGTGACACCCAGGCTCTGCATCATGTATCCCTTTCTGACCTTTTCTTTACCTCTTCTCTTGCTATTTGCCTATGAACATGGTCCTACCTCTTCCACCACCACCCTGCCCCTCGCTGGGTCCCCTTTCCTCCTGCCCCATGCAAGTGTGTTTGGGCCACTCCTTCCACACAAGGCCAGAAGGAGAACTGGGAGAGAGCAGAGGTCAAGATGCTCAGGCCAGAAGGCATCACCCAGCACCAGCGCATCATTCAGAACTAACCACTGCCTCAGTTAAGTCAAGTGCAGTGCGTTACATTGGTTTGGATGCCAGAGAGGAGCAGAGATATTGCAAGACATCATTCCCTCTGTCAGCTGCTGTAACCTCATAAGCCCCCAGTGTGCCCCTAAGCCTAGGTTGGACACCTGAATTTGACCACATAGAGGTTTTCTATTCTCCCCTCTCCCTCCCTACTCCATAAGCTTTGCATACCATTGCTGTGTCTCCTCTTCCTTTTGAGAGATCCTCCAATTCTCTTCCTTTCTCTGCTGATGGCTCTGTAGACCCTATTTTCCCCTAGCAAAATTATTTCTGTTTTCCCCAGAGAGGGAATGTTCTGGACATTATGGTATATTAATCCATAGACCTTAGATAAGATGGAAGTAGTAGTCCGAGAGGGTTAACTGAGGTAGCTTCCCACCTCCCCCTCATTTTTTTAAACTGGAATAAAATCAAGAGAGGCTTGAAGCAGTGTGTGTGCAGAGAGGTTTAATCTCTTTCCTTTTTTCACTTAGTGGTTTACTACCCCCCAGAATTGTCCCTGCATTCAGATTGTCCCTGGAAATCCTGGAGCTAATCATATGCAACATTTAAAGCACATCACCACCACCGTGCCTCACAGGCTGGGCCACTTCACCCTAACAAACCCTCATTGGGGTGCTCCTAAAAGCAAGGTTACAATGAAAATAAGTCCGATGGAAATAAGTCAGTGCTCTGCGGGGGCCCTCATCAAAGATAGAAACACAACCTCAAATGTCTTTTCTTCCAAGCCAGTGTTCAGCTAACACCACCTGCTCCAGATATTTTCAAAAGCTGGGCCATTTGCTGATGAAATAGCTACAGACATTTTGTGCACATTTCATATTTATCAGCAGGTTGCTAACAATGCAGAAATGAGCAGAACAGCAATTTATAGCTGTGCTCTGATACTGCATCCTTCCTTTTGATTTATGATCTTTTTTCTGTATGGATCTGTCTTAATGACACTCATTTATTGACAAAAGTCTGCCTTTTATAGACTTGGAATTATTTAGAGGTCAAAAGAATAATTCTTTTAATAATACAGTTTCTGCTTCCTCAGCAATAGTATTTATGAAACCATCTTTCTTTTGCTAGGTTATTTCCCTATCTTTAGAATAGCCCATTTCCCTTTCGCTCTGTTAGGCATATTTTAGCAGAAGCAAATGGATTATTCCCTCATCACACTTGATCGTTCCTCTTGACCTGATCTCTGAAAATAACAAAGTGATGAGCAAGAAGCCACTTAGAGTTTAACTGATAATCCTTGTCAGAATTTCATTTTTACCTGCTCAGGAGCTGGACTGGCTTAGAAAGTTTAGGTAAACCCTTCACAAGCCCTTGAAGGCATACGGCGCATGCCTCTGCTACAGTAAAGTGTCCCCATCTCAGCACAGAGACCTGGGCTGGCTGTCCCCAGAGCTTTGCGTTACCAAGGCTGATTGCACCCACACTTCTTGAAAGCTCATTATCACATCATTATTTTCTAACAACAGATATGACCCAGAAGCACCAAGGTGAATGTTATGATGCGTGTTAGAAGTAGCAGAAAATTTATGTTAAAACATGTTTTTTGTACACTGTAATGTATTTTTCTTTCATTTCAGTCAGTTCAGGTTTCATCTGGTCCCTGGGCAGTCCTGTCTGTGAAGCAAGCCCCATGGGATGATAAATGCTGTGCCCAAACAGCATGGCTCAAGATGAATTCAGCTGCTGATGCTGACCCGCTGTGCTGGCTCTGACCAAGGGCTTCAGCTCTCTGCTGCTCCAGGTCATGGACTGTTTGAATTATCACTTCATCATCTACATGTTCACACTTGCAGGAGCTTAAGCTAGGAGACCTCAGACCTAAATTTCATAACAACTTTTTCCATACAAATAATACTGTCATATAAATAATGACTGTCTAATAACAAACACTTCATCATACTAAAGAGAATATGCCTATTGCTAGCAAAATTAGATGAGGAAGGATTCCAAAGAAAATGAAGGCCTAAAAAAATGTCAAGAGCCTCCATAAAGTCCCCTAAATACAGAAGGAGCAATCATGCAAAAACAAACCACTCTGAAATACAGCATTTTAATTCCCAGCTTTGGACTAACAAAACCTCTCTCAAGCTATAGGGTAAAATAGCTAAATTCTAAAGATTTCCTAAAACCCTCATAGCTTCTACACAAAGATCATTATTCCACCTGGAAAATTATAATTTATCAAATGGTAATATTTCTTTCCATCCCTGTTTCAAGCCTATCATACCAGGAGATAGGCTTATACCAGCAGACTCCACCTTTCAACAAAAGAGCTTCTTAAAATTAAAGGTTTTGCAAAACGTATGTTTTAAAATGATCTGGATTATTTTTTGGGCAAGTGGCCTTTTCGCAGAACTTTTTTTCTTTTAAAAAAGATACAGCAAAACAATACTAGTAGTTACACTTTCCCAATCCCTTCCCAACCCAAACCAGTTTCCTTTTCATCATCATTTTCCTTGCTTTGTTTTGTTTTTTTTTTTTGTTTGCTTGTTTGAGGGGGTTTTTGTGTGGGTTTTGGTTGGGTTTCTTTTTCCCCTATTTTGTTTGCTTGTTTGGTTGCTTGGCCTGGGGGTGTTTCCCCCAAGAAAAATGAAACAAGGAAGAATGAACAAATCAGGAACAAGTTGTAGCTGAAGTTTCCACTTGAAAACTTGTGACAAATATACTTGTGAAACTTTTATACAATCAAACTCCCTTTCTTTTTGAACTTGAAGAATGAATGACGTCCATAAAATCATTACAGCTTTTTTTGTTTTCCATTTTTAGTATTTCTAACAACAGGTTTCACAATAATTTTTAACTACCAGAGAGTCCAAATCATGTCTAATGCAAGATCAGAATAGCCTATAACCTCTCCAGTTAGCCACATAGTGTTATATTCACAGCACTATTCATACCTGCTTATTTGTACTGTTGCGTCAGAGTGCAGTGCCAGTGGGGTTGCTCTGGGAGAGGGGCTGAGCATAATAAACAGACCCTATCATGGGGTGCTGTTCTCTGGGGCCTGAGCCAGGTGGGCAGAGCTGAAGCCAGATGGGCTTCAGTGACAGTCCTGACAGGCAGGGCTGTGCCAGGTCCGGGGTCCATCCAGGGTGCAGCTGGGAGCAGCAGCAGATGGGGCTGGAGTTGGACCACAGTGAGTCTAAGGTATATCCAGGAGAAAAGGTCCAAGACCACCCTGGAGGCAATCTGCCCACAGTGAGCATCTAAAGCAGGGAATGCTGGATGGGGCACCCTAAGATGAGCTGAGCTAGAGCCCCCAGGCCCAGGCATGGTGGGTTGTGGTCCCCAGCAATGCTGCCTAGGTCCACCATGACCTAATTAGTGCCTTCAGGGCACCTGGCATTTCAACCAAGATGCTGAGATGATGTTATGATTCAGCTCATTAGTATGACTCATAGTTTTTCCTTGTGTTGCTTTTGCTAGAGAAAACTAGAGGAAAGACCCCAACTGGCTCCACCCTGGCCATGAAATACAAAGCTTGTGCATGGAGCAAAATCTGGAGTCCCGAGGGCTTCAGTAAATTAAGACCGGGATTTAGGTTTAGGCCTATCTCTCTTATTTGTTGACTTTTCTTCAAAGGCTGTCCTGAGCTAGAGGGCCAAGAAAAAACAAAAACCAACAAGAAACTCTGAAGTTACCTAGGCTCAATCTGAATTCAGATCTAGTCATGCTGCTCTAATTTTTCTTCTCCATTCTCTGAAAATCCATTCCTTCCCTCTTAACATGAAACAGTCTAATAAGTGCATTGTTCGCTGATTCTTTTTTTCCCCCCATTAAACTGTGACACTTCACATCTGCCACCTTCTGCCTGAATGGCCATTCTTAGCCTAAAAGTTAGAAAAGGAATCAGAGAAAGAAAAGGATGAGAAGGGGGATGGATCTCAAGCATTGCAGTCGTGCTAATATAGCATGGAACACAATCAGGAGCTGCCACAAAAGGGCTGATTAATAAGAGAGGAATATAAGTCTTAATTTTGCAGACGCACGTTATTTCTTGCACAGATTTTAAAATTTAGGCCTCAGGGCTGTAGAATGGCAGTTAAGGGAGCAGAACAACCCATAAAGCAAGCAGAGGTTATAGCTAGTTATTGACAGCACAATCATCATATGCCATTATAAAGCAACTGAACACAGTCATAAAAACTTATCCATCACATACCCAAGACCAAAGACCCTGTGTTAGGATTATATTGAAGGTGAGATATGATGATGCCACAGTGTTTCCAATTTTTATTGACATCCTGACCTTAAGGATTAGGAGGTGTCAGAATGCATCTGTGTATTCAGAGGAAGACAATGATATCACCTGCTCTATCTCAGTTATACTTAACAGCTTACTTGGACTGCAGTGCAGGTGAAAATGAGAAAAGAAAGGAATGCCACATCAGAGTAACAGCAGCCCAAATAGGACCAGGCAGTCGGGAGTCATCCGTCAGAGCATGGACCAGAAAACCAGTTATTAACTACATGACAGTAGAGTATGACCTCAATTCGCAGTAGTAGGTACTGCACATGAGCGTAACACAAGCCAGCTTTGACCCACAGAATTTGAAACACAAATATTAGAGGATGAACAACAGGTGAACATAAAGATGGTGGAGTGCAATACAGCAGTAAGATAGCACGGACCTAAACACTAAGTAGTATCAGCATATTTGCTGCTCGCAGGATTCCTGATCATCACAAGCATCAAATCAAGTTTTAAGCAAGTTCTTAAATGGGGCCAAGGAGGAAAGCAGTTGCTCTGAAAGAAGTTACTCTGGCCAAGATGATGCATCTCTGCTACTAAACTTTATCTACAAGTATAGCTAAAACCATTTCGTTTTTAGTATTTTTCATTTCTAAGTTCCCTTCAGAACTATTAGCAATACTCAAAGGCTCATCCTCTGTCGTTATTCACTGGAGTACACCTCCAATATGCCAGGGAAATCAGAGCCCACATTTACACAGTACCCATTCTCTCCAGAAACCACAATTGTCACATGCCCTTTGCAGAGAAATCAAAATACAGATTTAAATTACTTGCCCACAGCCATTAGCAGGACCAGGCACTGATCTATGAGTCCTGCCCACCAGTTCAGAGTTAAAATCATTTGACCACATTCCCTTTTGGAGGCTGGGGCTTGGTAGTTATTTTCTGCTTGTAATTACTTGAAGCCTCTTGCTTCTTTAGACATTATTATGGCCACGTGGGCAGAGTGAGCTGTGACGCTTGTCTTGGTGCTCTCACTGCTGAACAGGCTCGGGTAACACAACTCATTAGTTTTTGTCTCATGTCAGAGCTGACGAATGCCTTTTCCTTTTGAAAAATTGTAATGAGGAGAGAAAGCACAACAACATAAATCTACAGCAGTGACAGTGACTGTGGCCAGAATCGGGAACAGCTCTTGCTTAACCAAAGTCTGAATGAGCATTTGGGATTGTTCTTCTGAAACTCACTGCATGGTAGAGATCTATACACTTCCCAGCTCCCATCACCCTCCTCTGGTTATCCAACAAGATGAAAAACAACCTTATTGACCCCAAAGACCTCTTGGTGTCAGCAAAAAATTAAAAAAAGGGAAAAAAAAAATTAACCCAACCAAGTTTAACTGTGCATTGGGACATCAATTTGAGAAAGACTACTTCAAAGGCATGCAAGTACACTGCATGACCCAAAGCAGTCCATTTTATTCTGTTCTCTGAGGAAATTGATAACCCAATTTCAATCCTGCAGATAGGACTATTTTGTGGCTCCAAAAAGTCTCTCTTTCAAGCAGGTTTAAAGCACAATCATGGGAAACTCTGCATCTTATGTTTATGAGCACCAAACTCACTCAGCACCTGTTTTATTCCTGAGCTTGGTGAACTTCCTTGTTAATCTCAAAATTGATGCTAAATAAAGTTAATCCTAAATGAAACAAGTACTCAAGATTTGGACAGAAAAGTCTGGCACAAGGACGAGGAAGGCAGCACTTCTGGCTAGAAGGCTACCTGCTGAAGCAACATTTCTGTAACTCTTCTAATATGAAACAGTCTTCAGTAATTGTCTAGTGTGCAGTACATGAAACGCTGTGTTATGCATTGGCAGTTTCTGAGGCCAGGTTGCCGCTGTAAGAAATCCACAGGCAGATCTGGGGTGAACAGAGAATATAAACTGATTTATTCTTTTTATTCCTGAGGGTTTTTTCAGCATTGCCCAGCCCATGAGCTGGGACAGGGTCTGTCACATCGCAGGGGCACGGACACCCATCTTCCTACCTGGAGCTGTTCATTCCAGGAAGGAAGGTCAGTTTTAGAGCCTCAGGGACAAGTGCCTTCCTGCATAGATGATTGCCACCTCCTTTTGTGGCCCACATCTGCCTTTAATATCTCAGCAAAATGGTTCATCAGCTGGGGCATATCCTGTGAACGGTGAAAGGGCACAATTGCTGAAGAAAAATTCAATGTAGAGCAGCCCTAGAGAGGAGCAAGGGGTTATTAAAGCCCAGATTATTTTCTCCTCTGCTCTAGGATAAAGTAAGGTGAAAACTATTCATCCACCTGTGAAAAGAAGTCCCTAAGAAAAGCTTCTTGTGAGCTGTGGAGCAAAGGACAATGCTGTGACAAATGGCCACGTTGCAGAGAGACCCAGCCTGTGCTCTTCTAGTTTCTCCTTTTCTGATGCTTTTCCTCCTTCATCGACTCCTGTTCAAAATATACCATATAGAAACATATCTATAGCCCTGCTTTTCACATCACATTTCCAGAACCTCCAGCACACACCTAACATGAAAACTTCTAGTCCCCTTCTCCTTGGGATGGTGCCACCACACACCACACACCTGATTCCTCAGACAGGTGTTTTCCTTTGCTCAAACCAGGTCTCTTCACCTGAATCTTGCCCTCTGCGAAATGCTCCCCTTGTTTTCCTGGCCCTAGCCAGCACAGCTGCTAGCACCATCCCAGCGCTTGCCCTCTGCCTGGAGGCTGGTACCCCAGGGCCTGCACCCTGCGCTGCCTATGAAAACAGCAGGGTGCCATGGCTCGCACATGAGAGCAGTTATTCACTTCCCTCCCGTTTACCTCAATTCCCTCATCTGTAAAATATAGATAACATTTCTCCACCTCGCAGGAGACAATGATCATATTATTTATACCCAGATTCACATTCAGACTACACAGCTATAAACATCTAGTGATATTACATAAATGTCATTATTGTAACTACTCACAAGCACGTGGGAGGATCTGTTGAAAGGCCACAAATAGGGACTCTGGGCGGCAGAGGAACACATTTCTATTCTGCATGGATCCGAATACAACAGTAAAAAAATTAATCCTGGCGTGCCTTTTTTTAGGTCCCTCCTGCCAACTGTTGCAAGAAATCATTTCTATTGGAAAGTTTAACATTTGCGTTAGTCTTTGATTTGAATGAGAGACAGAAACAAGATAATGAGAAAGGCAAACTTTTCTCTGGTATTTGCTGCTTCTTGTTCCTAAAGTCTGCTCTAGCTTACAACAGGCAAATATGCAGATTTCCCCTCAACCCCGCCCATAGAAATCCCATTCAATCCCGTAAAACTGCAGTGGTGAGTGGTGAGGGTTTGAATCATGGACTGCCCCCAGCCTCACGGCTTTCAGAGCTGCTCAGCCAGAGCCGGGCCT